>NC_088115.1:8178125-8780416 GCF_036370855.1 Dromaius novaehollandiae | reverse complement strand
GCTGCTTAGATTTTACCTAAGTGGATCAAGCTCTTATAGCAGGATGCATCCTGCTATACTACTTTCTCAAATCGCCTTATCTTTGGACAAAAAGGCGTTGCTTCAGATGACCCAGCACTACTGAACATTGTGCCATACTGCAGCACAAGTAAGACTCTTACAGAACAACCCTGTAGAAACAGGATTTGTTTTCCAAACATGACCGGAAAGAGAGAATATGTTCACCGAGGCATCAGAAAAGAAACACATGCCACGTTGACCCTGAAAAAGTTGCCTTAGACATTTCTATGAAGGATGAAACTAAATGCAGACCTGAAAGCAAGATGACTAGTGTTGACTGTTTTCACTTAGTGAACACACACTGCTCTGTTACTGGCAAAATTATAGCTTTGATGTCTCATCCAGCATAGCCTAGCAATCGGCACAATTACAGCTTACAAATCATGAACTAAATCTGAATAACACATTGCAGATGCTAGTCTGCATTTACATTGGGCATATCCATAATTTGAGCCTGTTTCTGAAAGCTTCTAAGCACCATCAGCTCCTTCTGAGATCAGTGAGAATCAAGGATACCTAGTATTTTGCAGACTGGAGCCCCTGAGATTTAGAGAAACATTAAAGCTAAATGCTTCCACCCTATGGTGATGGTCTTTAGCCTGTCTGTCTGTCTCCTTACAGGAGATGTGGCAAAGGAGGAAAGAGTCAAAACAGAGGCAACTGGAATGAAGTCAATCCACCACAGATAAAATACATTAAAATTCATAGCCAGAGAAATCATAGTTTAACGTCAACATGTTACTTATCAGACTCCGAGACCAATATCTCAGTTAGCTCAAAGGTGGGAGTGAGTAAGACATGTCTAAGTGACACTTTCCTCAGTCAACACAAAAAGTATCAGGTGATTCATTCACTATTTTCTTTTTCCTAGTCATGCAGTCACAGAAAGATCTCAGCCATCACAGTGCCTTGGAGGGGAAGGACATTGTTTCCCCAACATTAAACAGTGTTTGAGAGAAATGTACTTACCCCAGCTCCTCGCAGAAGCTGACTATGGCATCAAAGGCTGTCATCACAGCTTTGTCAGACTCTTTCAAGGAGCCTTTTTTTTCCTGGAATTAGAGAGGGATGATAACTATGGTCTTCAATTCAAATACAAACAGATACAGCATCTCCAGTGACACCAAATCTAACCCTGCTGAGCAATGCAGCAGAGGTACAGACACCACCCTTTCTCTGCTCTGTGTTTCTGCTCAGATCGCTTCTGCTTGCCCATGCTTCTCTAATAGGGCTGGAGCTGGGTCTGGCAGCCCTTTCCCCCCCCCTGCTTTGCTCTCTTCTGCTATCCCTTGAAACAGGGCTACAGACAGATCCAGAGCTGATAGCTATACCTACAGCTCCAGAAAATAATCATTTCATCTTTGCATATTCAGACATTACCACAGGCAACAGGCAAACCAGATCTGAGCAAAGCCAGCATACACAGGCTGGTGGATACTATTCTGCAGATCCTACCTGGATTTTAGAGAGCTCTTTCTTGATCAGGAAGCTGACTTGATCTCGGTCAGTCCTAGAGTAATAGAGGCGGCAGCAGGATGGCTTCCCATCTCTCCCAGCTCTGCCAGATTCTTGGTAATATCCAGCCATTGACTTGGCAATATTCCAGTGGGCAACAAATCTGCATGTGATAAGACAACAGGAAGTACATGGCTGCAGTTTTCTCAGATCACTGCATACACAATTGCATTGTTCACAGACATCAGCAACAGTAAAAATCAGGCAGCAAAAGTATGAAAGAGGACTTAGTAGAGCAAAGGATTGTGAATGTAGACATTTATTACTTCTTAACACTTGAGGCACACTGGAAAGCAGCAAAGTTATAACAAAATCCAGTACATGTGAACAACATGTAAGCAGGATGTTGCTTAAAATGGATGGAAGAGAATGGACATATGCATATTCCAAACATGCATACAGTTGTACAGCTCTGAAGGATGAGAATAAGGACACTGCCTTAAGGAGTTTGAAATATTTTACCATAAAAAAGCACTCATTAAAAAGTCCTATTTATTTTGTGGAAAACAATTTGAACACTACAGAACACAATTTGAAATATTTTATTTTAAAAAGAAACTTCTTTGCCAACAAAGTCTGCATGGGAAATTCTGTCTCACCAAGGTCCCTTGTAGATAAAGGCATCCTTCCCAGTCAGCAAATATGACTATGAATCATTACTAAATGATAAATAATCACTCAAGGAAAGTTTTGAATACACCACTGCAAGACTATCTTAAACCTGCTCATACTTGAATATTCAGCAATTCAGCTCAAACCTGTATTGAGAGATCTCAGCATTTTGCAGTCCAGTGATGCTGCCAATATTTTAAATACAAGACTGCCCCAAAGCTAGTCCTTTTTAATCTCTTCACGCCACCATGTCTCAGAGGCAGGTATTGTACAAACAGGTGTGACAAAAAATTGAATGGCAAAATCAAGCAAACATGTTTCTCCAAACATGAACGCTCCAGGAAGAGGCCAGTCTGGAGGCAGCAGGGCCCTAGACATTTCTTCCCCATCGGGAAGCTTACTGAAGGAATTAATAAATAATCTCAAGCAAAGCTGAATTAGCAGTAGAGAAGATCTGATTCTATCAAAAGAGAGACAACACCTCCATTTTTCCCTTTCATCCTGAAAAGTCACCTCCAGAACTTGTCAGATCTGATCTTATACTTGAAAACATATGCATGAATAAGACCTTAAAACTCTGCCAACGTACAGTCAAGGCTAAGCAGCAGTGCCTTGTTGCCAGGGTCAAACAGACTTTTAACTATTAAAAAACTGCTTGTAAAGAGTCACTTTAACTTCATTCTTTGGAAACTACCTAGGTTACAAGGACATTTCAGCTATATTTCACTCTCCTCAGCCCCATGCATTTCAGCTACTCTTTGCTGTTTCAATGACCACTGTACTGAGCAGGGCAGACACTAATTTCATCAGGTCACTATAATTCATGCTGCTGTAGTGGAAGACTTCTCATTTCACTGTTGGGTAACCTGAGTTAAGCAGTAAAATAGTCTGTCATTGCTATGGAAACGTGTTATCTGTCAGCATAATGACAGAGACAGATAGATGGCACAGCTGTTAACTGATGTGATCATCTCAATGATGTCCTGTTCCTCTCCCATGGCATTCAAAGCAATTGCTTTATGTGGATTTTAGTGCATAGGAGATCAGGTCCTTATGGGGTGCTGTGTGAGCTGCAGCTGGGTTAATCTACTAAATGATCTCAACTTACAGCACTAACACAGCCCAGCTATAATGTGGTGCAAGGATGATAACAGGAATTCTAACACCACAGAGCAATTATGGTGACAGTTCCCAGAGGAACAGCAACTGAAAACATTTGCAAAGTTTCTAACCTTTGGACTAGAGTAATAATTTTAGAACGCTTATTATCATCTGTGAACTGCTGTTTTTCCTCATTGCAGTTTGCAAAGAGGGATTGTCAAAAACTGGCTCTGACTATTTTAGTAGATGGCATACAAAGTATTTTAGGCAAAAATTTCCTTCCTGCTGCTTTCTGAGGGCAACTATTGCATCAAGAGAAGTGAAAGGGGCAGCTGTGATTGTGTCTGGATGGCTCTTGTCGAAACCCTTGGTATGAACAAGCATTCCTCCAATTTTATTGGTTTCTAGGATGACTAGCAAAGATGAGCTCTGGTGCTTCCTTAGTTTCTTTACAAAACCTCTCCATTGTTTTTGCTGCTTCTAAGGTAGAAAACCTCAAGCTCTGCTTCTGTGGATTTAGCAAGTGTTCATCAGGCATTTGAGTCGTATGTGCCAGGTAACAGGGAGATGGAAGGTTTCCCTCCCACTGCACAGGTTTCAGTCTCTGGTGCACAAAACCCAGCCTCACACACCTGACATTTGCTTTGTCTACTCCCATTCCAAAACTGATGGTTGCGACAATAACTGGGATCTTCTCCTCCATCCATTCATTCTGGATTGAAGTCCTGTCAGCTGCCTTGAGTCCTGGGAAGGGAAAAGAGAAAAAATAAAAAAAGAAACAAGAGGATTGAAGGGGAAGTGGAAGTATTCTCTTCCTCCTCCATTCCCTCACTGCAAGCCAGCTCCCTCACTTAAAAGCAGACTGATACACACACTCCTCTCCGCCTATGCTTAAACTGGCTGGGGACCAAGCAGAAGACATCACCAGCTGACTCTACTTCAGAGAGGAAAATCCAGAGTCCTCCTGGGGCAGGAGCTGTTGTTACATTTAGGCCACGCAAGATCCAGCAAGAGTTAAAGTTCTGGAGTGACAGGAATGCCACTCTGTGAAATGTCCCATACTTATCTCACAGACCTGTCAGCTTCAACGCCAGACACATTGCAGACTGTGCCTAGAAAGTCGCTGTCTAGCTAGCCCTGACTCGCACCTTAGAGGCGGTACAGTTCAGTTCTGCCAGTTTCTGAGAGATGCAGATGCAGCTTCCAGTACCTGCGTGATACGCCTTGGCTTTCACTCCTCGGTAGCTCAGTTCAATAGCCAGCTGGTCACACACATCCCTCATCCTGCAGTACACAATGCCACAACCGGAGTATACCTGTGCAGAGAGAAGAGAAAACCCAGGACGCTGTCCAAGCCAATCAGCAAAGCTGCGGTCATTAGTGCAGAAGAGACAACGGGGAAGCATAAGGCTCAGTTCTTTTCCAAGCTGATTCCCCAGCAACTGAATGATACTGCTGCAGCACAGAAGTAAACCAGCCAGAGTCTCCTTATGAGTCCTATGAGGCCAAAAGGATATTGCCTAAGTATCTCAGTCCTCTCCCACTGCGTACAAGGCAAGAAGCAGGCTCTCTGCTTTACAGATAAACTGATGACTGACTTGCTGAGAGTTACTCTGGAAATTAGTGTTATAGTGGGAAATTTAATACAACGCTCCAAATGCTCCAGTTCACCCTTACTGTATTTTTCCACACTAGACAAAGAGCAGAACACAACCAAACCACCTTGATTGGCTGGGAGAAGAAAAACCAAGAGAGAAATGCTATTCACATATTCTGAACACATTATTTTAGAGCAACCCATTTCTGAGGTTGCTTTTGTTTGAAAGGAACGCAGCTTTGCATTTTACTTATTTTAGAGGAACTACAAAACATATGTGAACACTTCCCTTCCAGGGACTTCCTCCTTCCCCATCACAGACCTATCAGGGCTATACTGACCCCAGCATAATTACAGAATATTCTGTTCAATTCAGCCTTTTTCCCCAAATGTAAAACCTACCCCCGTGGTGTTCTTCACTTCTAGTGCTTTCAGACAGAAATCCTTCAAGTTGGCATATGGATCAGTCAGGAGCTCTTTGAACTGCACATCGTAGAACAAGTTAGATCTGAAGCAGGGAGTCTTAAAGGTGGCAAGAGGCTGCTTTAGCTTAAGAGCTGCCACAATGTCCTCCTGGACCTGCTTGGTAGCAGTGGCAGTCAAGGCAACACATGGCGTATTTGGTATGCGAGAGCGCAAAGTGCCCAACCGTAGGTAATCAGGTCGAAAATCGTGTCCCCACTGAGAGACACAGTGAGCTTCATCGATTATCAGGTAGGACAAGAGGTTTCGGGACACCAGAGAGTTCAGAGTGGGCTGAAAGGAGGAGGCAGCAGCCATCTCTGGGGTGATGTACAGGAGCTTTACTTGGGGCTTCTCACTTGCTAAGTCAGCCAGGATGGTCTTCTTTTCCTGGGCAGAGAGCTTGGAGTTCAGAGAGCAGGCTTTGATCTTCAGAGCCAGCAAGTGATCCACTTGGTCCTAGATTAAATAGATAAATAAAAGATAGATAAATTAATTAAAAGAAAAGCAAATGGAATTGAGGAAAGCCAACCATCACCAAAAAAGACTACTGGGGAGATCCAGATGGGGCCCCAACTTCACCTCCAGGCCTGAGTCTCAAGACAACATCCACATACAATCTGGCTATTTAGAACCTCAACTCTAGCTGCCTTTATCTTTAATTGCAACCAAATCTGTTCAGTTCTATTATCCATCTGCATTTTTGTGTCTTCATGCACTTTAAGATAGTCATTTTGCTGCTTGGGAACATCATCAGGAAAAATACAAAATATCTGGCATATGTACTAGATACCTTGTCATATCAGACTGAGTTGAAACAAGCCACCTACGCATCTCAGGATTTACACTATCAAGTTGTCATACATGGAGAAAGAATAACACCACCCTTTAGTAACAGAGCACATTTCATTCCAAAATATCTGAAGAACTTTATAAACAAAGCTGAGATAAGACAAAATACAAGGCTCATGCAAATCACCACTGCAAGAGAACCGAGTCTGGATGAGAATCAGGCCTTGAAAATCAAGAAGGAAACATCAGATCACACTGAAATGAACGCTGACCATAGGAATTCAACTGCCTATTCCTGCACAGAGCTGTGCACTTGACTTGCACGTAACATTTCAAAAGACAGGAATAACCCTGAAGGATGGATACTTCATCAGTTCACTCAGTAGTTGCTTCCAGTGATTTTTCACATGCTTGATTTTTAATTTCAAGGTATGTGATATTCAGTCTATATCCACTGATCTTCACTGGATCTTATTCACTAGATTGGAGGGGCTGCTAATATCCATTGCTTTCTGCTCACAAAGTCAACTCTCAGTCTTCCCTACAAGAAACTAAACAGATTAAGCTCTTGAAGTTTGGCTACACTGAAATACATCATGATCATCTCGGACATAGCCACCCTGCCTGAGGCCTGGATGAGACAACCTCTGAAAGTTCACTCCAGCTCTGTTCCCTAAGATTCACTGAGCCCATCTCAGCATATTAGTCACTCTAACACATTCTGCTTCACCTGGAAACCCTACCAGTGGTAATTTCTTTTTTTTTTTCACTTCTAGTTCACTGATAAAAATACTGCCTGTGCTGGAACTGCTACTAACTCCCCTGGAGCTTAATTAGAAACACTCTCACTTGGAAAGAATTCACTATTTATAACAGCTTTCTGAGATGTGTCACCAAGCCTGTTCTTAATCCTTAACATGCATTGTAAAAGATTATAGAGGAATTAAAAAACAAAACAAAACAAAAACAGCAACCTACAACACCAGATATCATGCAATATTAACCAGATGCTTTACAGAAGTCTAAGTAATGCTACAGCTGCTTTTGCAGGGAAGCATTTCTCCCCATAGGCGATGAAACAGTAGAAAAGGGAAAATAGAGCAGCTCTGCTAAACCAGCTTCTTCCTATGACAGAAGGAAAGTCAGCAACAAAAAGACAGTTTGATGCAGAACAAATTATGGCTTCAAAGGCAACTGCATTTTTTTGCAAGAGTTATTACTTGATAGGTAAAATGGCAGTTTTGTTCTGGGGAAAGATCCAGTTTGGTCCATTTGAGATATTCTACTTTGGTGCTTCTGTAGAGCACACTGCCATATGGAGGTAAAAGGCAAGTGGAAAAAACAGAGAAAGGATCAGTTACAATAACCACCAGGTTATTATTAAAGATGAAAAACCTCATAGCATTAACTTTGTTAGTGGTCCTGCCATGGTCCTGCCTTTTAGAGAACTGCATAATATTAAACCAGAGTTACACTGTTATGCAGCTAAGCTATCACCATGATAAGAAAAAAACCCCAAGACATCAAGATGAGAATCCAGAGACAGGCTAACAGCAGAGACTTCTGGACAGAAAGGCAAGATGCAGCTGTGCTTCTGGAGTTTCCTTACCCCCTTCACTCTCTGCTTTTCCACAGCTAACAGGAGACAGTTACCTGAATCAGTGCAATCAGAGGTGAAATGACAATGGTGATGCCCACTGCTAGAACTGCAGGAAGCTGGTAGCACAAGGATTTCCCTGCCCCTGTGGGCATGCATACAAAGACATCCTTCTCGCCTGCAAAGACAACAGAAAAAGCTCAAGGCTACTGAATGGCAGCAACTTCCCAGAGCTCTGTCTGGAGGGACGGGCACAAAGTCTGTGAGAAACAGCATTAATGGCCTATCTGTGCACGTACCTTGTAGCATACCAACAAAAGATGCTTCATTTTAGTTTCTAAAAGCATAGTAATACTTTGCATGCCTGCGATATTTCCTTCAAAGGATCTCCGATCACTTTGTAAACATTGAGAAACAGCTTTACAGCAGCACCAGAAGATATACAGAAACCAAGACAAAGAACAGTTAAACAACTTATCCATATTCACACTAATTCTCTTCCAGATGGGCTGCTTTCATTCATCTGATAGACCTTCAGTGACCAAGCTAGCAGTCCCATGACAGATCTTTATCACACCCTGTTAAAGTTTACCCCAGAAAAATCCCTCATAATAAGAGCTGGAAACCTCTCAAACACATGGAGAATATTATTTAGTTAGTAACCATCACTGCGCCAAACAGTAGCCACTTCAAATCAGAGATGCCAATGCATACAATGTTATTTAAGAGGCAGAGACACCCTGCTGACAGAATGCCACTTTTGGCAGGTCTGTTATCAACAGCACCTCTGTACAATTGCTGGCAACAGATGAAAACTGTAACTATATCCTGAATGCTGCGTTTGATGCTGTTCTGATTTGCATTATGAGGTCTGCCAGCAGAGCTGTCAGTTCGTGTGCGCGAGCTGCCTGCCAACAAACAGCAGTATATTGGCGGATATGTTAACAGCAGCACAATCATATGTTTCTGATAACATCCGCACGATTCACAGAACAGATAGGAACTTCTACCAGCAAATTAATCTTCTGCTGGTATTGACTGCGTCAAGACAGGTTTACTCTGCAAATGGATCAGTGTAAATAGCTTTAACCTCATCTGATCGTGAGCATGCCAGCAGGTGCCTCTAGGGGAGATAGGTGCAACACAGCACTTTAACATTCCCCCCTTTTTTTTTGTTGATGTAATAGTGGTTTTTCAAAACAAACGTCGAGGGGAAGCGGTAGCGCCGAAGCCATGCTCAGAGCGACACACGCCAGCTCTCCTAGGCCACCGGACGATGCTGGAGCACGGGAGGCCCGGGAGAGCCGGCAGGGCCTTCCCCGCGCAGGCGAAGCATCTCCTCGCGGCGGCAAAGCCAAAGGCCGAGCTTCGGCTCTTCCCGGGGCCCAGCCTCACCTTTCGCCGCCGCCATGGTCGCCCCTTCCTGCAGGGGGGTCTTGAAGGCCTCAAAGCCGAAGACCTTCTGCAGCGCCGTCCGCACCCTGCCCGCCAGGCCCGCGCCGCGCTCCTCGCCCATCCTGGCGCCGCTGCGAACAGGCCGCACAGGGGTCGCTCAGCCCCGGCACCGCCGCCGCCGCCCCCCGCGGCGCCCCCCGCCCCTTCCCGCTCCCCGCGCAGCGCAGCGCCCGGCGGGACCCCGCGGCGTCTCCCCGCTCCCCGAGGCGGCGAGGCCTCCGCCGGGCGCTGCCCGCGCTGAGGGGCCGCGGCGCGGGACCCCACTCCCCCGTATCCCTCCGCGCCCCCCCCATCCTGCCGCCATCCCGTATCCCTCCGCGCCCCCTCCCCGGCCCCCGCCGTCTCGCACTTGCTCAGGGTCCGGCAGGTGCTGCCGCGGCGCGGCGCGATGACGTCAGAGCACCCCTTAAAGGGCCAGTCCCTCACTCTAAAAGCAGGCCGCACACTTTTATCCTCTCCTTCCCCCTCGACACGCTGCCTCGCCTACCGCGGGTTTATTGGTCTCGCCCTGCGCCGAGACTGGAGTATCCCCGGATTAACGGGAGCCTGTTTAAGGCGGGCTGAGGGGGTGGCGTTGCTATGGCGACTGCCCTGCGGACGTCATCGCCGCGCGCCGGAAGCCCGCCCGGCTGAGGGAGAAGATGGCGGCGGCGAAGCGGAGCGTCCTGTCCTCGCTGGCGGTTTACGCCGAGGACTCGGACCCCGAGTCTGACAGCGAGGCTGGGGCGGCCGGCAGCGACGGCGGAGCGGCCACGGGTGAGGGCCGGGAGGGTCCCCCAGCGGCCCGGGCCTCCCCCGCTCGGAGACGAGCGGAGCCTGCCTGAGGTGCCACTCGCTGCCGTCTCCTCATGGCTTTCTCCCCCTTTTCCGCCGCAGGAGAGAAAGGAGGCCTCGTCTCGGTTGGGTACGGAGACGATGACTTCACCCGCCTGGACGGGGACGAGGACGGGTACGAGGAGGAGGACGATGAGAACAGCAGGCAGTCAGTAAGTAGCTCTCTGCTCCTAGGGCTTGCCCCTGCCCCGGGCGCCTCGCAGAGCCCTGCTCTCCGAGCACAGCCCTGGCGAGCAGCCCAAGCTGGAACGCGGGAGCTCCGACTCCTGGTGCGGGTTTCAGCACTTTCTGAACACCTTCATTCGTTTTCATTTGTTTTCAAGTAGGAGACATTCACTTTGAAACCCATCACATTGCTTGTTACTAACTCCATTTGGCTCTTTTTGTGGAAAAGAGGCTGGTATGGGTCAACAGTTATCCAAAGTACAATTTATTTCTTAAGTAGAAATAACCTCTATAAGAATCCTGTAAGAGGAACACACTCTTGCATGAGCAGCTGGAAGATTAAAAAGAATGTAGTTGTGTGATATCTTAAGATAATCTTTTTGCGTATAAGTTGACTCACTCACTACATCAGGTCATCCTGATGTAGCGATGTCCTGTCTAGACTTGAGTGGCTTTTGTTTGTCACGGATGCATGGCATGTCTCTAATAGCATCTTAATACCAAGATAACCAGTGTGTTGTGAAACAGGGCATGAAGTTCACTGCATAAGAGTGCAGTTAGAACACAAAAAAGGATAAATAGTTCTGTCACGGGACTGCTGGAGCAAAACAAGAAGGCTTCTCAGAGGAGTTCTTGTCTTCTCTCTCTCTCTCCCATCATCCTTCTGCCTGCCATGAAAGTAAAAATATGTTATCTTGCCCTTGCTTTAGTTCTTGTGGCCACCCTGCAGAGGAGGGAAATGAGGTTCTGTTACTATACTTCTTTTCATTGAAATCTGTTTTGCCTGTGTTAGACTATTCTCTTACGAGAAACTCACACTTTCTCCGAGGTGCTATTGTGCTTTGACTGACTTTCACCAGTAGCAGAAAAGAATCTATTTTTTGTTCTTGCTTTTGATTTTTTTCTATTGCTACTTTGAGAAGGTGTAACTGATAGCCAGATTCTAGGAGTAGATCCTGGATGCTCCGCAAAGTAAAGTAACGAGAGTTTCTTTTACTGCTTCAGTGAGATATATGTATTCTTTTTCCTCTGAAACTTTTAGAGACTTCTTAGAGAATTCTTCAGTTTGAAAGGAAGTGGTAGATGTGAACCAGATGATTGTCGAACTGCTATGTATAGCATCAACAAGTAGGCACATAGACTGGGTATTTTTATTGCACGCATGACTTTCAATATAGGTTCAGCTGTCCATCATTTGAGAGCTGCAAGATGCTGTTCAGGTAGTGGTGGCTGGTCAAGTTATTCTAGCGGTTGGCCTGTAGTTCTGGCATGTATTTGTAGTCACTCACACTGCAGATTGATGCAGGTTTGGACTTTGTTACCCTGGGTGCTTTCTATCTAGTCTTGTTGCAGGAGAGCAATGTGTGTTTCCTGCATCTTTTACCAGAATCAAGAGCATCCTTGAATTTGCTTGTTCTAGTAGCAAGCAGTGCAAGTTGGACTCTGCTTGTCTTGAGTTTTTACCTAAACACTTGTGTCCCTATGTTGGCTACCTTGGCCATGATTGAAAAGCCTCTCTTCTTTTTGGTAACATGTTTTTAGTTTTAGGGCCATTCACTATCAGGTTTTAGTAAAGTTTTGAATCCGTTTTTGTTACCTGTCTTTAACATGAATGATTCGATCCATTATTGCTCTGTTGAAAATGACTTACCTTTTTACTAAGGGGGAGTGTGGAGGGGAAGGGAATCTCAGTTGTGATTAAGCACCAGCTTCCTTAGTACTACTTTTTTAGTTATACACTTTTATTAAACTTGGACTGATAAGCCTGAATTATTGGCACATGTGCATGTTTCAGAAAGGTAAGCTAGAGAGTAACTGGAATGAAAAAGGGATGTGATGTCCCACTTCTGTGGGACATGCATGTTAATTCAGACAGTTATAACTTACTGACACTATTGCATGATCACTCTCTAGCTTGCCTTGCCAGAACTTGCTCATGTGCTAATACCCCGAGGTGGCCACTTCATTAGAAACCCTTCCTTTCAGTTGCATGTAATCATCTCACTTTTTTTTTTTTTCTTTCCGAAGCTGAAACACCAAGTTCTTGTTTTGGGGCCAAAGTTGAAATTGAATGGTGGAGTTTGGAGGAAAAACCATTCTGCCAAGTTGTGTGAGCATGAAAAACTTTTTCTGCTCCTCAAATTTGTTTTGAACCCAGAGTATGTATTTATGTTTAGAAACATAAGTAACTCTGTAGGATCCAGTGAAGTAGCTAGCTGATGGGGCAGTGGAGCATTGGGCTTAGCTATCAGTTGGGACCAGAGCTGTAGCTTACTTCTGAGATGGCACAGAAGTTTTCAAGAGGTTTTGACTTTAATTTTTCAAGCTTTCACAGGGCAGAAATTTGTCCAGCTCTTTGGCTTATTTCTGGATATAAATAAAAAAAAGGAATGAAGACTGTTACTGAAAACACTTAAGTGTAGATCATACCACGCTGTACAAGCTGATGTTATGAGCTGCAGATAAGGTTACTAGAGTGCTGTACAAATGAGAAAGATGCGGTGTCAGCTGGCATCACCGGATCTTTGGAACTTGGTGCTAGGCCAGACCCTCATCGAGCCTGCATGTTTGGTTGGATGGCAGGCAAGCTATGTCTTGTATGTGTTGCTGATGTGTGCTTGGGAGTATAGAAGGTCTTGCAAATGCTGCTTTTTCTGTGAGTACTGCTGAACATGGGCAAGTGCAAAAAAGCCCCCCAAAACTGGAGGAGTCAGGATAATGAAATGACCAATGCTTTTTTTTCCCCAGTTCTGTTACTTCTTATTGTCTAGTTCCGAGCGTTCAGGAGTTGCATGAGTTCTGTGGGGGTTGTCTGCTACTTAGTGATGCTTCTGCTTTAAAAAAACACCAAAAAACCCCCAAACAACAAAAAAACCCCGAGCCCCCACTTCTTTCCATGACTGTAGGACTTACCTGCTGTTTGTGAGTGGGTGGGGCAAAACTAACCTCTGTGGAAAGGGTCTTGGACTTCTGCTGTATGCAAGCCCTTTGCTGAAAGTGCAGTAACTTGCCAAGCCTGCTCTTTAAGCTTAATCCTGTAAATTCTTGTCTTGTAGGAAGATGACGATTCAGAGACTGAAAAACCTGAGGCTGGTGACCTAAAGGTATTTGGAAGTGTGGTGTGGTGGTGGTGGGGGGAAGTTCAGTACAAGAGGAATAAGTCTTAACAGCATGGGTTGGTCTTGGTTTGTGATCTTCTGTAGCTACTTTCATACTCTCTTTTTTTCTTTTGTAGCTGCAACATGATTTTTGTAAGATCTTAAAATCTGGCTTCTGCCAAAGGTAGTTAACCCGTTAGGCTATGGACTGAATATGTGAGGTTCTGGTTCTGAACTCATGAACTTGGCCTTCTTGTGAATGAGATCTGAGGTGGGCTTTCTGACAGCATCTGATCTATTTCCCAGTGATCTGGGAGATGTAGTAGTCAGTACAGAAATCTCTTACTGTTTCTGACCAGCATTAGTTGCAAGACTTTTTATTTAGAATAACTTAATGAATAAGTGATCTTGTACTCCTAGAGGTCAGGAAACACGACAAATCAGCTCAAATGTCTCCAGCTCTTTTTGACATTTTTGAATAAAGTTATTTGGCAAAGGTCGTATTAAAAAAAAAAAAGTGTAGTAGTATGCCCAAATAATAGCTATCATAACTACATGATTAATTGAAGTCCTCTTTATCCTGAAATTATAGCTCACTTCTGCTGAACAACAGGTGTTTAACAGAACGTAGGGACACACATGAGACAAGAGAAAAAGACCAAGTTCATTTAACACTTGCATGTGTTAATGCTGCTGCTGTGTTAAATGTGCTGCTTTCTGTGTCGGATCAATCCCCTGTGCAGTATGGAAAGTCTTGTGGAATATTGAATGAATAATGATTACAAGGGCCTTTGTTTTATCCGGCAGCTTCTTCAAGGGTGCAGCGCATCTCTAAACTTTGCCGAGAAAAACAGAGGGCCATGCTGCCAACTGAAATTCTGTAGAGCATTTAAATTAATGTAAGACTTTCATGGGACAATAGAAAGGCAAATATGTGTTTAGCTATTCTGCTTATATATATTTTATAACAGCACCTTCTTATCAGTTTCCATGGTATTTTCATGGGTCTACAGTGGTAGACAGCTGAAAATCTTGGCAGCTGTACTGTAGTTGATGAGGTCTCTTGCATCACAAAGTGTGAAATATGGCTGAAGCCTTTGGCATACAAGTAGGAGGCACAGAAATGGAATGTACTGTCTCCTTGTTGCAGAAAAATACTTTACAGGTTTTCTTAAAAAAGAGAGCAAAGGGCCATCGTAACCTTTGTTTTTTCTCCACAAGCTGCCGTTCCACTCTCAGCTTTTAAGTATTTCCCATTGTGGCTGGTTAGGCATGCCAGCAAGGTATTTCTGAAAACTGGTGGGTTCAAATACTGCATTTGCTTACACCTATTAATTTGAATAGAAGAAAAAATGGGCTTGCCTTAAATGAGAGTTTCAGTGTACATCATCACAACCTCTGTAGCAGGACCCTGTTGCTATCATATGCTTTTCTGTCTTCTGAAAAAGGGCTCTGAGACTTCAGTGCGGTAGAGGAAGGTCTAACAGCTAGAAAAGTAGAACAAAATAAGATTATCGTAGCTCTTTTCTAAGTAATGATGCATTATAGAAATCTTAGAGCTGAGTTGTGCAGTTACTGCTTTAATATATTGCTGATGCTTCATGTCAGTTTGCTTAAAGTCTCCTGATTTCAGTGAGTTTTATGTATTATTGCACAGATAAACTTTGCCCTTCGGAAGAACAGTTACACATAGCAACGTAGCAGCATTTTGGCTTAATACAGGGAATCAAAAGTGTTTGATATGTTGGATACACTCTGCAGTAAGAATTCTGCTGAAGTGGTCAAACCTGAATTTTTTCCTCTCTCTTTAAAGAGAATTAAAGAAAACTTCTCTGAAAGGAGAGGATTTGGGAATGATCCAAGGAGACAGAGCTGAACTTCAGCAGTTTCAGACTTCTATATTGCCCTTACTAGTTGACTTTAGACAAAAGTGAAAAAGGCAATAGCCTCCTCTGGGCTTCTTAAAATTCTGGCTAAATAGCCAGCGGGCCCTAGGAGGAGTGGGAGAGAAAGAAGCACGTTTCAGTTTGCTACACGACACGCTGCCAGGTGGCCCCGTGCTGTGCTGCTGACAGAGCAGTCGTGGTGCTGTAAACCATTGCATGGGGCACTGACTTGTGCTAGCCATGCTGTTAAGAAATTCAGTGGTTGGGGGGGTTGAGCCTTACTGTAAGGGTAATCTTACTCAGAGCACTAGCCAATATTTCCTATCGCCCTTTTCCACCAAGTGGCAGTGTTCTCCTGGTTCTTCCTCGTTGCTTTGAGCTTGCAATAGCTCTAAGAACTTGAGCTGTGGTTACGGTAAATCCAAGGTGTGGCAGGAAGTAGGGCACTTGATTAACTTGCTAACACTTTTGGATAACTTTTTTTTTTTTTTTTTTTTGTCCCAGCTGAGTACTGAAGTTGTTCTTGCTCTTTGAACTTTCTTTAAGACATCACAGATCTGGAGATATGTTTAGATAGATGGCATAGGTTCTTTATACGTGGCTAGGACTTTTCCAGGGTTTGAATCTGACTGTGTCAGAAGACCAATCCTTCAAAATGCTATTATGGATGAGACTGAACCGTTGCAACTGATCAGTTAATTACAGAGCTTTTTATAAGCCCTGAATGTACAGCCCACGTTGTTTCTACTGTTTGCATCTCTGAACATATGGTGAATGAAGTACATTGAACTGGTGTCTTAATTAGATAATTGACCAGGACGCTTCTCACTAAGTTGGGTTATATGGAGAAGGAGTTCCCATCTACCTGCTGCATCCTGTGTTTCAGTCTTGTGGACTTGGACAGTAACAAACACAAAACCTCCATAAGGCTCACTTTGTGTCAATTATAGATATAGACTGAAGAGACTAAACGTGGGGAACGATGTGAAAACTTGCTGTGACAACTGTAACAGTAAAATAATGGTGGAGGTGTTTGAATTTGGTGCCTGTCTCAGCTCCAACAGGGAGAAGTTTTTCTGTCCCACTCTGTGGTGCTTGTATTAACCTCACTTTTTTTTTTTTTTTTTTTTTTTTTTTTTTTTTTTGAATCTTGAGTCCAGTCAGCATGTCCTTGTTGCTCTTGATGAAGGCATTTCTGTCCACTTTGGCAGCCCTTGTTCCTCACCAGAGGTGAAGGGAGTATAAAGGGCTGGATGGGACTGCAGCTTTCCCGTTTCTTCTGCTGAGTTCTGAGCAGCAAGTCCCAATAAGCTTTTCAAGTTCAAACACTTCTATGATGTCAGACTGCTGTTTTCTCAATAGCCTCGGGAGATAAGCTGAGGTTTTCTATAAACCTTCCTGAGAGATGGGTGTGTCAGGAGTAGAAGACTGCTTTCAGATGATTGCTGAAGCTTAAATATTCTTCCAGAGCAGATTTTTGGCCCAAAGGATACTCTGCTACTGAGCACCTGTGAACCAGTCCTGAACATTGAATGCTTATAGCAAAAACCAGGATCTTCCTCTTAAATTTAAGTAGCATAGTGAATTGTGAATGCTGGTCTGAAATTTGGCGTTCTGCTGGCAGTTGTGGTTTGGAATGACAAGGGTTAAAGGGCTGTGCAGAGCATGCAGTTAGCTTGGGCTCTTGCCAGGGGCTGCCTGTGGTTACAGCCTTGACAGAGTAACAAAATACAAGCCTTCAGAGCTCGCTGAATGGACCAGCCCTGCAGGAAGAAGCAAAATGAATCTTAGATGAAGCCCTGACCTCGTGCTCCAGGTCTTACCTGGCAGTTCTGCACTGTCACATCGTGGGGCTGGGTGAATAACAGGTTGCAAGTGGCGATCAAGGACAGAGCCCAGCCCTTCTGCTTGGCTTGCTGGCATTTTCCCAGGGGGAATCATTAACTCTTGAGCCTTGATTATGGTATCAGGACTAGCCAGCACAGGAAAGTTGATTAAATATTGCCACTCCCTTGGCAAGTGAATGCCCGACACATGGTAACAGTTTCTGAAAGCAGGTAGCTACCTTGATGTTTTCTGTTTCCTTTTGTTTTAAGAGTCCACCTGATTGCTTCTGGTCTTGTACTGAGAGGCAGCCAAACTGGGATCTTGTAGAAGCAGCAAAAAAGTGCCCAGTTTTAAGAGAAATGCTGCATTCCTAAGTGTATCTAAGAAGTACCTGTTGCTAATCTTCAGATTTGTTTAGCTTTTATTGATCCAGCCCATCTGTAAAGTAATTTCACTGTATTATGATGCAATGCTTTGGTTGCAATGTTTTTTATGTTGCCTGCCCATTAACTTGTCTGTTTAAATCCAAAACTATATTGATTTCAGGTAAAAATGAGGGCTAAGAATCAGTAAATGGGTGTGTGTGCAATAATGTATTCTCTGTAACTTTATTTGGTAAGGCATATTAATATTTCTGTATTCAAGATACGTTTGTGAAGTCAGATTCTCAAAACCTGCCTGAACCTACTCAGAAGCTTTGACCTAAGTGTAACTGTTCTACCCTGAATGAGGGTGAAAAAGTGTATTTGAGGAAAAGCTGGATCAATAAATTACTGATATAACTGGTTTGCATTGGTAGTGCACTGTGGAAAGGCTCTCAATGTCTTATCAGAGTTAAAAAATTTCATTGTATTTCATTGTACCCTCTGGCTTTTTGACACTACCCAGGTTAGTATTTTGGATCTGATGGACAGAACTGACACAAGAGCACCTGTATTTCAAAGATGACCTTGTATTTTAGATGGCTGTGCTATGTACATCATTGCAAACACTTTTAAAGTGTTAACGGTGCAGTTTTTGAGGGCTAAAATTAGCTTGGCAGTGGTTTGTTTCCCACTAATTTCTTTGCCTGCGAGCACAGGCTGAAGCTTATAGTGGTAAATGTTACAGTCTCGAATTCATCTTATTCTGTAAAAGCTTCATCTTCCTTGCTTTTAATATGCCCATGAAAAATACTGCCTGCACGTCCAACTCTACATAGGTTTCCCTCGTTTTAGGCTTGGTGCACTGCTTTCCAGTACTCTGCTGAGGGAACGGGGAAGTTTGGCAGTTCAGCGGGCAGCATTACGTGTGGAAAGCCTTTGGGGGAGTGCAGTTAACTCGGCTTCTAATGCTGTGTGCTGCACTGTGAAAATGAGTGCTCAAACATTAGAACAGCTGATAGCTCTCCCGATTGTCACTTTTTTTAAGGTAGTTGACCTTAGTTATTGCTGGAGAATATCAGCAGTGGTTAAACAGTTTTGTATGCAGGAAACTTAAGTAGCATTCATCATTTTTGGGTTTTGCCCCTTCCCCACAGAAGTGCATGTACTTCTGTGTCTCCACCTTTGCCTGCCTGAAAGGGAGGCAGATCACAGCGTTGTTGGCCTTCAGAGTTGACTTACCTACTTCAGAGCTGCTGGCTTGAATCCAGCTCATGAACTATTTGGAAGATGAGACATGTCCAAAGACATGCTTGTTCCTTCCTCCCCGCCAGGCATACATGCTGCAGCAGACCCTTCACTCCCTGCAGTGCTGAATACCACAGATTATTGACACAGGTGTGGCTTGCTTTTCTCCAAAGGAAGAGTCAGGCTTTTTCTGTTTGTCTTTAAACTTGAAGAAAAGTCCTTTCTGGAGCTGCTTTCCTTGCGTATCTCACCTGATAAAGGTGTATGCTCTTTAAGTCCAGTTCTGTTGCAATTATTTCTTTGCAGTAATGAAACAGGCTGTTCTAAATCTGCATGTTGGCACATGTCAGAGAGTCCTGGAGTCTGATCAGTCAGCCCAGACAGACGGATGATTGTCTCAAATACCAGCAAACGTCAGATAATAGCTTCTTCCAGCTTACACGTTCTGGGTGCTGCAGGGCCAAAAGCTGAAAAATCTCCATAGAATCCACTCGTGGAGGAGCAGATTTCCTGATGATGGGTCTTGCTTTTGCACCTTGCCTCTACTCTAATCCTTGAAGCAGGATTTTCAGTACAAAGTACTTGGGAAGAAATCTTGCGCTACAAGTTAGTTTTGTCAGCGTTCTTGAGCCTTCCCCTTGCTGTTGTTGAGGCTTAAGTTTTTTCACAGTCCAATTTCATCTGGTGCTTGATTCTGCCCTGCAACAATCTGCAAAAATAAAATCCTTAAGGTAGTAAGACATCTCGAGCCCCATCATGCATTGCTGGTATTTAACTTCTGAATTCCTGCTTCATTACTGGAAGCAAAGGTGATTTGCAAGCAGAATTTATGGGCTCTGTGGAGCAAGGAGCAAGCTGTTCTGGCTTCTGGTGGAGACTGCAGGGAGCTGTGCTACGGGGTGGGTTCAAAGTATGGCAGTCACTAACTGTTCTGCTCTGATGGGCTGTGGCCGGATGGGTTGTCCAGTTAGGACGATCTTTGTGCAGGTTGTCTTGCATATTTGCACCACTGTCCTGGCTGGTGCCTGTGCTATGGAGAGGCCATACCCTCTGGTCTTGGTCTGCTAGTGGTAAACTTGGAGAGCCCCTAGGAAGCAGTCCTAAGTGGAGTGAGGTGGGGAGGGAGAGGAAGGAGGCAGGGAGCTGAAGCATGTGGCTTCAGGACCCGAGTGCCGTAGCAAGACAGGCTTTAACTGTACTTCAGCGTGGAAAGCAAGAGTTCTGGTGTACACTTCCTTGAGTGGAAATTACTTACAACAAGTGTCTTTGTCAGCTACTGAGATAGCATGTCAGGTGAATGGAATGAAGTTTCAAAGAAGCTATTTAAAGACTTTCCTGCTATGAAAGTTCCCTTCTAAAGAATTTTCTCACTGAAACACTTTGCCGGATCTTGGCTGGGGATTTTTGGTGTTTTGTCGTAGGACTTGGAATGAGTGAAGGTGGATTTTTAGAGATTTAAGTTAGCTTAAAAAGTGAAAGGCAGTGTCAGCTACGCATGCTCGTTGTTTTGATAAGATGCTTAAGGAATGTCTCGGGAGTTGACTCTTTCCAGTGTTGTCCTTCCTTCCCTCTTTCTGTCCGTGATGACAATGACATCTCGAAATGGATAGATTTGTACAGATAGTACACAAGTGTCATCGAAGGTTGAATATAGTCAGTTGCTTCCTATAGGAGGCTTATTTCTGAGCTGCTGTGCTGTTGTGAGTATCTAGACCGTGGTCCTGGCAGTTTTCTCCCTTTTCTTGGTTAAACTTCTTATCCTGTACTGGGCAGTTTGCCTGGAGCTGCGTATCCGAGCTGGCAAACAGGATATGGCTGTAGGAAATGGGCTTGCTTTGAGCTTTCTCTTGGGATTCTCCTCTCTCACAATACAAAAAAAGGGGGGGGGAGTACAAGCTCTGTCCTTCAGTTCCCTTGCTTTCTCCTCTCCCTCACTGTGAGCACACGTGGCACCCCTTGTTTGCTGTCTCCTACCTTGTAGCGTGTTAACATCGGGCAGCTCTCGTAGACGAGAGATGAAGTGGTTCTTGCCATGCACTTTTAATGTTAAAAGAGAAGCTTCTGTTTTTCTCTACACTTGAGCACTTCTGGTCTTGTAGAAAAGCAAGAACATAATTGCTAGCACTTTGCTAAAAAACACAAGATCCAAAGACCAGAGAGGTTCAATATGTCAAGGGTAAATCTCTTTCCTCCTGCCTGTATATGAAGGTTTCACCTGCGTGCTCTGGCGCGGCTATCTTCACTATCAGCTTCGCCAACTGTACTAACAATTTGTGCTGAGTTAGAGTTTCTTTCCATCACACTCAGCCAAATGAGGCTGTTGATATTTTAGGACTACAGGGGAGAGTCTGAATTGCGGAGCGGAGGAGAAATTGCAAAAAAATTATTGCTGCGCTTGCCCACATGAGAGGAGTTCAGTGTAATAATTATTGTGGCAGTAGGTGAGTCCCTGCGTTAAACAGCTACTCTGATTACTAGTCCAAGAACTATGCCAAGAAGTTCTTGGTATGAATGTCTTCAAATTAATCTGCAGCCCACCAGGATAAAAACAGTGGGACTGGCCTTTATATTGTGTGGGTGTCAGTCTAAATTGAGTTGCATTTCTTTGTTTAATTGCAAACGGGTGAAATAGCTGGGGGGGAGGCGGATCAAATTCTACCAAGTAGCAGCAGTCCCTGTCTCTGGAAAAGGGGAAATGTTGTTGAGATGCACCGTCAGGATTGCGGAAGCTTCCTAACTGCTTGAATTTTTTAATACTAACTGGAAGTGAGTTTTTTGGGGGGGGGAATAGGAAGGTGGAGGGCTAAGTTGGCTGCAAGTCTGGGAAAGCAATTGCATGGTGAGAAATCTGGTATCAACTTCTGTTTCTTACGATTTGTATCTTGTTTAAAACAATCAGGTTCCTGGGGGGTTTTCCCCATCTTTTCTCTCTCCCTGCATGACAGCTTCCCCTCATAGCTGGAAGGTTACCTGCACTAACATACGCAACTGCTTCTATGAGAAATTGGTAGTTGGCTGTACCTTTTTGGCAACAGTTAACGGCGGTGTCCGATGTGAGCTTTATACTGGATTTATGGATCTTGTTTCAGGAAGGGTTTAGCAAGCATTGTTGTAAAATAACTCCATTCTTTCCATTAAATAAAGCTGTTTTGGGCAAGCCTTTCCAAGCTTGAATTCATCATCTCAGATTCATATTGTTTTTGCTTCCTTCCTTTAGTCTGCTCCACGCTGTGAGGATTGTGTGCAGTTGTTTTTCTCTTCTGTGGAACCTGAGCAGAGACTTTTTTTTTATGTAACTTAATGGAAACACTCTACAGCTGAAAAGATGGTCCATATTTCATCTCAGTAAGATGGAGGCTTTAACCAGTACGCAGCACTCTCCTGATGCGCTTGTACACAAGCACTTTCAGCTTGATGTTCTTCCTTAACTGATTATAAGTCATGAAAACCTAACTATCAAACTGGGCGTATTTCAGTCAGGCGCTATCACAGGCAGCGTTGGCTCGCCCAGGGCTTGGAGACGCTGCCTTTGTGCTAGAGGAGCAGTAAAAAGTGGAAAACTCCTTCCTGAATGCTGATAGGAATAGTAATAAAGTAACTGTACTCTTCTGTCGGTGAGGTCATATCTAAGGTGTGCACAGTCACTCTTGGATGCACAGAAATTGTGACTTATATTGGTGGAGGGCCCAGTTATGTGTTAAAAATGCTTTTTTTTTTTCCTTTTGCCCTTAAGAGTTAAGCTCTTCAGAGGCTGCTGCTCTTTGTTAGTCTCTGGATCAAGGGAAAGCAGTCTCTCCTCCTTGCCTTGCTTTCTCTCAGTCCTCTTCCAGCCTGGCCCTGAGCCACTACAGCATCCCTTGACTCCTTTCAGTGGGTCTGTTGGAACAAGGCTGTTTGGCTTTAGGCCCTTAGATGGTAGATCCACGGAGACTTATACTGCAGCCAGACAGCAGCCAGAAAACCAACTTGCTGAGTGCACAAGAAGGTCTACCAGTAATACCAGATGGGATAAAATGGCTAGAGAAAAGGAGTGAAAAAGGGAATGGCTTTTTTTGCCCAAGTTTGTATTTCCATGATGGTAATGAGGGTTTTCGGCAAAACTCATTAGTCCGGGCTGACTTCATGCAAGTGGTGAGCAGGCTGGCTGCAGAAGTAGATTCAGAGACATTTCCACACAGCCTCTCGGAGCTCAGGGTGGTGAAATCAGCAGGCCTGGCAGATGCCACTGGTGAAATCCTGGCTGCTCTTCAATGATCAGGATCCAGATGGAAGTGTTCCTGTTAAGTGATGCCTGTAGCTCTGGGATCCTTAAAGGCTGTAATAACTTTCATCTAGTTACTCAAATGATGAGATTTGGAGTATAATCTTGCCTGTATAGTACCACTCATTGGCTTGATTTTTGTACTTTGTGCAAGATACTGATGCATAGTACTGTGGGTATTGGTGATACCTTTATCTACAAAAAGATCAGCCTGCCCTAAAAGGATTTAAATAACTTCTCTACTTAAACTTCAGTTACCTCCCAAATTTTCCATTGCTTAAACCCTTTGGAATTCCTGTACAAATCTTCTGTCAGTGTCCAAAGTGCTGCTTTCCTTTCACAACTAAAAGATAAGAACTGTGCAATACTTACTGAGCAGAAGAATGAGGTACAGTGATTATCTCGTTCAACTTTGTATAGAATCAGATCTGCAGAAAATGTTTGTTTTCTCTTAAGATGTCCTGTTTTTTAATTAACCCATTGGATTCAGCATGTGTCTCAGTCTTAAATTAGCTGAAGTGAGATTTTGGAAAATGAAGTTCAAGATCCATTCCTGCTAGTAGAAGTTGCATTCAGGATATTTTGGTGGGACAGCTGGCCTAATCTGTGCTGCTGAAGTGGTGATTTAGGGTAGAATGGGTACGTTGTACTGCCTCTCCTGTGGATACTTGCTGTGCTGTAAGTACCTTTATGCAGTTCAAATTAAGCATCTCTGCAGGTTTCTTTGCTTGTCCTGTGCATTGGGTCAATTCACTATCAAAATAGTGTTAGATAACTGTTAAGCAGTTAGTGTGGGACTCTTTGTTGTTGTTCATTGATTACTCAAGGTTTTTGGACTCTCCCTAAGTTCTGGACCTTCAGGAGATGCCAATAGGCTTGAATGACTTCTTGCATCTTGCCTCTGCCAAACTGTATGCCTGTGGTCAAATTGTCGATACTTGCCTGCTGTAGTGTTGGACAATAAACTGAGCAAATATGAACAAGTGCCCTGGGAGGAGTTGGTCATCCCTTTGTTTTCTGAAGGCATTTGAGAGGCTTGAAAGAAGTCTGACTTAATGAAAAGCTGTGTTGATGTCTTCAGCTTGCTAATCATGGAGCAGTGGGTGTAGGTAGTTCATCAGTAAGCAGATTTCATATCCTCTGGGCAGTGAGGTGTGGCTCTAATATGTTAGTGAACTTGTTTTCTTTTGCTTGGGGTAGCTCTAGGGTTTCTGATGTTTTGGCTATGTCCTGTGGATATGGAGATGAGACTTGCTAGAGCGGCTGTGTTGAAATGGGTGTAGGTGGTTAGGCCAGGTAAATACGCAGCTGCAGCCTGGTAGGACTGGCTTCACTTCAGCTGCTATGGGGCAGACTTGTGCTGTAGCTCCAGGATTCAACGGAACAAGTTAAAGGATGAATTTACTTCTGGTGGTGAAAGACTTATGACTCTGGAAATTCATAAAGCATACTGTTTAACATGTCTGACATCTTAGAGAAATATTTAAGGCTAAGGTAAATACTCAGGTTTTGGCCATCAGGTTATTTTTTGGAATATTAATGCATGTTTCCTCACAACTGTGTTCATGCATTTGGTGCTGGCTTCAGACGCCCACAAGAGACTTTAAAGTGGGGTTTGGAAAACTTCAGAAATACAGTGAATGCCCCTGCAACCCTGCTAAGGCTGCCCTATTAATTTGGTCTGTTCTTGAGGCATTTAGTACATATGTAAAGCTCTTGAATTTGACTGTGCCATTGGGTTGCGTAAGTATATACTTGGCAATATCGGTTGTTTCAGGGATTTTTCTCTTGCCTTTATGCTCTTGGAGGGTGAGAGGAGAGATGGGCTGGAAAAAATGGGGAGGGATAGTGGAGTAATAACACGCAGGGCTGCATAGGAGTAAGGACCGATGGGTGTTTAAGGACGTAGTCTCTCTCTTCCTCTTCCCTCTCAGTCCATCTGTAACAGAAGACTTTCAAAAGAATATCGGTTAAAGACCTTAATCCTAATCCAGCTAAGGGTGAAGCAAACACAGTTTCCTCCTTTCATCCTTACAAATACTTGTTTGCTGTCTCTAAAACGAAGGTGAGAAATACAGTGAAGTATCTCCCCCATCAAGGAAATAAAGCAGCCTTTTGTCTGAATGTTTAAACTACCAGATGAGCAATTGTATGCTGTCTGCACATGTCTTTCCCTTGCATCTGTAGCTCTGTTAACTTCACCAGCCCGCTTGCAACATTTGCATGCTAATCTGAGATTGTCCTCACAGAAATCTGTTAATTACTGCAGAAATGCACCCACTTCACTGATGGCAAACTGAGGCTCACCACGTTAACGCCACGTCGATCTGTGGAGAACCCAACCTCGCTTGCCTGAATTCCTGTCCAGTGCTCTCACCGAAGAGCCTGCTCTGTTGGCATGCGCTTAGTTTTCTGCTTCGAAACATCGTGCTTCTGTGTAACTTTTTCTGCTTGTGCTGTTCTTCCCAAAGGCCCTGGGAGAAGAGGTGTTACCAGGCTGGCCCAGGCGCGTTAGCTTGGAGCGGTGGGAGCTGTTGCACCACAGCCCGTGTCGGTGCCGCGCGAGGGGGGGCTGGTTCGTAGCCAGCTGGCCAGCAAGAAGATGCGTGTTCCTCCGTGTACTTTCTTCTAAAATAGCATTAGCCTTGTGGGGTTTTTGTGCTCCTAGTGTACTGTGGAGAGACAGTGCTTTTTTTCATGGAGGGCTATAAAAAGCGTCTCATGGCAGTTAGTGCCACAAAAAGAATGCGTTCTTCTGCTCCTGGAGGGCTTTGGCTTCTGGGGACCCTGGTAGGTTTTCACGATGAATTTGAGCGAGCATGTTCCCAGACTGGCTTGGTGACCTTGCTCCTCCTTTCTCCGCACGCCCCGTGGGCACCTCTCACCTGGTTGGAAGTGGAGTGGGGGGGGTTAAAGTGCGGTTACTAAGCAGCAAGGAGGCAGCATTATGTCTGTGTCAGGTTGAATGAATAGCTGCAGTGTTCGGAGGCCCGGAGGAATTTGTGACACACAGTCCAGTGAGTCACAAAGAGCCTTCGGGAGGGAGGGGGAAGAGGACAGTGTTGGGATACAGCTGACACCATTTCAGAAGCCTTAGTTGTGCTGAACTTGATCTTACTTGTGGCTCTCCTGGGATCTTTCAGAAGTCCCGAAACATTTGAACGTTAGTCTCAACATAGCGAAGGCATATTCAGGAGGGCCTTATCCTGCATGGCACCTCCTGCTCAGCGGAGACTGATGCAGACATCTGCCATGCTCTCACAACTGAAGCTGCCTTTAATTTTTACTGGTATTACTGGAATGGCTTAGTCCGTGGTGTAATGTTGAGCTCTTCCCCACTTGTTGCAGTTTGCTCTTGACTTGCTGGTCGAGCAGATCAGCTGTATCGTTCCTGAAGAGGAGATTGATAGTGGAAGCCTTCTTCAGAAGTGGGAAGGCAGTGTCCGTATCACCCCTGTGCTCCCCAGCACTTTGATTCTTGGAGGGTTTATTAGCCAAAGCCCCGAATGGCACAAACACAGGAGTGATTTCTGGCACCCCACAACCAGGCAGCCTCTGCGGCCTGGGACACGGAGCGTAGTGTGGACGCTCAGGTGTCTGCAGAGGGCAGCTTGGATGTCTCTCTGAAGTGGCTGCACTCAGCTGCTGGCTCTGGGAGCATTTCGGCTATTTATATGTTACTCTCTGGGGAACACATCCTGCTGGCTCTGCTTAGTGGGCTGCCTGTTGCACAGGCCTCTTGTAGGCATTCCCGGGCTCCAAGTCATTTTCTGTGGGCTGGATCCAGCTTGTGTTTAGCTGGCTATGCTCTAAGCATCGACTCTTGGCCGGTGTCAAAGGCCAGTCATCGGATATGAAGAATCCATGGTCTGATCTGTTGTGAGGAAAGCCTTCAAGTACAGCAGTTTTCAAGGAATTCAAAAGCAGCTGAGTGTTCAGGACTCTCAGAAACAAAGCCATAATTATGTGATTAAATTTAGACTCTAGGTTTGGAAGGAAATGGAGCATCCCATAAGGCTTTGAATTTCCATGGTACAAACATTGCCCTATTATCTAATAACTTGCATTTCATTCTTCATTTTTATTCTTTTGTCTCAGAAGTAGTGTGTAAATTTCTAAACAAATGGACAGTATAGCTTTTTAAGTCAAAAATATACCTTGATTAAAATCTACTTCTTCCCCCTTCCTCCCAGGAATTCTCAGAACTGGAGAAAAGAGATCCCCAGGAGCTAGTTGGTAAGTTCACTAAGAAGTATTTATTAATTCACATGTATTCAAGCTAGTCATTATAGGTTCCCCTTCTTGTAATAGATATGTGATGGGCCACGCTGGTGTTTTTCCAGATGAGCTTAAAAGCAACATAACACAGCTTTGTCCAGGTGGCCTCTGTGGGAGCCATTATAGCCATGAATGATGATAGATGCTTTGTTCTGTGGTTTCAAAAACTTACCTAAAGTATCCCCACTTAAATGTGATCCATACAGTGCTTCATAGCCAATGTGTTGACACAGTGCACCATATATGCTTTGTAATGTTTCTTAAACTGTTTGATTTTTGTGATGTCTCACTTATTCATTGCGCAATAATTAGATTTGGAACAAACTCTTGGAAAATCCATTGTAATCGGCCAGAAATAGTATCCTGTGCTTGCTCTGTGTGGGGCTATACAGAAAGTGCTGTTGTATTTCATGTTGATGTTCTGACCATCTCAGACTAACCCTTTGTTCCTGAGGTTATTAGTATAGTAGCATTGTGCAGTAGCATGTGATGATACCATAATAAATCATGAGAGTAGAACTTGCTTTACTTTTTATCAAGTCAGCTTGTCCAGGCTTAATTGTGACATTTCATCCACCAAGTGTTTCTGTAGTAAACTTAAAATAAACTATGGGACGGTAAGTATGAAGATGCTAAGGTGTGACTTTTAAAGAAGCCATCACTGGATTTTTGGACTTGAGTCCTTTTCCAAATGGCCTGCCTAAACTCTGCACCAAACCAGTTCTTATACTAAATGTTCAGCCCTTAGAGGGCAAAACTGTCTTAACCAGTCTTATCACAGAACACAATAGAGATCTTTCTCCAAACTGCTGATCTGCCCTAGAATGCACACAAGAAACACAAATGAGTCAACAGCATTGAGGGTAAAGATTAAATAAGAATGCTTGAACACCAATTGCCCTTGTACTCTCTACATACAAGTAAAGCTCTGCACTAGTGAAGCAATATAGTGATAATTCCTTTCTTTGAGGTATAAGACTTGGGTTACAATTCTGAGAGTTCCCCTTCCCCCAGAGATTGCCCCATCTGTGGAAGATTAGGAGACTGAACCCTTTTTGTCTCATGACAGGCCAGGCTTGCATGCGAGTTTGAAAGCTGCACGTAGGGCACTCAGTAGTGTCACCTATTTTGGTAAATGGCATTAGTGAATCTAAGACCTGGATTAAGGTTGTAATATGTCTTTAATATCATTTCCCAGTAGTGGCACACAGAGCAAGGTATGGGCTAGCTTTGTGCAGAACCAGGCTACCTGGGATCAGAATACTTGCCATGCTGGATTCTGTAGTTCACTTGAATCAAACCGTATCTTATCTAGTTGAAAAGGAACTGTTGCAGGAGCCATACAGTTGGTGTAATATAAGAACCACTCCCTTCCTGGAAGCTGGGGCTTTTAAAGGCTTAGGATTCTTGAATGGAAAAAGATAGAGGATTTTCTGACACAAAGCAAGTAATTTGTCCAATCTGGAGGTCTAGAGTTTTGTCTATATCAGTCTGTGGAAGCATAAATCTTCCTTAGTTCTCCAGAATGGCTTTCTCCATTAAAAGCTGTGGCTTGCCAGTCTCCAATAACTTCATGCTGTTCATTGTCACCTTCACCAGCTAAGTCCATGGTTATGCAGCCACTTAAGTACAGCACAAGTGCCGGCTCCTGCCAGGAGGAGTGTTTGTTCTGCCTCCCCCATACGCACGCTAGTGTTTGTGTGCTGGGAGCTGCATGGGGAGACGGAGCCAGCAGAGATCTACCATCTCCCCACCCCACACCTCTTTTTTTTTTTTTTTTTTTTTTTTTTTTTTTTTTTTTTTTCTCCCCTCCTCCTTCCTGTGAGGCTGCCAGTTGGATCCGTTCCTGGATCTGCTTCGTGCCTGCCAGGTGAGCACTAGGGCTGGCGCACAGGAAACAGCGAGAACGAGCAGCGGGGAAGGGCACAGTTGTCCTGACTTATGCTGAACTAGTGATTGTGTAACAAAGCCTGAAAGACTGGAAGGGAGGTTTCCAGCAGTAACTGCACTGTGATTGAAGAGGGTGTAAGTATATGTGGAACTTTTTTGATAAATTTTAGCATCCATGTGTTGTCCTCATTTTTTGTACTGCTCTAAAGAGTACACATTACTGACAGCACATGTCCATTTGCTCTTTCCTGCAGCCTTGCAAAATAATACTTCTAGAATGTGTTTGTTGTCCCAAGGCTTTTTGCAGCATAGTTTTGTTTACCTTTGGGCCTATAAGAAATGTCCTGTCCTGCCCTTAGGATATCTGAACACAAAGTCAGTGTTCATAACAACAGAAAATACGGCTGAGATGCTGGTCTTTCTGTGCATTTCTCAGCCCACAGAACAGTAAGGGAAACTGGTGTCCTTTCATGGATGGGTGACTCACTGGCATGTTGTTGCCTCGGATTCTTCCCTGTGATTTGGCTGTTTTGGTGCCAGGAAATCGGAAACCCACGCACCCTGGGTTATGCCAGGCTCACTTCTTTAGAATGCCAAAGAATGTAGTTTTAGAGACCAGGCACCACTGGTTTGTGTGTTTCTAGGGGAAAGCCATGCCCCACTGATTACTCTTTCCAGGTTTTTGTGCTTTTTGTTTGTTTTTTGCATAGAGTGACTGGCACCTGATACTACCTGTAGTCCTTTGTGGCTGGTTAAGGTACAGTGCACAAGTGAACCTGGAAAGGGACAAGGTAGTTAATCCTACCTGGGGAGCAGTGTTGTTCATGGAGAGTGCTGAGGCAAGATGCTTTACCAGATCTTCATATGATCCACACCCCAATCTTTGCAGTTTGGTACAATTGCACCCTCCTCTTTTCTGTCCTGATTTTGCAGTATCTTTATTCTGTCTGGTATACTGGCCAAATAACCCATCCATCTGAAACCGAACCAGGCTAAATACAGCGCTTTCATTTAATTATCTGTCATATCAAGATCTCTGGCAAGCAAATATTCTCCACTGACTGCTGAGGTTCTGAATCTTTCTGAAATACATCCTAGTAGCTGGTTGTGCTTTGGCCTCCTACTCGGAGTCCAGGACCAGCTGGACACCTCTGCCTTGCCATGGTGTGTGCACTGGCTACTCCGAGAGCCACGAGTACCTATTCCATGTGGTGCTGAAGCTTTTAAGTTTTAGGTCAGCCTGTGAAAGGAGAATGTGTGGACTTAGCAACAGTAGCCACCTCCCTTTTCAGCAGGAGGATGCCTTGAGTTGCTGACCTGACAGTGCCTTGACTCCTACTTCTTGAACCCCCAGCTGACTCGTGGGATCTGTTCTGTGTTCTGCTTCCTAAAAATCTGTTTCTTAGAAATGTTCTTTTCCTAATCAGGTTCATAGTGCAGGTGAAGCTATTTACTCATTACTAGTCAGAATTTGGGTGTGCCTTAGTGATTAATCATGCCAACAGCCAACTTCCTGGAGTCCTCAAGTGGAGATCCTTTAGACCGAGCCAGCAAACTGCAGGCCCAGTTAGAAAAACTGCAGCCAGTGTCACTGCCTCTGACTCATGCAAAAGTAAAGCTTTGATCTTGGCAGAAATAACAGGATGCACAAAACGGCTGGATATATCCTGTGAGGACACACCTTCGCATAGCTCTTCATTTACTTTTACCGCTGTATACAGTGGGGAAAGCTGTTGGGAGCGAATGCTCACGTGCTCGGGGCTTTGAAAACACCAGACCTGTTATGTAGCACCTTGCGGCTGATACCTGCACCACTTCCACGACCCCCCGGACTGAGGATCCAAGCCAGCTCCAGGGGAATGGCCACTGGCAAAAGGCCGTGGAATCAGCCACTCTGATACTGCTTGGAGAGGACTGCTCAAGGGCATGAACTGTGTGCATTTTCTTGCTGTAAAGAAACCCAAAGGGGTTAAACTCATCCTTCCTAATGCTCTGGCATCTCCATCTGACCGTGAGGTGCTGAAATAACTGAGTAATGATGAATATTTGTCTGTGCTCAGTTTGGAAGGTGTAACAGGGCACGTAGCGTCTCTGCTGACTAAGTCTTCAGCCCTGTGCAGCCACAGCGGGATTGCAGTGGACAAAGATGTCTTAATTCCAGTTTCTTATAAGCCATTAGAAGAGATGATTTCCCCCTACCAGTGTAATAATTGATTTGTTTTCATATGGCTCAAACAAAAGAGCAAGTGAGCAGCAGAACCTGTAAGTGCCGTGGGTCAAAATATATTGTCCCAGTGTGAGTTCTGCGTTCTTCCTCCACTAGCCTTTCTGTTTAAAGGGAGCTTTGAATTAATTGCCAAACACACTCTTACAGCTTTATGTGACTTCATGGCTGGCTAGATGGAGTTCTTGCCCCTGGTTCCTCAGTTGATATGAGCCCAGAGCTCTCCTTCCCATAGATGTTTCTTTATGACTTTTCTGGTCATCAGCAAAGAAGCTGAGAAGGCTATGGGATGTCTAGTCTGAGAGCTAGGCTTGGTTTTTAAGTGTTGTTGTTGTTTGATTGTGTGGGTTTTTTTTTTAACCTAATGAAGTCTGGGCTTCATGGCCTTCTTGCCTCTTTTTAATATTTTTGCTGACATTGTGAATCTAATAAGCCATTGATCAGCTTTTCTGGAAGCCTAGTATGCTGTCTATTATGACCATTTTTGTCTATTTGCAACTGTTTCTCTGGGTTCCTGAAATTCTAATTAAATTAGAGACTTCCCCGTCCCACCAGCAGCTGTAACCTATAACAAATGTCTGCCTTGTTGTCAGGGGGCTCTAGTTTCCCTGCTCTTCTGTAAGGACTCTGGCAAACTTTTCTTCCTCTACAGAGGCACCCTCTTAGTAAATGCCAAAGGACACTATTTCTTCATTACTTGCAACTGCTGAAGAATTTAACCCTCAGCGATGTCCTGATCAAACAGAACAAGTGGTCGCCTGCCAGCTTTGCGTCCCGAAAGAATATTGCCCTTATTGCTTTACGTTTTTACAAAAGAACGAGAAACTGGAGTAGTGCTGAACATGTGTAGTGTTGGTTATCTGTAACCTCAGCTATCTGATAGTCCGTGCTGGGAAGCGGGGTAGTATGTGCTCAAATACCAAGGTCTGTCCTTTGGGCCCTTCTGGGCAGCAGTCAGAGGAGCTGAATCGAGTGTGCTGGAACTGCAGTTCACTCCGTTCAGCTTTTACACAAGAATCTGTAATCGGGAAGCCACAAATGTGAATGTCTTCATTTGATTTCTGTGCTGGTGTCAGGTCTCTATGGCCGTGCCCCCCCCACCAGCACACTCCCTCACTCTGCGTCTGGCACATATTCCCTGTATTAACTCCGGTCGAAAACAAACCTGGCTGCTTAAATGTAGCATGACGCTCTGCGCTCGGACTTAGCCAGGAAACTGCATGGGTTTTCCATAACTGAGCGGGAAAGGAGCAAGCAAAAGGGGGAAGCATGGCAGTCCCTTGCTGATACCTTTGAATTAATCCTCGCAGAGCGGTTCGGTACTGTAATAGCGTGTCCCAGCACGAACGGCTGGCTCTAGAGGCCTGGCAAGCTGCGGAGGTTTGTCCTCAGTCCCACAGCACAAGTTGTTGTTTCTAGTAATGGTCTGACTCTGTAAGTGATTAAAGTGCCCATTAAGGAAATATTAACTTAAGGATGAAATGTTATTTCTTGTGGTTAACTCCTGACAGCTCTGCTGAGGGTTGTTTGCTTTTTGAACTGTTTTGTTTCATGTGGGTAAATCCTGAAGTAAATGGGATCCAAACTGATTAGCTCCCCAAATATGGCAGTAGGCCAGGCTGATATCGATTCATCCGCTGATTCTTCGGATGCAGAGTCTGATTCCGTCTGTAAGAGTGTCTTGTCCCAAGTCTTGTCAGAGATTCCAGGTTATCTGAGCTCTTCAGAGCAGGATTTTAAAGTGCGTATGGATGATCTAGAGTAGTGGAAAGCTCAGTATGTGGTGCACAGTGCAAGGCTAGAGGATATGCTGTGAACCTGTTTTTGTTCCTCTGCAGGTCCTTTGTCTCTGAGGGTCTTATCAACAGCCACAGCTGGGGTGGGGAGTAGTTCTGTGTTTCACACTATTACTCGGGGTGAAAAGACTCTATATAAAGCTTTTAGCATGGGTATAACATCAAGCTACAGTGTAAGGCGGATGGCAGTACTGTGGTGCAAGCATCACATACTGCTCTGCCAATGATCTAATCTTTAGGTTAGATGCTTCTTCAACAGCACTTCCAAAAATACCATGACTAGCAGTTTACAGCATTCCCCTGTTATATTTACCCGTTGGTTCTCTGTGATAGGGTAACACTGGCAAAGACATAAAATAAGTTTCATGGCTTGCATGGGCTTTAATTGTTTCAGTATTGCCAGAACTCATGCCTGGTTTGTTCTCCACAGCCTCTTTTTCAGAGAGAGTACGGAACATGTCTCCTGATGAGATCAAAATCCCACCTGAGCCTCCTGGCAGATGCTCTAACCACTTACAGGTTGGTATAAGCTCTCTTCCACTTTATTTTTCTTAAAAGGCTTGTATTTCAGTGGGTGAGGGGACCTCTGAAAACTGTTTAGTATTTTTGCACACATAAAAAATCCAGCATTAAAGCTTTTTTAAAAAAAAAAAAACAAAAACTGAATTTCTGAATGCACTGTTTAATGCTTTAGACTTGGCAGCATTTCTAGTTTAGGAGTCTCAAATTAGCTTTATGCTGTTCTCCGCAGTCTGTGTGGGTCACTTGTGCATTAAAATGGCTCTTGATTGCACCAGTGATACAGAAGCAATGTTTACTGTGAAGGCTGTTATCCTCTTACCTCAGCAAATTCAGCTCTGTAGGAGAGAATAAATCATTGTTTTTTCTACATGGGCCTGAGAATCCCCTAGCTGGAATAGTTGAGGCAGCATTAACTAGATTCCTTTTCCACCTACATATCTTTAGATGATAAACATTTAGGGGGAAAGCTAGTAACCTAGAGGCAGTGAAAGAAAACAAATGCTTGTTTTCTCTGGTGCACACCCAAATAATTGCAATAACTATCAGTTTAAGACTGCTGCAGTCCACTTCCATGGGTATCTCAACTCTGGCATGTGGTGTAAGGATTTTTTTTTTAGCAGTTGGATTACTTACAAAAAAACTTTTGCTACGGACTTGACTTGCCAGTCCTACAAGTCTTGGACTTGCAATATTATTAACTGAGCCTTTGGCTCTGATTATGTGTGGCAGAAATGTTAACGTCCTCTTAGAATATTCCCTGTATCCAACCTACATAGTGCATAAAGGAGTTAGCCTGAACATTTCCTGATGGCATCCTGTCTAACAGCTATCCAAAATGAAAGCTATAAGGGAGTTATATTTGTGTATAGTGCCTCTTACCTGAGTAGTAAGGAATGTGCCATCTGTTTTAAAGCAAAAGCAACAAACTCGAGCTATCTTCCATTGGCAGAGTTTGGCTTGCGGTGCTTCTGGGAGAAGTTTTGTAGACTACTGTGTATAACAAAACTTCTTTCCAGGATAGGTGGAAGAGCTCCTTCTGCTCTGTTTGCCATCCTGATGGAGGGCAAATAAAAGAGCAGTGGTTGCAGTTTCCATCCAAATGGATGGTAACATCCATTTGAGTGTTATCTGTAGTTATTTACCCAATAGAAATACAAGTAAATAAACACTTCTGGAAACCTCTACAAAGCAAGCTACTAATGTGGAATGATGATTCAGTGTGACTCACCATCCAGACCACGGTCTCTTCTTCTCTGTGGGGCATACCTAGACGCACCCAGCAGTTCTCTTATGCTGCAGCAGGATTTTATTGTTCTGACATCAATGAATTACTAAGCATGTTAGATCTGAGGAATGCATAGAGCTTGAGTGAGTAGACTGAATAAAGCAAGCATCTTCCCTTTTGACTGTAGTTTACCAGGTTAAATCAAAGGAGAACTTGTCCTCTGTTAGCAGGTCAAACCACATCTTAGAGGGCTTGGAGCAAGGAGATGGGATTGTTCTTTGGAAAGTCAGTGTTCTAAGCTTTTCAGTGTTGATTTCCTTCCTCTGTCAGGTTCTTCCTCTAATAAACTGTCCTGAACTCTGCCAAAGAGAGCCTTTCTTATTGTAAAGGTGACCTAGTAGCTCCTTATCTGTGGATGCTACAAATGTGAATCATATTGGTGTTCTAAGGGGAGGGCAGAAAAGGAGACAGATTCAATCGTTTCAACCCCAAAAGCTCACTGCTAGTTGTTCCTTCAAACCTTATGGTGTGTGCTTTGGATGTGCAGGCTGTGTAATTACTTCTGGCTAATTCTGTGAGGACCCGATGAAGATTTATCAAATAAAGTGTTCTTTTCTTAAAATTCATGAAATAACAATTTCATATTAGCTCTTAACAGTAATCATCTTTTATTCAGACATCAGTGAACTCCTGGACAATAGTCCGTTCTGTATTTGAGTTGAGTATCTGTAGAGAGGAAGAGACATGCAGTGACTTGCCCAGAAACAAAAAAGGAAAATTGACCCGATAGCTCTCCTGACTTGTGAGACTGAAGTCTAGCCAGGATCTTATTTTATATGCTTTTTGTACATGTTAAATTTGTGTCAAAAAATGAAGCAAGTTACTGAGAATGTTCTCCTAGTAGTAATGCTGAAATGCATGTTCTGCCTGAAAGTTTGTTTCTGCTATCTGCTAATCCTTCAGCATCACCAGGGTAAGACTACTTTAAAGGCCTTTCACTACCCTGCTGGGGGGGGTGAGACAAAACAAAGACTCCAAAACCATGTTTCTCTCTAAATCTGTCAGCCTTTTTGGAAGGTGGACTGCACAGTGTTTCCGACCTGGGTCAGTTAAGTTGTCTTTCATGGTGGCTTCTGGCTTTGCTAAGATATTCCTAAACTTGCCTAACTGTGTGAATGATCCCCGAAGAGAAGTTGCTTCCCTCAAATTAGCCAAATGCACCCAAGAAGAGGCTTACAAGTGTGACGTTCCTAAGAGCACGTGGCTGCCAGTAGACACCCCTAGCAATACCTGCTGATCACGTTGTCCAAGTAGGCCGGCTTGGTTTTAGTTCTCCAGCGAAACTCACTTCTGCTCATCTGTTTCCCAGGCGTAGCTGTGAGCCTCGACTTCTGCATGGTGTCGCCCAGCAGCTGTTGTTTAGGTGCATGTCTGAGTCGGAGGGTGGGTGGGTCATTCACTGTATGTCGTGGAAAGACCTTTGTGGAGCTCGTCTGTCCCCCTCAGTGCTTGTTTCTGCCTTTCCAGTGTCACTGTTGTAGAGGGAATCAACTGACTGAGGAGGAGTGGGCTCTACTGCCTCAAATAAAGTCTTTAATCACTTAAGCCTTGAGACAGTGCAAAGATCACTTTCCTTACCCATTCAGACAGTGCATGGAGAGGATACTTTCAGACTGTAAAGGAGGGAGTGTCTGTACTAACCAACTTAGTTGCCCTTGGGGAAGAGATGCAGTCCTTGCTCTGTGTAGGGATGTCACCGGTTCAGTTGGCTTGTTTTCACGTGTATGCTTTGATAGTCAGCTGAAATGCTCCTCATTTTTGTATTGGCTCATCCTGTGATCTTGCTCCCTTAGGATAAAATTCAAAAGCTGTATGAGAGGAAAATAAAAGAGGGCATGGATATGAATTATATCATTCAAAGGAAAAAGGAGTTCCGCAACCCCAGGTGAGCCGCCATCCTTTCCTGTATGACCAAAGCACCACACAGCAAACTACAAGAATTTTTCTCTTTGCTGTTGGAGTTGTAGCAGAAATGGGATTCAGAGCATGTAGTACTACTGCTTACAAAATTGAGAAAAGCATAATTCAATAGTAACTGAAACAACAAAGCTCTTTGGCATTCTATGTGGCAGCATCTAGAGTTAGCACACCAGTTAGATTTTAAACCCATTAAATGTACACGTTTCGTGTAGATTATTTTAGAAGATGTGTTTGCTCTGGGAGCTGTGAGATTAACTTGGAGGAAGTGGGATATACTGTGCCTGGTGGCGTGCTGCATACATCACAGAAAGCAAAGCTGCCTGGGTTCTGATTTTAATGTAACATTGTGAAGAGATGACAAGCTTTTTGCTAATAAATGTGAAACATTTAAATTTAGAAGAGAGTGAGTGAGCCAGAACTAAACTGTCATCTTTCCTTTGCAGCATCTATGAAAAACTGATTCAGTTTTGTTCAATTGATGAACTTGGTACAAATTATCCAAAGGTGAGATGTGATACTTCTGACTGGCAAGGGAGAGGGTGAAAGATGATGCAGGGATGTGGGGTACCACCTTGGCTTTTTTGAGCCTGCTGCTTTAGAAGTCCTTTTAAGGGAGTGTTAGTCTGATCCTTTACACTGAGTGAACGTTTTGCATGTGGTGCTGAGCCTCAGTGCCTCCAACTTTGCTGTAAGGACTCTGAATTCACACTCTGCTGAAAAATGTGGATATACCTGAAACTGAGAAGATGATAGAAGCTGAGCAACAGAGAAATATGTATCTTATCCTAGAGTCCTTTTGGTTTCAAAAATGTTTCTCCATTCACAACAGAACATGGTCTTTCAAAAGGTCTGATGTGATCTTTGTCACTGGGTTGCATGAAGAAATCAGTAATGAATATCATCTGTGAACAGAAATACACACAACACCTTTAAACTAGGTTCTGTGTGTATGTAGATATAGCCTTGATGTGACTTTTTTTCTCCTTTTAGGACATGTTTGATCCTCATGGCTGGTCAGAGGATTCATATTATGAGGCACTAGGTAATTCCAGGAATTTTTTTTTATCTTAGCTTAGCTCTTTCTATTTTTTTGTTACTGAAATGCACTGGAGTCTTTACTGTCTTTATAAAAGAAAAGTCATCACATGCTGCTTTTGCACTGCTTCGTTCTGGTTGGATGTGCCTGAATTTTATTGATGCTTCATCAGTCTGGAAAGTCCTTTCATTTAAACTACTGCTTTAATTTCTTCATCTTTTCAATCATTAATTTAGTGCAGTAATGCTTTGCTTAAAAAGAAGGTAATTTCTTAGCAATTTAACTCTCTATACACAGTTTGAAATTATTTTTGATTGTTCAGGATGGGAGTAAGTACTGATTCTAGCACTTGTGATATCTGATTTTTCTCAGCTAAAGCGCAGAAGATTGAAATGGACAAATTGGAGAAGGCCAAGAAGGAGCGCACAAAGGTAGCAAGCCAAAAGCTATGGGACTGAGATGCATTTCTGATTTCTGTGCTGAATTTCACTTTGTTGCTTTGTTTCTTATGATCTCTCCTCTGTGCTAATACTTTTTTTTACTTCAGTTCTGTCCTTTCTTCCTGCATGTTTTTTCTAAGCTGGACAGATCAAGCTAAGCTTTCCTTATAGGTCCATTTCTGTAGGCCATTTATTCCACTGGTTTCCCTCCTGTTTTATCAGCATTTTTAAACTGGAGCACCCAAAATGGTGTTCAGTAAGCCAGATACAGGGCAAGATACTGTATAAACAATGGCTTTTTAAATCTTTGACGTTTTGCCTGGTTGCATAGCCTAATACAGCTTAATTTCCTCATTAAATCTCAGGGAGAGCCAATATGTGACTTCTGTTCCTTAACGTGGGAGTGGCTTGGCTTGTTATGAAATGTGTGTGTTTCTGTACCCCCTGCTAAGAATACAAATGTGCTTTGGAAGATTTTATTCCTCTGCTTCAGTGATGTTGCCTTTAAGTTAGTGACTGGTATTAGAAAACTGTTGAATGTTAGAGATGGCTGTCTAATCTAGCAGAAGGCTCCTTTAGTAGTAGTATTTGGAGGTATTTTTTACTTCTAGTGCATGCTACATCTTGCTACTTGTTCTGTGGGGCTTTTTTTGCGCACAGTAACTCAGGTATCTGATTACATCTTTCTTCCCTGTATCTGCAATTTTGAAAATATGAGATTGCATGTTGTTGTAACTCTTGTTGCTAGGTTTCCTGTTATGATGCAGTTGCAGTAAATCATGCAAGTAGGGACTTGTGTTAGAAGTTTTTATTCTTTTTTCTTGAAGAAGCATGCAAGCATATAGGTACTTTTTAATGACCAGGACCTGTCCTTATTTTCCAAAAATTGCATCAAGTCCTTATACTAGTTAAACACATTTTTATGGTATCCGAGTTAGGAACTCAGACACAAGAACCCTGAATGATCGTGATTTCAAGTTACTTTGGCCTGAGGACGTCTTTCTTCCTATATGACCATCAGCTCAGAGGCCAGAGTCTCACATGACACTAAAGCTAGTCTTTAAATCCAAAATCTTAGGCTTTTTTAATCTACATCTTTTCTCCCTATGTATATTAACATTTTTTTCCTTCTTCACCCCTTTCTCTTGGGTGCCTCTTCCTTCCCAGATTGAATTTGTGACTGGCACTAAAAAGGGGACAACAACAAGTGCTGCCTCTACAACAACCACAACAGCCAGTACCACTGTGGGAGGTAAAGACTTGTTTTGACTATACCTATTAAGCTGTAGTAATGCTGGGATTAGTCCTTCCTGGAAACTCTAAAAGCTGCTTATTGATTGCATATATAATACAAGAAAAATGTTTCTTCCAGGAGTTAATAGACTAGCTTTCCACTAGTGCCCATGTCCCATGGGGGTCCTTCTGGAATAAAGGCCTAGGGACAGCTTGGACAGTGGAGATGTCTGTTAGTGGATCGAGAAATCTGCAGATGCCTATGTTGTGGTGTCCTCTTGGGACCAATACATCTCTCGGACAACTGGGAAGGCTGTTAAAATCATTCCCCTGCCTACAGTCTGCCTTCTTAAACTGGGGGGAGAGGAGAAAACTCTGAGAGAGTGCTCTGTGCACATACCTAAGCAACTGAGATACATGTGCTCTGTTAAAACTAAACTTGCTTTGGGGCAGGGAGTGAACCTGTCCCATTTGGCTGGAGTTCAGGTCTGGAGTTCTACTTTGACTCTAGAAGTATAAAGCACCTCTAGTTGTCTTTTCTCCTCAGCATTTATTGACAGCATAGGCTGAAACTAATGCAAGGGAGAGTTGTCTAGTCAATCAGTGGTATGTTAAGAGATGACAAGAAGAGGTGTTATTAAAGGATCAGTGATGTTTAGCAGTGCTAATCCTTGTTTGCTTCGTCTAATCAATGCACAGATGCACAGAAGAGGAAGAGCAAGTGGGACTCGGCCATCCCTGTAACAACGATAGCTCAGCCCACCATCCTTACCACGACTGCAACGCTGCCAGGTGTTGTCACAGTGACAACCAGCGCGAGTGGATCCAAAACTACAGTCATCTCTGCTGTTGGCACCATTGTGAAAAAGGCAAAGCAGTGACGAGTGCGCTGGGGTTGGATTTTTAGACTGAATTGTCATTGAAGGCATTGCTCTTGAAAGGGAGGGCTAGCTTTCACCTTTGGTAAAGATGACAAGACTTTTAAACAGACCACAGTTCCCGTTGGAAAGCATGGGGGCAGGAGCAGGCATGCCAGCTGTGTGCCCACAGGAACGGACCTCTGCCAAAAATGCCGCTGTCTTTTCTTGCTGCGGGAAGAACCACAGTCTGTCTGTGCTGTGCTGGAGGAAGGTGGTATGGGAAGTCACCTTGTAAAAGTTAGCTTATTAAATGGCTGCATTCTTCAGATTTGAAGGTTCTTACCCTACTTGCAAGTCTGTTTTCCTTTTCTTTTTCTTCTTTATTTTTTTTAAAGCAGGCAGTGAGGGAATGTCAGTGTTCTTGCATATTCCAGGTCCTCCTCAGAGGCTGCTGCTTGTGATATGTACTCCCTCACATGCACTAAGACTGAAGGGAACTAAAGCAGAGACAGTTGGTCAGTGTCCTTGTGCAAATGTGTAGCAGAGATTTGAGAAGCAATCTACATCTATGAATGTGGACTCATTCTTTGTTATAGTACTGACATCTGTACCTGTGTGCATATCTGTGTAAGTCTTAGTGATCATGTGTTAAATAGCTGAAATACTGAGGAAACTACGCTGAAATAGGTCTTGTTAGCATCTCGCAGGGATGGCAATTTCTATGCAGAGGCAGTAAGCTGTAGAGGTCTAATTTGTGAACTCATTTGCGAAGATCTGTGCAGCGAAATCTTCTGTTGGCATGGAATGGGACTGGGCAGCAGGCAATCAGAGGAAAGGATAGGTGATCTTGACTGATGTCGCCTGTCTCTGTAGCAGATAGTGAAGTACCATGAAGTGCACACATAGCAGTTACTGCTTGCTCCACTGTTGTGAAAAAATATTTTCATTTGAATATTTTATTGTATAAATCTTCTTACCTGTGTTGCAAAAAATTATTATAAAAATGGACAAGTCTTTAAAAAAAGTCTAGTGTGATTTGTCTCTTTGCATTTCTCATTTTGGCTGAGGACAATCAGTATCAGATTGTTGCTTTTTGGGTTACAGATATTGCTAGAGGAATCTTTTAACGGGAGTGGCAGTAGCATAATGTTCCCCCCCCCCCCCCCCCCCGTAGACTTATTTTTTTTCTTAATCTCAAGCTCTTTGCAAAAATTTGGGGCATTAACCTGATTTTCATTGGAAATGCTTCTTTCCTTTTGTTTTAGAGTGGGTTCTAAAACAGTTAACTCAGTTGTTCTTAATGCTATTTATTTCAAAACTGTTCCAGCATCTTAAATTTCTTCCATAGTTAGCTTCTGGTAATAGCACTAAGATACTTCATACAGTCCTCTTCATCTACAGAGGGCAGTCCCTTAAAAAGGAGCTCAGTAGCCAGTGGTAAAGTGGTTTGCTCACAATTTTGAGGTGGGTGGGAGAAATAACTTGAACAGCTTTATTTGTTTAGAGGAATAGCTGCAAAGCTGGATTTCCCCCCCCCCCCCCCCCCCCATGGTCACTTAAGATGCTTGAACCACAGTCTTTAATTTTTCATTAGACTGTGATTTTTCAGATTCAGTAGTTTTACTGTCTCCAGTTTTGAGCTAAATTCCTACATAGCCTGTTTTTTCTAATCTGTAAGCAGGGGTAGAGAAGGTCATTAAGTCAGCAAAAAGGTAAGTCTCTTAGAATTCAGTGTTGTGTTTTTACAACCCTGTTTGATCTCAAACTTGTAAATATGGAGATGAAGGAAATGAAGAGTTGTTTTCCTGCTTTCAAAGAATCTTAAAACATGTTAAGCTTTAGCTTTAAAAATGAGCTGTGTATCCAAGAATGTGTATCCAGGGAGCAGATGAGACTGTAGGCATGGGAAATTGGGGAGCTGGTGGAATTCTTCTTAAAGTAATGAAAATTAAGGGCATGAAAGCAGCAAGATAGAAGTATCTTTTCTGTTTACCTACCAAAGTAACTCTATGTAAGGCTGCTGACTTGATTCCCACAAACTTGTAACAGATGCCGTAACTCCATCATCATCATATGGAGATGGGTAACATCTCCCTTGGCTGAGGGGTATCTGCTGTTTTTGGTTCTGCAACATGCTCTGTAGAGGATGACAATTCCACCTTACACTTAAGAGTTTGTTTCCCTTGCCTTGAGGAACAGGGTTTGCAGACTTTTCAAGGTCTTCTTTCAAAGGCTAGCAATTTACTGGTGGTGGGAAGTGCAAACCATTACGTAGTTTTACAGCCTTGTAAAATTACTTTCTCTTCTCTCTAGAGCAACTTGTACAAATTTTAAAACTTGTGTGGTATAAACATCTATTTTAAAGTTGTGCTGAGCAACATGTGGATGAAGGTACAAGGCAAACTGCAGTGAGGCAGGCGCTGGCTGCTGCAGCTTCTGCCTTCCGGACTGTAGATTCATGAGAGACTTTGGGCTCTTGTGACTCTTCCGCAGCGGAGGCAGCTGTAGCACTGGAATGGTCACTGCAATTGTCTAATCCTGTGAATACGGGTGGGAGGAGTGTCTTGGCTTCCAGAAAAACAAACACCCCTCTGATTTATATCCTTAATGTGTATGCTGTGAATGGGTGTTGGAGGCTGAGTGAGATTCAATCTCACTGAAATGTGTGCCAGTACAGAGAAACACAGGTTAGTACCAGAGGTACCAGCCGGTCTTGTGCATCCCCTTCCCCTTCCTTATCTTTAACTGTAATTGGTGGGAAACACTGAAAGTGGGAGTCTGATGAAACAACCTGAACTTAACCAAAGTTATGGATTAGCCCTAAACATCGATGTAATACATGATGGAAAAGATTGCCTTTCGTAAGAGCTGACCATCTTTTGCCACCTTGTCTTGTAAGTAAGTCCTTGTAAGGTCAAATCAGAAGTGATCGCTGTCTCCTGGCAGCCAGAAGACCTTGCAGGGTGGTCTTTTCTAGGCTGTTCACGCTATCACGATGTGAAACTCCTTTCTGACTTTTGCGTCTGCTCGGTTTCTCAATTCTGTTGGTAATTTGGAAAGGCTATATTCCAGGCAAGTGAGTGACTGAATCTACTGATAATGCAATGAAAGTCTTGATTCAAACCTGAAATAAATGTGCCTGGTTAATTAACTCGTTTACAAGGAAATATTATTTATACAACTAGCGAAGCACGTTATCGCTTGTATCGTTATATGCCTTACTCTATCAGGGAGAGAGAAGTAGCAAAGGGAAGTGCATGTGACCTTATTTACCTTTTTGGAAAGCTGGTACCAGAATACAGCCAAACATGAACAAAAGGAATAAGTTTGCAGGATGAAAAGAAGAACTCGATGGAAAAAGTCCTATCAGCTGCTGTGACTATGAAGCTGGGCTCCAGCCTGTTTCTTGGCACTTAACACAGTGCAAATGCTGAAGTGCTCTGGGGGATGAATCATTTAAATACAGAAGCTACTGAACATTGTTTAAATGGAAGTATCTTATTCGTATCACACATCCTGGCACCCCACCCTTCCTCTTTCCATGCTCCCTCTTCCTTCTTGTTTTGCAGAATCCATAATCATTCCAAACCTCTGGATTTCTTTGCTCGTTTAGCTCCTGCTTTGCTGAAGCGGGCGGGGAATGGCAATGTCTGGGAATCCTGGAGTAACAAAGCTGCTGGTCAGCAGAGCTTGGTGATGTTACATAGAGGGATAAGGGAAACTTTGCCCAAAATCTGAAGGCAGAACATAAAACTAGCTCTGAGTCCTCCAAGCATGCTGAGCTGAGGTGGCAGTGGGACACCTGAAGGAGCAGTTTTACAGCTCCTGAAGCAAAGGGCTGAACTTCAGGAGTTATCTAGCAGACTTCTGTAGGTGATCTCCTGTGACTGAGCGTTTGTCATCTGCAGTGGAGAAAACTAACTTGAAATGTGCATGGCCCTTTTCCCCCTTCTTCCCCAAAAATCTGAAATGGAGATGCCAACCACTGTACAACAAACTTGCATCTCCTAAAATAGTTTGCAGTTCTTTATCTCGTGCAGTATTATCAGAAGTAATGCATGGATACACAGTTTGGAAACTACTGTTCCAGGAAAAAAAATCTCTTCACTACCTTTGAGAACAAGCCCATACAGCTTGCACTTGGCTATGGCCAGCTGGTGATAGCAGAGAAACGGGAAGGGGACTTAAGGCATGCAAGAGGGATGTGCTGAGGGAAAAGGATTCCTTTCTGGCCCATGACAACCACTGCTTGAAGCCCTAAAACTGGAGGTTTGACCCGTTTGCGGCTTACAAATCTGTATGTTCACGATCATGTGTGATCGTACGTTGAAGGGCTGTGTGACCACTGCTGAGCTCGGAAGGGCCGGAGGGAGACCGGCCGTTCTGCTGGGGCGTCTTATGCAGGTAAGTGTTTTAAATAGCCGCTGGTGATTGTGAGCTGTTTCTGAGCTGCACTAATGCAAACTACCGACCTTCGCTCAAAGGTTTTTTTTGTACTGCTGTGCTAGCAATTGCTGGGGCCGTGCTCCTGCCTCCGAAGAGCTGTAGATACTCGTTCTCACCGCTGCTCCCAAGGGGAGACCCATTGCACAGGAGAGAATACAACTGGTCCCATTTTTTCATTATTCCTTATTACAGGTTAATGCTCCTTGAAAACCACTGCTCTTCTACCTGCTCACCTTCTTCTTAAGTCGTGGGTGTTTCCCAGCTTGAGCAGGTTTGTCTTACCCCAAACTCCATGCTCGAATGTCTCTTGTCTCCCAGGCCAGGCTGCTCGGTGGTGATGGGAGGAGAGCTGCCATAAGTAAGTCATACTTGGCAAACTTTGTTCTGCTTTAACCTCTCCTATGAAGTTGTTTCTCTCCTCCTTGCCCTGAGGTGGTGTTTTGCTTCCCTATTTGCTTGTTGTCGTTCAGAGCTCTGTCTTTTGATGCTGTTGTGGGGAGGGATCCTGCGTTCAGGATTTGCTTTTACGTTGTGTCTCGTGTGGTGCCACGTAACGGAGGGAGCACGTGGGGAAGGGCAGCCTTTGCCAGCCCACCTCGAACTCTGAAACGGGAGCACTCGAAGTCACAGGTTAGTTGGACTGCTGCTGCACCATCTGCTTTATGCGCAGCAGCAGTGCTGCGAGAGTTATGTAGAGACCAAAAAAAAAAAAAAAAAACACCTTTCATGCCAAGGCTTTGGGCCATGCCAAGGCTTCACTGATGATAAAATCGGCTCCTCATAGCTTGGAGGTGATCGCTTCAGCAGGTGTTCAGCCAGCCAACGCCTGTACTAACTCCTTTCCAGCTCCTCATCATTGAGGGGAGAAAAAAGTGGTGGTAGCTTTCTGCCAAACCCCTTGAAAATATGGTCTCTGCAATGTGCCCGGAAGTTATCACAGGACCATGGGCTTCTCATTCCTGAAAAACAATGTGAATCCAGGGAAGATTCACTGCTTCCCGAGAAAGAAATGCGCTTTTCAACAGGGCTCTATAAGGCTCTCTAAAATAAATAAATTGCTGTTGAGAAGCAAGGCTTGTGGAGGGCCACCAGTGTCTCCCTTTCCCATGGGTGGGAATTCCTACTGGCACTTCATGCATCATTTTCACAGGATAACTGCGTCTCTCGGCCACGCTGGGTATCGCTGTTCCTCCTCGCGTTTATGTCCAACTTCCTTCCTTTCGTTCCAGGCGAGAGCCGCCGGCCCCGGGGGCTGCCACGCTTCACTGTTTGTCGGACCTCTCTGGCTGGGGCTGGGCTGATGCTGCTTTCGGTTGCCAGTAAACGGCAAAGCACCAGGGTTGCACGCGGAAAGGCTTTGCCTTTTCACGTAGCAGGCGTCTGTCTGTCTGTCCGTCCTCCTCCCTGTTCGTACAATCCAGCGTTGGGAAGAAAACAAGTCAGGGGCCTGTTTTCTGGTGCAGTGATAAAAGGGGTGACGTTACGGCTGCTTTTACCCCACCTCCTCTGTGCAGCCTCTCGTGGTGTTTGCAGAGCATCGGGGAAGGTGTCAGCCCCCCTGTGCTCCCCGTCTGCTGAGCTGGCTCCTCGCAGGACTCTCCCCGGCTCAGCCGCGTCTTCGCACCCTGCGCAGAGCCAACGCGATCAGGGAGGAGAGGTGGGCTGTCTCGGCGCGTCTCGAGCGCGAGGTGACGGTGCTTTCGGTCTCGCCGCTGTCCCGTTTGCTGGGTCCTCTCTTTCTGGGTGGAGGTTCAGATTGCTGTGCACCAAAGTTTCCTCCTGGATCCTCTGCTAAAATTTCTCTCTCGCTGCCTGCCCGCCGCAGAGGGAGCTGAGCACCAGCGATGCCCAGCAAAGAGATTTTCCTCTGTGGAAGCATTTGGGGAGGACATCCACTGCAAAGCCACGGGCACACACAGTTAATTCAGTCTTTGGGATGAAATCCTCCAGTGCTCTTTTTTCCTCAACCTTTTGCCTTGCTTTTAATTACCTGGGTAATTATATTAAGCGTAATCTAGTGTAATAAATTACAGATATGCACATTAATGTATATTAATAATACATTATTAGCATTCCTTAAATTTATGCCAGATAGTATTCGAAGGATATTGCCAATGCAGTGTACAGTAGAACGCTAATGATGAAAAATACCTCTTTAAAAATTACTCTTTTAATGGTGTGTACTGTTACAAAATTCCTAAAGGGAAAGTGTTTCAGCAGTATGATCTTGGATGTAGCTGCTCAACAGTGATCTAGGAAAAGGCCCAAAACTGTGTATTTGGGTGCACCGCAGTAGCAGGACCTAAAGAAGAAAGAGTCTGAACAAGCTGGCATGGCATTAAAAAAGAGGGAAAGAACGAACCCTAAAATCACTTGTAATTACCAGTAATTGGCACCCGGACTGGCAGTCTCGGCACAGAAAGCGATTATTGAGTGAGCTATAGAATGACTTGTTTTTGCCCCTAGGGCAAAAATCTCTTGGCTGCATTATCACAGCAAAAAACTAGTGATTTTTAAGTGTGAGGTCCATCCCGAATGCGGCTGGGAGCTCCGGTAGAGAGGTCTGCAGCGAAATTTGCTGATTCTTCCTATTTGAAGTCCCTGTTTTCAGCTGTGTAAAACTGCAGATTTGTGCAGTAAAAGCCTGATCCAGCAGGCAGTGAACAAAAGGTATCAAGCTGTGACAGCGCTTGAACTGATCAGGTAGAATAATGCGCTGGCAGAAATAGTTTGGAGGAGTTGCATTAAAAAGAACTTAAAAAAAAAAAAAAAACCCAATTTTTGTGGAAGAAGACAAAGTGAAGACGTGTTATGAGCATCTACTGAGCATTGCAAGTTCCTCTCTGCTTTGGAGTAACACCTTAAAATTTAGCGGTGGGATTGTCTAGACATTAGAAATGTACCTTTTTAAAAAATTGTGAAGTCTTGAAAATGTGGTCTTAAATGGAGCCTGGTTACAGGCCTCTGGGAAATCTCACGCTCCGTGTGCTTGGAGATCCTTTAGCGACTGGAGGGTATTTTTCAAAGCATGGTACTGAGTGAGCATCATCCTGTCCAGCTCTTCTGGCAGCGGCAGCGTGAGTTTGCCCACAGTAACGCGTTCCCTTTGCCCCGGGAGGTGCTGAGCGGGGCTGATCCTGCCCGGCTCATCCGAGCTGCGGGCAGTGAAGGGCAGGGAGATGGTCTCTCCCCTGCTCTTGGCTCTCCCTAAATGAAAGTGGGGTGAAGGATAAGGCAGCAGGTGAATATTATCAGTTCTCATCACTCAGTTTCCATTCCCCCTAGAGCCTCCCTTCCAGTGGCAGGGCTTCAAAGAAGAAATTCTCCTCTGACTGCTCCCTTTTCCTTATCTCTTAGGGTTGGGCAGCAAATCAAGGCTGCTTCAGGATGAGGAGACCTTGGCTGTGGGTGAACTAGAGCCCAGCGCATTGACCAGTGGTCAAGAGGGAGTGAGGAGCGCCTGGACCAGCAGCAGTAGCCCAAGGTGAGGAGCAGTCTGGAGGAAAGCGGGCAGCCTCGGGGCTGCTGGAAGGCACCTGAGAGCTCTGTGTGTTTAGGAACCAGAGAGTGTATGCGGAGGTGGGACCAGAGCTGCTTTGCAGGAGACAAGATAAGCATCCTCTGTCTCGGATGAGGAAGGAGGACCTCTGGACACAGCAGATGCTGGAGACTGCAGTGCAAGCCAGCTGCTCCTGAGCTCTTCTGGTGTTTGGGCTCCATGGTGGGTCCAGGGCTCCTGTCAGGGAACCATCACTAAAATACTTTTTAGTTAAGTCGGGCTACAAACAACAAGAAATATATTGCCTTTTTCAGATTTGGTACCCGGCAGCACTGCTTACTGCAGTGCAGAGGGAGAACGGCAGCGAGGCGAGGTAGGCTGGGACTGGCAGGAGCTGGGCACTGGTGGTGGATGGGACCAGAAGAAACTGGGGGGGTGAGCAGGCAAGTCCTCAAGCACCAACGCATGGTCCCTTCTGACCTCGGGCCCGAAGCCCTGACTTTCCTCCATCTGCAGCGTCTCGCGGCATCTGCTGCGTCTGTGGCTTCCCAAGGCCGAGCGGGTTGGTCTGCCTGCAGCCCCTCGGCAGGGACTGAGCTGCCGCTTCCGCAGCTCCAGCTGCAGGGACCCTCGCGTCCCGGCTCTGACGCTGCCCGTGGCAGTAAATGCGCTTTGTGGTTTCAAAACGAAATCCTTAATTTTCAGAATTTTTGTTCAAATACAAGAAATGGCATCTCCAAAAGGGCAAGGATAAGGCTGAAGTTGCCAAATCAAGCATTTGGAAACTAGGAAGGACCAGACTTAAACTGCCAGCACAATCTCCAGATGCCCTCACCCCTTGCATGTCTCCCGGTGGCTGTGATTTTTAATACCATGGGCACATCCTATTTTTTTCCCTGGGCTTGATCTGAGTAAATATGAGTAAACAAGCTTCCTATTTCTTGTAGCGAAAGCGATCCTGCTCCTCGCTGTCGTGGGATCGATGCTCGGTCACTGCTGTCGGAGGGCGAGCCAGCCCCCCTGCCGCCGCGATGCCCCGTGAACAATAAAGAGGCTGCAATGGCCCTGCTAGGTTATTTTTTAATCTCCAAAAAGGAGGAAGGGAAACATCCAAGAAAGACAAAAAATAAAGGCTGATTGCAATCTGCAGTCGCCTTCTTGGTGTCCCTGGACCCTGCTCCTCGCCCTGCCGCAGGAGTGAGCGCGGATGGGTCCCGTTTATTGCTGCAGGAGCTGCCTGGGCCCTGGGAATGACGGCATCTCTCGCTGGGAGATTGGGAAACAGGGGAAAAGCCCCTGGCAAGGGGGGCTGGGGGAAGCCGGAGAGCTCGCTCGGTGCGGATGGTGGCCAGGCTCCGTGCAGCGCCGAGCGCTTGCCGCCGTGCACCCGGCCTCTTCCGCGGCTCCCGAGCGCGGCTGGCTCCCGTCCCAGCCCTTTTCCTGTGGGCTGGTGCTGGAGAGGGCGGGCGGGAGGCTGCTGGGCGGCCGCGGGCTGCTCCTGCCCGTACAGGTGTGCGCGGGAATGCCAGCCCTGAGTCACGGGCACCCCTCCTTCCTCCCCGGCGGCGATAAAGCTCTTCCTCACCTGGGCAGGGAGCTCGCGGGTCGCTTATCCCCACCTCCGCTCCCCCAGCCGAGGCTGCGACGGCGCGGGGAGGTCGGAGCAAAGGCGATATTCGACCGGCGGGTGCGGGAATCGCCGCGGAGGTATGTCAGCCCGCAGGCTGCCGGCCCTCCCCGGCGGCTCCGGGGTTGACATTTAACCGGCAAAGAGAGCAAGGGGACAGAAAATAGAGAGGAGTGGGGAAAAAAAAAAAAAAAAAAGGAAAGGAAAGGCCGAGCCTGGAAATCAGCTAGTGGCAGCGAAGCAGCGAATTCCCTCTTTGCCTTCGGAAGAATTTCTTGGCTGGTCGTGTGGGTGACTGTTATTTGGCTTGTTGCAGAGGATTTGGACACTGAGTCAGCCCCAGCGCTAATGAGGTTTGTGGAATTAATTCGTCTGTGCGGTGTGGAGCTCGCTGTAACGTCGCTCTGTTGATGAGCTCGGGGGCTCGGGGAGGCGCGGGGTCCTCGGCGGACGGGCAGCAGGGCGCGGGGCGAGGTGGGCTCGGCTGGGCGAGGGCTTTTTCCCCTTCTCTTCTCTCTCGTCTGAGCTGTTGCATGCTTTCTCATGCCTTTCTGCCGGTCGGGAACAGCAGCGCTTGTGGTTGAACAGTTTTGTTTTGCAGAGCTGTGCAGGATTTTTTTTTTCTTTTTTTTTGCAGTTGCTTTGTCTAGCAAAACAGGGTGAGGGGGGACTGTGCCCGTAGTGCATGTATAGGGGATACCCAGCAGCCGTGATACAGCCGAGCGGAGGCCGCCGGGAGCAGGTCTCGATTGTGCTGTGGCTTTAGGGGACAATTTGTTACAGATTAAAAAGGGTTGCTTTTCTCCCTCCGTCCGCTCCGCTTCCTGGGGAAAGTCGCTTGTGCGTTGGAGCTCGCGTCGAGGAAACTGTTGGACTTCATATTCAAAGCAGCCTGAAGCCTTCAGAGCTGCAGGTGGGTCTGGCCCGTTAAAAACACAAAGGCCATTTTGCAAAACGGGGCACTGGGCACAACCGCCACGAAGCGCAGGAATTGCTCGGAGCAGAGGAGGAGGGTTGAACCCGGAGAGAAAAGGTCCAAATGTGAACTGGGTTCAGAAGGACCGGTTTTGCTGAGCTGCAAACATAACTTTGTGTTTTTCAGCTAGTGAATCTGAAATACAGGGAATAAAGGCGAGCGTGCGCCCGGCCGGGTCCGTGTGAATTAGGTGCGGGAGAGGGGAAGAACGATTGCACACGGAGGGGAGGAAGGGAAGACACGAGTTGTCGGGTCAGAGGAAGGGAGGATGCACCGGGAAGGGGTCCAGGAGGGCGCTGGGAGGGACCTCGATGCAGCGGCTGTGCAGGAATTCGGGCAGCGGCGCAGCAGGATCCCGGCTTCTCTGCGGGCTCTCGGCAGTTCACCATTTTGCCGGCCTGGAGGGCAGAGAAACGAGGCTGAATCCGGCTTTATATTCAGCAGCGATTGCGGAGCGCGGCGGCGGGCTGGGGGGGTGTCTCTCACGCCGTCCCGGCGCCGGAGAGCCTGATGCTGGGACGGGGGTGTCGCCTGTCCCCTGCCCAGCCGGGACGTCCCCGCGGGTCCCCCTTCGGCTCTGAGGCTGCAGATTCCCCGCTGTGCTCCGTCTCAATTCTGGGCCAAATGTTTGATGTTGCTGTGGGGATCCATCTTGCTAATTTTTAAGTTTCGGCGCGTGGCACCTGCGAGGTCTGTGCCTCTGCGCGGGCCGCGGGGGGAGCAGCCCGGGGGGAGAGATCATGGATCACGGTGCTGGGCCACGCGCTTGCAGCTCAGCCCGCGCGGCTGCCGCAGAGCTGCGGCCCAGGGCTCCCCCGAGCGAGTGGCAAGCGCCGTGGTTTAACAGGCACGCGTGGGCCGGCGGCCGCTCTCCTGGCCCCTCCAGGCTGGGCTTTGGCTGGAGATCAGCACAGAGGGCGTTTTGCTTCGGTGCGGTGTCATCTCTTGCAGACCCTTCCCATTTAGCAATATGTTGGTGCCTGGTGCCCATGGTGTCGGCTCCATCACACGTGGTCCTAATGCAGTCCCTGCCCTCCAAGCACGGAGGGGAGGTGCGGGAGCTGCAGGAGTCTAATGCTCCCCTGGGAGCTTGGACAAGGCATTTCTGGAGTGGCCAAAATTTTCTGAAGGTTGGAGCTGTTTGGGGAGGAAGAAAGAGTGGTGGAGAACAGCCCATGAGAGTCCTGGTGAGCAGAGAGGCTTACAGAGTCACGGAGTGGTGGGGGTGGGCAGGGACCTCTGGAGATCACCTGGCCCAACCACGCCCTGCTCCACCAGGGTCAGCTAGGGCAGGTTGCCCAGGACCGTGTCTGGCTGGGTTTTGAGTATTTCCAAGGAAGGAGACTCCACAACCTCTCTGGGCAGCCTGTTCCCGTGTTCAACCACCCTCACAATGAAGAAGTGATTTTGTGTATCCAAGTGGGATTTCCTCTGTTTCAGGTTGCGCCTGTTGCCTCTTGGCTTGTCACTAGGCACCACTGAGAAGAGTCTGGCCCTGTCCTCTTTGCAGCCTCTCTTCAGATATTTATAAACATGGATAAGATCCCCCTGAGCCTTCTCTTCTCTAGGCTAAACAGCCCCAGATATCTCTGCCCCTCCTCATGTGAGAAATGCACCAGTCCCTTAATCATTTCTGTGGTCCTTCACTGGATGTGTCCAGTATGTTCATGTCTCTCCTGTACTGGGGAGCCCAGAACTGGACACCACACTCCAGATGTGGCATCACCAGGGCTGAGTAGAGGTGAAGGATCACCTCCCTCAACCTGCTAGCAACAGTCATCTTGATGCATCCCAGGATACCATTGGCCTTCTTTGCTATGTGGGCACATTGCTGGCTCATGCTCAGCTTGATGTCCACCAGGACCTCCAGGTCCTTCTCTGCAGAGCTGGTCTCCAGAAGGCTGGGCCCCAGCCTGTACCGGCACTTGGGGTTGTCGCTCCCCAGGGATTCCTCTGCAGACTTGGCCATCGGCAGAGGACTGCGAGGGCTCCTTGTGAAACACGTTCCTACTTATCCTCCCCTTCTCCTAGGCTGGCTTGGGGCAGTCAAAAGTTGGGTTGTGGCTTGAGCTGTGCTTGTGGTCCTGGGAGCAGAGCCAGCCAACACAGCCCCTGCTGCTGGCCATGCATCCTCCATGGTCTGCACCGGCTTGTGGGGGAGCCTGGAAGGGTGGTTTGGCAAGATGAGGCTGAGGAGAAGAGTAAGGAGCCCAATGCTTGGGCAAGGAAGGGTGATGGGGGGGTCTGGCAATCCCCCACAGAGGGGGCAAGGCTGCAGTCTGTGCAGGGGCGCCTTGGCACCCTGGGCTGGCACCCCCGGGCTGCTCCGATGCCGCGTTCGGGCTCTGCAAGTTGTGCCTGGGGCGAGCTGCAGGCTCGAACACCTCCCGTTTCCCCAGCCCACGCTGAGCGCCGTGCTCGCGTGCTCAGGCGCCAGGCCGATGGGTTTGGGGCTCTGTATCTCCCCGGGCAGTTTGTGCCCTCCGGCACGCTGCTGCCTGTGTCTGGTTGCGTCCTGCTCCCAAGCAGAGCTGGTGCTTCCAGGTGGGTCCGTACGAGGCTCGGGAAGGTCTCTGACTTTCCGGCTTCAGGAGCAGAGGATGGATGTGGTTCTGCAGGGTGAGTCTGCCCTGCCTCCCCTCCCCGTCCCGGGCGCTTTTCCTTGAAGGGAAGGAGGAGCAAGGCCAGGGGAATTCCTCAGGGACAGCCGGAGCCCTGGCAAGCCCGGAGGCTCTGAGGCGTCGGGTGTTTTGTGGGGCTGAACGCAACGAAAGGCTGCTGTGTCTCTGCCCTCCGCGGCGTGGGCCTGGCCCAGGCTCCGGCACTGCTTGGCGCTGGCTAAAACCATGCCAGGCCTGAAATCCCTGGGGATGGGTGAGCCTGTAGGGGTGGAGCGTCCCGACCCAGCTGGGTGGGATGGGGGCTTTCCTGCATCTGCCCCAAAAGCCTCCGGGCGAGGAGGTGAGATGCTGCTGGCACAAAGGTTTCTGAAACTCCCCGGTTCTGCTCCCCAGCAACCGAACCCAAATACCGAGTGGGAATCAAACCATTTTGGGGAGGCTTCCCCCTTTCTCCTCCATCTCCGAAGCGCTTTTCCCTTCCTGCCCAAAGGTGCTGCCTGCCACCACGTGTCCGCCCTGTCTGGAGCAGGTTTGAGGGCTGGGCCAAGGTGGAGGCAGAGGGTGGATGGGACGAAGCAGGGAATGCTGGAGCACGTGTGCGTGTTTGGGAAGGGCTGGGGTGGTTTCACACGGTCCGGAGCTGATCCTGACCTGTGCAGCTGAACAGCTTTGTTTCGTTGTCGTGAAAATCCAACCGAAGTGCTGCAGTTTTTCCAGTGCGAAACTGAAATTTTCCCTTCCAGAGGAAATTTGGAAATAGGGAGGTGATTGTTTGCACACTTTTTGTGCAAAACATCGGCATTCCCCACAGCCTAGCAGTGCGGATGGGCAGCCATGCCTGCGTGTGGGAAATTACCCCATTAAATATGACGGGGTCGATGGCTTGTAGGGCAATGGTTGGAAGCACCAGGGCGAACAGAGTAAGAAGCTATTGGAGAATCTATGTGTCTTATATTTTACACTTGTATTTTCCATAAAAGAGATGCTTTTAAATTGTCTTTAGACCAGATATTTTGCCTTGAATATTCCAATTTCCCTGCTGTGGTGCAGGAGCCCGAGCCCCCCCCCCTCAGCCAGGTAGCCGCAGAACTCACGTTCTGGTTTGTCTCTCCTGTTTACCAGGTCCAAACGCAGAGATTGGGGCAACACTGAGAGTTTTCTGATGGCCAGATAATAAATCGTGGGTGGAAGTGTGGCTGCAGGGAAAATGGGTCCCTCTATTTAGGACTTTGCCTCTGGCTCCCTGCAAGGGGTTCTGCCACCTCCAGTGAAGCGGAGGAGAAGAGCGATGGACTCTCGAACCACAGGCTCATTCAGCAGCTCCAGGCAGCCCAGAGCTTCTCGTCGGGCACTTCCCAAGGCCTCACCCTCTATTTATTGTTGCTTCGACCATCCTGGAAATTCTTAGTGCAATAGGAAATCGCCAAAGGGAGGGGTCTGTTTTGCTTTTGGGGCGAGATGTAGACAGTCGCCTTGTTTTTCTTCTCTGCTTCGCTTTAAGCTACCAGGAAAATGAAGGTCTCGACCTGCTTGTCGCTCATGCGTGACGATGGCGCTGGGCTCTGCCGGGGAGCAGCCTGTGCTCCTGTGCCGGTTCCGGCTCCCGCGGGAGACCGGTGGCTCGGCAGCCCTGGCCGTGGCTGGAGCTAGCTGATATGTTGCTGATGGATGTGTTTCAGGAGGAAGAGGATGGACGTGCTGCCAAGGGTGTGTGCTGGGCTGCTCCTCCTGTCCCTGCTCTGCGCCACAGGCCTCTGCCAGAGGATCAAAAGTGAGTGCGGCCTCGTATGTCTGTCCGTGATCTCCGCTCACTCCCTCTGGGGCTGTACAAACCCCTCCTTGGCTCCAGAAGATCAAGGTCTTCATATGAATAAGTCCCTATTAGATCTGCCGTGTGCCTTCTCTCATCTGTTAGCTCCCTGGCAGCTGGGACACCTCTCCCATGTACCCAGCTGCTGTTTTGCAGCCATCTGCCACTAAACAGCCATGAAAAATTCCCACCAACTTCCACAGGAACAGGATCTGCCCTTCTTGTGCCCTTCCAAAACTCACCTGATTCCCGCGTTCCTCATGCTTCTGCTTTCCCCCTAGACAACCGATGCGTGTCGTCCCGGGCCAAGAGCTGCACTGAGTGTGTCCACGTGGACAAGGACTGCTCCTTCTGCACGGATGAGGTGAGAGCTTACAGGGGAGCGTGGGACTGCTTCCAGGCTGATTTCACACCCTGCGAACAGAGAGATCCCACCGCTCCAGCTGAGATCCAGGAGAAGAGCTGGAGTGCAGAGTCAGCTGCTGACTTGAGCTTCTCTCTACAAGACCAAAAGCTCTTAAAACATGGATTTCCTTTGGCTCAAGCAGCCTATGCTGGCAAATGGAGAGGAAGGGGAGTCCAGGGCAAACTTCCAGAAATACAGGGATTTATCAGAAAATGCCTGCTTGACAAATCTGGAACTCCTGGGGGAAGGTGTGTGCCCAGCAGGGAGGGAGAGTCTTGCCCCAGAAGACCCAGTGACTCACCGGTTGTAGCATTTCCCTGGTGCCCGAGGCGGCCTTGGCTGTTCTGCACTAGGTTCATCCCTGTCTGTCTGCTGCTCTCCTGCTTGCAAAGGCTCACCAGATCTAACCGTCTGGGAAGAGGACTCAGCTTTCTGACGAGTGGTGTGGTTTCTTTTTGTGGAGATTTGCTGTTTTCCGTGCTCGTAACGTTCTTCCCCTGTTGCTGCAGAGTTTCAAAGAGCCTCGCTGCGACTTGCGGGAGAACTTGCTGCGATACGGCTGCGAGGAGGCCAGTATTGTGTACATGAGAGGCGAGATGAGGACTCTGCAGGTAGGTGCTAGGTAGAGATTCGTTGTTCCACTTCTTCCAGAGAGTCCTACTCTTTCCTACATCCTTCGAGTCCTTCATCCTCCCCTAGGCTCTTGCGCAGGGAAAATACAAACCACACACTGCTTTTTATGTAGGCCCTACTCAAAACAAATGTTCTCCCTTTGCCAGCTGGGGGGACGTGTTCACAACCAGCCCTAGTCACTGTAGCTGGGGTGACTTTTCAGATGAAACAGATGTGTGCAAAATGCCAAGGTCTGGAGGAGGTGGAGGTTGCCAGCTGGGCAGATTGGACATGGGGGAGGCTGGCTCAGCAGCTGGTCTCCAGCTGTACTTGAAGGAAGGGTGTGCAGTCATCCCTGGCTTTCCATTTCCCAAGTATTCCCCTGCTCCTTGCCACCTCCGCATTGCCTATGCACAGGAGATGGAGTCCATCCACTTCACAACGCTTTTTCTTCACAGAATATCACCATCAGCAAGTCCCAGAGGAGGACCGAGGTGTCCCCCCAGAGCATGTTCATGCGGCTGCGAGCTGGGGAGGAGATGAACTTTGACATGGCTGTCTTCCAGCCCCTCGAGAGCCCTGTGGATCTCTACATCCTCATGGACTTCTCCTACTCTATGTCTGATGATCTGGACAACCTCAAAAGCATGGGCCAAAAGCTAGGTGAGACCAGGGCTGGGAGAAGGGAGGGTAGCCAGACCCTGCACTTATGAAGGCAGGTGACTCTCTCTTGCCTGGGGTTGTGAATTTTTGCCAGCACCAGAGAAAGGTATGCAACTGGCAAAGGGCAAAAAGGTGCCTGTTTTAATTAAGCGTCTTATTATTGCTGCTTTGTGCAGGTCTCTCCCAACATGGGTTATGGCCGCTGGTCTTGCAGGGCTCATCATGTGTCCTGTCTCCTATTCAGCCAAGTATGGGTGCTGGTGCCCTGCAGAGCTGTTCTGTGCAGTAGCTTTGGCATCTTGAGTCCATAGAGGTGATTTGTGCTATAGGAGACGCACCAGTCTTGGCGAGAAACCACCAAAGGCTAGGTGGTGTAGGTTTCCACACAAAAAGCCAAGCCCAACCCCAAAAAGCTTAAAAGCTGACAGTTTGGAAGTCTTGTCTAAACTTGATGAGCCAAGAAGGTAGCCAAGAAAGGGAGTCTTTCCCTGGAGCAGCAATCTTGCAGATGTTTCTTAGTTCACATGTCTATTCCTCCCTCCTTTCCCCTCCTCCCAGCGACGTTCCTGCAAGCCCTGACCAGCAATTACACCATTGGATTTGGCAAGTTTGTGGACAAAGTCTCATCCCCTCAGACAGACATGAGACCTGAGAAGTGAGTGAGGCTGATGGTGGCATGGGGATGGGCTGGGAGCAGAGTGGGGAGGGCAGGTACCTCAGGTACCTTTTAGTTATCTCCTGGTCTTCTCTGTCTGCAGTGCAAGAGCTTCTGTCCAGCTCTCACTGTCTTCATTGCAAATCTCTGCTTTCTGGCCTCCTTGCTCTGCACTCAAGGCTTGCTGTAACACAATACCGATATCAGCAGTGTCCTCCTGCAGCTGCGTGTCACAACAGATTGCACATCATTCCTTCACCTCCATCTCTGCCCTTATCCCTTCTACCGCTCCTCTTCCCCCTCTCAGGGCCACTGATTGGTCATCTCAACTTCATGTCTTTCCTTGATCAATCTTTCCAAGAATGATCTCCCACCTTTTCTCTTCTAGGATCAAGGGAGCTTGGGGTGGGTGGCCAGCTGGCTTAGGTACCCCAAGAGAGGCAGACCCAACCTTTTGCACGTGCAGTGCTGTGCTAGGAGCTGTTCATGGACAAGCAGTGCTCTGCTTGGGTTGAAGGAGCATCCCATGCAAAAGCCCTGCTCTCCTTTCCTCTTCTAGGCTGCGTGAGCCCTGGAACAATGCTGATTCCCCCTTCTCCTTCAAGAACGTCATCCGCCTGACCAGCGACATTGACTCCTTCAGCAAGGAGCTCAGGAAAGAACGCATCTCTGGGAACCTGGATGCCCCAGAAGGAGGCTTTGATGCCATCCTGCAGACAGCTGTCTGCAAGGTGACGGTGGCCAGGGAAGAAGGAGCTGTGCATGTGTGTGTGTGTGTTGGGGGTGGGGGGGTTAGAGGACAAGTCTGCTTGATTCTGGGTAATAAGTGGAACGATACCAATATAGTAATGAGTGGAAGAGAGAAGCAGCACATTGGGCAGCTGATGATACAGTTAATGAGCCCAGATTTCAGGTTCAGCCACAGTCAGTTCTTGACTCTCCAGCTTGCTGCTGGAGTTGTTCTGCATTCCCAGTTCCTCCTAGATCTCAGACCAGGCGTGTTTCTCCCTCTGGTATTTGATCCCCAGCACAAGAGCTAATTGTTGGGCACCCTGTGTGCTCTTGCCTCTGTACTGTCCCTCTTTGTGCCTGCCGTGGTGAAATTCCACTCCTTGGAAAACTGCCCACTTGGGCTTGTCCAGTTGGCTGAGGAGGACATAAAAATGCATGAGCACAGCCCCAAACGTGTCCAGAAAAGCAAGGGCTTGTCTGCTCTATGCATATGTACCTGGCACTGTCCAACCAGGTAGATGTCATATGCCCTGGGTCATAGATGGTGGGAGCAGGGACCTGCTGGCTTGGATTCCCCAGACCACATGTAGCTGATTGCATCTGCTGCCAAATGGAGGTGATGCCTTGCCCCTTGGTTTTTCCAAAGACCCCAGTCCTGCCAGTGCTGGTCTGCCAATGGGTGCAAGTTCTGTGCGGTGTTTTGCTGGACACAGAGATAAAGGTCCCTTCTCCTCCTCCCCGGCTGCAGGATAAGATTGGCTGGAGGAAGGACAGCACTCACCTGCTTGTGTTTTCCACTGAATCTGCCTTTCACTATGAAGCTGATGGCACCAACGTCCTGGCAGGGATTCTGAGGAGGAATGATGAGCAGTGTCACCTGGATCATGATGGCACTTACAGATATGACACCAAGCAGGACTATCCTTCAGTGCCAACCCTGGTGCGCCTGTTGGGACAGCACAACATTATCCCCATCTTTGCTGTCACAAACCATTCCTACAGCTACTATGAGGTGAGGAGAGCCTGGTGGTATGGGAGCCATATGGGCTTACTTTCTTTCAGGACCCTTCCTCTGCCTGCAGCTTAGCTATGAGGAAGCAGAGGAGCCCTGGTCATTCTCTGGTGGCCCCGGGCCTGCTTTGGTGTCTAATCCTGCTCACCCCGGCTCCTTCCAGGCTAGAGCAGATAGAGAATATGAAAAGGTTGCTCTAATCCCTCCAAGCTCAAGTGTAGGGGACCTCGCAACTGGGCACCCAGGGCACCCCTCAGCATTGGTGGACAACATAGGTGCTCAGCACTTGCCACTCTCTGTGCTCCTCTCTCTGTGCAGAAGCTACACAAGTACTTCCCCATCTCCGAGATCGGGGTGCTCCAGGAGGACTCTTCCAACATTGTGGAGCTGCTTCGCACAGCCTTTGAGGTAACGGTGCTCTCTGGGGCCTCGGTCTCGCTCCCAGGGCAGATGGTGGGTGGGAGCCTCCCGCCGAGGAAAGCGGAGAGGAGGCAGTACGTGCCTCCCCCGGGGCAGGCCGTGGGGTGGCTGCCAGGGTACGGCTGAAAATCAGTGCAGTGATTACCTCCTGCCCACGTAGCGCATCCGCTCCAAGATGGACATCCGGGCTGACTTTGTTCCCAAAGCCATGAAGACAGAGTTCACCTCCACCATGTATGAAAAGACAGAGTCAGGCTCCTTCCATATCACCCGGGGCAAAGTGGTAAGTCCCCAGGCTGCCCTGCAAGGGAGGTGTGTGCAACACGCAGAGCTCTGCTGCAGTTTTGGAGGGGCAGGGGGAGGAAGGCACAGCGAGGCTCTTGTCTGCCTGTGCCGTGTCTCTCCTTCCCAGGTGTTCACTTGCTGGTGACAGGGTCGGTCACGCAGAGCTACAGCCAGCCGGCTCTTTGGGCAGAGCTAGCTCACCCGCGTGTCCCTTCCTTGCCAGGGCAAGTTCAACATGCGAGTGAAGGCGCTCGAGTATGTAGGCGGGCAACACGTCTGCAGCCTTCCCGAGAAAGACCGGCAAGGAGTTATCAAGGTGAAACCCACGTCCTTGAGTGACAGCCTCAAAGTCGAAGCCTCTGTCATCTGTGACGTGTGTCCCTGCGAACAGGTATGGGGGGCTGTGCGTTGCAGAGAAGCCCAGCGCTTTTCCTGTCTGGCTGGGAGCGGGTATGCCGTGGCCGGCGTGTGCAGGTCCCACTCAGCTCCTTGCTGACAGCCTCTGGTTCAGTGTCAGAGCCTCGGTGCTTTTAAAGCAGGAGGATTTGAGTTGTGGGTCTTGCTGCTGTGAATGTCCAAGTAAGCGTGGTCAGTGGCACGCTTGCGGTGCTGGGCTGCTGGCCTTCATCGTGCTCTGAGGGTGCTGGAGTGAGAATTGCATCTGCCCATGATGTGGCAGGCAGATCTGCCAGGTGTCGCCTTGGAAAGGCTCGCTCACAAGTGCAATGAGTTGATTGTTCCCAGCTGCCTGCAGAGCAGAGTCGCAGCCTGGCCAAGGAGACCTTCGTGCAGCCTGCGAAGGACTGCACGTGTTGTCCGACTGCAGAGCTCTGTCTCATGCGTACCGCCTTTCCCTTGGCTCTGCCTCCCTGACTCCCGAGGTGGCACGGTGGTTGCCGAGCCCACGGGGGAGCTGGCAACGTCTCCTCTCTCCTCACTTACAGCAACAAGAGCTTGGCTCACCCAAGTGCAACTTCAATGGGGACTTTGCTTGTGGCCAGTGCATCTGCCACGCAGGCTGGTAAGGACCTTGCCTAGCTCTGCACCCCTCTGTCAGTTCCTGCTGTCTCTGGGCACCCAGAGTAACCCATACCCGCACGGAGGACATCCTGCCCGTGCGCAGGCATCAGGCCAGGAGCCTGCTGCCTTGTGCCCCGCTCCTGCCTCTCTCAGCATCTCCTCCCCCTCATCAGGCGAGGGGACGCGTGCCACTGCTCCACAGCCTCGTCCCTCAACAACGAGGCCTGCATCCGCCCTGGGGACGTGGAGCCGTGCTCTGGCCGCGGCGAGTGCCTCTGTGGCAAGTGCCAGTGCTACTCCGAAGACCTGACCCCGCGCTTCGACGGCGAATTCTGCCAGTACGATGCCCTGCAGTGCCCACGCACCTCGGGCTTCCTCTGCAACGGTGAGAGCAGGCACCCGCCGCCTCCCGGTCCCGGTCCCCACCGCATCTCCCCGCCAGGCACTGCCAGGGCTGGGGGAGAGGGAACGCGGGTCCCTGCAGGCACCCGGAGAGCAGTCCTCATGCTGGCAGCTATCTCTGGGTTGGCATCAAGGCATCTGAGGTGGCTGCTGGAGAGGTGTGATGGTGACAGGTTTGTGGCATCGGCAGGTAGATGGTGGGTGTCCCTGCTGGGGGGTGCTCTGGGGAGGGTGCAGCTCCATGCCACGGGCCTGTCTGCAACACATTGCCGTGGTCCCTCTCCTGTCCCAGGTGCTGGCAGGTCAGAGTGTCCCTCAGTGCGGAGCTGGCATGGACTGGCAGTGTCCCCCTGCACAGCTGGCAATGGGCTGTGGGGACTCCATGCTTGGGGAAGTGGGATACAGGGAGAAAGCACTGGAATCGGTTTGAGTCCTGGCTTCAGGGCAGCCCTTTGCAACCCCCTGAGACTGGGAGAACTGAGGTGGCCCACGGACAGGGCTGGGGGAGCAGCACAGGGTCGGGGGGTCCTTAGGTGATTCTTCTTCGTTGCAGATCGTGGCCGTTGCTCCAAGGGCGCGTGTGTGTGTGAGAGCGGCTGGGAGGGCCCCGGCTGCGAATGTCCCACAAGCAGCGACACCTGCGTTGACAGCAGAGGGGTAAGTCCTGACCCCGAGGCCAGCCTTGGCTGGGGGGCTGCTTTGCACTGCGTTTGGGAAGACTACCCCAGCTGGGACTGTAGCAGACTGCCCCAGAGTCCGAGATTCAGGGCTGCTGGCAGCCGGCACCATGCTCGTTCCCCGCATCCTTGGGTGTCTGTGGTTGCTCTCAGGCACTGACTGTCACCTTTTCTCCTCCAGGGCATTTGCAATAACCATGGAAGGTGTGAATGTGGCAGGTGCATCTGTGACACGGCTTCCCTGTACACCAGCTCCACCTGCGAAATCAGCTACTCCCTGGTAAGGCTCAGTCCCAGGGTCCCTCTGGTTTTATCACTCCTCTCACATGTAGAACCTCGGGAGGGAGCAAAACAAAGCAAAGATGAACGCACATCTCAAACAGGAGCAAAATCCTGCTTTGGTGACCAGGAAGGGCTCTGCGCTGGAGCCGCTCTGCAGCCCTGGGCTTCCTTTGCCCTCCAGTTCACCAGCAGCATGAAAGCCATATGATTGTTTAAGGTATATTTGTGTTTACCTGCAGATTTGTGAAGGGACTGTATCTCGCAATCAGAGCAGAGGTTTGAGCCTTGGCTCCTGGCTTCTCTTTCTGACTTGCCATGAGATTGGAAAAAGTCCCCCCATGGCCCAGTGCCTCAGTTTCCCCATTGACAAACACATGCTAATCTCATGATGGGAGAGGACAAAGGTGACCTGGTCATATTTTAGAAAGGCCACCAAAAACCTTTGTAGAAAATCTAGGCACCACCCAAATACGGTGTGTCAGTGTAAGAGATTTTGGAGGGATTGTGAGGGTTCAGTGTCTCCGATCCAAACACCTTGATCCGCTGGGTCCGTGCTGTGCGGGCTGATGCGCGGACTCCCTCTCCTGTGTGTGCTTTTGGATTTGGGAGGAGTGGGAGTCAGCCGCCAAAATTCAGACATGAATTCAGGTCCCCAGTTCCACCCCCTCGTCCCATCACCCCTCCGACGGAGAGCTGCTCCAGCTGCTTGCGGCTGGGGGTGGGCGTGCGGGGGGGGATTGGTGCCTCTGAGGCAGATGACTAAAGAGATCTGCACTTACCTCTGCTCGGCCCCCGCCTGTCCTCGTGTCCTCGGGCCAGCGGCGCTGGGCGGCAGGTACAGACCTGCTCTAAGTCCCTTCCCGACACCTCTGAGGCAGACAAGGAGCCGCCTGCCCCCAGGCTGAGCAGGCTTTTCGTTCACTTCTCCGGAGCCACGCTCACCTCGTCCCATAAATGCGGAAAGCCTTACCTGGCTGCAAGAAATGCAGTCGTGGCTGTCTGTCTCCCGGGTTATAAATCCCCTGTCTGTGTTAGCTGCTTGCTTTCTGTTAGCCCCTTCTCTCCTTGCCCCGTCACCAGGATGGGGACATGGCATTGCTGCCTTCTGGAGATGCTCTCCCTGGCTGCCCCGCGGCCTGGCTCCTAATGGTCCCACCTTGTGTCTGCACGCAGGGTTTCCAGGCTGTGTGCGAGAGCATCCGGGACTGTGTTCAGTGCCAGGCCTGGGGAACAGGCAAGGTGAAAGGGAACTGCAGCACCTGCCACCTCCAGGTCCAGATGGTGGAAGAGCTGAAGAAAGGTACCAGGAGACTCGGAGCTCTGTGCGGTCGTGTGCGATGTGCCTCAGTGTTGTGTGTGTGCTTGTGTACTTGTTTCACACATGCAGTGCTGGGTTCCCGGTCTGGGTCCCCTTGCAGCCCGGCAATCGTGCCCTGTCTTTCCACCTGCAGAGGAGGCCAAGGAGCACTGCTCGTTCCAGGACGAGGAGGACGACTGCACGTACCACTACACCCTGGAGGGAGATCCCAGCGTCTTCCCCAACACCACCGTCCAGGTGCAGAAGAAGAAAGGTGAGCAGGGAGTCAGCAGGAGGGGAGACGCAGCCTGGAGCCTGGGTTAGCTGTGATCTGTGCACACAGCAGCTCTTCTCCCCCCTTTGCCGTGTGCCGGGTTACGCTTGGAGCTCATATGAATGCCAGGAGGTGGATAGTGCCCTCAGAGATCAGGACTTTCGGGAATCAGTGCCTTTTCACTGCCAGCACCAGCAGGGAAAGATGCAAGATGCAGAATAGCCCCTTGGGATGAACGAGTGTGAGCAGAGAGGTGGGAGGAGACCTCTCCATGGGCAGTGTTTTTCTCTGTGAGCACTGAGAGAGAAATTCCTAGGCCGAACTTGGTTGCTCTGTCCCTAAAAGAGGTGTGGTCCAGCCTCTCCCATCTGTCTGTGCCTCCTCCTTCCCTCCTTTTGCTCCCTGCACACACAGCACAGGGTTTTTGATGCCCCTAAATCACGGCGGGTGCATTGCTGTCGGTTGCAGAGTGCCCTCCGGGAAGCTTTCTGTGGCTCATCCCGCTGCTTATTTTCCTGATCCTGCTCCTGGGGCTGCTGCTGTTGCTCTGCTGGAAGTTCTGCACCTGCTGCAAGGTGAGTTCCTCGGCCCGGCTGCCTCTCCGCACCGGGGAGGGGGAAGGCTGGTCCGAGAGGGAGCCCTCACCAAAAACAAATCTTTGCTCTTGAAAAGTTGTCCTTCAAGTCTCTCTCCTACTCAACAGCTTGGAGAATATGTCAGAAGAAAAGGTTTTCTGCCTTTCTTCCCTGACCAGCTGGGAAAGTTGGTGGGGACAAATGGAAAATATAATACATTGGGAAGGAATAGAAGAGCCGGTGGCTATTGAAATTGGTGGGAGTTTTGCCAGAGGCTTCAGGAGGAACCAGATTAAAGGCCAGAACTTGACAAATTTCCATAGTCCACCCAGCCTCCAGCATGGCCAGATCATTGGTAGCTGGGTCCCACTGGTACTCAGCACCTCTCCCGTTGCTTACATGAACTGCAATGTGATTTCCCCAGCTAAAGGGATGTCTGGCTAAAATCTGCTTCCAGAGCCCCACCGATCTCTCCTCCCATGCTGCTGAGGTGAATGCCCCTGGCTGGAGACATGGTTTTTTTGCTCTTGGCCGCAGAGTGAATGTGTGTTTGGTTGTTTGTTTTCTAGGCTTGCCTGGCCCTGCTTCCCTGCTGCGCACGAGGTACCATCCCTTTGAACTGGGGGAAAGGGACACGAGGGGTTCCCTGCCCTCCCGGACAGGAGGACATACTGGAATGAGTGTGTCTCCTCCTCCCTGGGCACAGTAACCTGCTGTGGGCTGGAGAGATTAATCAGGGGAAAGTCCCTGGCAGAGTCTCTTAGCCAAGGAGCCCGTTAAACTCCTGCCCTGTATCCCTGCCGCCTGCCCTGTGCGTGCCCACGGGGGAATCCTGCCCTCGCGCTCTCCTGCCCTGTGTCTTTCCTAATGCCCAGCTGGGGTGATCTGCTCTCCCTGCTTGTGAGCACCCCATGCCCTCTCCTCTGGCTGGTCAACTCCAGCCCACTCCCGACACCCTCAGTTTGGTGGAAGCACAAAAGATTCTCCGTGACGAAGTCCCAGGTCTTGGGAAGTTGGTGGCTCGAATTGTCCCGGTTTGCCTGGTCTCTGACCCTGCCCGCTGTTCTGCAGGCCGCACCGTTGGCTTCAAGGAGGACCACTACATGCTTCGCCAGAGCCTCATGTCCTCCGACCACCTGGACACTCCCATGGTGCGCAGTGGGTCCCTCAAGGGCCGAGACACCGTCCGCTGGAAGATCAACAACAATGTTCACAAGCAGGGCTTCACCTCCCTTGCTGCCACCAACCCCAAAGAGCTCAGTAAGTGCCATATCTGAGAAACAGGGTCCAGGCGAGATGCAGGGGCTGTGAGGGACAGGAATCCTTTGCGGTTGCCTCCTGCCTCCACCAGCCATAGCATCACCTCCAAGCCCATTACAGCGTGGCTTGTTCCTTTATCTGCTTCCATCCCAGGGAGCAGCTGAGCAGCACATTCCTGTGTCCAGGCCTGTCACAGGAACTGTGGGTACCTTTGGAGAGCTCCTGACAGCCTGGCCTGGTGGCAGATGCTCCTAGCATGCACCTGAGGTCTCATTAGCTCAGGCCATCTAGCCTAGACTGCGCTTCCTCATCAGTCCAGGGCAACCACTGGACACAGCATCCTTCACAGGCTCCTGGGCGGCTCTTACACAGAGCTTCCTAGTAAGCACTCAGGTCTCGGAGGGTTTTCTCTGCTGGTGCTAGATGGGGTTTGGCTGCTAGGGGTAAAGAATCTGGACACTCAGCATCATGTATGTCCCCATGCTTCTGGCTTTTGGTTAGGTTATTTCTCTCACCAAGAGAGAAGGAGTCTGACCGGAGAATTTCTTTTTTCAGTTCCCTACGGGCTGTCTCTGAGGCTGACGCGGCTTTTCACGCAGAACCTTCTGAAGCCGGATAGCCGGGAGTGTGAGCAACTGCGTAAGGAAGTGGAGGAGAACGTAAGGGCCTGAGCACGCGCAGGGTTTGCTCCCGGGGTGAGGGATGGGAATGGGTTACAGCCACGCTGAGGTGTTCGTCTTTGTCTGTGACACTGGGGAAGGTGGAACTCCTCTGCCCTGGAAATTTGAAAAGCTCTTGCAATGAAGAAGCAATTCTTTCTATTTCTGAGTGAAAGCAGAATTTTCCTGTGAAAGGCACAAATCTTAAAATCATGATTGTGAGAATTATCAAAGTATCATGTTGCTGAAAAGTTTTGCAATGAACCACAGCTTAGGGGCCCATGCTCTGGAGCTCCTGTTTGGCTTCAGGTCCCAGTGTGGCCTCTTGCCACATCCCTGGGAGGTGGCAATGGAGCCGGGGATCCTGGAGTATCCTGTCTCTGCTGCACAGCCTGGGGTGGCATTCCCAGACCCTGGAGGTCCAGTCCTCAAGCTCCCTGGGCTTAGGGGCTGCCAGCTCCGTTGCAGGGACTGCTGCAGGAGAAGGGAAACTGTGGTCCTCTCTGCTTGATGTGGAAGGGGAAAGGGCCTGGGGGTGGCAGGTGGGGATGCTCGGTTTGGTGGCAGCCACATCTGCTTGCTGACCGTGTGCTTCGGGGTGGGGGCTTACTGTTATAAAAGTCCCTCTTGCTCCTTGCAGCTGCATGACATTTACAAGCACATTCCTGGCTGCCACAAGGTCCAGCAGACCAAGTTCAGGTGAGTAACTGGGGAGGAGACCTCATGTGCAGGCCGAGTTGCCCCAGGGGCTCCGCTGACGCGGGAGGGAAGGGGAGGGCCGGGGTGTGGAGGTGATGCTGGAAGGCAGCGGGGTCTGTGAGCCGTTCCCAGCACAAGCATGAGCCTGGTGCAGTGCTGAGGTTCCTTCACCTGCGCAGGGACCTGCAGAGCAGAGCTAGCTCACCTTTGCAGGTGATCTCTGCTGCCTCTGGCTGTGTACCTGAGACTGCCCCAGGCAGGGACAGATCCTGATCGCTTGGTGCTCAGAGGGAAAATTCCCAGTGCCTTCAAAGGTTTCAGCCCTGTGCAGAGTTAGGAGTGCTCGGTGCAGGATGGGGGAGTCCGGAGGTGCTGGCACTCTGCAGGGAGTGTTATCCACTCTCCATGGCTCTGAGCGGATGTGATCTCCCCTCCGGGCATGGTCCTTATTGCGCTGGGAAACCCAGGACTGAAGGGAGCAGCCAGACATGTGGGAAGGTGTGATGGGGCCACGGGTTCTGGAGGACAAATTGGTACCAGGCCCACAGAGGAGCCCGTGGAGCAGCTGCCACGGCTCAGACCTGCGGACAGCTGTGATTTATGCACAGCTTTGTCTCCCAGATGTGTTAGTCACTCTGGTTTATTTTCTTCCCCAGGGTACAGCCCAATTCTGGGAAAAGGTAAGTGGATCTTGCAGCCCCCTCTCTTGCCACTTCTCTGTCCCTGGGAGGGGTGTCTGCACCCACATGTGTGCAAGGTGGTTGAATGCCCTCACTAACCCCTCGAGCTGCTGCACAGCAGCAATGTGAGACAAGCAAACCCGGCCTCAGCATCTACCCCGTTTTCTCTTCGCACCGGTCACAGGCAGGACCACACAATCGTAGATACTGTGCTCACTGCCCCTCGCTCAGCCAAGTCAGAGATCATCAAAGTGACGGAAAAGCATGTTTCCCACGAGGCTTTCAATGACCTGAAGGTGTCACCAGGCTATTACACTGTGACCTCGGACCAAGGTAGGGAGCAGACCCCAGCACTGCCTCCTGGCTGGGCAGGGGGCATCTGCCTCCTCTCATCGTCGCCCTTTACCCCCAGATGCTCACGGGATGGTGGAGTTCCAGGAGGCTGTGGAGCTGGTTGATGTCCGTGTCCCACTCTTCATCAGGGAGGATGATGATGATGAGAAGCAGCTGCAGGTGGAGGCTATTGATGTCCCCACTGGTATTGCAGAGATTGGACGCAGGCTTGTCAACATCACCATCATCAAAGAACAAGGTGAAGGGCTGCAACTGTGGCATGGGACGAAGGGTGTTTGTGTGTCCAGTGTCCAGACAGACTCACGTGCCTTCCGAGGAAGGCACAGTCTGCGTGTTTGAGCTCCTCCAGATCACAGGCCAGAGACTTGCTTAGTGACTCTTGACTTAAGTCATCTGCATCTGAACTAGAGCACCTTTTAAAGCATCCAAGGAAGGCTCATCACCTCTGGTGACAGAGACCCAAACATGTGGCCCCTACAGATTTAGATGTTACCAATTCCACAGCTGGAGAGGCCAACCTGGGGTTGACTATATCCCTCTACTGCTCCAGCCCACAGCTTGCTGGAATAATGTAAACACCCTTTGCTGGGGGCAGGTGGATGTCCCCAGCATTGTGTCTCTGCTTCCCATCTGGTTATTCTGAGCAGGGAGCAAGGGTTAGGACTGGCAAAGTCTTCAGACCCTTTGGCAACCTTTTACACAAAATTTGCACCCAAGGGAGATGTGAACACTGTTTGGAGGGACATCTTGTTTTTAATGAATTCGCTCCAAGTATTTGCTTTACACATTTCTCTTGCCCTTTCCAGTGAGCAGCCTCATCACCTTCTTGCAGCCGACCTATTCCCACAGCCGCTTTGATAAGGTGGCCAAGATCCCTGTTGTTCGGGAGATCATAGATGATGGGAAATCCCAAGTCACGTACAGGACCCGAGATCTCACCGCCAAGGACGGCAGGGTAAGGAGTGCAGAGGGCTGGGAAGGAAGCGGCTCTAGGTCTGCACAAAAACGCTGAATCAGGCTCAGAAAGGGGGCAGGGGGTGAGAGAGGGGTGATCCCAGGCTGTGAGCCTTGCACAAGGGTGGATGTTCTCCAGGTCTGCCTCCTGCCCTCCCTCACTGGGCCTCAGTCTTCCCACCACAGATATCCCACCAAGGATACTGGGAGGCGAGGGGGAGGTTCACTAGCAAATGAGGGGAAGCTCATGGGAAACCATCTTACGGATGCTGTGGACTATAATCGCACTCCTGTTCCTTCCCCCACAGGACTATGTCTTCACAGAGGGCGACCTGGTCTTCCAGCCTGGGGAGACGCGGAAGGAGGTGCAGGTCCCGTTGCTGGAGCTGACCGAGATAGACACCCTCCTGCACAACCGCCAGCTCAAGCAGTTTGCCATCGACCTCCTGCACCCCAAGAACGGCGCCAAGATTGGTCAATACTCCCAGGCCACAGTGACCATCGCTGACCCAGGTAGGGGCTGGCAGTGCAGTTGGAGACAACCATGCCTGCAAGGCCAGGCCGGCGTGGTGGCGGGATGGGTGGGGTTGGCATGGCACGGCACGCCGGGGCAACACACAGAGCACGCTGTGGATCCCAGCTCCAGCCCTGCTCCTCGCCCCAAAAACAGGGACTAGGAGGTTCATCCGGTTCTGACTGGTAGATTTGGGCCTCCCTCTAGAGGCAGTAGTGTGTATAAACGGTGGGTGGGAAGACATGGGATTAACTACATCGCAAATAGATTGGGTTCTTTGATCCTTTTCCTTGAGCATCTGAATAAAAAGGTACAAAGCTGGAGGAGAGCTGGGCCTTGCTGGAGGTTGTGTGTAGAAGTCTGTGCGGCTGTACCTGTACAGGCAGCCAGGCTACAGGGTATGCAGGAGGCACCCTCAGAGCTGTAGAGTTGTCATCAAGTGGGTTGATAAGGTGAAAGTATTTATCATGGTATCAGCCATGAAAAAAGGAAGATAAAAGGAAGACTGGGGGTAAAAGGAAATCTCTTGTCACTGAAGCAATCAGAAGAGCTTCCTGGGGCAGGCACTGGGGGTAAAGGCGCTCCTCGGTAGCTCTTGAATGAACTTGGTGAATTTCTGAAAGCAGCAACTGGGCAACTCAAGAAGGCTCTGCCCATCTCGTGCTCATCAAAGGTGCCTAGTGCATCCGGTGAAGATGTTGAAGCATTATCAAAGCATCAAGAGATACATTCAGACAGAGCTAAAGATTTCAGAGGCAAGGAGCTGCTCTCCCTTTTTTTTCCCACCTGGGCAGAAGCAGCAATGCCCAGTCATTGGGGTGGGGAATGCAGGACTTGTGATTCTGCACTGGACCCTTGTGCCAGCTTGTGCCTGGCTTTGGGGGATGTCATCCTCAGGTGCCTCAGTTTTTCTTCACTATTATGGGGCTCTGCTCCTCAGGAACGCTTTGAGAGGTTCAGACAGTAATGGCCAGGCAGTGCTGGGGAAGAGACATGTTTCCTTCTTTTCCTTCTGCCTGGGGGACCAGCACTGACCTGTGCCCTTTCCTCTTCGTGTCTGCAGAGGTGGTAGACGGCATACCCTCCCTGGCTGGCCTGAGCCAGGTCACCCAGTCTCCCAAAGGCCGCCTGAATGCACCACTCAATCCCAATGCCCAGGCTCTCAGCTCCAGGAAAATCCGCTTCAGCTGGTTTCCTCCTCCAGGGAAACCTCAGGGGTACAAGGTAAGGGGTCAGCAGATCCCAGAGGAGGGTGCGGGCCCCTGCCTGTGGGTGTTTCACACCACACACCCAGTTGTTTGTGCTGAAGAGGCAGGGAGAGGAGGCCCCAAAAGAGAGCAAGCTCACCGCTCCTCGTCCCCCTCCATCCCCGAGGACCATTCGGTGGGTGTGGGATTCGCAGACAAAGTTTCTTGGGGGTCCACCCCCCTTTCCGTCACTTACCACCAGGCAAAGCTCTAGGGAAGACATCAGAGGCACCGTGCCTGCTCTGTGTGGGGGAGAAGACTGGACAGTGAGAGCAGCAGGTAGCATGAAATGCTCAGTCTGTGTCCTATCCCCCCGTTTCTGCGGGCCCACACGACACCTCGCCTTCCCCACAGCACATCTAATACGAGATGGGGAGTTATTTGCCACTGTGGCAAGGGTCTGAAGGAATCACTATTTTCTCCTGTCTCATCAGGTGAAATATTGGATCCAAGGGGATCCCGAGTCAGAAGCCAGGCTCCTTGATGTCAAATCACCGTCGGCAGAGCTAAGTAACCTCTACCCCTTCTGTGATTACGAGATGCAAGTCTGCGCCTACAACGCTATGGGTGAAGGGGCCTACTCTGATATCATCTGCTGCCGCACGCTGGAGGATGGTGAGCTGCTCTGCACCCTCCTTCCTGCCCGTGCAGAAGTGATCTGGCAGTTTGCACACACAGCTGGGCGTAAAGGGCTCCAGCCCCGAGCTTTGGACAGCCTTGGGGCCGTGCACCGAGTGGCTCCTGCTGTGATGCCCGCTGTAACCCTGGGAGGGTCTGGACACCTGAGTGCTCTGGGTGGGGGCTGCAAGATGAACGGCCTGCTTTTCAGAGCAGTTGGTGGAAAATAGGCAGGTGGTGGAAAATACAGTGGCTACCTCTGCAGTGCAAAGTGCCCGTGCTGGGTGTCAGCTGGGCTGCACCTCGGGCTCAAAGTGGTCATTTTGTGCTTTGGAGGAGCTGTGCCCGATATCCTCCAGGGGACTGGGCTGCTGAGCTCTGCCCGTGATTGAGCCCTTCAGCTTCGGGAATCTCTGGGAGCTGTTTGTTCAAACCTGCTCTCATTAGCCGTGTCTCTTCCCCTTCCTCTAGTGCTGTCCAGCCCTCTCCCATGCCTCCCGTAATGACTCTGCTCTTGCCTCTCTAGTTCCCAGCGAGCCTGGCCGTCTGGCCTTCAATGTTGTGTCCTCCACCGTGACGCAGCTGAGCTGGGCTGAGCCTGCAGAAACCAACGGGGAGATCACAGCTTACGAAGTCAGCTATGGACTCGTTAACGAGGACAACAGTAAGAGCTCATTTGCTGAGTGGGTCAGTTGTGGCAGCTCAGCCAGCCTGAGTGGCTGGAGGGCACTTTCTGTGGGCTGTGCTGGTCCAAAGTCGCAGCAGAACTGGAATGACTCTAAGCACATTTCTTGCAAGAACTGGGGTTTGGAGAGGTTGCTTCTAGATGGAGGGAGTATGGAAAATTATCACTGAGGATTTAATCTCGTAAAGCCTGGGCACTCTTAGTTCTCATTCACTCCTGTAGTGTTTTGTGTTGTTTCTCACCTTAAAAGTTTAGTCCGTAAGTCTAGACCTAGGGCCATGGTGCCTGAAAGGTGCTGGCACACGAGCAACAGGAAATCTCTGCTGTAGATTGACTCCAGCATTCAATTTGGGAATTTCCCCTGAGACAATGTTATGCCTGTCATGAGCAGCCCAAATAGTTTTCTGCACCTTGTCCCGCAGGCAGGCTGTGTCCTGACACCAAGCCTCAGTGAGTCCATTGGTTCGGAGAGGGCTGCTGTGGGGGTCTCTCTGCCTTGTGACCTCGTGAGGAATATATGTGTCCGTATTTGCAGTACCCATTGGACCAATGAAGAAGGTGCTGGTTGAAGATCCAAAGAAGCGCATGGTGCTCATAGAAAACCTGCGGGAATCCCAACCCTATCGCTACATGGTGAAGGCTAGAAATGGTGCTGGCTGGGGGCCTGAGAGAGAAGCCACCATTAACCTTGCTACACAACCCAAGCGCCCGATGTCCAGTGAGTTACTGCCCTTCCTGGGCGGGGAGCAGGGAAGGGAAAGGGGAGCCATGCTGGGGAATGCTGTCCATCACCCCAGCTGCTTTGCCATACCCTGCCTTCTCCCCGTGCCTGTCACCCTGGCAAGCCCTGAAGGCCAGCCTGAGTGTGGCAGAGCCCTACGTGGTTTCCAGCTGTATGCCTAATGACACTTTGTACCTCCCCTCCAGTCCCCATCATCCCCGATGTCCCCATCATTGATGCTGAGGGGGGTGAGGACTACGACAGCTACCTGATGTACAGCGCAGATGTGCTTCGATCTGCAGCTGGCAGCAAGCATCCCAGTGTCTCCGATGACTCGGGTACGTTGCTCTGGGTCTTGCAAAGAGTCTTTTTTAACATGCGTTTTCCTTAATAGCTTTCAGCAATGAGCTTCACTGCTGCTTTCCTCCCCCTGGAGATGGGGAGACTCCAGGCACGGAGCCGTTGGAGATCAGCTCTTCCAAAGCACACTAGTTGCATCAATGGGAACAATTGACTAGTCACAATGTAAATAAGACCAGTATCTCCTTGTCTTAGCTGTGAGACAAAGAGCAATCTCAGCACAGGTGGGAGAGAAGCTTTTCATAGCCTTCCCTGTTCACCTTCCCGTGCTGCTGCTTGCTGTTTGAATGTACCGTGAGAGATACTGCCAGCAGACAAGAGCTGGTAAGGCACAGACCTTTGAGTCCCTTGGGATGTTTAGGGGCTCTGCCAGGCCAACAGGAGGGAACTCACAGACTCAGAACAGCTGAGATTGGAGGGACCTTTAAAGATCACCTAGTCCAACCCACCTGCTCAAGCAGTCGCCTATAGCAGGTTGTCCAGGACCCTGTCCAGACTCACCAAGTGATGAGGAGGATTTGGCCAATGAATCGGATGCAGGTGGATCCCTGCAGCTCCTGATCTTTTCCTCTATCCCTTCTCTCTTGGAAAAGGCCTGGTTCCCTAGTCTGCTGTATTGAGACAACAAGGACTTGAAATGAGTATGAAAAGGGGAAGATGGGCTGTAATTGAAATGATGGGACTTGTAAGGAAGATACAGAGGGTCTTTATTGGGTGAGGGGTGGGGGGGTGTTGTCCAGGGACTGGGATCCAGGAATGAGTCCCTAGTCCTTGGAGAGAGCAGAGGCAATGGGAACACCAAGAATCTGAGACAACCGTTCTGCGTGCACGTTGTGGAGCGAGAAAACCTCTCCTGAGAAGAGGAGGACAATTGTAGCAGACTCTTCGTGACAGGGACAGGCGTGTGGTGGGACTTCAACACTCGCCTTTGGCTGTGATGGACACAGGGTTGGAATGCAGCCCATGGGGTTAGGGAACCCCATGCGTGTCATGTTCCCTCTGTCCTCCCGTTGCCAGTCACATGATCTTTGCACTGCCTTAACTCATCAGCCAGCGCTTGGCAAGACGGGCCATAAATGGGTGTTATTCCCACTGGCGGCTGCCCCTTCCCCTCCCCAGCAAGCAGCATGGAGGTGGTGGGGTTTCCCACTCTGTCCCCTGCAGATTGTGCCAACACCAGTGCTTACGTTGTTCCAAAAGGCTCCCGGTGGAAATATGTGCAGTTGTTGGGAGAAGACCTGGATCTTCGTCGCATCACCTGGAGACTCCCACCTGAAACCATTCCCCGCCTCTCCGGCAGCAGCCACCTCTCCTCAGACACCGAGGGTCTCCTCCGTGAGGAGGACAGTGACGTGGCTCCCGGCAGTCTGATGAGGAGCGGGACCCCCAGGCCCCAAGCAGGTGAAGGACAGCTCCCTACTGCGCTGAGTGTCCTGTCTCGTCCTGCTCTGAGCCGAGGGGCCTGCGACCAAGTGTCCCCTTCCTCCCCTTGTGTGCCCATCCTCGTGTTGGCGTGATGCACTGTTCATGTGCTGTAGAGTCTGCTTCAAAGCCTTGCTGTGGTCTGTCCGCTCGTGAGAGTGTCAAGGTAACCCCCATCTCGGTATGGACTTGGGAGCCTGCTAGCAAGTTGCTTCTGCACGAAGCTGGACCTTCAAGGCAGGAACAAACTCAAATGATACCTGCTAAGTACCACCTCTGAGGCGCAGCTCCTCTCCTTAACTAAGTCCTCTGAGCTTCCAGGGCAGATCTGCTGGACTGTTAAACAGAAATCACTCTCACATGGGTAGCTGATCTCTTCTGGCCTGCTGGGAGGGGATGGGGATTTGTCAAAGACAAGAACAGTGGAGCAGACTTTGCTTTTCAGATCCAGCTGAGACGGGATGCAGAGTGAGATTTGGAGAAAGTGCCTCCGTAAAGGGCTGTTGTTCTTCTTCCACCTTCTTTTTTAACCTGAAGTTGTAAACTTGTGCTAGCATCAAAGGAGATGTGTGAGAGAGCATGATGAGAACCACAAGGCAGTGCCCCAGCGAGGCCGAGGTCTGGAGTTACCTTGGGCACTGGGGGTGTCTCTGGTGCTGGGTGTAGGGTGAAGTCTCTGTTTACCTGTTTGTTCCCCCCTCACCACTGGGTGGTTGTCGCTTGTTCTAGATTTAGTGTTCCTGAACGATGTTCCAGAGCAGCTGGAGCTGGGATGAAGCCAGGGCAGTGAGGCCCTGAGGCCTCCTGCTTCCTCCCCATGGAAGCTGGCTGGAGCAGAAGCCCAGTCCACAGTCACGTTCCTCACTCTGCCTTCTTCCACAGAACACTTGCTGAACGGCCGGCTGGATTTCTCCTTCCCCGGCAGCGGGGGCACACTGACCAGGACAACAAACGCAAACTACCACCAGCTGAGTTCACACATGCAGCAAGAGCACAGGGTGATGGGGAGCTCCTCGCTGACTAGAGACTACTCCACAATGCTGATGGGGCATGGTGAGTACTGAGGTGATGGGGCTGCCTCCCTCTTCCTTTTTCATGACTGTCTTCAAATCCCTGCCCTGCAGGTCCATCTGGGACAAGGACTATGAACCAGAGATCTGGAGAGTCATGTCCCTACCCCTGACTTGCAAGCACGTCAATAAGGCCACCCTGCTTCCCAAACCACTTTGGAAAGGATCCATACCATGTGCAAAGAGCACTCGGGAAAGAGAGCTACGTCCTAACCCCCCACTGCAAAGTGCCACAGGGGAGACCTCACGTCCTTGCCTCTTACTCTGTCTAGCTGCGTGGTTACTTTTCAGCTCCGCACGTATACATCAGGCTGGCATTGAGAGAAAGTTGTAAAAAGGCTCTTCAAATCTGAGCAGAGCCTCCTCCTTAAGGAAGCCATCTCTGTGTAGGAGCCAGCACTGGCTGAACCTGCTCTGATGTCTCCAATTATGTTTTTCTCTTTCTCTCTCTCTCTCTCTCTCTGATGCTGGCCTGTAGACTACCCAGGGAGACTCCTCCCTCCCATCCATGAAGATGCTAGGAGGACAATCCCACTGTCCCGGGATGTGGGTTTCAGGAGCAGGGCAAAGGTGAAGGGTTACTACCCCAGCACTGGCTTTCGGGACTCTATAATCATGACTGATGGGTCCGCGGGGATTTGCAAGTACATAGGTACAGCTTTGTCGAGTGTCTCATCTTGGCCACCCATCCCATAACCAGCCAAGGCACCAACCACCTGTGAGCTGTTGCCATCCATTGCTCTCCCCAAACACTCTCTCCATTGCTTGCTGCGTGCTGCACTGATCTCCCTCCCGATCCAGGCTGTGCCTCCATCACACCCCTTTTCCATTTACAGGTGACTTCAGCTGTGTTTCAACCCATATGGGCTGATTAACATTCCTCGCTGCTGCCATCATGCTCTAACGAGCTCATCAGCTCATTGTCCCGTGTCCTCTTCATTCCTAACAAGCTTGTTCTCAGTCTTACCTCCACAGGCCTTTGGAGGACTGTTGGGGAGAACATGTGCTCCATACAAGATGTCCCTCTGCAAACTCATTGGCCAAAGCCCCCGTCAATTAGGGGCTTGAGACTGCCTGGAATTGTATCCGTGCGTTGTCCAGGAAGCAGCCTCCAGCTTCCCTGACCCTGAGCTTCACCTGCCTGAGAGGCTGCTATGCTTGATATGAAGCACAGCATCCCAGTGGGCTAAGCTGGGGGGGTCAAGGAGCACCTAGTTTTGGTCCCATCTTTCCCCATCCCCTTGGACAATCATTGGAGTTGCTGGGCTTCTCCAGCTGTACTCCTGAGAGTCCTTCCAGGCCTCACAGCAGGGTAGGGAGGCGAACCGGGTACCAGGATCCATTGCTGCAAGGTGGAGGAAGAGGATGCCAGTTTGCAAGCTTCAGTGAAGTTCCCAGCTCCCTTTGAAAGCTCGGGAGAGTTGGTTGTAAACCCCCCCCCCCCCCCCCCGCAAGAAGTGCCACCTTTCTGGAGTGGGTACATACGAGATGGGTGCAGACAGTCAGGTCCCTAATGAATGAGAGTGACCAGGCAGCTAATGAAAGAGGAGAGTGGGTGGAAAGTGGCCAGTGGATGAACAACATTTGGAGGCCTGGTTGATGGAGATGCCACATCCTCCAGAGCTCTCCTGCTAGCCCAGGTCCTGTTGTCTGCTTCCCTCCAGCCCATGCAGGGTACAAGGCCAGTCACTGGCAGAATGACCCTACTTCCCTCTTTCTCTGCACCAGCAGGTCAGGGCAAAATCTCCACCCTAGTTCCCGCTCCCCCCTTCCCCAGATGGCCAGGAGCTGCACTCACTCCAAAGATGTCCATGAAGCGCTTAGCAGACCGGGCAGGGTGTTCAGGGTGAGAGAGGAGGGCCGTGCACTGCGCCTGGGCCCCTGCTCTGATCCCTTCATCATGGAGGAAGGGGGCACAAAGCTTATCTTGCCTTGTCCCATCTACGAGTGACAGCCTCAAGGCCTTGGGACCCTGTCCCTTACTGCAGGTGTGCAGAGCTTGCAGAGAGGACATTTTGCCATGTTCTCCCCAGACCATCAGGACCATCCCGTGCTGCTCCCTCCTCTCCCCCAGCGCCCTTAGCCCCTCACCCTCAAATCCACGCTGTGACAGTCCCTTTCTGCCTCAGATTCCAGGATGCCCCTGGGTGTCCCCGACACCCCCACGCGCCTGGTGTTCTCCGCGCTGGGACCCACCTCCCTGAAGGTGAGCTGGCAGGAGCCACACTGCGAGAAGGAGGTGCAGGGGTACAGCGTGCAGTACCAGCTCCTCAACGGAGGTTAGTGAACGTGCAACTGGTACAGGTTCCTACTCGGGCCAGCAAGCTGGGCAGTCGGGGTGGGTGTCTCTCATGGTAGAGAGTCTATCCCACATCTTTTGGATCTGGTCCCAGCTCCTCTGCTTGCATAGGCTTGAGGAAATGACTCAACTACCCTGCACCTCTCACTTTCCTTTTCTACCAGGAGGATAATTCATGGAGTTGCTTGTGGAGTTGCCTCTCCTCCTCGAAAAAACATTGGGCTCCTTGTCTACCTCCCCACAAAGTCTTATTCAAAGTTTGCTTTTATTATAGTGGAGCTGGAGGAAAGATTGGAATAAAAATCTTTTATTTTTACACAAAACTTGGGGCAATGTTAGTGAAAATAGAGTTTTCTTTGGCTGAAAACCACTGTGGTTCAAGAAGCCGTTGTTTGTCTCAAGCGTTTTCATAGCAGCATCTGGGCCTGTGCTACCAGTTGTAGGTGGCAAGGCGTGATGGAGGTGGCTGGGGAAGGGGCCCTGGATGAATTGCTCCAGCTCAGTTTTTCCAGGCAGTTTGGGGCAGGATTTAGGCAAAAGCAGCTTTGTCTTTGTGCCTGAAACATGGTGCTGACCTCCCTCTTCCCTGCGTGTCCCAGGAGAAGTTCACCGGCTCACCATCCCCAACCCCAGCCAGAACTCGGTGGTGGTGGAGGACCTGCTGCCCAACCACTCCTACATCTTCAAGGTGAAGGCCCAGAGCGAGGAAGGCTGGGGCCCTGAGAGAGAAGGTGTCATCACCATAGAGTCCCAGGTGGACCCGCAGAGCCCGCTCAGCCCTGTACCAGGTGAGGAAGACAGGGGATAAGGGAAGAGGGTGGCACTGATCTCTGCTGCTGTGTACAGTCCTTGGCCTTGCTGTGTTCTTTTCTCTTACCACATCCTGAGCTCCCCCTTCCTTCCTTTCACTTGGAAATTGGACCTTTCCCCCCCGTGCACTAGCCTTCTACTAGCTGTGCAGATAGCTGACACCTCCCAACTCATTACATGGATGCTGCATGCAGACCCCACCCGGGCTCCTCCTCTCCACCTTCTGTGACACCAGCCTCTTGTTTGTGCACTTGCAGGTTCACCCTTCACGCTGAGCACACCCAGCGCTCCGGGACCTCTGGTTTTCACTGCCCTCAGCCCTGACTCACTGCAGCTAAGCTGGGAGAGACCCCGCAAGCCCAACGGAGCCATCCTGGGCTACATGGTCACCTGTGAGATGCTGCATGGAGGAGGTATGGTACCAGACTGTGGAAGCCCAGTTCCCGCTGCACAGAATGAGGTACCTCCAGCAAAAGCAGCAACGTGCCAGAGTTTTGCTGGAACCAAAAAAAAATGTACTGTCACTGCCCACTTGCTCCAGCAACAAAGTTGTCTGCTTACACAGAGTGGGGACGTGAGGCTGATTCCAGGTCCAGGAGCTGCTGGATCTCGGTGCTTTGCATTATTGCACGGTCTTGTATAACAGACGTGGTGGGAAGAGGAAGGACCCACGGTCTAATATAGCCTAAGCCCAGTGGAGGTTGGTTGCTGAGGATCAGCTTTACATTGTAGTGGGATTGTTTTAACAATAAAGCTGGGTGCGATTGTACAGCCTGCGGATGGCAGAAAGCTTAGGGGAAGCCAAGTCACCAGTCAGAGCTGGGGGCAGCGTGTTTGAAGGGACTGTCACTCCCGTCTGTCTTCAACCCTGGTATGTCTGTGTGGATTAGGGGAGCCCAGGAATATCTATGTTGAAGGAGACAACCCAGAAACCACCCTGACTGTGCCTCAGCTGAGTGAGAATGTCCCGTACAAGTTCAAAGTGCAAGCCAAGACCACCCAAGGCTTCGGACCAGAGAGAGAGGGCATCATCACTATCGAATCTCAAGATGGAGGTACAGTATCACTTCTCTGAGGAAGCGCAAAGCAAAGAAACTTCTCAGAACAAGTAAATGCTGGGTCACGACTCCTGGAGTCCCTTTGGGCTCTGGTGGCAACTCCATTTTCCATCTGCATAATAATGACAATGTTGTACCTTGTGAGCACTGTCCCAGTCCTGCAAAATGCATTGAATGAGGGAGGATAGTGAAAACCTGTTTCTGTTTAATTTATTATGAATCTCCTGTCTTCTGCGCAGTTGCACACATACCTGGAGGTATTGCACTGCACAGCTCCTCAGTCCTCCCAGTTCTCCTAAGCCTGGCTTCAAAGTTAGCCAGACAGGCCTCATGAGCTGACTGTTAGGGTTTGTTGTCCAGGGTTGAGATGCTGGAAGTTCCTTATCACCTCTTGGCTGACTCTTCTCCTTCTCTTCTCCACAGGCACTTTCTCCCAGTTTGGAGGGCAGCAGTACATGAGAGAAGAAGTGTACAACTTCCCCACTGAATACACCACCAAAACCAGCATCAGCCATTCCTCGCTGGATCCCCACTTCACAGGTAAGGGCTTTCTGTCTGCTTCGAAACTCTTGGAGAGCAAAGGCTACCTCTGCTTGTAAAAAGGCTGGAGGGTGCTTTTACCTCATATGTGGAAGTCAGGGAGGGAGGGTCCATCAAATGGGGATAGATTAAGAGGAACAGACCATTTCCAACCCGTGGTCCCTGTTCTGCCCCGGAAGGTTGTTGCAGCTGTTTTCCTGTGTGTTGCCTGGTTGGAAGCAGTGTTGCAGAGGGAACCCTGAGTTTTCAGAGCCCCCCAGGTGCTATTACTAGTGACCAAACCATAGCGCTTCCTGTAAGGTCAGAGCTCTTCAGAGAAGAGAGAACAAAGTATAACAGAGGGATAACAGTGATCCCTGTTGTCCCCCTTGAGTGCAAGAAGTCATGGGCTTGCGCCGCAGCCTGGAGAGTTTGGGAGATGTTAAGAAATCCAACCATAGCAAAGTACTGAATCATTTGACTGGGGAGGTTCTTCATCAATGAAAGCGATATTTAAGGAGAACCCTCTGCCATTAATGATTAGGTAGAGCTGATGCTGAGTGCCCTAGCTTCCTCCCAGCCCTATTCCCTGTGCTCCTGGGTCTGACCCAGCCCACCCAATACTTGGCGCGATGTCCTGACCACGGAGCCTCTCTCGTTGCAGATGGCATGCTGATGACGACCCAGCGGGTGGAGAGCGCCAGCAGCACCCTCACCAAACAGGTCACCAAAGAGTTTGTGAGCCGGACTGTGATGTCCAGCGGGACCCTCACCAAACAGATGGAGCGGCAGTTCTATGAGGCCTGAAACAGGGGAGGCCGCCCGCGAGCAGGACGGTGCCGCTCAGGCTAGCAGGACTTCGAGGAACGATCCAAGGGCTGTTCATCCAGACTCTGCCACGGTGCCTGGGCAGCTCCTCCTGCGAGCAGAGACCTTCCACGGCACTTCAAGCTCTGGACTTCTCCTGTAGAACCCAGGGTGCTCAAAGCTCTGCACATCTGGGTCACCAGGTGTGTACTCACCGTGCAGGGCTCTTCCTTCCCCATCCGGGCAGCCTGGGATCTTTTCTGCAGAACCTACAGCGGGAGGTCTTCCATGAGTTATCACTGCTCGCTCCAATACCATCCCTGAGTGCCCACCCACCCAAATATACCTGCTACTGCAGAAACTTCAGGTGTCTCAGCTGCTCCAGCCTCCCCCCAAAAACGGAACAGAACAATTTATTTGTGGGTCCTCGGTTTTGAGAGGATCCCAACTGATGGCATTCAGATGCATCCTGATCTATAGAGGGTCACAGTTTTCATCTTTTCTCTGGGCTCCCTGGAACATCTTCACACCCCTGGGGTCTCCTGTGGGGACTGGGCTGCACTGGGCATTGCTTGGTATTTGCTTCCACCTTCCCCCTACGGCACACGGCAGCTTGGGTTTCCCGTCCCCCTGCTGCGTCCCGGTCACTTCAGCGGTGGAAGGCTGTCCAGCAGAGTTGGTTATTTGTTTTGTTTTTATATGAGAGCTGCAAGATAGAAGTTTGGGGTAATTATGCTTTCTTACCGCACTTTTTTGAGTCTGCTCTTCGCTGTTAACATTTGGTACCGCAGTAGCAAAGCATGGCCTTTGATTTGTATAGCATTACTCACGATGGCCTCTAATGCGTTTTTTTTGCATATGATATTGTACAGTTTTCCTAGTATATATATATAAAAATGTATTTTATTATTTTATTAAAAAAATTGAGGTGAATGAGGCCTACACTGAATGTTGAGGATACACTGGGACTGTGGCTGCTGCAAAACAGTAACTGTAAGAAATCAGCTAAAGGGCTTGATTCAAAGGCTTCTAAACCCCATGGAGAGCCTGCTGATGAGCTGGCGGGCTCTGCTTTGGCCCTGATGTTCCCCCAGCATCGGAGACTACAGCAGAGCGCTGCGAGCAGATGTATCTGCCCACTGCACAGCACCCACCAGCTCAGCTCTCTCGCCCCACAGCACATGCTCGCAGATGGGCTGAGAGCTGCTTGGAAGCGAAGGATGAGGATGGCTCAGTTAACGGTGCTTGGAGAAGCACTGAAAATGGGACCAGTGCGTGGGATTTTTTACAGGACTGACTTGGAGCGCATGAGATTTTGGACAGAGAATGTCGAGTAACTTCTAAAAGCCCCTTTGCCCAACAACAATGTCCAAAAAGGGCTTTGTGAACTGCTCAGTGAACACAAGGGGAGTGTGAGACTGGGAACAGCAGCGTCTCGCCTGTCCCTTTGAGCGAGCGTCTCCCTCCTGGCCCCTCTTTCAGCCCTTGGCTTTAGCCGCTCTCCGACTGTGCTGGGTGCAGGGCTGAGCTAAGACCTTGCTTTACCTGGCTTTGGGCAAGACACCTGGCTTCTGCCAACCCTCTGCCAACAGGGAACACTTGGACCTCGTGTCCTAACGAAAAGCGAGTTTCTCTGGATTGCTTCAACTGCACGGGAGCAGGCAAGGAGCCTCCCGCTAAGGGATCCTGCCCGAAATGGCAGCTGCCACCTTTCTGGGCTAGAGCTTCCAACCAAAACAGCAGCTGGCTGGTCTCCCTGGCTGCATTGCCTGTTTGGTTTGATCCGACTCTGGACCTTGACTTCTTTTCTTTTGGAACCAGAGGAAGAATTTCCAGCACTGACAACATCGAGGGTTCCCTCACCCCTTACGGCTGTTCACTACATCGGGAAGTTTTTTGTGTGTTTGAGCCGAATCTGCACACAGGTGAGTAAAGTCCACAGAGGTCACCGAGATTGCAGCTGGGGCTAGGTCAACCGAAATATTTCCGCAGACCTGTGGTTTTACTGTGCTTTCAAGAAGCACTCAGCTCCCCAAGCAAGTACCAGTGGCATTACTCTGGCTGCCCTTTGGCTCCTCTCTCCTCCCCGTTGCTCCTGGGAGTATTTCCAGCTGATGCGACTCTTCCTGCACTCAGGCACCGCGACCCTTTCCCTGTGCTTCGCGGTACCAGCTAACACACTGATCACAGCCTCAAATGGGAGCCCCATTTCCAAGCATTTTAACCAAAGACTACTTTGTTATCCAAGAGAAGAGAGCACAGCTCATCAGCTGCTCCTGACTGTAGTGTCACCCGGGCCCTAACCAAGCAAGGCGGCTGTGCACCTAACCGATGCATCGCGTTAAACAGCGTCACTTTTTAACTCTCCTCTGGTCAGGAGGCTGCTGGTGCTTCAGCCTTTGCGAGGGAGGGCTGGCAGGATGCTCTGGCAGCAGGTCTTTGATCAGATGGCTTCCTATTGCACTCAATAAATGTTTTTCTCTACAGTCTGCCTGTTCCTTTTTCTTTACAAAAAACACCGGCCCCCTCCTACCTCCAGCTGCACCAGCAGATGAGGGACACGTGCCACAAGGAGACACGCACGTAGGGCCTTCTGCCGAGGGTTCGGTGCCCGCCACTCCTCCGCCACCGTCCCCTCGTGTGACTGCAGCTCGGCGGAGGCACTGCTCTGCCCTGTCCCAGCACGTGCTTAGTTACACCAGTATGAACTGGAGTTGCCTCCTTTGAAGACAGCTCCCAAGTCACTTTGGTGTCACAGCTCTGGTGTCAGAGGGCTGAGGCGGCTCGGGCAGGAGGCAGAACTGCTGTGCAACTGCTTCGTTTTTATTAGCCAGACGGTGCAGACACAAAGTGAATCCCCTGCAGCGCGAGGCAGGCAGCTGCCTTGATTTCCTCAGAGATGATCCCAGCCCAGGAAAGGCAGGCGCTTCTCTAGAGGGGCTGCACCTTCGCCCCGTCGGACGGTTTGGTGAGGTAGAAGGTTGCTGTGCCGCTGTACTTCCCCTAGGAGCCAAAAGGAGTTTTAAGCGTTGGTGATCAGCGAGGGACCGGGCCCCGCGGCTGCGTTCAGGCTGGCCGCTGGCACGTAGGACCTGCCACACAGGCCTGGAGGAAATGTGCTGCTGGACCGCCCGGCAGTGCACCGGCAGCCCAGCAGCACCTCCAGCATCAGGCCCAGGCGATGCTCTTTGGGGCAAGGGTGCAATCCTGGCCCCTGCGTCCCTTCATGCACCCCCTGCATCTGCATCATCAGATTGGGGTGCTACAGGCTACATCCCCGAACAGCCCCCTCAGCAGCCCTTTAAGGCTCTCCATGCCTTCTTTTCTAAGTCCTTTTGGGCCTGCGGCTGCTGCCTGCCTCCCCAGTGTCCCATGACGGCAGGAAATTCGCTACCGGCTCTGGGAAGTACTTTTGTTACTCTGCTTTTAACAGTTCTCCTAACTCATGCAGTGATCACAAATTTTTGCTCGGGAGGATTTGAGGCACAGTCACTTTCACCACCAGCTTTGTGATTTTGTAAGTCTGGAGCGTGTTTCCTCTCCCCCCTGCCCCAGCCTTCTCTTTGATCCGGAGTGTCCCAGCCCTTTTAGCATCTCCTTGTAGGGCAGCTGCTCCACCCCCTTGATCATTCCCCTTACCTTCCCCTGCCCCTTTTGTAACTCTGCTGTGGGTGGGTGCACCCCCATTTCATGCAGCAGCAAAGCGAGGCTCTGCCTTGTTCGTCGCCCCCCCCTGCTGACACCCCCCGATTTAGCTGGCCTTTCTGGTCACCACACCAAGCTGCTGCTTCCCAGGGACGTTTGATGACAGCACTAAGCTCTTTCCTGAGCTGTAAGTGCCAGCACTGCATTCAGCGTCACCAACGCTGGGCTGAGGTTGTTTTTCCCTAGCTCCACCGAAGCTCCCCCGCTGCCCTTGTCCTCACGTCCTCAGCTGAGTTAGGGCCTTCCGCAGTGCTCTGTCACTAATGTGGTGTTTAATGGCCTGGAAGAGCTCAGCATCCTCAGCAAACTCGGCGATATCCCTGCTCATCGCTGGATGGGGCACTTGTCCTGCTGTGAGCCTGGTTCCCTCCGCTCTCGCTAAGGAGAACCGGAGCTCTGCATTGGGGGGGGGGGGGGGGGGGCAAGCGGGAGGGCTGCGGCGGCCGGAGGGCAGCAGGCTCTTGCCTACCTTGATGTGCTGCTGGGCCCTCTCCGCAGCCCCGGCCTCCAGCAGAGTCACGGTGCAGCCGCCGAAGCCGCCTCCCGTCATCCTGCTGCCGTAAACCCCGTCGACCTCCAGGGCTGCTGCCACCAGCTCGTCCAGCTCCGGGCAGCTGACTTCGTAGTCGTCCCTGCAGAGGCGAGACCTCCAGGCCTGAGCCGGGCAGGGTGTTGCTCCGGCTGCCCCATTCGGGCTCCCGCGTGTCACATCGCAGGACGTGGACAAGTCACATGTCACAGCGACCCGATCCCCGTGCCCCCGACGCAGCCTGCCCTGCCCAAGGGGCTGGCAGCCCCTCACCTGAGGGAGTTGTGGCTCTCCACCATCAGCCTCCCGAACGTCCGGTAGTCCCTGGCCTGCAGCGCGTGCGCTGCCTGGGCCGTGCGCTCGATCTCCCCGATGACGTGCCTGGCTCGCCGGTAAACCTCCTCGCTCAGCCGCTCTCGGGCCGCTGCAGAGACGTGTAGATACCCGCAGTGAAGCTGCTCGGGTCCACAGGACGTGGCCTCCATCCAGCTTCTCCACGCGCCTCCAGCAGCATCACGCGCCCTTCGCCAGCGCCCGCCCGCCCCGTCTCTGGCACTGCCCTGCGGCCTCACCCCACACCTCGGGGCACCAGCTCCTGCCGCTCCCAGGAGCGGCCAAGGCCCGGAGCGATCCAGACCCACCTTCCAGCTCGGCCACGGTGGCGTCCCGCAGGCTGGCCTTGCCCAGAGCCGCAGCAGCCTCCTCGCACTGACGCCGGCGGCTGGGGTACTCGCTTCCCGTCAGCGCGTGCCGCACGTTGGAGTTGGTGACGAGGATGGCCAAGCTGGCGTCGGTCAGCGGCACGAGGACGGTCTCCAGGGACCTGGGACGAGAGCGCAGAGTGGGCCGTGTGCGCGGGACGGTGCGTTTTCCCTGCTTTCTCCAGCTACTTGGGTGAGGCCACGTGCAGCCGCCTGCGGCAAGCTGGGCTGCCACGTGGGAGGCAGCTGGTGCCTCTGCAAGGAAAAGTCCACGTGATTTAGGATTTTGCTTGAGCATATCTCTTTTCCAATTATTAATCCCATATTAGACCCTGAAGACTTTGCAGGAAGGCCAGCCCAGCCCTGTGCAGACTGCCATTTAGAGGATGCACAAGAAGGAATCAGGACATCTGGGCCCAGTCCCAACCCTGCAATGAGATTTTGACCTGGATGCAGGGTTAAACCCTCTCTGCACTCCTGTGGCTACGTTTTCTTCACAGCTAAGAGACAGTGCGTCCCAAACGTTAGTTAAGATGCTCACGGGCAAGTGCCCAAGGAGGGGTCGTTGGTGGAGCGCGCTCAGGGGTCGGTCCTGACCTGCAGTCGATGAGCAGCGCGTGGCCTTCCTTGCCCATCACGGAGATGAACTGGTCCATGATGCCGCAGGGCATGCCAGCAAACGTGTGCTCAGCTTTCTGGCACGCCAGCGCCTTGGCCTCTAAGTTACCGTCATCTGCCAGACAGGAGAGATCCAGGTTAGCAGCTTCGGGGTGTTCACCCCTCGCCCTGGAGCGGGAGGAACAAGCTCAAAAGCAAAGGCTCGTTTTCATGGGTGTCCACCAAAGAGGGTGAAACGCGGCCGCTGGGTGCAAAGACCCGGCAGAGCAGCTGTAAGGAGCCGCCAGCCCCGAGAGGTGTCAGGCCGCTGGGCTGTCCCCTCCGAGCGGCGTGGCTCCCACTTCTGTCCCCCCGGGATTTTCAGTTCTGTGAGATACGGGGAAATTGTGGCCTGGGTGACGCTGAGCGCTGCACACTTGACCTCAGAACGGGGCTTCGTTAAAGCACCGGCTGGGCAGAGGGTGCAATCCAGTCCCTGCTTATGTCTGCACCGGCGCGCGGCACCTGAGCCGCGCTCTCTGCCGGCATCCAGGCCGCATGGGAGAATACAACGCCGACGTCTCTGACGCAACCCTGGGCAATCCCCTCCTGTCTTCTGGGACACAGAGTGGGGGAAAAAGATGGCTTTCATCTCCCCAGCTGGCCCGAGGAGTTGTCCCAAGGCTTTCTGGACATGCCCCGAGTCAGGGCCCTGCACGGGGGAGCCGGAGGAGCCCCTGCAGCCACCCCCGCGCCAGCTCGGGCTGCGGTGGGAGGCTGCACCCCCCCAGACAGTGGGGTTTGCTCAAGGTGCCCCGTGCTCTGACCCGGCACCGGAGGCGTGCGGGGGGAGCTGGGGCAGCCGCTGCGTTACCTGGGCAGAGCTGCTGGAGGAAGGTGTAAGTGGCTACTTCCAGAGAGGCCGAGCTGGAGAGGCCGCCGCCGAGGGGGACGTCGCTGGCTATCACAGCGTTGAAGCCTGGCAGGGGCCCAGCTGCGGGAGCAGAGAGGAGGAGCGAGGCCGTGAGCCTGCAATCGCTATTTCTCCCCCCCTATTTCTCCCGCTGCAGCAGCTGCAGGATTGCACCAGAAGGGCCCCGCGCCGAGAGCGTTGCACCCTGCACCGTCCCGCGCGACAGGGGCACCCGCGCGGCCCCCGGCACGGCCGAGGCCTTACCCCGGTAGTGCTGGATCACCCCCTTGACGTAATTGGCCCAGCGAGGCTGCCCCGGGCTCAGGGGGCTGCCGCGGCTCGGCACCGGGAACCGCACCATCCTGGGCTCGTCCGCCCCCTCGGCCGTGGTGAGGATGGAGATGACGCCGTCCTGCGTGGGCGACCCCACCAGCACCGTCCCCAGCTGCAGGGCCTGGGGGGGGAGGCGGGGGCAAGCGTCAGCCCCGACCTCCCAGTTCCCCCAGGAAAGGGTGTTTCCCACGCTCCGCCATGCCGCCGAGTGCGGATGATGGTCACGGCTCGGCTGCTTTGACCCGCAGCTCCTGACGCCCAACCAGCCTTTACCCTTAACTCTGCCCCTGCGGAGCCGCCAGCCCCCACCGCACCCCGCTCTCCGGGCCGTTGCAGCATTTAACCTTCTGGTAACTTCACAAACCACCAGGCAGAGGGTTTCCAAAAACCCCCAGCAACAAAATGTCGTGACCGACCGCCCCAGCTCGGTACCGGCGCGCCAGGCGCAGCGGTTGTGCTCGGTGGCGGGGGGGCGGCCCGCGAGGGGCTCGCCAGAGCCCCCGGGGAGTTTCCTGGCCCGCGGGAAGCGCCGCGCAGGCCATCACCCGACCCTTCCCACGCTGCTGGGCCTCCGAATAAGCAGCTGTAGCTGTGATTGAGGACGGAGCGGGGACTTCCCCGGGGAGCAAGGGCCGGGTGGGAAACCCCAGCTGCTTCGGCTGCTCTCTGCCACGAACACGGCTCTCTCCAGGAACGAGAAATCGTTCGGCCGAGCTGCAGAGCGCAGCGGGGGCAGGCCGGGCCGGGCAGGTCTCCGGGAGCGGCTTTAGGCCCGCGGACATGTGGGGGGAGCCCATGGGGAGGGGGAATCGCGACCCTCCGGCACTGCTTCGGGAGCCGGCCCACGGGGTGCTCCCGCCGAGAGCCCCCTGCCCTGCTCCAGCGATCCCAGGGGCATCCTGGGGGGTCCTGGGGAAGGGGAGGCTCTGGGGCACCATTAAGAAGATCCCAGGGGATTGGGGAGGGATCCCGGGGGATTGTAAGGGCGATCGTGGGGGGGTCCAGAAGGGGTCCCGGAGGCGGCATCCTGGAGGGTCCCGGGGCATCCGGAGGGGGAAACCCGTGAGGATGCTGGGGAGGATGCTGGCGGGATACCCTGGGGGCTCCCAGGGGACAGCTGGGGGCTTCCTGCGGGGATCCCAGGAGGGGATCGTGGCGGGACCCCGCAAGAGGTGCTGGCAGGCCCGGGAGCACCCGGCGCGGCCCGGGGAAGGGGGCGCTTGCAGCGGGGCTGAGCCGGGCCCAGGGTGCAGCCCCGGGCCGGTGTCACCCGGGCCGCGGCGGGGGCGGAAGCCGCGGCTCCCCGGGCCGGGGAAGGGCCGGGCTCCCCCGGGGCGCTGCGGGTTGCGCCGCGCCGGGCGGCCGCGGTGCTCGGCGGTGCTCGGCGGTGCTCGGCGCTGCACGGCGCGCCGGGGGTGGGGGGGGCGGTGCTCGGCGCTGCACGGCGCGGCAGCGGCGCCCGCCGCGGCCCTTACCATGGGCAGCACGAAGCCGCCGTTGTAGTCGGTGTGCTCGCCGATGAGGTTCACCCTGCCGGGGGCCCAGGCGGCCAGGCCCGGCGCCCCCCCGCCGAAAGCCGCCCCGTAGGCCCGTGTCGCGGCCGCCACCGCCATGGCCGCTGCGCCTCCGCCCCTGCCCGGGCCCGGCCCGGCTGTTCCGCCCCCGGCGCCGCCGGCGGTTCGCTCGGCTGGGGCCGCTCATAGGCGGCATTTTTGTATAATTAACCCCCCAGGGCGGGAGCTTGGCTTCCACCGCTCAGCAACAACCCCAGCGGGGCTGGGGTCCCCCCAGGAGAAACCAGGCAGGCGCGCTCCTTCTCGTGGAAGAAAACGCGGAGGCAAAACGCGAGCCGGGGCCCGGCGGCCCCCGTGTCCCCCCCCCCCGCCGGCGGGCGGGCTCGAACCCGCGGCGCGGCGGGGCCGGGGCAGGGGCGGGGGCGGGGGCCGGGCCGCCCCCCGGGGCGCAGCGGGCGTTGGGCTGCGCTGCGCGTCCGCGTGTGCGGCCAGCAGCTCCGGGGGCAGAGAGGGGCCTGGATACCCTTGGCTTCCGCCTCTGAAATAGTGTTGTTTTATATATATGTGTGTATATACATATATATATAGCTATAGATACGTGTGTATATTATTATGCCAATACCTGTGATATTTTATATATACACATACAGTGTGTGTACTGATGTGTGTGTATACATACCAACGTCTGTGTTATATAAGTGTATATATGTATAGACATCTACGTAGAGATACACACATATATAGAGAGAGATGCCAATGTTGGTGGGGTTTTTATACGTGTACAGATATACATATATGCCAGTGTTTCTATTATGTAGCTGTAGATGGTGTCTGTTTATATACATGTGCATATATAACTATGTGTCATTATATATAGCATCTCAGTTCTATGTACATGTATCTATATGCATACAGATATATATACATAGATAGATATATAGATAGTCATATAGATATATGCCAGTGTTTTATATATAGTGCAGATACATATGTATGTCTATGTCAATGTGTTATATTTGTGTGTATATATGCTAATGCCTGTTATGTGTAGACGTGTATGTCCCCGTCTGTTATATATGTGTATCTATGTGTGTAGATACATGCTAGTGTTCTGCACCGATGGATACGTATGTCTGCATCGATCTCTGTTATATACACGCACAGAGGTGCATAGGTGTGGCTGTGTCTGTATGGATTTATGTGTAGAGATACGTCTATACGTGCCAGTGCCTGTGTTGTGCGCGGGCAGCCGTGGACGGCTGGACGCACGTCGGGGTCCGTGTGTATCAGGGCGACACCGGGGCCGGGCCGGGCCCTGCGCGGAGCCGGCGGGGCGGGGCGGGGCCGGGCCGCCCGGAGCCGCGGGGAGCCGCGGGGAGCATGGCCGGGAAGGAGCCGCTGCTCGGCGCCCTGCGAGGTGAGCGGGGCCCGCGGGGGTGCGGGGAGGGGACGGGGCACCCGCGGAGGAGGGCGCGGAGCACCCGCGGGGGGGGGGGGGGGCGGCTCCCTGCGCCCCTGCGCCCGCACCGCGGGGCGTGAGACAGCGGGGAAAAACGCCTGATCCCGCGGCGGGCGGAGGGGGAGGCCCCGCCGGCAGCTCGCTTCCGTGGGCCGTCGGGTTTCTCCCCCGTGAAGTGACGCCCGGGCCGCTGCCCTCGGTGGTTTTCAGGCCCTAGAGCCGCCCGGGGATGCTCAGGTGCCCGCGGGAGAGGGAAGGGTCCCCCCCGTGCCCCTTCCTCGCCCGGAGCCCCTTCCTCTCCGGCGTCCCTGGCAGCCCGCCGCCCTCGGAAGCAGCTCCCTGCCCAGCTAAAACCAGCGGGACCTCGGCCTGTGCTACCCGAGGAGCCCCGCGAGCCCCAGATTCGCCCGGCGGGGCCTCGGCCCGCAGCCCCCGCTTTGCGCGGCGGGGCCCGGCGTGACTCAGTGTTTGCATTCGCTGCACCTGGTGCCTCGCGGGAAGGAAGTTTACCCTGAATTTCGCCCTGGGCGAGCAGCCGCCTACGTGCTCCGGTCGCCCACCGGGGCGGCAGCGTGGGTGCAGGAGGCTCCGGTCCTCCTCCAGGCCCCTCGCTGGGGGCTGGGGGCTGGGGGCGCGAGGGACCCGCTTCCCTCCGGGTGCCCGCCTTTGAGCGGGGGCTGCTGGTGGCTCTGGGGGCCCGGGGGGCTGGGGCCGCGCGCGGAGCCGTTCCCCCGGGCCTGAGCCTGCCTCCCCCCCGCAGCCGCCGTGCTGCGGCTCCGGGAGGGCCGCGACCCCTGCACGGACGCCTCGCCGCACCTCGCTCCCTTCTGCCAGCTCCTGGAGACCGTCCTGCGCCGGGGACTGAGACGTGAGCGCCGCTCCTCGCCGCCGCGGGCAGGGAAAGGGCTCGGGGGGGACGCCGGGGAGGGGGGACGGCGAAGGGCCTCGCGCTCGCTTGTCTCCCGCAGAGCCGCGGCTGGGCCTGGGGACACGCGACTACTGGCACTGGCTGCGGCAGCTGCCGCCGCGGGACGCCGGCGGCCGGTGAGCGACACGAGCGTCCCGCGCGGGCCGGGTCCCCTGCGGCGGGGCGGCGCGGCGGGGTTCCAGGCCGTAACCGCTCCTCGTCTCTGCGGCAGCCCCAGCGCTCTGTCCCTCGGCGTGGAGGAGGCCGGTGCCTGCGCCAAGGTGCTGACGGCGCAGGGCCGAGGCCGGTACTTCGTGCGCCTGGCGCTCAACGGGCGGCTGCTGGCGGCGGCCGTGCGGCAGCTCGCGGGGACGCCCCGGCTCCTGCAGGTGCGCCGGGCTCCCGCGGCCGCGGGTTAGCAAGCGCCGGTCACCTTGTCTCTGCCCCGGCCACGGTATTGGGGGCGAGTGAGCGGCTCTCCGCGGTCCGACACAGCAAAACGGTGACTTGACTGTGGCTTTTCCCCGTGTTTCAGTTTTACGATCCTGCGAACTCCATCCTCGGCAACGAAGCCCTCATGGGTAAGAGCGAGTGGTCTTCCAAAGCTCGGTAGCGTCTCCAGGAGCCCCGCAGAGCTGGGACAGCGGAGGGTTTGCTCTGGGTCGGAAAGCCGAGCCCCGGCGGGGCTGCGGGGATTTTCTCCTGGATCCGTGCCGAAATGGCTACTCGGCCACTGTGCCGGGTACCTGATTTGGGAGAAGCCTGCCGAGTCTTTCCTGTGAAATGTGTTTTTAGGAGGGTGAAGGCAGGGCCGTCCCCAGCCGTCCCTTGTCCCCAAGGGCCACCGTGGAGCCTCAGCGTGGGGACCCGGCTGCAGGCACGCGCCTCCTCCGTGGGCATGGTCCTTGCCCACCGTCCTCTCGCCCGGCTCCGTGGTTCATGCGACTCCTGTTAAATCCAAGCAAAGGAGTCTCACGAGGACCTAAACCGCCCCGGAGCGAGTGTCCCGGGTGCTACGGCACCGTGCTGGCGCAGGGCGGGAAGCGAAACAGTCGGGTGCGATTTCCTAAGCCAAACTAGGTGCTGACATCTAAATACGCTGCGGCAGTGGTGGAAAAGGAGATGTAGATATTTAAACACCGGATCAGTCTAAGGTTGGCTTGCTATCACGGCGTTATCACGGGAAAATCGCTTCTTGCGTGTCTCCTGTGGTGCTGATTTAAGCAAACCCCAGCACTGCGGAGCCCGTCGCAGCCCGAGCCCCGGGCGGGTTGCGGCTCGGTGGGTGTCTGCGTCGCCTTCGATGCACCGTGTAGCACCATCTGCAGCCCCGCTCCGTGGGGGACCGCAACAGGCTGAAAGCCTTTAATCTTTTGATTATGATAAATAACCCCATGTTAAAATTGTACCTCGATGGCTTATAAATCACCCCAGGCTCTCAGTGCATGACCAGATTACCAATATCCTTCGGTATAATTGCAACATTAGCGCAGGAGAGGGCAGGCAGCCTTGCGTTTAAGAGGACAAATGGAGAGAAAGTTGCTTGTCAGCAGTGTTTGCTACGAGCCCCGTTCCCGGCCCAGCAAAGACAGGGTCTAGCGAGGCTGCAGCTCTGCTCCGCCGCCGCCTCGGTTCAGGCCGTGCAATGGTCCGGAGGGGATCGCGGGCTGCGGGTTTGTCCGTCTGCCCCGACGGCACCTCGCAGCCGGCCGGTTCTTCAGCGAGTCGGAGGCGTCGCAGAGAGGCTCGCGGGAACCAGGTTCTCCATCTTTTCCTTCTCACATAACCGCAAGCGCTGACTGCGCCGGCAGAGTCCCCTCGGGGGCTGCACCCCGGGGTCTCATTAGCTACGCTGAAAACTGCTTCGGTTATTTGGAGCTCTCCTGCATCCCCGTGACTTGGGTCTTGCGGAGCCGCTGGCTCGGAGCCTGGCCGTAATGTCGGCTCTCGGTCCCCGTCCCCTTCTCCCCCTGCAGAGCCCTTCCTCTCGCTAATGCTGGTGGTGACAGAGATGAATTTCTCCCTGGATCTGCAGGTACGGTGATAAATCGGCCTTGGCGGCAGCTCTGATGGGGCTCCGTGGGGCCCTGCCGAGCCGCTCGCGCCGAGTCCTGCTCCCTTCCTCGCGGGGAGCAACTGCGGCGCTCTTTGTTCGCAGAACTGCAGTTTCTTGGACGAAAGCTGGCTGCTGCCGGTAAGGCCTCGTTCCTCCCTCCCGGCGTGTCGGCAGGGCAGGAGCCGGGGTGGGATCCGTCCTTCTGCCGTCCGGGTCGGCCCTTGCTGAACACTTAAATTAGGAAAAGAACAAAGAATTTGTTTTGGAGCAATTGCCCGGCCTGAGACCGGGGCCTAGACCGCTGACGCCCACGTCTTCCTGTGTCGCTTTCCTCCTTTTTGCCCCAAAGTCCCATTTTTCAGGGCTGAGCAGAGTGCGGATCTGTCGGTTTCGTTCTTGTTTTTTGCTCCGCTAAATATCTGCGCTTTGCTTCTACCAAGAGGCCGTGAGCAGCAGCAATGCCCTGATGTCTTTAAAAAATGAGCAGCCCCTTCTGTCGCCCTGGGTTGAAAAGAAACCGTGCAAGGCAGCGCGTTGCTGGGGGCTGCGGTCGCGTCGGGGGGGCCTGTGCGTGCAGCCCGCTGCGGGCCGGCTGCGCTGGATGCCCGGCGGGGCAGAGGGGCTGAGCGGCAGCGCTGCCGCGGAGCTGCGGCCCCCGCCGACTTTCAGGCGTCTCCAACCGCGACGGCTCCCAGCTGGACCGGCCGCGTTTCGGGTCCCCGACTAACGCGCTGTGACAGTAAGTGGGGCTGGAAACGACGGCGGCTGTGGGGAGAGGAAGCCGCGGTCTCCCGGGGGAGAAGCGTTGTAGCCACGTTATGAGGCTCGCGGTCGCTTCTGGCTCTGGGATCGCTTCTGTCCGGCAGATTTGTCTTTCCGGAGACGGAGCCCAGCCGAAACCCAGCAAATGAGGATGGTGGTGTAGTTCAAAAATGGCCTTCGTGGAAAGCCAGCTGGGCTGGGCCCATCGGTGGGACCAGGGACCGGCTGCGCGTCCCTGGGTAGAGGCTGTGGCTTCCCAGTGGCCCAATTTGGCAGCGATTCTCCATCTTCTCCTTCAGTGCCAGACCGTGGGCGAGGGGTCCCCGTGCCCCCTCCCCGTCCCTGGCCGCGCTGAGCGGCCGCTCTCTTCCAGGTGTGCATCACGTACGAGACGGTCCCGTGCCGGGCGCTGGGGATGGTGCTCAGGTAGGAGCCCCCCGTCGCCCTCTTGGCTCAGGGGGGTCGTGGCTGTTTGAGGTGCTCCTGGCATCTGGAGACAAAGACGCTCAAAACCCCAAAAAGGGGGAGATAAATGCCACTTCGAGGACATCGGGGATAGGGCTGGGGCTGTGTCTCGGCGCGCTGGATGCTTCTCCCCTCGTAGGGCGCTCCTGTCCCTGGGGTCGCTTTTCCCTGCCTTGGTGGATCGGCGAAGCATGGTGGTACGAAAGGGCTGGGGGGACCCCGCGGGCGGGCAGCCCCCGAGGCTGAGCCGGGGCTCGGGCGTACCGCCAGGTACGTGCAGGGACGCGTCTTCGTCACCGAGGTGCTCCCCGAGAGCCAGGCGGAGGTGGACGAGGTGGTGCTGGCCGGCGACGTCCTCGACGAGATCAACGGCTGCTCGCTGAGGAACGCGTACAGCGGGCAGGTGGGTGGGCCCGGGAGGGCGGGCGCCTTCCTCCCCGCGCCTTCCTCCCCGCGCCTTCCTCCCCTCGCCTTCCTCCCCGCGTCTTCCTCCCCTCGCCTTCCTCCCCCCCAGGCCGGCGCGGTGCTGCGGAAGCTGAGGGGCGAGCCGCTGAGCTTGGGCCTGCTGCGGTGGCGGTGGCACGACGGAGGGCTCTTCGTGCCCCTGCTGCCCTACCTGGAGGTGCTGAGGGAGAAGGAGCCCGGCTTCCGGCTGCAGCAGGGCCCCCGGCGCGCGGCCGAGCGGGAGCCGCGGCGGCTGCAGGGGGGCAGGTAGGGCGGGCGCCGCGGGGGCCCCCGGGCTGGCGGGCAGCGGCTGCGGGTCCCGGCGTCGGGGCAGCCCTGGCGCTGTCCTGCTTTCCCCCACCCCGCTCGGGGCTGCGAGGCCAAAGCTGCCCCGTGGGCCCGGGGGGCGGCGGGTCCTGGACATCCCCCCCGCACGGAGCGGGAGGATGCGCGGGGCCCTGGCGCTGATGCCCTGAGCCCTTTCTCCCCAGGCTGCTCTATAACCTGCGGTACCTGGGCCGGACCGGCGTCGGGAAGGTGAGGAGACGGGGCAGGGACGTGCCGGGGGGTTAGTTGTCTCTTCCGAGTTTCTCTTTAGGTGCTCAGGGGTTATTGCCTCCTCCCCGCTCCCTTTCCAGGACGGTAGCAAGGAGGTGCTGGAGCAGGGCATCCCCGCCGTGTTGGAGAGGAGCTTGCCAGCGCGGGTGAGCGATGGGGACGTGCTGAGAGGGGCGGCAGCTCTTTGGGGCTGGTGGCGGCAGGTTTAGCTCCGAGGGGTCCCAGATTTCCAATTTCTTCATCTTCAGCCCCAGGAGTGGGACAGGCGGTTGCAGGATGTACAGGACCAGATGGCCGGTGGGGGACAAGTTGGGGCAGAGCAGCGAGGGGAGGGACCTGGCCGTCCTGGGCAGGGGAACGTCAGGACAGGGACTGGGGAAAAAAGCACTTGGAGCTTGGTAAATCCACAAGCCACGAGGCCGGGCAAACCAGTCTCCTCTCCAGGTTGTTTTTAATATTCTCATGTCGGAGCTGACCCTCCCCTTCCATGTGAACGCCATGGGAAGGGATTAGGACGTCTGTCTGGCCCTGCGGCATCCCTAAGTGCCGTGTCCCCGTGGAAGGCTATAGGGAAGCTGAATAATGAGCGATTGGGTCCACCGAGCCCGGGCAGAGCAGGTCTGTGTGGTCTCGTGTGCGGGTACGGATGGAGGGCAGAGGGGGAGACGGAGAGCAACCGAAACCTGCCTAAAAGGAAAATCCACGCCAAGTGGATTTATAACTATCTTGGCACCATCTGAGCATGGTGCTGCTGTGCAGTGAGCTCTGGTGTCTCGGTCGGCGGTGCCGGGCTCACCTCAGTGAGAAAATTGCGGGGAAATATTTACTCTGCTGGTGACTTTTTTTTTTTTCTTTTTTTCCCCCCTTGCTGGCTCCAGATTTGTTTGGCCTGGCTGAGTATCTGACACCCCTCGCCCTTGTGATCTGTCTGTTTAGAAGCATCTTTGCAGGCAGAATAGGAAAGTACATTATGGAAAAAGGGGGGAAAAAAGAAAAAGCCCAGGAAAGCAGTGAAAAAGCACGGGGAGGCCGGGCCAGGGGTCAAAGGCTCTTCTGGGCTCGGGTCACTGTTGCTTGAGCCTTCGTGTGGTCCTTCATGGCAAGGCTCAAACGTGAGGGTGCTGGATGGTGACCAAAAGGGCCGCATGGAGCAGAGCGCGGCCCCGAACTGGGTGCCGGGAGCTCTCCGGAGGGAGAGGACCCGGGAGGACGTGCGTGCCTCCCCGGCCGCTCCCGATCCAGCTGCCTCGGAGCAGGACGGATCCTTGTAAGAGAGGCCAGCGCCTGTTTTCGCTCCACCCTTTCCCATCTGTTTTAACCCACATCTGAAGCACAGAGAAGTCAGTCTGTAGATGTGCAGCCCCTCTCCCCCTTTCCATCTGTGGATTTTGCCACGAGGAACAGGAAACTCCTTGAAAAACTGCGTTTCAGATGAGATTCATTACCTCTGCTCTCCCAACACACTCTCTCTTGCAAAGTTCTTATTAAAAATAAAGCTTAAAAGCTGCAATGAACGGGGCTTTTTTGATTTTTTTTTTTTCTTTTTCCCCATTCAGGAGGTTTTATTTGACGTGAAGGAAACGGAAGTCCTCGTACAAGAGAAGACTTCTTCCAAGGTGGGAGTGATGCCCGAGGTCAGCTGAAAGCCTCCCAGCTGGGCCAGGACCCTGCTGTTCAGGCGGCCGCGGTGTGCGGGGAGGTGGGCGCAGGGCAGCGCCCGGGCGAGTTGCGGGGGAGCTCGGCACGTGGCCCGGCTGCGGCGGCCCTTCGGGTGGGAGCGGGTACAGGACAAACTGGTGACTCAAAATTCAGTGGCAGGACCAGCTCTAGGGATGAACCGGATCCACAGCCGGGCCCGCTGCAGCCTTGCCCTAACGCACTCTTCCTCCAATTCCCTGCGTAGGTCCTGTTCCGCTACCCCTATCCGGAGATCTCCTGCGTGGGACGCCGCTCGGGCAGCAGCAGTTTATTTGCCTTCTGTGTTGTGTAAGTGCAGGGCACTGCGTGGCTGTCGAGTGCGTATTCACGCACGAGCTAAAACAGGTGTCGAGGAAACGAAAGTGCAGTGGCAGGCAGCAGCGGCTGCATTTAGCAGGGGCGAGTTGCCGGTCTCTCTTTGCGCGATGCAGCGCTGACCCCACAAGTGAGGTCCCACGCGAAGACCAGAGCAGCGTCTGAATGACCTGTCTGCTCACCGCCTTGAAGGTCTTTGAGCTGGACGTGGCGTGACTGGCCCGCAGATGCAGTGCCAGTAGAGTTAGCCAGCGCACGGTACAAATGTGTGGCAGGGTTGAGATTTGCCTCGAGATTTGAGGGCTGTGGGTCTTGGAAAAACTGAAGTCCATCCAGACGAGCTGCGCCGTTGCTTATGTGATTACAAGACACTGCTAAGACACTGCCTGGCTTTCAGTGTCACTGCTAAGTACTGGATTTCTTTTTGCCTGCTAATGTACGTGTTTCCATATTTAGCGTTTCTCCAGAGAGCCCTGAAGGGAGCACGTTTGACTGTCTAGTGTTTGAATCAAATTCTGAGCAAGAATGTGAGGAAATTATCAAGAGAATTGGTAAGGGAACATTTTATTTCTTCAGATATAATTACAGTAAAAGTATGGAACACCAAGAATTGCTATTCCATTCGATCACATGCAAGCTCTAACTTAATTTTTTTTTGTTAGGATTATTAAGTTTTCTTTTTTCTTTTTTTTCTTAAGAATCACTAGACAATGATTTTATTTTAAGAAACAGCTTCTAGGCATACCCAGATGTTTCATTGTTTCCACTAACTACTTGGAGGAAACTTTGTTTTCGAGGGATGCTATTTTAAAACACACTTTTCCACCAGGAGTCTAGCCTGCTAATGCACTTTAAAACCAAACCGACCATTAACAAGTTCCATTGCTTGACATTCCTGTTTTTAACTTGCCTAAATACATCTTGGGCCGTGTTTCCCAAATTACGTGGCCCCTCGGGCCACTAGTGACCCCCAGGTTTCCGGTGGGCTGACAGGTGTTGTTGCCAGATGGCTCCTTGACAGGTTGTACCCATCAGCCGGACGTACCTGCCTTATTACTATATTTTGAGACCAGTAGCTGGGAAGTGCTGCGACGCATCTTGCGGTTCCGTGCATGCTAGCTGAGCCACTCACATTTCTTCACGGTGCCTTTGAGGTATCCAAGTGTCACCCATGTTTTACAGATAGCGCAGAGGTACTAAGTGGCTTGTTGAAGCCTTGCAGGAAAGATGTTTTGGAGTGAAGACACAAAACCAGCTCTCAAGTGTGTCAAATAAAGTTGCAAAGATGGTAATAGCATCATCTTTGCCTAACTTTGATCTAGCCCTTTAAACCAATTTAGTTTACAATTTAGATGCAACAAATTCTTTTTCCCTATGGGTTTATAAGTGAGAAAACATGTTTAAAATGATTCAAGATTTGGACTTTAAACGTATTTTTAGTAGCTTTGTGGCAGATGTGATGATGGTATTAATGTGGTGGTGTATTTGTTCCGAGTACCTCTGGGACCAGAGTAGGAAAGGGTGTTGAGGAAATTGTGTAGGAGTGGTAGTAAGTGCTTGTTTCTCCAGCTGCAGGATTTAAACACACGGAGTGGTTTGTCTGATAAGGGAAGAGCTGCGGCTCTGGCTGTGAGCTGCCTCCCAGCACTCTGGTGACCCTGTCCTGTTCACAGCCCAGCCTTAGTCCGAAACACAGCGATCCCGACAGCAGCCGTCTTGGAGTAAGATGCAGGTTCCGACTCTTACAAACTGGTATTTTTAAACTACTGTCAGGACATTGTTGTAGAAGGAAGTGCTTTAAATGCATCCTGTCTTAAACAATTACACAGAAAGGCCAATGTTGACTTACTGTGTCCACTCTCCTTTGTACAAACTACTGCTTTTTCTTCCTAAAAAGTCACTTTTCCCAGGGAGCTTTTAACTTCATTGAAATAAATCAAAATGGACTAACTTCAGCTACTTCCCCATGCTACTTCTGTTCCAGCTTTAGCCTTACCAGTGTATCCTGTTTTTTTTAAGGACTGAGGATAGCTGGCCTAGCTCTTTAAATGTTAATTACCTGTATTTCAAATGGAGTCTGAGTAGCTTTCCTTTACCTCAGCTGAATTAGGTAAGGCTGTTCCCAGGGGCGCTATTAAGAAAACCAGAGCTGTGTTAGCAGAAAGCCTGAAGGAATAGTCTGAAGTGCAGGTCTGAGTATAATCCTGTTCAGTCAAAAAGCTTAGATAGGAAATGAGAATCTTGCTGAGAGCTAAGTCAACCTCTCTGCTTTGCTTAGCAGCCTGTACACTTTCAGGTTGTATAATTAGTGCACACCATCTTGTACTTCCCATACATGATTAAGACCAAGTTAATACAATACCCACAGTGTTCAGTTCCCACAGAAACACAGGCAATGCAGAGGAGACAGGGTTTCAGACAAGCAGCTGCACACACACTGCCTAAGCACCTGAGGTTGCCTCACAGCATAGACATACACAGAATAAAAGCCCGTGCCTGTTTCATGCAGAACAGTTGAAACTTCAAATAAACTCCCCCACCTTGTAAGAATGGGGGGGAGGAAGAGGACAGAAAGGAAAATGATTAAGAGAAAAAAAGAAAAACCCTTAATTCTAGCTCTTTAGGCCCAGCCCTAAAAGCAATAAGCACTTACACTTAACAATTGTTGCCTCACCTAGGCCTGTCCAGAACATCCCTCCTCTTTCCCCACAGCTGTCCTATAGGGTTCAGCTCTGCTCTTAGTGGCCTAGCTGGAGACAACTCAAACTAAGAAAACTCCTAGAGAGCAACACTAGTAAGTTCTCCATTCTGTTGGCAGACTAAGTTGCCACAGAAGCATTCCAGTATTACATGCAGCTACTGCTAACATACTGGAGCAGAAGGAATACGCTTCTTCAAGCCCATACAAACCAAATGACAAAGACTCCTCACATGTGAATGTAAAACATTTAATTTAAAAATGTTGACACTACAATATATAAAATAGCTATTATAAATGCACATAGTGTATTCTATAGCTGCCAGGTTTACGTTTTTAGGAAACTGTAAGTTACACTGTGGTTAAGACTTGTAGTTTCACCCTCTGAAAAAGTCCACATTTGATCACAGTGATGTATGGTCAGACTAACAGCCCCAATTGTTAAACACTTGGATCAAGTCATAACCAGTTTTATTGCAAAAGGACCCTGTACACATTTATATCAATTCTAGTACCTTACAAGTTTAGCTACCCAACAAGTCATTAACATACAGAAACATGCATGAGAAGCAAGAAAGATCACCCATCCCTTCTGCATATTAGCAACTTGTCACTCCTGAGCAACAAGGCTCACATCACTGAGGTTTATGTGAACAGTCACTTTTAGCATTCATCCTGAGTGAAAGATGGAATGACTTAAGTACAAATGCAACATATTATAAACAATTTCTTACAAAAAAGTCACAAATTAAAACCAAAGTATTTTACAGAATTTACTACAAAACACCATAAAAACAGCCTTCACTTAAGCCCTCTCCCCCCGTATCCTGCGAGCCAACTGGATATCTTTGGGCATGATGGTGACTCTCTTGGCATGGATGGCGCACAGGTTTGTGTCTTCAAACAGACCCACCAGATATGCTTCACTGGCCTCCTGTTTCAAGAGCACAAGAAGAAACGTCATTAGCAACCCTCAGGGAAGCACGCTCCATGCTGCGAGCGTCGAGGCCCAGCGGGCCACCAGCAATACCTGCAGCGCTCCGATGGCCGCACTCTGGAACCTCAAGTCTGTTTTGAAGTCCTGGGCGATTTCCCTGACCAGCCGCTGGAAGGGCAGCTTGCGGATCAGCAGCTCCGTGGACTTCTGGTAACGGCGGATCTCGCGGAGGGCCACGGTGCCCGGCCTGGGAGGAGGAAGGAGGGAGCGGTGTGAGCCGGGATGGGGGTGGCGCCGAGCCGAGCCGGGCCAGGCCAGGCCAGGCCGTCCCAGCGGCCTTACCTGTAGCGGTGAGGCTTCTTGACGCCGCCAGTAGAGGGAGCGCTTTTCCGGGCCGCCTTGGTGGCCAGCTGCTTGCGCGGAGCCTTCCCCCCAGTGGACTTGCGGGCGGTCTGCTTTGTACGGGCCATTTTTCTTCACTTACCTACGGAGACAGGCACGCGTGACACAGGGCCCAGCTCGCCCGACCCCCGCGGCAGCATGATCGCCTGGCCCGGCCCGGCCATAAGGATCCGGATCCCTTCCCCCACCACAATCCCCTCAAGCCCCAGAGGCGGCAGATGCCGGAGGGCTGCCCCCCTCCCCCGCCGTCGAGGCAGGCAGGCGGCCAGCGGCCTCCCCCGGGAGGAGGAGGAGTCACGGCCCCCCCCCCCAACACCCCCGCTTCGCATCGTGGCGCGGCCCGGCCGCTCCCCTCCCCGGGGGAAGTGGACTGAGTCACGCCGCCTCCTCTTCCTCTCAGGCCGCCCGGAGGGGAGGGGGGAGGGGGAGCAGCCGTGACTCCAGGCACGTAGGCAAGGCCCGGCCTGTCCGCCAAGGCGGACAAGAGACGGCCAAGGGCCACATAGCACCGCCGCCCGCTGCCGATCGCGCCCGGCGGTCGCCACTCACCTTTCGGAGAAGAAGGAAGCGCCGGTGCCGGTATCCGTGCGCGCCGAAGCCTGCGCGGTTCCCACCACAACCTGCTCCAGAGCCAACCACCCCCTCACTGCGCCCTCCCCGCCGCGGGGACCCGCGTTTTATAGTGGGGGCGGCACACGGCGCGGTGACCTCACAATGCCTGGAAACAGCGCGCCGTTCCATTGGCCGGGACCTCCGCCGGCGCCGTGGCGTCACAAGACACAAAGGCCGTGCTCCGGTTTCTCGGCGCTGATTGGGCACATGCCCGGCTGCTGATTGGTTGTTAAAGTAGCCGTCTGATTGGGCACTGTGAGACGAGAAGGAGCCAATCAGCGGCGGGCAGGAGCTCTGCGCGCTGATTGGACGAAACGGGGCACGGTTTGGATCCTACCCTTTGTTGCAAAGCTCCACAATGGGAAGTCAATAGGAGCGGGGCGAGCGGCGGCGGGGCGCGGCGGGGCGGCGGGCTGCCCCCGGGCTCCCCTCGGGCGGGCGGCGCTGGCGCGGGGGGGCTCCGCGGCCGCCGCCGCCTCCCGGTCCGGCCCCCCCGCGCCCCGCGCCAGAAAGCGCCTTTTCTGGCATTTCGTGCGGAGACGCGCGGAGGAGGGCGTGTGGCGGAGGCTGCGCGGGGGGACACCAGCGCGGAGGGCCGGGCGCCGGGGCCCGCGGGGCCGAGCCGGGGCGGGGGGGTGCGAGGCCCCCGGCCCCTCGCCGCAGCCCGTGCCTACCTCGCCCTCCGGCCCTGGCGGCCCCGGCGCCCAGGCGGTGGGCAGCAGCATCCCTCGGGGAAGGGGCTCCCGGCGCGCCCCGGGCCTGGCGCGCCGGCCGGAGCTTTCACGCTGCGCTCAGCGCCCGGCTGGCGGGCGGCCGCGTCTGTCGCGCTTCTCGCAAGCGACGCTTCGTAGCGTCCGGTTTTGCGGTGGGTTTTTTTCAGGTCGCAAGTGTCCCGAGCACTAGCTAGTGAGAACTGAAAAAAAAAAAGTGGCATCGTTTTTACGTGTTCCTAAAAAAGCACTCATCTGGTCAACATAGTCCTCCTTTAATTGGGTAACGTGCTATAAATATACCTGTAGTGTTTCCTGTCTTGTTTTATTAATTATAACAGCTATATTCCAGCCTAGAAACACTTGTCATGGGATGTAATTTTTAATTGGGGCAGCCCTACTGATTTGTGACCCTCCTAAAGTCAAGAAGAGTTTGACCATTGATCCGAGCCAACTGGGAGCGTCACCAGGGGAAGTGCGCATGTCCTGCTGAACAGCGAGCTCGAAAGCATTCGCGAGGTTGAGGCTGTGTCCCCCTGCGCTTTCACTAGCCACTTACTAAAACCAAACTCCCAAGGACTTTGTGGATTGTCTTTAAACTCAAACATCACGGCTTATTACAAAGTTTTGGAGGAAGTGGCAAACTAGAATCCATGTTCTCTGTTGGAAACATCTACAAAGATGATAGCAATTAAGTAAAAAGGAAGACTGTGTCTTTTTGGTGATGTTGCTACCTTAAGAGTTGTGCCTTAAGAATTATGGCTATGTGTTACTACTTCATTACATTTGTAACAACTGCTGGGTGTGCAGGCAGTTCCCTGCCCCATGGGAAGGGTACCACGATCAGGAAAAACAGGTCCCAAGTGCTGCGCAGTTGTAGCACGCTGAACATACGCTGAACACAAGTAAATGCCTGCTTAACAACTGCTCCTAAAGGTATCCGTGTGCTCTGCAAACCGGAGCGCAGATGCAATCAAGCAGACTTAGCATGAGGTTTTGCATCCTCCCCAAATGCTAAGTCTCTTGGGCCAACACCCGTCGTGAAGGGCCGAGCCGTCCTGCGAGGATTGCCGCGGCGCAGTGACTCCGCACGTACGGAGCTTGTGTCTTGCTTCTTTGCCTGTTCCTGGCAAGTCAAGCAAACGCGCAGCAATATGGTGCGACAGGATTGTCACGTGTCCCAGGGCAGGGTCTGCTGTAAGGATATTATCTCTCTATACATCTCCCCTGCCTCTGATCTTCATTTTAGGTTAAATTCCTCTTTGGTACTTGTAAAGAAAAATGTTAATTATTTATCGGAGACAAATAGCTGCATATCAATGGAATCACTTGGTAGGTATATATTAACGATCATTTGCATTTTACATGCTTTGGAAAATTGAGATCTAAAGTGAAGAAGAATTCCCTTCTAGTCTGTCTATCTTCTTGTTTAGGAAAAAGAATTCTAGACACCTGAATGTTCCTGATGATAATTGCATATACTGTATTTTTTATGCTATTAATAATGTGAAGAGGCCAGTGCTTAGTGTTTGTTACCAATAGTTGAGATGCACTGCTCCTTAGATAATTCCTCTCCCGTGTTTTTATAATGACAACTGCTTAGGCTTCTAATTTTAGAGATACTTTTGACGATTTTTGTTCTCTTTGAATTAAGACTAAAGAAAAGCTGCACATCCTGTTATATAAAACAGAGGATGAGGGAAAGGCATAGACACAAAAGCTGAAGAGAGTAAATGCACGTATATTGACAGAGACAGGCAGACACATACAAGTGAAATACAAACTGGGCACGCTTACCTGGCACATCTTAAACATTTCACTATTGCTTTGCAGAGTATATGCTGAGTTTTCCTGACTGTGAAACAAAACAGAACTAGAGGAGGAAACAGACAGTGTCAGTACTAGACTGTCAAGCAGACGTCAGTGTACAATGATTTGAATCAGAGGTTTCCAAATTCATGGGCATGAAGTGCACATTGGTGGTCTACAGAGCTTACTGCTCACATGATATCTTTCCTATTTCATTGCTGACTCATTTTTAAAAGGCGGGTAATAGACAGGTCAACTGTTTTCACAATATTACTTCTGAATATTAAAAAAATTAGATCAAGATTTTGTTCAATCAAGAATAGAATGACTGATGGTCTGATAACTAATTGTCATTTATATAATGAAAATGTGAAGTCCATCTAAACATTGTAGCATGCAAGCCTTACAGAGAAGTTATCAAAGATGTATTTAACATATGTGAACAAAGTAATGTTTTCATGGATAATAGTTGATAATTGAGGTTTCTTTCTGCAGGTACATCAGTCACTGTGATTTTATGTTAGGTATGTGTGTATATGTAGATATTAACTTAAATGCTTACACATGTATTGACATACAAAAAGTTGTCCTACTTCAACAAGAACTGCATGATTATAGTACTTCAGCCTCCTGTGGAGGGCGTCACATTAATAAGAAGGTATCGATATCATATGACTTATTCCTGTAAATGCAGGGGAATAAGCTATTAAATTACCTCGGTAAAAACCTGTCCACAGTATAGGCTGAACCAGTGTAAATTATCATAATTAAAAAAGTTATTTCCCTTACCAAAACAGTTGCACTGATACACATACGGTACTAAGACAAGGCCTAAAAGTTTATTATTAACATTGCTCAACCCATGCATGCTGATGACGTTTGAAAAAGAAAAAAAAGGTGTTTGCATTATAAATCCTTGCTGCCCTTTACCACACAACTGAAGTATCCCAGTGAGCTGGTAAAGCACTTATGTGTTGAACCCGAGAGATCAAAGTCCTATTAAAAGAAGCTCATATCATTTCCTCCCCTGAGAGAGAAGTTACTTTGCTGAGGAAGCTCTTCACATGGGAATTCAGCCGATTCCTTGGGACTGCTTCTTCAGGGAAGGATTGTCTCTCAGGGGAGGATGACATGTGTGTGCAATCCTCTGATGACCCAGAACCCGTAAGAGTTTCCTGTCACCTACACGGAGGTAGGCTCCCCACTCTGCTCTCTGGGTCTCCCTGCTGCTGCGGACTGGAGCGCTGCTCCGGGCACTTCCTGGACCATGCCGTCCTGTGGGTGGGGAAAGCCGTGCGGCGACGGGAGATGCCAATACTAAAATAGCTCTTTGGCTGGGACGCCGTGCTCCAGCATCCACGTTTTTTTCCCCTGGGCAGAGGAAAGGGGGAGGGGGCGTAGGAAGGAAGTGATTCTGCGTGCCACAAATAACTCCCTAATCCTCTCGCAAACCTCTCCGTCCCGGCCTGCCGCCGCTGCCGGGCCCCCGAGCCTGCGCCCGTTCCCCGCCGTGGTCTCCTCTGCCTGTGCCAGCCCGGAGGCGCTGGGGTGAGGCGGCCCCGGGGCAGCCGGGCCCCGTCGCCGAGGCCGGTCCCGTCGATGGGGCCCGGCCGCGGGCAGGATCCGGCCTTTGCCCGCGCTCGGCCTCGGCCCCGCCGCCGGGGGGCGCCCTCGCGCGCCGCCCCGGACTACAGCGCCCGTCAGGCCCCGCGCGGCAGGAAGTCCGGGCCCGCCGCCGCGGGGCGCCGCTGGGAGTTGTAGTTCCCCGCGCCGGAAGCCCGCGTCAGCCGCGTCCCGGGTTGGCGGAGCGCGCGCGCGCGGCGGGACTACAAGTCCCACCCCGCCCCGCGCGCCGGGGCGGCAATGGCGGCGGCGGCGCCTGCGCGCGGCGCCCTCCGTGCGGACCGCGCAGAGTGAATAATAAAGGTCTCCTCGGCGGTAGCGGCGGCGGCGGGAGCGGAAGGCAGCAGGCATGTCCAAGGGCCCGGTGGCGAGCGGCCCCGCCGCGGCCGGGCCGGCGAGCGCCGCCAGCGCGCTGCAGGCGCAGCCCGAGAAGCCGCAGCACTACACGTACGTAGCGAGAGCACCCCGCCGCCGCCCTCCGCCCGGCGCCCGCCCGCCCGCGCGCCAACACGCGCCTGACGTCAGCGGACAGCGTGCGGCACGCGCGCACGGAGACCCGCCGCCCGCGCGGCACCGGCTGGAACCGGCCGCAGCCGGCGCGGGCCGGCGGGGAGGGGGAGGGGGGCCGCGGGGGGGCGGGGCGCGGGATGAGCGACTCCCCCCTCCCACGCGCACCCCCCTCCCCCCGGCGCGCGGCGACCGTGATGCACCGGGGCCGCGCGCGCCCACCGGCCTCGCCGCGGGGCGCCGCCGCCGCCTCCCGTCGCGGGGGTCGGGCCCGGGCCGCGCCGTCCCCCGCGTGTGCGTGCGCCGCCGCGGGCGTGGCGCTGCCGCGGGCGGGGCGTGTGCGGGGGGTGGTGGTGGTGGTGGTGGTCCCTGGGGGCGCCGGGCTCCGGCCGTGGCGCTGGGCCGCCCCGCGCCCGTCGCGGTTGCTCGGGGCCCGCCCGCCCGCCCGCCGTGGAGGCGCTGCGGCGGGGCCGCGCCGGGGGGAGGCGTCGCGCGGAGCTGGGCGCCTCCTGCCCGGCCCCCGCGAGGGGAGCCCTGCGGGCCCGCGGCGCGGGCGGGCGTCCGTGAGCGGTGCCTCGGCGGAAGGTCTCCGCGCGTCTCCGAGCAGTTGCCCGCAGAGGGGCTGCGGGAGTGTTTTGCTCCCGCACGTGAGAAGTGTCCCAAGTGCGGCGCGGCACACACCCCCTTTCCTCGGGGCAGTGCCGGAGGCGCTTGTCACGTTCCCTCCTTCTCTTGTACTGCTGAAACGTGATTCCTCCGTAAGGAAAACATTTAGTGCGTGTTACCTCCACCCTTAGGCATATCTTCTCAGCGAAGGGTTTATTCCTGGAATACGTCTTCCCTAACCAAAAATATCGTTATAGTGCGTTGTCCCAAAGATATACAACCTCTTAGGGTTTGTGCTTGGTGTCTTCTGCGCCAGCAATAAATTGTTTGAGTTGGAAGTTATGGTGATAAAAGTCATTGCTCTTTTTGCAATAAGACAAACTTGGGTGAATTGAGAGTGAGCAGCGTCTTTGCGAGGATGGGTTAGCGATGGGAATATGATGGATGGGAAATAGCTCAAGTGGTCCCTTGCATCCTTCCGAGAAAAAAGTTTGGAACTGTTCTTTGTCAAAACAAAATATTTCTGCTGAACTGCCCACCCTTATCATTTCAGGGTGTTGCCCACATACAGACAAAATGTAGAACAAATTACCCCTATCTCTCACTTGTGTGGATTCCCCCACCCAAAATGAGAAGGGCAGGTTTGGCGTGGGGTTTGTGTTGTATTCTCTTACTTTTCCTAAAGTTGATGATGGAAGTGGGAATGAGGGAAGTTCTTCCTTGTGTTTACACTGCAATATACTGAATAAAAAGAGCTACAGAGATGTAAAGGCATAGCACCATATGACCCTGGTGTCTGCTAGAGGGATAATGGACTGTTTTACATCGTCGTGCTTCAGTTTGTTACGAATATCAAGGCTCTAGTGGAATGAGGGATTTTGGGTCTTGTTCCCGTTGTGAAGAACCTGTTGTGATCTTCAGGGACCTGGCAAGTCGTAGCCTGTTAGATTATTTTGTTTCTTTTTGTGTTCTGCTGTTAAAGTTCGATAGCCTTATAGAAGCAACTGGAATGAATGAGTCTACCAGGACTATTACTGTAGTGATAAAAGAGAGTACAGGACCTGCTTTTAGAGATGGAGCATCACCAGAGGCAGAGAAACAGTCATCAAAAGGGAGAGGGAAACATCCAGGTGACAAGGAGATTTGGGTACAGAGATTATAAGTACATTAGGAAGAAGATGACAGCAACATAGCTAAGCATGACTATGGAAACAACAGACAAGGATATCAAAAATTAGGAAAGAAACACTGGAAGAAAGAGTTCAGGAAACAGGAAGAGAAGAAGGAAGACCAGGACCCAGTAACTGAAAAGGACAGGGGAAGAAAATGGAACAGTATGGAACAAAGGTGATGGTGTAATTAGTTTTTTTCCAGAGGGCAAAACATATTTTCAAATAGATGCTAAAAATACTTTGGTGAAAACAGTTGCAGGAATGCTGAATAACCATAAGTGAAAGATGGGTTTGGGGACTGCAGAGTGCTGACAGCGAGATGCGAGTCATACTTTGAAAGTCTGAGAAGATCTGTACGCTAGGTCACATCGTATTATGAACCTCCTTCTGCTACCATATGGGAACTTATTTGGTGGCCGCTCATGTGAACAAGTTGTATGCTGTCAAAATGTAAACATTTTCTCTTTTTCTTTAAATATAGTTTGTTTCCATAAAATGCCATGAAGGTCACAAGCTGAAAACTCAGATAGGCTTAATTATCTGCATACTTTGCTGTTCCCTGGGGACAGGCAATCTGGTACTGGGGATCTCCATCTTGGAAAACTTTGGTTGTATCTATTAGGAAATGTTCCAATTTCCATATTAATATCAATTTCCAAATTCTTGGTATTATTTGCATGAGGTTTTTTAGGTACTTAGAACTCTCCCTTTATGTCTTGTCAGGAAGCCGTTATATTTGTTCTAGATCTACAGCAAAAGAAAATCTGAAAAAAAATAAAACTGCTGATAGTATCCCACACCTTTGGCACTGAGTATTTGCCAACAGAAGAGTCTAAAAAGAACCTCTCTGGTGTCCTTAGTAGTAGTTGTAGTGTACAGCTAGACACTTTTAGACACCAAGTCATTTTGGTATATGCAAAACTTGCCTATTTAAGTATGAATGCCATATTTTTCACTTGGGGATCTGGTATTCTCTTTGTAGAATTCAAGTGAACAATATAAAACTTGGCAATTGTTATGTTACAGCTCTGCGGGTTACTGGATTGGAGGTTTCTGGGTGCGGTGGTTCCTTGCGCGTTGCTCCGAACAAACCCACTCGGTTTGTTGGGCTCGGTTCCCCAGGACCGGCAGCCTGGGCTGGATGCGGTCTGCTTCAGGGGATGTGCTGTGCTGGCTTTAGTTGGTGGTTCACAGTGGGAAGTGGATTTGGTTTGTGTATGTTCTGTCAAACCTCAACTAATTTTAAGTATTGCCTTTGCACCCGTTCTTAGATCTACCTGTGTAGTTATTTCTGTGTGTATTTCTTTGTCTTTAATGTGTTACGTACAAATGTGAATGAAGGCAGAGTTCAAAGAAACAGAAAGCAGGTGGTTGGTCTTCAAGAACTGTAGATATCGTGTGCTATTGTGTAGTTTTGTTTTGGTGCAGGCTATCTGTTTGGCTGTTGCAGTCTTCATTGGTTTTCAGAGAAGCTGGACACCTTTTCATTGTGAATTGTAAAGGTTGTATCTCTTGCTTGAGTGCTTATTGATCTTGCAGAACTTAAATAAGTGAATGTGCAGGTGAAGATATATATTAACCCATTTGATTAAAAATTGAGAGTAGATTAATTCTAGGCTATCTGAAATATGCTCAAAAGCAGCGTTGAAAGTATTTTTGTTTTTGATCTTTAAGTTATAAACACTTCAGGACACAGACTTGCTGGATGTAACTCAGGCTTCCTATGCTCAGGATAATTCTCGTGCATATGCCTCTCTTAAATATGGGCAGCCATCCTGCAAATAAACTTTGAGTTTCTGTGCCCCGCAGGGTGATCCCTTACTTGAATTCTGGGCTAAGATGCCTGGGAGCGTGTCCTGTCATTCTTCGTAGTGCAGCAAGATTGTGATTATGCCCTTGCAGCATAAAAGACAAAAGCTTGTCTTTGCTTTTGCAAAAGAGGAGGAATGGTGGGAAATTCCTGAAGGATTAGTACCCTGTAAGTAGTGCTAGAACCGCATCCTTACTGGAGTAGTCATGCTGGGGACTGCTGGGTTGCACTCATCCAAGCTTTATTTTACAACCATTTCTGTGCCAACCATTTGGAAGTAAAAGGACTAGTGTACTTGAGTGAAGGGCTGTTCAAGTGGTGGTGAAAAGCAGCAGGTTGGTGTGATGCTGTACTTATAACTCAGATTTAATTCTGTATTCAAGACGTATCTGTGTTGGCATGTTCTTGAACAGTGCCTTGCCTGGTGGTTTCCCAGTCTTAAATGGGAACTCTGTAGGACAGCAATAGAAATCTTGATGAAGAAGGAGTTAGCAGGATCATAGGTGGACATGGACCTCAATGAAGAGCTTACAAGAGCAGTCTTATTTATCCTCAAGTCTCATGTATGATATTATTTTTGAATAATAATATAAACAAAAACATGTCCCAAAGCATTTGGAGTAGCAGAGAATAATTCTTATCTCTTTATCAGTGGGCGGTGCCTTAAGATGGGCAGGGTGAACACAGCGTGTCCCATCTCAAATGTGCAGACCATCTGTGGACGTACAAGTGAAAACCAGGTGTGTGTTAAACACATTTTCAGAGAAGTTGCTACTGTTTCAGAACCTGTTTGAGCTTCTAGGAGACGTAGCTTTTATTTTACAAAAAGATCTGGACTGTTAAATTTTAGTTTTTACATGCCTGAACTGGATTGTCTTCACAGCCTAACAAATGTGTTTAGACTTCTAAAATTGTTTCTAGAAACCTACCTTATGTGTTCTTTTTAAACAAGCAGAACTCTAAAATGACTAACTTTTCCCATAATTTTGCTTTGGGTTTGCTTGTGACACCCCTTAGATCAAGACAGCTGCTATGGACTGGTACAAAAGCAGATTCTGCCCCTGTTACTTAAAAGGGGGGGGGGGCATTATTAGAATTCAGACTTGGTACTACTTTTGCACATAGTTAGGAAAGTGCAGAATAAGCCAATATTTATAAACCAGGCACTCGACAGCAGCCTGCTACATTGTCACCTGTAAAATGTCTGCTTTCTTCATCAGGCAAGTACAAGCTGGTTTTTTATTTATTTTATTCTTTAAGGCTGTGTGAATTTCACTGAACACAAGTCCACCGCAAACTGTTATCAGGATGTATGAATAGTAACAGGAAGGTGGAATTATACAGTACCGGGCTGTTAACAGGAAAGGCTGCGTTCGCAGTATATACCTGCCATCAAACACATGCACTTGAAGCAGTCTGGAAAATAAGTGCAGATTTTTCTGGTCCATCAAAGGTTCAGTGTTGAAAGCCAGCAGCTTGGGACGCAGGGCTGGGGGGCTTTGAGGGTAGTGTGGGCCTGGGCAGTAGAGGCTCCGTGCAGGACTGCTCTGTCTTGCCGATTACCTTAAGTGTTGATGCAATAAGGTATTTCTCTGAGTTAAGTGGAGCTGTGGTTTGCTAGCCACATTTATTCTTAATAAGTGCATGCTTTTGAATATCACCGTTGACAGTGAATTCACATATGGGTAACTGCTGTATAGGATATATATAAATATTTTGCAGGGGGTGGAAGCTCCATGAACAGTTTTGACACTTTCAGAACTAGTTTTGGTCCGATTAGGCTTGATATTTCAAAAATTCAATACTCTCTGAAAGAAAACTTCAGAGAGGAGAAGGACTGAGTCATTCAAAATTATTCTAACGTGGAAAATGGTTCCTCTGATTTATTGACTTTTTTTTTTTAAACAGTGTTATGTTAATGCTTATATGTTCTTTACACTAGTGTATAGTGTAATTTTGTGTGATGAGGGAGACGAATGTGGAAAAATTCTAATTTTAGAAAACCTCTGAACTTTGAGCTTCCGTATATCGATTTTTGTTGTTTTGTAGGCTTTTTATTGTCTAATATTTTTATATTATCTTTATTTTAAGTGAAATTCTGTCAGAATCCAACATTTTACTTTCTCTAGATCTGTTCTTTCCACAAGAATAAAGCTTCTTATTTTCTATGAGCAGCTAAAATGTGCAGCCTTATTACAAACGGTCCAACTAGTGTCCTCTGGAAAGTCTTCTGCAGTGGCTTAAGGTATTTCTGTCCAGCGGTTTGGTAGATGTTACCGCCCCTGTCATAGGGCGGCAGAAAGGAGTGTGTCAGTACATCGGTTGATTCAGTTTGCTGTTTGGTGTATTAGCACAAGGTAACTGGTGCTGGTAGGTTGTAGTAATACACCAGGCTGTGAACTGGGGCAGCTGGAGAGCAGGCACCACGTTCTCCTCTAGTAACCCTGTTAGAGGAAGCAGTAACTTCTGGGAGAGAAGCAAAATAAACAACTGGAGCAATAGTGTATTAAACTGCTGCATCGAGGTTCGTGAGAACCTCCTTGTCAGGTATGGGCACTTGGAGAGGATGCCTGGGTTGTGTCTTGTCCCTTCCGTAAAACTCTTTGGTTAACTTTCTCTCTGCTTTTTAAAAATGTCATAAATCTATTCAGAAACATAAGAGGGTAGAGCTGAAAGAGGAGAGGTAGCCTAGTTCATCCCTTTGCCTGAAGAGTGAGGCAATTTTAGAGATTTCTGTTATAAAAGTGTATGCTTATGACATTCAGCGCATCACTTGCAAATTGGATAAAAGATTATTACTGAAAGCTCTGCCTTGTGTATAGGCAGAGCCAACCACCCAGCAGATCCTTTCCTGTCCCAAGTTAATGGACGATTATCTGCTAGCAGGCTGTAGAACAAGAGGAATTTCTTAGCTGCGTTTTTTTTCTGTACTTTATTGGGAAACAGTTTCTTTTGTATCAGGTCAACAAAAATACACAGACTGACAGGGAACATAGGGAGTTTGCTAAAGGCTTGTACTTTCCCAAACTCCACCTAGTGATGACAACCAATTTAGACGCTCGTGATCATTTTCTCAGCCATTTCTGTCCTTCCTTGTGTATTTTGATCAGTGCTTGATGCTTTAATACCCGTTTGACATTTGAAATACCAGTCAGAATGAACGTCCCCTTAAAATGAATAGCAACAGTCTCTTCAGTTTGTTTCAGGCTCTCTTCTGACTCATGCGTTTTTTTTCCTCGCTGTAGTATTCAGTTCGTGCTTAGAAGGTTATTGTTACAACAGGAAAAGTTCTAGGTTTTCTTTGAAAGAAAGATATCAGTGGTAAGTGCCAAAATGCGATGACGGTATTAAAGTGTTAGCTCACTGAGATGCTGGATACTGGCCTGACCTTTATCATTTATTAAAAGTCAGAGACATTAAATAGAATATAATCACTAGAATACATGTGGAAGGGGAACTTACGCTGAGCTTGTGGTCAGGCAAGAAAAATCTTAGGCTCTCCCTAGCTATCTTGTTGGTCAGAACTACAAGTATATTTCTGTAGAGTACATGGACTTATTAAGAATGATTGCACTGTTAATTGCAATTAAAAATTAGAGTTGGATATTTTTTATCACTGTATGCCCAGAATTTCCTTTTAGATTAATACACAGTCGTGCATATGATGAAGAGAGAATAGCTTCTTGAGTGTATACCTGATGAATATCTTCAAAAAACTAAATTAATTAAAAAGTCAATAGTGTTTTACTTAGTCTTCATCTTCAGCATGTGTCTGCAGTTCAGAAAGAAGGCCATCCATCAGTCCATAGCTGTTATGCTCAGAGGTCCATTTTTTCCCCTCTAACTTTCAATGGTCTGTGAGCTTTCATTAACAGCACTTGAATATTACTATCATAACCGAAACAAAAACAGTTCAGATGCCCCAGGGCAATTGTGCAGCTTTGCAGCAATGCAACGTGTTTGCAAGCTTAAAATATCTTGAGTGCCACCTGATTTATTCATGTATTGGTTAGTCAAAATGGAAAATTAGAAGTCCTGGCATATCTTGGGATTTGACTGTTTCCCCTTTGCGAAGAGGAGCTAGTATACATGTTGATGTTGTCAGTGTACCTGTTTGGAGTCTGGCATGGCACTGTGTGGTGGTGCTCCTTTGGACCAGGCTGCTTGTGTAGTGTTTTCAGTCCGTGGTGCACCTTTCTTATGGGGTCCCAAAAGAGTCCCCTGGGCTACAGCAGACACAAAGTATGACTTGAGCGCTGAATGGAAAAGCAAATCAGTTGAATGGCTAACATCGATTCTTTAAAATCAGTAAGAGTTGGCTTTTATCTTTGTGCTGGCACACGTGTTACAGGATGCAGGTTCATGCGTGCTAGATAATCGCCATGTTTTGTTTCAAACTTGGAACAGAAAATGTCTTTTCACAAATGTAAGTCTTTCCAAAGAGGCTGCTGCTGCAAATCTGGTTGACACTTAACCTGAGAAGAAGCAGATTGCATTTCATTTTCAAATGTGGATTAGTTTGGATTAGAGCACTATAGATCAGTCACTTCTGGTGGAGTTTTGGTTTTATGTTTTTGGTTCAACATAAGCATAGATCTTCAAACAGTTCATGTAATGTGTTAAAACTGGTGTGAGTATGGGGCTGCAGTTGGGTCTGTGAGCCACTTATCAAATCATGAAGGTTCTTGACATGGTCAGGCAAAGAAAGACTCCTGTGCTCCTATTTGTGAAACATCTGTGTGAAACACGATGATGAAGGTTGGTTGCCTGAAATACGCTCATAAAAAATCTCCAACTGAAAGCCAGAACAATATAATGGCTTGTATGGAAATAATATTTTTCTGAATTAGCCTTTATAAATTCTTGCATGCAACATGTTTTGTTTCAGGGAACTAGCAGAGTGAGTAACACAACTCTTCAAACAGCCCAGTCCTGTTCCCAGCCTTTGCTAGCACTTCTACAACTGGTAGTCCTGAGTAGGCTTTAGTGATTAAATCAATGGTGAGAGATATGATGTTTAAAAAAAAAAAAAAAGTTACTGGAAGCTGTAATTTTAATTTATACAGCACAGGACATCTGTATGTTATTCGCTCTTTATTTCAGTGTAGTCTAGTCCAGCAAATCTGATGTTTATTAACTCCATTCTCACTCTACATTTCTACACACTCCGTGGGCATTCTGCACAAGTCTGAGATATGCTGCAAACACTAAAGCTAGGATAAAGAAACATCATATACCTGATCCGGTTCATATAAGACAGAAAATTTATATGAATATAACTTAAATAAATGATCATAACAGATAAGCCTGTAGATGGGTGTTTTTGCCAAGTAATTATCAGTAAATTAGTTAACTGCTCCTGTTTAAACATGTATTCATATACTGTGCTGACAAACCAGGTGTAAATTTTCACTAGCCTACAGCTGTCCAGATTCAGTAATCTGGACATCTGTAGGCTAATATTTACAGTATTTTCACATCACTGAAACAATTAGGCTTAACTTGCATTTTATTGAAAAATAGTGTTTTCATTGTGACCCAATTTTCATAAACTCAGCATTGCACAGGTGCTTTAGGGAAGAATTAATGTCAGTTAAATAGTTTGTATAGCAGAAACCAACCCGCAGATCGATGAGGGTTGTCTAATTTGGGGGTGAGCCATGTTTGAAAATAGGGAGGCTTATTTTAGGCACAGCTCTGTTTACATAAGCTAACAGTGTTGAATTGAAAAGATGTCATTTAAACTTGGAAAAAGTTGATGTGTTTTTAAAACACTGCATGAACTGTCTAAATGCTTAGTTAATTTTAAGGTCATGTCAAGCAATACATATTTCTGTCTAACTAATCTGGGAAAAAGAGATTAAACTTGAGGAAATGTAAAGAAAGGCATTATGTAGAGTTCTGGATCATGCTTAATGGCTCTTAAGGACACATCTCTGAAATGCGATGCAGTTAAGTGTTTGCATATGCCTACACTTGGATTGTTTTAATTAAAAAGGCAAAAATCTGTGTAAACACACACTTGTGCCTAGAATGGATTTTATTGGTATAGCTTGGTCGCATATATCTCACGGTCCGCTGACGCAACAGGTTTGTGCTCTTTTAAGAGTGCACACAGCCAAAAAACATGACTCAGACTGTTTTACTCATCAGGTTTGAATGGCACAGCTCTCTGTACGCCTAAGGGATACATGGCCCAGGTGAAGACTGAACAAAACCCTCTTTCCCTTGGCACCTGTAGACGCTAACACAGCGTAATTCAGTGAAGCTTGTCTTGGCTGTTCGCAGATGTGATAAATGTGTTGATTTTTGTTGAATAAACTTAGAGTTGAATGCACCAGTTTTCTTTCCTCATCCAGATAAAGCTTTGGTGAGCTACTTAATTGCAATGTATTTCTCCTGAAATAAAGCCACTTCTGGCTATAATGGTGGAAATCTAAGAATGTTTTGCCTAAAATTGGTACAAGCCTCTCTCCCTGGATTGGTTGGCATGATGCTGTAGCATTTATCTCTTGGGGATTTTTCCTTGTACTTGTCAGTATAGACAAGACACAGCTCTTTGTGTCAATGAAATTTTTCTTTTCACTGAAAAATCTCATAATAATTTGCGATAGCTGCCGACACGTGTTACTTTTAGCGTGGCCTTTTGCAGTCACTCTGTTTAAGTTCTTATCTATAAAGTCGTCATAACATGGTTCCTCTCTTAGTGGAACTGATGAGTTACATCATTGTCCGCCCCGTGATAGGCTTTGAAATCCAAAAACAGATATGGTAGCAATCAGGTTAGTGTTGAATATGGCTATTGTGTTTCGTTCTTAGTTTCCTGTAATCTAGCAGTTGGTGCTTTGGGTTCTGTAATGCACACTATCCCTTGGAATTTATTTGCAAGCTCCCAACTTGACTTTACTTGCAAAATTAATCGTGTGCCTAGAAAAAGGAAAGCCTGAGTGCTACCTACCTATTTCTGTAGCGCAGACTGGGAGAGCCAGTGAGCATGCCGTGCTTTGTGGATTTGAGCAGTGCTCTCTTGATCACTGAGCCACCCCATGAATTACGTGAACTTTTAAAACAACAAAAAAAAACCCCCACAACAAAACAAGCCCAATTCCATGCATCTGTAATAAGTCTCTTCAACTTTCGCTTTCTGTATTTGCCCTTAGACTGACATTATTGTCAAGCTCTAATGGAGAGGGGGAAGTCTAACAGCTTTAAAATCACACAGTGCTGTCTGCTGTGTGACCTTTTTCCAGTTGATGGTTCAATTTATTTAGGTGATAAAGAAAACACTGAGGCATGTGAAGTCTATCTTCTTGACAGATGAGAGCTTACTGGAACTTTTTCCTCATCCTTTTTTCCTTCCCCACGTTCACAATCAGCCTTTTGTTTTCATGAAGTGATGCATTTATTTTTCTTTGAGGTTTAAATGCTTTCTAATCTTTTCAAGGTTTATGAAACTGCACCTGGCTGTTGACAGTGTGGGAAGGCCTATAAACTAATAATTATTGAGATGTACAGAAAGGGAGAGAAGTTAGCATTTTATGTGAAGTGATGCATGGAGTATTCAAAAGCCCGTCTTTGTCTGGTGTGAAGGTTTGATCAGCTATGTGAGGTTGCATTGGAAAATGCTATTAAATACGGGAAATGGGGAAATAAAAAAATAGCAGTGAGCCATAGTAACTAATAAAAAATTACTGGTAAAAAGGTGAAATCTGGTCAGAACTTTTCCTCAAATTGCGCTGAAAGCCTGCAAGATCTCTGCAAGAAGCATATTTGATAGTCAGCTATGACTAGCGTTGGGCTCTATTTTAATATTAGATTACAGTCTACTAATATGGAAGTAAAAAATATTGTTTGATAAAATGAACTTGTCTTAACTACCTCTCTTACTAGAAAGATGCTGACAAGGTTTCCTTGCAGAGGTGCAGGCAGGCTGTAAACTGGGCTGCCGGTAGTGTGAAGCTGTGGACTGAAGAATGCAGTCGTCCTGTGCCTAGTCCTGCTGAACCAGGACTGTGAAGCTGGATTGCTTGTTTCACATTTTTTTTCTTTTTTTCTTTTTTTTTTTTTCCCCCAATTGCCAAGAAATCGAGCGAGTCAAAGGCCACGCTCCCTGTCAGGAAGCTTGCTTTGCGTTGAAATGAAAGCATTTTGGAAAGCGCCTTGAGAATGCTGTTATCGAACCCTCTCGCTGAAAGGTGTTCGGGTTCCGTGGTGGTTGGAAGCAGTATAAATCCCCAACATAGATAAGTTGCTGACCACCTCACTATACCGAGGAATTCCATTAATAATGAAAAAGCGCCTTCTAGTAGCCCTGTTGATTTGTTGAGGTGTGTAAGGGTGTTACAAGGAGTTGCCCATGCAGAGAAATTGGCTGAATAGCTGCTCCAGAATGTCTAGTCTGTCCTAAATATTTTGGAATGACACTACTCTTTGAATCCCCCCCCCTTTTTTTTTTCCTCTCTTATTGTGGGATATCCTCTTTGCTCCAAGAGCAAAATCTTCTGAGTAATGTCAGAGCTGGCTGCCTTTTTTTTTTTTTTTTTTTTTTTTTTTTAATTAAATCAGTGATATGTTAAACGAAAGGTGCATTAGTAGGATTTTTATTCAGTATCCTGTTGGATAAGTAGCTTCTGTCCTGCACCACTGAATCACTTCAGTCGGAATACCACAGTTCAGTAAAGTAATTGAGTCATGGGTTTCTTTACTTAAAGTGTCTGGTATCATCTTTTGCGATAAAATTTTATGATGGTGAAATGAATTTAGCCGATTAAATATGGACAGCTCTCTTCCTCTTGTGTTGGGCTGGGTCTTTGAGCTTAAAAAGAAAAGTAGCGGTTTTAAAAATATTTTTTAATAGATGAGCGTTATTGAGTTAGAAACATCTGTATCTAGGGTTAGATGTTTTCACCTGGTTTTAGCAATGCTGCCTACTCTGCAAGCAGTGTGTTGGGTAAGCGCTCACTGGTTTACTTCCGATAGCTTCACAGTTTAAATGAGTGGTTAAGCTAGTGATTTTTTTTTCTTTTTTGCTTAAACTGAATTAGGAAAACTTTGCAGCGAGCTGTCTGGACAGATCAGTGGTGATAGGAGCTTCCAGCAAAAGAAAGCTGACGACCAGCGAAGAGCGATGACCTCTCTCATTCAGACAGCAGTATTCAGAAGATGTCTGTCTCCAACTGAAGTGAACTGGAACCATCTGAGACCTTAGGAAAAGGTCTACAACCCAGCATAGCCTCTTGCAGGCCTGTCTGAAACAGCAGGATGAGGCTGACGAAAAAGTGCCAGCAAAAGCCCCTAGCATTCGCGTGTACTTTTGTGCCAATAAAACTGTGTTTTTGCTAGTATGATTTACTGTGCTGGGAGGGGAAGACAGGCAGGACTGAAACAAACGGTGATGGCAGAAGAGCATTTTTTTCCTGATCTCTATCAGGAAATTGAGCAATGTTTTTTGTTTTTTCCTCTTCTTTGTTTTGTTTTTTTTCCTTAACTTGCAGATTTCTCAGTTAGATTTACCTCTGCTGGGCCCTTTTTGAGTAGGCTAGCACTAAGAATCTCTATTATTTTGGAACATCTTAATTTTTCGGAATGACTAGCATGGGACTGAACAAAGTGTCCGTGCCAGACTAGACTTTGCAAAAACCACCAGACCTTGCTCTGTGTGAATGTGACCTGGGCTTATGCTCTTTGGGTTTGTTTCTTGCAATGCCAGAGCAGCTGCGGGGAGGGAGCCCTGCTGATGCTGCCCGGTGCTTTGGGCCTGGACCTGCCACACTAGTATAAAAGGTGCCTGTAATTTGCTCTGGTCTGGCGCTGGGATAAACTGCCCTGGTGCCAGTCACTTCTCGCGCTGATCTTTATTAAGGGTTCTCTAACGTAGTTTCACTGGTGTAAACACACACACCCACGTACATGCGAAATGTAGATGACAATGGTGTTAAATCTCACTACTGTCCTACTTTTACAGGCAGTGCCTTAGTCTGGATTAGTCAATTATCTAATGGCTTTCTCGCTGGTGTCATACTGTTGCAGAAGATTTGGATCCTGTTTATTGGCCTAGGCGCTCTCTTTGGGCCCTAAAGGAATTTTGGCAGGAAGAGCCTTGACTGGGAGGAGCAAGGAGGACTGAAAAGGAGAGGAGCTTGTCCTGGGGCCTGCCGAAAGATGTGGGGTGGCACAAGGAGGATGTTGGAAGGAGGAGAGGGCCTGGCTTTGTGTTATGGGAAGAACCAGGGTTTGGAAGAGTTGTTTTTTCTCCTTTCGTTTTTGTGCTTTTCACTGTAGTCTTCCCGATTCCCCCGTTTGAGATTTCAGCAGTTTCTCCCTTGGCCTCAGTGTGAGTCTTGCAGTGGTTCCAGGGAGCTTTGGGGAAGGCTTTTAACGAGGAGTTTAGAGCTCGGCTGCTTTGGTGTGCTAACAGCACACTTTCCTGATTTGAGCTCATGCCAGGGCATGCGTGACTTAGGTTGAGTTTGGCAGGAAACATGTAGCCCTGGAACACTTTACGGATGCAGGTATCCTGCCGTACTGTCTGAGCACGCTGGGCGCAGACAGAGCCGAAGCAGGAGAGCTGTGGCAAAGCAAGGGATCTTCACAGCAGCAGAGGATGGATGTGACCAGGACAAAGCTGCAGCTGTTGAGTTTAGAAACAAAGCTTCTAGCTTAGAGCTTGGGGGTTGATCTGGGGGGATTTTTTTATTTTATTTATTTTGTGGTGGTGTTTGGAAGTACAATTGTTTTCTCTTGCTCATCTTTCTTCTTGCAGCTCCCAAGGCAGATTGCAGCTCGATCCCTCCAGGGCAGAGTGGGAACTCCGTGCGGATGTAAACGCTTGCTGCCCTGCCGGGAGAGTGGAGCTGCTGCTAGCAATTAAAGGCAGTCGGCAGTTCCCCCACTAGTGTAAATTCTTGTGGAGAGTAATTGCTGCCCCTTCTCACTTCCCAGCCCAGAGGAAGTGGAATTTCAGCAAAGTAGTGTGTGGTGTTTTTTTAAAAACCAATTTGCAGCTCCTGTCAGTCTCCGAGTTCCCAAAACTAGTTTAAGAATCTCTCCCCTTGTCTTCCTAGTGGAATAAGCTTTGATTTAGAGTAGTGTCAATCCTGTTCAGCAGCAAGTTCAGTTCAGCCTGGTGACTTTGATCTGCTTTGTTCTGACGGTCTTGTCCTATTTGTTTAGAATTGCATTTGTCTTTGTCTAGTAGGAATGCTAAATGGTAACGTTCCCTCCAGGAATTGGGTGTTGCTGTTGACATTGTTTATCGCTTCATGTATTTGACTCTTGGTAGTATCAGAAGAAAACCGAGCTGTATGCTTTATACTTTTTAATTTTTTAATCCTCATAATTTTTTCTGTGTACTTGTACAAAAGAGAGAACGCTAAAGATAATGCAAGTAGAACAACACAGAACTGATTAGTGTGGGTCTTGTTTGTTTTTAGTAAATATAGAAATAATCTGTGTATGAAATGGCATAGTAATTTGTATGCACCTCTTGTAGGGGCTGTAGAGTTTCCTGAGATCTTCAGAGAGGAGTTGAGAAACGCAACTTATCATTGCCAGATTTCCTCTGCCTGTGCAGACATGGCCTTTGGCTTATACACTGTGTGTATGCACCAGTTGTTAACATATTTTTCATTTTAGGGGTCATTCAAAAATTCCGTTTCGCAACTCTACTGGCAAAATTTTTATAGAGACCGTTCCATACCATAAGGATCCATCACAACAGCCTTTTCAGCATTTCAGTGTAGAGCCCTTGCAAAGAGACTGCTGAAATATTAATAGCATTCTGCTTTGTGAGCCATCACATTGCAGTAGCGCGGTCTGTATATCCTTTCCACATTCCCAAAACACATGTGGTTTAGATGTGTCTCAATACATTTTAATGCAAAGTGGCTGGTTGAGTGGCCCATGTTCCATATTCTCCCAAAGGAGCTGAAACTCCCTTTATGGATCAAGAAAATATAGGGCTACAGAGACATTTTACCGTTCAAGCTGCTGCGGAGAAGGGTAATTTAAAATGTTCTATTGCCTTGAAAAAAGAAAAAACCCTTGCTTTTAAATTTGCACCCAAACTGGTGATTGAAAGACTTGAAATGTCTGATTTAATGTGACAACTCTAGTTTTCCACTGTTGGTCTGCATCGCAGAGGTGCTCATGCACATTTTGTGTGTTGGTATGGAGCTCAGTGGTACCTGCTCGCAGGACTTGCTTTGAAATTAAGAGCGAGTGAGAGAGCATTTATTTAACAGAGAACATTAAAGAATGAGTTTCTGATGAAGCAAGTTAGGTGTTAAACACTTTTCAGGTGAACCATTTACTTATGTAATTATCTCTCATTTACATGATAATAAATGTTTCTCTAGGGAGCTTAGCCAATCATAAAATGCAATTAATTTTCAAATGCTCTTCAGCAAGAACTGACGCTCTAGAGACTGAAATCCCTAGTCAGCATGTGTGTTTTTAAACTATCCTGCTAAAGGGAAGCTGTTTCAGCTCCTTTCCCTGAGCAGTTAAGTTTTAGTTTCAAGTGTCTTGTACATGCCTGTTGCTAGAAGTCTGGAGTGCTGAGTCTGATACCGTTAGGTGTTTAGGTCCAATGTCCCTCCTTAGTTTCCAGAGCATTAAAGAGATTCAGGGCTCCTCAAATTAGGCTCAGGAGACTCTGGGTTACTTAGTGAAGATGCAGGAGTTTAAGGGCTCTTGGACTCTGGTGGCTCTGGTTGCCCTATGATATCGAATAGGCCACTCAGCCTGCTTCACGGTTTCTCTGTAGGTAAAATGAGAGCAGCATAAGGCTCACCTCCCTAAGATGTACATGGAGGTGTGTGGGTGGAAAGGACTGGTAGGCAACTGTATGATACCTGTGGAAAGCAGTCTAAATATCATGCTGCTTAAGTCTGCTTAATTTACTTTCCAACCTAAATGTTGATACAGTTGCTCTTGCTTTAAGTCTTATTAGCATATGGATAAGATAAAATGTTCTATACAATTTCATCTTATTCAACTGTGCTAGGTCCAGCAGCGTGGAAAGCTTTTCAGCACGGATTAATTTTATGGTGGCGTTCAGTTTTCTGATGAATAGTTGCTATGGTTGGAGTACAGATCTCCATTCGAATGTTATCCAGCTTTTTAAAAACAAAAAGAAAGTGATGTCGTTACCCTTACCTCTTCCAAGCAGACCTGTTTCTGAATGTGGGTTAGCATTTCTGTGATGTTAGGCCTCAATGCAGGTACTCTTCCAGCCCCACTAGATTGCAGGGGACAGATGGACCTGCGTTGGATGAGGCTTAGAGCTGGCCGTGGAAGCTCTCCAAGCCCCGAGCATTTGCAGATCCAGTGCCAAGCAGTGGAACCTGCGAGTCCCACATCTTTGAAGGCTAAAGAGGAGGAAAAGCTTTCATCCATTCACACTTGCAAAAATCCTGTTCAGGAAAGCTCTTGCTAGTGAGATTCTCTCCTTGAAGCAGACAAACAAAACCACTTTGGTTGAGCTGATGCGTTTTCCTGAGGCTTTGTCTTCAGCCGGGGTAAAGAGGAAAGGATGTTTTATTTACAGATACTGTTTTCAGACTGAGTCTAGTGTGATAATATTATCTGTAAATACATCTTCAGGCATCTTTCCATTTATTTAGAAACAAGATAGAAAGTGATGTTGGAGTAAATATCTGACAAATCCCTATATTCCATTTTGTTGCCTTGGAGTACGTATTCAGAGCTTAAAATGAGTCCATATCTGCTATTATATCATCCCGTCGCTTGCAGCGGAGCACCAGCACTTTTATTGTGACTGACAAATTTTGTTATTCGCTGTTTAAACCTACCTATAAATGTAAAAGACCAGAATGTGATTTGCAGTTACCCCGCATCTGCCTGCTCAGGGCCTTCTGCCTTGCTCTTGGAGCCGTGTCGGAGAAGATCTAACCCTGTGGGATTCGGGTCTGATCTTGTCCAACTGTTTTTATGTTCCCTGTATGTAGGGCAGCTAGCGGGTTTCAGGCAATGTGGATTTTGTAAGCACCTATACCCAGATCACAGTCAGATCACTGTATCAGTCTAAATCATTTTGTAATCCTCTACAATCTGGGTTTAGAGACTGTCATTAGTGTCACAAATAAAAGCTTGTGACTTCTTTAGTTCTCAGGATAAAAAAAGACGTACACGTTTTGGAGAATGACATCAAGCCGTTTTTGCCAAATAAAAACCAAACATCCAGGGTCTGAGAGTGGTTATCTCGGTTTTCAAGACTGAGTCCTGAATTCACAGGGTTGCAGGAGAGAATGGGTTGGTTGAATGAGAAGCAAAGATAAACCATGAGGATAAGGGGGTGAAATAATAGATTTTTAAATATCTTCTCTTTCAGTAACCTGTAGCCATGTTACATTTGCCATGCTTCAATGAAGTGTGAGGGTTTTTGGTTTGTTTTTTGTTTTTTAATCTGAACCTCTTTAAGGGAAGAAACCCCTTTTTCCCCATATGTGTCTCCTATTTGGTGACAGATCTTCAAGTTGTATTTTATCTATTTCTGTTTTCTCACAAACTCGCTAAGCTTGCGATGGCCTGCTTTGAAGTGATATCGAAACACACAATAGAAAATGATTTTTTTTAGCTGCCTTTAGCATTGATGTTTGGGTTAATTGGCCTGGTAACTGATAACTTCCCCTTGCAGAAAACCAGCAGCTTCCAGTCTCCGTTACTGAGAGCGAAAGCAGAGGCTGGTGTGGGAAGGACAGCCCACATCTCTGTGGTGGATACCGCTTGGTTTGGCGGGGTGTCTGCGGGGGAATTGGATATTGCTTCCAACCAACCTCCTGATCCTAATCCCTTCTCTCGGATCTCTGCCTGCAGTTACCTGAAGGAGTTTCGCACGGAGCAGTGCCCTCTCTTTGTGCAGCACAAGTGCACTCAGCACCGGCCCTACACTTGCTTCCACTGGCACTTTGTCAACCAGCGTCGTCGCAGATCTATCCGCCGTCGGGACGGTACATTTAACTACAGCCCTGACATCTACTGTACCAAGTACGATGAGACCACAGGAATCTGCCCAGAAGGAGATGAGTAAGTGAAGAGTGAACCCTGCTTTTCAGGCATGCAGCTTTTGGGATCAGTCCAGGTGATGATTCCAGCCAGTTCTTGTAGTGATGAGGCAAGTCAGCAGTAAAGCAGCTTTGTAACACATGTAACGTGAGAACAGATGTAGAAATTGTAACGGCAACCCATGTTTTCTAAGCCTGCTGCAGAGAGGATACTGAGGTTGACAGAGATGGGAATTCGGCTCTTGCATCTTTGTGTCCTCTTGAGCCTTGGCATCTTCAGCAGAGTTGGGGTGTGAAAAACAAATTGAAAAAAAATTACTGACAAATGCACTGAGAAAGACTCCATTCCTGTAAGTCTCTGACTATCAAATAATAGCTCCTGCTCACTAGCAGGGTAGCTTGGTTTTGAGCTGATTGCTGAGAGGAGACACTTTGTCCTCTAATCCGTCCCCCGAATTATCCATCCCATGCTTTTTAAATCATGTTGTTTATTTGCCTGTTTACTTTGTCATTTCCTTCCTTGCTGCTTAAAAGTTCAGGAAGGCAGGTACCCAGAATAAGGCAACGTGGGAAGTGCCTCTTCTGCTGCATCTTCCCTCCCCATGACTGATGAGTTTAACTGGAGCAGAGATGCAAATGTTTCTGCCATGTATGTGACAGATGTCAGCAATTAGAGGGTTAGCACAGTAATATAATGTGAGCCACGTGACAGACATGGAAGAATAAATAGCGTAACCAAACCATGGTCAAATATAGAGACTGTTTTATGTAGAGATGCTATAGGAGGATGAAATTTCAGTTCCCTGTTAAGGTGCCAGTATAAACACACAGAAAAATGCTCTTTATCTAGAAAATTTTTTTGTTGTTGTTGTTGGGCTTTTTTTTCTTGATTAAGTAAAGATCTCATGGCTACAGCAGAATGGAATAATCCTCTAGTCTAAGGCCTCCGTTTTGTACTTTTTTTCCTCATTAAAAGGGAACTGGAAGGGACTGGAAATAGGACATTTGGAGACTTTGGCTTCTAGACCACTCGTTCATATTTGGCTCAAACTCAGTAAATGAAAACTGTTGCTGTCTCAGAACTTTTTTACTGATGTGTATTTTTAGCTCAATGCTGCAATATATAAACTCCATCTATTCCATCTTGTTCTTTTATATTTCTCAATGTAAATTGCTCTCTTTCTGCCCAAGAGGGAAAACAAAACATCAGTTAAAGTGGTAGTGTTGTAATTCTTTTTTCTTATCCCATGCTCCGCATAAAGGATGCATCTGGCTATAGATAGACTGTCACAGCCCTGTAAGAGTACATCAGCAGGAAACAGTAACAGCATGAAGTCTAGATGGGCTGCTGAGGAAATGGTATGTGCCATGTGATGTCCTCTCAATCATGGCTAGTATATCAGAACGCCTTGACAGCGTCCTTGCTCTTTTCCAGATGCCTGGCAGTCACTAGACTAGAATAATAAGCTGCTGCTGGCTTAACCGTCCAGGTGTCTGTTTGGAAGGGAAGCTATTGTATAGTATGCAGTGACAGTTTTAGGGGCTTTGTGTAACGCTAGAAGGCACGGCGTAAGAGAAGGGGCAGAGCTGACAAAGGTATGGTCAGCCACAGCATCCTGTATCAGCAGCATGCTTTCTGGTAGTGTCAAGTCCACCACCCGCGTGACTAAACTTTGGCTGTTCTTCCCCTTCTTCTGTACCTCAGGTGTCCATTCTTGCACAGAACTACTGGGGACACGGAGAGGAGATATCACTTGCGCTACTACAAAACTGGAATCTGCATCCATGAGACGGACTCCAAGGGAAACTGCACGAAGAATGGAGTCCACTGCGCCTTTGCTCACGGGCCCCATGACCTACGCTCTCCGGTTTATGATATCAGGTTAGCAAATGTCAGGGCTCTGTGGAAAGGGTAATTGCTAGGCTTGAATAGAAAGCTGGGTGTTTGAAGGACAGTACCACTTCAAAGTGAAATGCTTGGTGCTGGAGTGATGACAATATATCTCTTCCTGACAAAGCAAATCTACAGAATCTCCAAGGAGGATACTCAAAGGCTGGGGGAGGGAGCTGCACCTTAAATAAGTATGCTGTGGCTGGGAGCCTGGTGGGGTCAAAATAATGCATCTGGAATTCCTAGGGAAGGAAGAGCACATACTGCAGTTGCTGTTTGAATAAGGATGTTGGTGCAAAAAGGCATGAATGAAATGCACTCACTTAGGAATTGCTACAGCACTCCAGTCTGTCACAGTTTTACACACACTTGTCTATTTCTTCATCTGCTTTCTGTTGTTCATTCAACTCTGCCCACTAAGGGAGCTTCAGGCCATGGAAGCTTTGCAGAATGGTCAGACTACATCAGAAGGTGGCATAGAGGGCCAGTCTGCAGTCGCTGCTAGCCATGCAATGATAGAGAAAATACTCAGCGAGGAGCCAAGGTGGCAAGGTGAGTCCCTTAAAGTCTGCGGGGCTGGGGAGGTCTGGCGTTCGTGGAGCGTTCGCTCCCATCAAATGCTTTTGTATAATAAATACAGATCATAGTGATCTCCCACTAACCAGTTGCTTTTTTCACAGATACAACATACGTGTTGGGAAATTACAAGACAGAGCAATGTAAGAAACCCCCTCGTCTCTGTCGCCAGGGTTATGCCTGTCCCTACTACCACAATAGCAAAGATAGAAGAAGAAGCCCAAGGAAACACAAATACAGGTACCCTGCTCCTGGGTCTTCTGTTTCCCGGCTGAGTGGTGAGGTGTAGTAGAGGTCCGTAAAGAAGGATCTAGTATTTGCTCCACTGGGTAGTTTTTAGTGTGTCTTTAAGGCCTATACTGACAGACCTAATGGGCTGTTACTCCTGCTTAGGAACTGGGATAGCACAGTAAGCTGGGAGTTTTGCATTATAGGAGAACCAGCATCTCTGATAACAGTGCTACCAAATCATGTTACATCTCTGGTTTTATGGTGAGCAGAACCTGTGTCTAATTTTCCCCCTTACTTTATAAACTCCTGCTGTAAGAAAAAGTGCAGGAAAAAGGAAACAAAAGAAAGATTTAATCCCTATCTAGAAACAAACTCACATAGCAATGCTTTCATGGGTAAGGGAAGCAGAATCCTCAAGCTGTTCGTGTGTGCCTGGTGATGGGGATTGTGAGGCACAGTGTGACGAGTACAGTAGCTGGACATGCATTCCTAACCAACTGTTAAAGACTGTGCTTTTGAGGCACCAGGGTGTTCTCGTCACTCAGCTGTCGCTGGATTTTTCAGCATGCTGCTTCTCCTTGAACACATTTTGTCCAAGTTACAGGCCCTTGTTTCCTCCAACACAACAGAGCTTTTGTTGTGGTCTCAGTGGGGCTTTTCCTTAGTTCCTTTTCAAAAAACATAAGAGCAGACCAGAAAGCCAGGAGAGAGAGTACCATGAATGTTCTCACTTCCCTTCCCCACCCCCAACATTTGCAGAAATTTTTGAATTGGTGCTGAAATCCTGTAAAAATTGGAGAAACGTTAATCCCAACACCATCGGTAGAAACGGAAACCCCACGCCAGTCCTTAGGCAAGAGCCATCTGCTTTCTGCCCCTTTCTGGGCCCTTTGAGGAGGGAAGAGGTGAAGGCTTCTTGCCTTATGATCTCCCTTCACTTCTGTGTTGCTTTTCCCCACCCCCAGCTGATGTGGCTGCCTCTTCAGTGCAGGCTTCTGCTGCTGCTATCTGCTTCCCTCTGCTGTTGTTTGAGGGAATGGGTAAGAGCATAAAGAGCAGGGGAAGTAGGTCACAGCAAAAATTCAGACCTGGGAAACAGAACTAGTTCCCAGCTGGGAGAGGAAATGGGTTTGCCTTTTCCCCAGTGACCTGACTCAGCCTCTCTTCCACATGGCCACACTATAACCCTGGAAACATAGCAGTGTAAGGGTATTATGTGTGTGAGGATTAGGCCAATTAACTTATTAGCTTTCAATGAATGTACAGTTCCAAAGCAGAAAACAGACCCAGCATCTCTGGCAGTAATCACATCAGCAGCTAGTATGGTTAAGTTAGGGTGGTTCAAGTTGTATTCTGTTTCAGATGGAGAGTTAAGCCATGTTTCTTTCATTAGGAAACTGGAGGAGGGGGAGGAAGATGCAGTAGGGTGGGGGCTGGGGAAGCAGCAGCCAGGCAAACAGCACAGCAGAGGGGGGCAACTGAATCTGTCTGCCAACTGAGGAAGTAAAGCTCAAAAACCATGCGTCCGATGCATTCCACCACTGCCTTATTTAAACAGATCTTCGCCATGTCCCAGTGTGAAACATGGAGATGAGTGGGGAGATCCCAGTAAGTGTGAGAACGGAGACTCATGCCAATACTGCCACACTCGCACAGAACAGCAATTCCACCCAGAGGTACAGTAACCCGTGTGGTCTGTCTGGTAGCTGACTAGAAAAGCAAAAGCATTCCAGGCTTATGAGATATGTTTATGTGCCAACTAGGAGAATATATGGGCTGCTTGCAGTGTGGTCCTGGGATTCAGAGAAACTGCATGTTGGAAGTAAGCGGAAGCTGAGCTGCTTGACAGGGTGCCTTTTCATTAGGTAGAACTTATGGGAGGAGGTAAGAAAAGTATGGGAAGGAAACACTTGTAAGAGAGCAGACTCATGTGTCGGGATGCTTTAAAAGCCGGGAGTGGTCTGCAGGTGAGCGTACAGCATCTTTTTCCATTAGAAACATTCTTGATTGATGAGAATTATACTAAGCCACAGATATCCATGAGCTGGTGCTAAAAACTGCCCAGCTGCTGATGTGAGCAGGCCCAGAACACTTTGGTATCCTTACAGAAAGTGTAATTAAGATCTTGTCCCAGTCTGCTTCATGTTACAGTGTTGAAAAGCTTTGTTGGGCCTGTATCGGCAAAGTAACCGTAGTCACCGCCTGTCAAACTGGGGGGAAGGGGAATAATCCATTTCCTACAATCACTGTCAACGGTTTGTCACTACCCTTGCAAAACACCCTGTAGCTTTCTGTGCTGTCATCTATCAACTATTTCCTACCTTGAACCGTTTTTATATCCATGAAGCTCTTAGGGAGACTGAGGGACTTTATGGCAAGTGGTGACTTTTGGGTGAGCAGACTTGTGGTGGGATGATCTTTGGGTGAGCTTAGCTGTGTTGGGCAAATTTTGCTGTTTTCGTAACTGTTGTGGGTTTTCCTTTCTTTAAAGCAAACCACTGAAATGGTCACCCTGAGATCTGCTGGCCTCTGTGCCTTTTGTCTATGTTTCTGTCTTGCTGTTGAGTCTCTTATCAGTACTCTAATACCTGGGCTGCTGGTCACTGGTTTTCCTGTTCACGTCTGTTTTGTTTTTTTCCCCCATCCTCAGATCTACAAATCCACCAAGTGCAATGATATGCAGCAGTCTGGCAGCTGTCCCCGAGGACCCTTCTGTGCCTTTGCACATGTAGAACGTACGTGGGCTGCTTCTCTCATCTTTCAGGGATGTTTGAGCTGTGGAGGGCTTCTGACTGGAGTAGATAGGTTGAAATAGAGGGCACAAAGCTAGAGCTTTCGTGATACCTGGTTTTTGAAAACCCTTCAACTTTGATTATTCTTAGGAAACTGCTATTCTGGGAGGAGTTACCAGAGCTGAAGGCAGTAGGTATTTTGTAGAGCTCAGCCTCTAGCTCTCATTGCATTGTTTCTTGAATCTCTCCCGCTGTTGTCTCTTACTTGCTTGGTTCTCTGTATGTCAGAGCTTAGAAGGACTGTGAAACAGAATGAGAGCTGCTTCTGTACACACTTGGACTGTGACATAGCTAAGTTGCAAAGTGTTGTCTTATGAAAAGCTGAGGGTAAAATTGCGAACTACTACAGATAAGGTGTTCATCCATTTTTAAAATAAAATATTATTTTACTATTTTTGATGTTTTACTTAGAGCTTAAATTTTTAAGGAGGTTGGAGAAGAAAAATGCTGCTTTTTTCATCTACTTTTCCTCAAATCTTCATTCCATTTTCACTAACTGTCTAACTTATAGCGTGTTATTTCAGTCTTCATTTTCATCATCTGTAAACTAGTGATGCTCTTTTATCGTGAGAATTCTGTGTTCAGGTGTATATTACCACTTATGGATAATGGTTAGCTCCCAGCCCTCCTCCTGCTCCTACTCAGTTTGTGCACTCTGGTCTCAGTGCAGAATTTGCAGTAATTAGAGCAGGTTAGTTGCAAGTTGCTGAATGGGCTCTGATACTGACTCACTTCATGGCCTTGAGCAAACCTCACTGTTGTTTGATTATCCTTTGTAAATGGTGGAATTAGTAATTGCTGCCTTTGTCAAGGAATGGTGAGAGCAAATTCACCACCATTTCGAGTTGCTTTTATAGGAAGCCTTGTAGTCAAGCAGTAATTATAGCTAGGGCTGTGGGCTATAATGCCCAAAACGCAGTAGTACAACTTCACTGTGTGATCCAGCAAGCTTAAGAGAGAATGAGATCTTAATATAGAAATGATGTTCGACAAAATCCCTTCTATATAATGTAGTATTTTTGTTTAGGAGATGCTCTATTCCTAACTAGATTACTGCACTCGATACTGTGTTTCTTTAAAGCCATAGTAACATTCAGTGGCCACTTAGTATTCTATGGTGGTTTTTTCTTGTGGCTGTCTACAGAACTGTATCTTCTAGTCCTCTTCTGGAGGTGAACATTGAGGACCTAACTGACTTAAAATAACAAGGGTCCATTTATTTTATGATCTTAGCATGAATTTTGCTGATTATTAACAAGAAATGCACAGAAGTTTAAAACTGTAATCAGTGCTTTTGAGGTATTTTACTATAGGCGTAAGGTTTGTCCTGTAGCTTTTGTAAAGATGATGAGTTATGTTAGATGAAAATATTACAGCCCTACAGCATTTCAGCTCCCCCCTCCAAGCCCATGACATTTTCTTTTTGTGTATTTGGCAGTTGTATGCCTTTCTGTGTATGTTACTTTTTCTGTAATGGCTTGTACTGAGAGCAGATGGAAACTTCGCTTCCTCAGCTAATTATAACACACCCATCAGCTCTGTGCCTAGCAAAGAAGGAAGCTCTGCTTAGTTCTGGACAGCTGAATGAATAACACACAATTCACTCGGGAAAGATAATTTTGGAGCAGCATTAACAGGCTGAAGAGCAGCAGATTATACTAGTGGTGACAGTAATAATGTGAGGAATGTTAGATAAGAAGTATTTGTTTGCCAGATAAGATTTCTCCTTATTTTTAATATTACTTGTAACTAGGCATTAGTGGAATATTCCTTCTCTCAAGAGTATCTAGCTATTCTTGTTCCTAAACGTCTTGTAGTCCGTTGCAATTGTACAACTTTGAACGGTATTTCATGTGCTTTTATTTCTTCCAGAGCCTCCTCTCAATGAAGACTTACAGCAATCCTCGGCTGTGTCCAGCCCAACACAGACAGGTCCTGTGATGTATATGCCATCGGCAGCTGGTGATTCTGTTCCAGTCAGCCCTTCCAGTCCGCATGCCCCAGACCTGAGCAATGTAGGTAGCACTGCAGGGAAGCCTTGTCCCTAGTTTATAAATCTGCATTTCTCCGAGTCGTTGTATTTCTTCTGCCCAAGAAGAGAAATCTAAAAGCACAAAGGATTTGAATTCCGTTTTAAGTCTCAGCTCCACACTTTTCAGAGGGGTCTATTTGTTTGGAGTATGTGCTATATAGTACTATAGTAATCAGTGATTTTAGTTCTAGATGCTGTCCCCTCACCTATAAAATCTCTAAGCCTTCCTTCCTGTGCAAAAGTTGTTGATACACTTTCAGGAAGGTGGAATGCATCTGTACATCTAGTCCAACTGCTTGTCTGGAGTTATATATTGGGCTCAGTTTCCAAGTGCTCTCATTAAAGGCCATGAGCCAATGTAATCTAAAGCACATAATGACAATTGAGTTTGTTTACATATGTAATCTCAGAGGCTTAGCCTGTGCCTATTGTGTGCTGCATTATAGGATATCCTTGATTCCTTCCCTGTCCTCCTTCTGGAGATGGCTAAAGTCTGCAATATGTTTAAGTAATGCCCCAGTATTAGTAGGTACTTTATTTTAGTTGTATGAACAAGAAGAGAGACTTTTGAACTGCTGAACAGATACAGGCAGATTATGTCCATGTGGAATGCTAGACTACTTGATTTTTGCCAAGTTTTTGTTCATTATGATTTAGTTTTTTTCTTATTTGCCTGTTGTTGAGGTGTGCAATCTTTCCCTTTCCAAATGGTTGTTTGAGATGTTGAGAAGATAAAATGACATGAGCTTAACTCATTTGAAACTGATCTAGATGAGGTGAACTCGTTTAGGACTTCCATTTTATCCTGTTATCTCTCTTTGAAAAGCAAAACTGATGTTTTGATTTATTAGTATCAAAGCCAACCTAACAGTTCTTTTGAGTTTGATTGCAACTAGATTTCTTAATAGATCTTGAAAAGACAGGACATGTTATTTCCTTTCAGTAAATAACACTGTGGAAAAAAGCAAAAAGAAAACACCTTCATCTTATGAATATGTCATCTAAATACTCTAAAAAATTGCAAGCAAACTGAAGATCTTTTGCACTTAATAGACCACGTAGGTCTTCTCTCTCTCAAGCTCTTTAATCTTTTGAACAGTCCTTCCTAGTCTTTGAATATAAGCCAAATGGCAACACATGTCTTTCTGTGACTTCATCGCTGCACAGGGCATCTGCATGTAGCTTGCAAACAAATATGGCTTTGCTGGTGATCGTTTTACATGATTAATTAATTAAAGGAAAAGGTCCCTCTGGCAGCAAGCCTCACATGGCCTGTTCTGTTTTGTATTTGTACTGTAGGTGTGGAATAAAACAGGAACTCTGCCAACTAGCCCCACCTCCACCACAGTGAGTAGTAACTTTGCAACCGTAGGGAAGCGCGGACAGCAGAATGTCTGTATAAAAATAAAAGCAAAACATTGTAGGATGCTCCCAGCATGCTCCCTCTTTCTAATGCCAGACCAGACTGTGCTACGTTTGGATCTGTCGTAGCAATAACTGTGTAAATGCTGTTTGAAGCACAGTCATTCTTGCCAATGCAGGCAAATAATTTCCTATCCCAGGAAAATGGGATATCACTTTGATCCAGGTAGGTTCTTTCTTTAAAACTTACCTTAAGTCTCCTTTGCTGCTGTCTGTAGCTTCATCTACAGTGCAAAACTAGCCTTGTTGCATGTGGTTGTGATCCCTGGTTGCAATCCAAAGAATAGAATGGTTGAAAATCTGTGTGGGTTTTTTGGGTTTTTTTGTTTGTTTGTTTTTTGGGGTTTTTTTTAAATGCAGTTGTAGATATTTGGCTGTGCCTGCATTAAAACTTTCAGATTTCCAACTCCAGAGTAAAAAATACAGTATGACACATAGCAGAGATGTGCTTGGTTGTTCTGACTGCCACGACACCTTTCCAGGTTTCACACTGCTTCTCAGAGTACAGACAGGATCCACATCATGCTATAGCCTAAGAAAAGTGAGGAGAATTTTGGTCATGTTTGGGAACACGATCAATCACATCTGAGGCCTCAAAGAGTAAATGTCTCTAGAGCTGTAGTTTGGCTTTAATAAGTCTGCACTCCAGTACAAAGCAATGACAATAAAGCTGTAATTGGGGGACTGTGTAAATCCCATATCTTCTGCTGTTTCTCCTGTTTTTAATTGCTGTTTACTAGAAGCTTGTACACTTGTGTTGACTATAAGTAAAATCAATGCTCAAACAGTGAAGTGAATGAGCTAGTCCCCGGGTCACCTCTCCTCTTTGAGTCGGTGCAGCTAGCTCTCTGTACTTTCCTGACACTTGTTCCTTCTATTAGATTCTTTGTAGGAACAGCAGTCTCGGAAGCCCATCTAATATATGTGGGTCTCCTCCTGGCGCCATTGGAAAACCACACAGCTTGGAGAGCATTGGTTTTCCTCCAGACTCAGTAACAGCAGCCGGCAGCTACAAGAAAGCACCTGGGTTTGAGCGAGAAGATCAGGTGGGGGCCGAGTATTTGAAGAGTTTCAAATGCCAGGTTAGTAGGGAACATTGGAGGAGTCGGGGCGGGGGGGGGGGAGGAGGAAGACTGAGAAATTGCCCTGTCTAGCTTGAGTGTATTTCTGTTTTTTCAGGGAACAGAAGGGAGAAAGCACTACTTTCCTTAGCAGTTCTCAGATCTATGCTGTTGCTTTCAGCCTCTCTCCTAGTCTCTTCCATCTTGCATCTGTTCTTATCTGCCTAGCTGCTATCACACAGTTTGTGAAAGTTGAGCTGCTTTTTTTGTTTGTTTGTTTCGTTTTGTTTCTTTTCTTCCACCTAACTTCTGACCACTTCTGTCTTGTGTTGACCCTGGGTAGCTTCCCCCATATCACTTCTTGCTCTTTCTTTTTCCATATTCAGGTCCTTGCCAAGAGTTGCTGGTGTTTTTTGCTGTATTGTGTCATGGATACTCATCCTTTCCTCTCTGTTCTCACTCCGAACTCTTACCTTGATCTCCTTGACTTTGGTTTGTCTTCTGTTTTCGCCATTCATTTCTCCAGTGTATTAAAAATGCCATGTTAGTTGTCTCTTGCTTCTCCGGCTGTATCACTCAGCTCCTTGAATCTCTCCCTTGGCTTCTGTATTAAACTAGAATTCCTCATTCTTATTTGAAGAACCCTCTGTAATCTTACCCAACTTACATCGCTGACATTCCCTCTTCTCCCTTCTGGATCTCCCAGTCATCTTGCCTTATTGATTCTTCAGTCTTCTCCTTCTCAATGTCACACCTTATTCAAACTACTCCCTAAGCCCAGAACAATCTCTTCCATCTCTTCTGCCATGTGAGCTTTTCCACAGCGATCACTTCTTTTTGTAAATATCCTTTCTTGATGTTAGAGCCAGTAGTTTCTCTGTACCATGCTTTCCAAGTCAACTGTGTCCAAACCAGAGTTTGAGTCTTCATTGTTATTTCTAAATGGGTTTGTAAAAATAATAGATTTTTTTTTCTTGAAGAACTCGTTGGAAATATTTTTGCAGGCACCTCTTTATAAAAATAGCTATTACATCCTCTAAATTGAGTTGTTGTTCTATGTTGCTGAAAACAGAGATGGCCAGAAATACTGCTTTCAATTTGGCTTCATTTAAACTCCTGTCTGTAATATTAAAGAAGCTAGCCTTATTAAGCTTATACTGCTGTGTTTGTATTGCACTGCTGTCGGAAAACAGTGGAAATATTCAGTCCAGACAAGATCTTGCAGAAAGTGGTTGGGTTTAGAAGCTTTGTGGGGTTTGCTTTATTTATTTTTACAACTTTGGGAAAATACCATGCTCAAACTTTGCTGTAGGATCAGTCTTGAACACTGTTTGGTCTAATTAAAATGATTTAGTGACAAATAAAGATTAAGCTGTAGGCATGTAGGCTATCTTATAAATGCTTCCATTGTTTTGCTTAACGTGGATGTGGCTTAGGAAATTACAGATTGACGCAACATGTTTTTGCGGGAAAAGTGCAAACCATGCTGTGATCCTGGCACGTCTGGTGGGCACAGGAGTTTGTAGCAGTTCTGTAGAAACAAAAGAAGAAACGTGCTCGTTCTGTTGCCTCTGCTGCAAAGGAGGAGTGAACCCGAAGCCAGGGGACCGAGAGAACCCCCGTTTCCTGCCAGCCGAGGCAAGGTGCCAGGGAGGCCCTGCTTTGGAGAAAATGGGCAGCAAGCCTAAGCCGAGGAGAAAGGGGGTGGAGTATGAATAGGGCTTTTAAAAGGAGGACCAGATGATGAGCGTTTATGTCTCGGGTTGAGGCTGTGCGACAAAGATACCGTGTTCAGGTATCTCCTTACTCATGTGGCTTTTAATTAAGTAAAAAAGACTGTGTTAAATGACTGGAATAAATAGCTATTAAGATACAGACAGGTGTAATCACAGTTGCCTTGTGCTAGGCTAAGTACAAAATTAGGTGTCTCCTAAGTGTCCTGATTTAAAAAAAAAAAAAAAAACAACAAAAAAGTAATTATAGATTAAAACTAAATTTAATCTTCTTTAATTCCCTTTGGCTGCAGTGAGCACCAGAGATTCTCATATATACTGTAAACTAGACCAATAATTAGGTACCTTACTTCAGCCACTCATGTGAAAGTGTAGGAGAGACACCTGCTCAGCTCTGCAATAGGGTTATAAAGTTTCCTTGATAGAATTAATACAAATAATTTCTATCTCATTAGAATGAAAGATGCATCTTTTGTGTTAACTGGTTCCACATAGCTCTGATATGGCTGAGCTAGCAGTTAAGGCTAAAAATACTTTTTCGAAGTCTCAAAAGTTGTAGCAAGCTGGAAAATGCTAGCTGCACTGGAAGGACTTGAGAGCCAGGACCAGAAGGTGTTCCCAAGTCTATACACACAGTACACTAGGTTTGTCCCATACTGGTCATGCAATATTCGGTTTCATCCGTAATTTTTACTTCCTTTTTTCTTCCCCTGACTGAACAGGGTGAGCTGGAGAATTTCAGTGTACGCTTTAAATTTGTGTTGATGCGTGCCCTTAATGTTGTTCAGAGCTAAAGGAGACTGACTTAGAGAGGACAATGAGCTTGCTCCTTTTTACACTGATATTACATGAATTTTGGGACTGGCTCAGAACGGGGCGGGGGGGGGGAAGAGTTTGGTATTCCTCTTCCTCTCTTTTTATGGCTTTCAGTAAGGCTCAGCTGCACCAGTGCCAGCTACATTGGCAGGAAGCCTCTCGGTGGGGGTGTGCCTGCGTGTGTGCCTCCGCTCTAGCTGCTGACGTCTGATAGCACATCTTGTGTTCGGATGAGTGTCGAACAGGGTAGGGATGTGTTGGATAATCTAGCAGGCATGTTATCAGACACACACAGATGCACTCATGTAGCGCATGCATTGCGCACAAAAACAGGCAAGCCTGTGCTCAGTAGCGGGTCTGCTGCGCGTACACACGCTGCAGTGTTCAGGGAAGTGCGAGTAAGTGGTACTCGCTGCAGAAGGATCTCAGCATCCATATCTCAGCCGCCTACTTGCCTTGACCCCTGCCTGCCCCCCCCCCCAAATCTCCCCATGAGCACGCAGTTAAACAGAGAAAATGATTTAATTAAGTAAAACAGGAGATGAATGCTGCTGCTGCTCATTTGCCTGTCTGGATATGTGGTCCCTCCTCAGCTATCATTTGTCACTTTTGTAAGATGGTTTAAGCCAAAGAGCCGAGGCATATCGCTTCAGGTCAGCGCCGCATCTCGTGCTGCCGTCACGCACGGTGCCTGATCTCCCCTGCCGACACGGTGGCTGCCTGCGCTTGATGAAATGACCGAGCAGGCCTTCTGCGCCTGGACTGTTTCTCTGATTCAGATGGGGTGGGTGGGAGAGGGGTGTAAACAAACAGACCTGACTTGCGGCAGCTTTTTGCCCCCTTTCTGTGCCTGGAGGGGGTGATTTATCTCCCCTTGCCCGCTGCCTCAGATGCAGTAGCCGGGGAGAAACGAGGCCTTCAGAACAGACCGTTACACGGTGACAAGCTCGTGAGGCCACTTCCTTCCCAGCACCGGTTCCTGTAGCTGAGAACTGGCTGATGTCTTGAGGCAAGAGGGTTGAAATCTGTTAAGGACATAGTACAGGAAGGTCCTTAAACTTAACTTTTGTGCAGGGTGGTGGAATTCTAAATACGTGTTGGCATTTGTGCAGTTTTGAAATTCCAGACAGCCTTGACCTCACTTAAAGCTTTGAGTTCTCCAGGTTAAGGGATGTGGGAAGCTTTTTTTCTTTTTTCTTTTTTTTTTTCCTCTGAAATAATTTTGATTTTGCTTTTAAGATTGGTTAGTTATTGCTGTATTTTTTTCTTAATGACAAAGGGAATTTGAGGGGTTTATCCAGATTCTTCCCCATAATTTTGTGTTCCCCTTGACACCACTACTTGTTCCATTCTTCTATAAACTGTGCAGTCCTAGTTGGGAGCTAGAAAAGTTTGAGGAAAAAATAATTGGCATAGTTTATTTTCCCAAAGTTGGAAAAAAATATGTTTATTTACGCGTGTGTGTGTGCGTGCATACACATATGTATGTATGTATAGTGTGTGCCTCTGACCTGTTCTGGCTGTTTTTATTAGATACTGGTAGGGCTGAGAAGTTATTTGTATCAAGGCAAAATAGTTCAGTTTTGGTCTTGGTTCTTAAGATATCCTTTGTGTTAGCAGAGGACTAGCAGCATTGAGTGCAAATGTGATTGTGACAAGTCTTTGCATCACTCTGAGGTGTCTTGATGTCTTGAAAGCAGATCAGTTGGGATGTTCCCAGTTTGCTCTGCTCGCCTGCTCTCTCAGTTCTCTAGTGCCCAGGGCAAACTGCAAGAGAGGAGGGGGCTGTGCATGCTTCCTACGGCTGCTCCAAAGCCAGCAGTCAGCCACTTTTAATTTTGCTGGTAATCCCCCTGCTTATGTTTTGTTCTGTTTATTTACTGCAGCAAGCGAAAATGAAATCCCATTCACTGGAACACAGGAGCCAGGAGCAACCTTTGTTACAGCCCAAACAGGTACGGTATGGCTAGCAGGGCCTGAACCTGGCTTGGTGCTCACCCCCCTATACACAAGGATACTAGAAAGCTCTGTGGATGCAGGCAGCTCTGTAGGGAGAAATGACAGTCTAGATGCTGTTAGGGATGCTCAACTGAGGGGCTTACTTTATGAAGATGGGATGGGGGCTGGAGGGATTATTTGTGAATGGTTATGCCTGCATGAATTCAAGACAGATTCATGGGTCTGCCCAGTGTCAGAGAGAGTCTCCAAATTACAGAAAATAGAGCTGGAATGAATCTCTAGAGTCATCTAAGTTCAAGGATCCAACAAAGAGAATTTAATATCACGCTCTAAGTCATGTGCTGAGCTAAGTCTAAGTGAGTGATTGTATGACCCATGCCAATGATTGCATGCAACCTGTGGGTCACGGGAGTTAATTCTCAGGCATCCTGAAGGATCTTTGTAATACTGAAAAGAAACAGTCGGCAGAAATTAAAGAAAAGCTGTTAATCTCTCCCCCAGCCCAGTGGTAGCACCAGCCATCTGTCAGGTTGGAAGCAGGCAGGAGCAGGTTTGCTGCTGATCTTTGGCTCATTCCTGCGTGTTTCTGATGGGATTTTTCTATAGAGATGTTTCATTTCCTACCCCTTTCCCTTTTAAAACTCTTGTTTCAGGACATATTGGGGATTCTCCCAGTGGGGAGCCCACTGACATCCAGCATCTCCTCCAGTATCACCTCCAGTCTGGCTGCAACACCACCAAGCCCTGCTGGCACCAGCAGCATACCAGGCATGAATGCCAATGCCCTTCCTTTCTACCCGACCAGTGACACCGTTGAGTCTGTCATAGGTAACTCTGCCTTTTTTACTTACGCTGATAGGGCTTCCTCAGATGTGGATCTCCAGGTATGAGAACTGGAATAGCATGGATGTTGCAGTGAACTCCAGTTTGTTGTGTGTTTCAGTGTTGGCAGATTCTTGAAGCCATAGGCTTGCTTCTTCTGTGACTGTAGCGTATCTGACACTGTCTTTGGGACGTTATGGATGAAATTAACCCAGAGGACCAACAAGAATTTATTCTGAATTCAGAGGGTCAGATGCTATAAAGAGCCTTAGGTTTGTCAAAGTGACAAAGAGGGTTCAGAGCAGGCAGGAAATCACTGGGATGTTTTTCCACAGCTACAACCTTTTATATTGCAAATAACAATTTTATAATAAGGACTACCACCAGGTAGCTTGCAAGGACTTGCCCTTCACAGGGTATGGGGCAGAGGCTGTGAGAGAAAGGAGAACAGGAGATTCTGGAGAGAAGAATCGCTCCTTTTAGATAGGTACAATTTTTTTGGTAACCTGTTTTATGATCTAATGTTTCTGAGGTGAAGTCATTACATTGATTAAAAATAATAATAGCAATGAGTGGGCCTGTGTGGGATGAAGTTATATTGATCAAGATTAGTGATGAGGCACACTTGAATTGATACAACATTTGCAGGCATTGCATAAGCTTTCTTTATTTTGCCTTTGGACCTCAGAGCTGATTTTTGCAGTGTATTCTTCTGCTGGTATTTCTTTCCCAAGTGGCTCTTCAGCAAAGTAGGGCCAAAGCATCAGCCAGATCCAGACATGTCATAGGCCAGTGTTCTTGCGTACCATGAACGGACTGAAAAGAGCGGTTTGGGGAAGATTTGCGGGGACCGCTGTTAGCTCATCAAATTTTTGTTTGTGTAACACTTGGGAATACTTTGAGACAAAACCTTGGAAAGTCAGATCAGGCAAAAGAACCTGAACTGAAAAGCTGCCCGTGATGCTTCTGCCAAATCATTTAGCAGCAGTGTTGCACAGGATGGAGAGCAGGGCTGTGCAGACTGACAGATAGAGAGCAGAGGCTCCTCTGCATGTAGGCTCTTTGGGCCGTCCTATCTCTTGAAGTTGTTGGTCCTTTATAACATAATTGGTACCTCTGTGTCTGGCAGAGTCTGCCTTGGATGACCTGGACCTGAATGAATTCGGAGTGGCTGCCCTGGAGAAGACATTTGACAGCAGCACAGTGCCCCACACAAGTGGCATCATGATAGGTACATGAAAGCAACAGAGCTTTCTTTATCTTCTGCCAAGCAGTGTTGTCCAGTCACCTAAGCGGAGCCAGCCCAGTAGAGCTCTAAAACCAACCCCAGAATAAACTTGACTGGTTAAAACAGCAATTATAACAAACTCTGGCAACCACTGAGCTTCTTCTAAGTGCAAGCTTGTCCTTGCTGACTAGCAGAGCTGAGTTCTTGCCATTGGGCCCAGGTGTCTTGGGGATGTTTCTTGAGATTGAATGGGACTTGCTTGATTTCTTGGGGTTTTTTTAGTGTGTAAGTAGAATCTAGAAGGCATCTGATGGCTTTTAAAACCAGGCCAAAGTATAACAATTTGCATCGTAAGCAGAAAATTCTCCCTAACGGTAACAGGAAACTCACTGACCTGGTAATGTTATCCATCTGTCACAGAGCGTCATCACGGTCTGCTGATTTGATTCCTATGTTTGTCTCATCTTTAACATGCAGAAGTTAGGCTAAGGCCTCTTTTACCTGTCTCTAGTGACTGTGCAGGGGAAAAACGGAGTGTCTCATAGCTTTTTGGAAGTGGCTGTAGTTTCTGGCTACCCTTGCTCTGTGAGACCGGTTTTGAATGGGAGCTAACGTTGGTTGTCTTAGTGGTTGCCAAGGGAACTACTGCTTGAAATTGTACTGCAGTATGAACGGTGTTCTGTGGAAGGAGCACTAAAGAATATCACTTCCATTTCCCTGCCAAAGATCAGCAACCTCATCAGAGAGTTTACTGTGTATTTATGCTGATAGCCCAGCTTATGCCGCTATCTATCTGCAGTGGCTTAGAGGGAAAAGCAGTGTGGACAATCTGTTCCCTCCAGGTCGGGATGTTAACTGATAGTCTTCTTAGAAGGGAGATCAAAAGAGAGCGGAGAGCAGAGCTGAGATATCCCTCAGCCTGTATGTGGCACGCAGACTGACCTCTTGTGTGCGGGAAGTGTGATGTCTTTGGAGGTTGGTTTTTGGGTGTGGGGTGTTTTTCCGTTTGTTTGTTTGTTACTGGTAGAGTCAAGCTTTCAAGTATGTCTAAAGCTAGTCACTGGTTTTTGGTAGTTAATGTCATGAGCTGATCCAGCATGGTAGTCTCTCACTATGGGTTATTTGGAGGTACTGCATTATAGGCAGAGGAGGATGTTTTAGAAGTGAAATTTGCATCAAAGTCCTTCACAAAATATCAAATTTGTCTTCTCTAGACAGCTAGGGACTGAACTCTGCTCAGAAGACCTTTCATTGCTTTGGCCAATAAACAAGTAGGCCATTGAATACTGGAGGGTCTTTTCACCTGTGCCTAATGGGATGGCAGCTTCAGTGCTCCTCCTAAAGGCTGAAAGGGGGATGAAACAAAGAGGAGTGGAAGGAATCCCCAGGGGCTTAGGGAGGAGAGAGGGAAGCCAACACCTCCTGCTCTGAACTCCTGTGCTGTGCTCTGGCCCATACTTCATGGTCATACATAGCCATCCTCTCTGTGTGTTCTTTGTCCAGGTGGGAGTTTGCTGCAAAGTTCTGCTCCTGTAAATATCCCCGGGTCCCTTGGAAGCTCTGCCTCCTTTCACTCTGCCTCTCCTTCTCCACCGGTCAGCCTCTCATCGCATTTTCTCCATCAGCCCCAGGGACACTTAAGCCAATCAGAAAACACTTTCCTGGGGACATCAGCTTCTCATGGATCATTAGGTAAATGCACAGTGTGTGTGTCCCATGTACATGCCTGTCTGTGCCATGTAAGTATTTTCTTTTAAGTTAGCTTTAATCTTAATGTATTATTTCACTGCTGCCATTTATATCTCTCTTTCCTGTGAGAACAGCAACAGTACTAGAAGCTGCTTTACCAAAAATCAGCTAATACCTTGTAAGCAAGGGAGCAATTCCCTCTGCTCTTTATTTTTATAGGCTGAGGAAAAAGTGACAGACAGGTTGTGACTTGCTCTGATAATGACCTTTAAGGAAAAGAGCTCAATCCTTTTCTGCCACCAGTGATGTACTGTGATTTCACTTTACTTGATACTCAGTGTCAGGTCCTCAGCTTGCCTTAGTTGAAGTGGGGATTGCAGCGTGCCCTTGGGAATGCTTGTAGGGTAGACTGGCTTCTGGGAGCTTGAGAGCAGACTTGGATCATTGTAGTTTTTTCCTGTTTGGTGCCCTGCACAGATTGTTTTGCAGTGTGGACTTGGCAAAAAGTTACAGTGCTCCAGCTACATCCCTTTTACCCCTTTCTTTCCTGTTTGAGGCACTGTTTCCTCTACAAGGGACCGTGATGCGCAGGGAAACTGGTTGTGGAGCTTTCTCAGCACAAACCAGGCAGAACTGGGAGTTGAGGGACCTGATCTGTTTTGTTATCAAGATGCAGGGTTACCTTGAGAAATAACTGTTTGGGCTCAAGGCTATAGTAACACTTTCTCTCCTGATTTCTGTATTAGTGACAGTAAATATTAGTTCTTTCTATCTTTACTAGAAGTAAATGCTTCTTCAAATTTTAGGTATGCTTTAACACAATAAAATGATTACATGCTTCTGTAACCTATTGTTCCATGCACTTATCTGTGTAATTATATCCCTTGTTTGCACAGGAGAAAACCATGCTTCCATGCTTTGCAATTGTTATTTGTTTGGCTTTAACAGCTTTTACAATCACAGTAATAAGAAACGAGGTATCAGAAGACATCTCTGCTATTAATTAGTGCTGAGGCTGGCTGTTCATCCCAGTTTCAGTAAGAAAAGCAAAACTTCTTAAAAAGGCTTGTTTTAATTTCGGAAGAAGCAAGTTGTTAAGCAGGTTACTACTCTTGGCCTCAATGAGAGGCCATTTGCTTCAAGACTTGCTTACAGACACGGTCAGTTTGGCTTCCGTAAGATGAGTTTCTAACAACATTTGATTTATCAAATGCAACTGGATTTAGGAATGTCTGCACTCAGTGGTTAACAACTCTTTAAATGAAAAGAACTCCTCCGTTAAATTGGTGTGTGTCTGTGTGCAGAAGAGTCTGGATCACTCTGTAGCTCTGTCTGGATATGAGCTTTTCCTACTGGTTGTCCCTCAACTACAGACTGCGTATGCTTATTTTGAGTCAATGTATGTTTTCTTATTAAAAGAGCATATGCCTTAGATTCTGTGGAAAAAATAGGCAGTTTTGTTTACAACAGGTTTTCTGCTGCTTTGTCTCCTAAGCCTTGAACTTGGCCCCGAGGAGGGAAATGATTTGAACACACTGAAATGGAGAAGTGACTGGTTAGTCTTCCTCCAGCCCCAGTCACTAGCTTTATGCGGGGACTCAGCAGGGAATGAAGCTGGTATATGTACACCACTGCCTCCAATTCTTTACCAACAGGGTTTTCCAGTTAATTCTGTGTTTTCGCGTGTGCAAACAGCAGTGACGTTGGAGCATTTTTAGTCTGGCTATCTGGGAAGCAAGACTCAAAAAGGACCAAGCTGAAGACACAAGCAGAAGTGATGTAAAGGCCCAAAACTAGTGTAATGTGAGAGGAAACCCTACCTGAGTTGGCTATATGAGCCAAAAACCACTCTGTTCACCAACACTAATGTCTCTGCTGTGCAGAAGGGTGGGAAGGTAGTAAGCAGTTCAAAGATGTTCTCATATGAGAAGGGGGATTTGAGTTGGTTAGTTGAATCAGCTGTAACCTAGATGCTTCTAAAACCAGCCTGGTTCAAGTTGCCTCTGCTGAGTTTCTTGGTCCCTCCCTGAATTATAAAAGAGGAGGCCTAAAGGTGTGAAACTTTCCCTACGAAGTCTCCCTGTGACAGACTCCTGGGTCCTGGGGATGTAAGTGATTCTCAAGATAGCTTTCTTTTTCCAAAATACACACTTTAAATCCTGGACTTCACAGGGGTAGGGAGGAAACGGGGAAATTTCCAGCACCTTTGACATAACCCTCTCTATTTCCCTGTGAAACAGGTTTAAATGGGATGAACAGCAGCATATGGGAACACTTTGCTTCGGGGAGTTTTTCGCCCAGTACCTCACCTGCATTTCTGTCAGGTCCAGGTGCTGCGGAGCTGGCACGGCTACGACAAGAACTGGATGAAGCCAACAGCACAATAAAGCAGTGGGAAGAGTCTTGGAAACAAGCCAAACAGGTACCTGGGCAACTCCTGTGAAGGAGGTTTGGGGAGGGTAAAACGATGGGAGGGTGTCAGTCTTTTAAACAAGAGGCTTTGCAGATGTTGAGATGATGGGAAGGGCTGTAGGTTTTATAAACCATTCTCTTAAACATTCTTGCTTGCTCCTGCCCCGGGAAAGAAAGAGTGAACCAGTGTGCCTGATGTTCAGATGCTAGAAGTGTCAGGCCAGGTGTCATAACAGCTGCACTGAAGTGCTTGAGAGTCTTTTAGACCTGGCGATTGACGTAAATCTGTGACAACTTACCAGTATGCAAAGTTCATGCCCTTAACTAAGTGAGCCGAATATGTAGAACTGCAGTTGCACTTGGATAGGTTATCCAGAACAAGCAGTGCTTTGAAGAAAAGGTTTCAAGGCTGTTTCAGAATTCAGGGACAGGGTGGATAGGACAGAATACATTCCTGCTAAGGAGTGTATGGAAATGCATATTTTTGTCTAGGATATTTTGATGCTTACCAGGTTTTCAAACTGATTCTTATTTTATCCTCTTTGCTGGAACTTACAGGCCTGTGATGCTTGGAAAAAGGAGGCAGAGGAAGCAAATGATCGCGCCAACACAGCTAACATGGAATGCGAACTGGCCCGGGAGCAGAGGGAAGCCTTGGAGCTGCAAGTGAAGAAACTGCAGGAGGAGCTGGAGAGGATCCATGCAGGCCAGGACCCTCAATTTCTGCGCTCTTTCTCTGACCTGGAAACTCTCTCGCTCTCTTCACTTTATACACTTCAGAAACAGCTGCGGGCAAACTTGGAGAAAGTTGATAAGGTGAGTGCCAGAGATCACAGGGTAGGGCCTTGTTGCCTCTGCTCCCACAGATAGCAGACCCCCTTTTTACATGTATTTTATATTTGTATTTTATATGTATATATATGTATATAAAATGTGTGTGTGTGTGTGTATGTAAAAAATGTGTGTGCACACATGCGCAGGTGCGTGTATGTCTATATAAATAAAATGGACAGACAGCTGCGAGTCCTTCCCCTGCTGCCTCTTCCCTGTTTCCCAAACTTTGTAGTGCAGGACGGGAGCCCTTTTGCTTTGCGACTTTGCTTATGTTTTGCCCTCTCCCCCTCTTTTGCAGGCGGTATTTCAGATGCAGTCAATGAAATGCCTTAAGTGTCAGGAAGAGAACCGGGTGGTGTTACCGTGCCAACATGCTGTGCTGTGTGAAACGTGCGCCGAGGAGGGCGAGTGCCCCATCTGCCATCCCAACAGGCCCCATTCTCTCCAGTCGTGACCTTCCAAGGACACTTGGTCTAATCATATCGTATAGAACTTTTTAACTTTATACATACGTACATATATATGTATGTGTACATATATATATGTATGTGTATATATATGTGTATATGAGTGTGTGTATGTGCATGTTTGTGTATGTATATATGCGCACACACACACGCACATACACACATAAAACAAATTAGTTGCAGAGCACTTTTTAATATTTTACAACCCGCATCTAAACTGCCCCTCACCTGTGCCCCACTAATTCTAACTCTTGAGGAACTTTGAGAGCTGTTTTTAATACAGATCAAAGGGCCGTTTGCAAAGAGTCTGTGTTTTTCCTCTTTTCTATTTAGGTGATAACAAATTTTTGACTATTTCCAGAAGGATTTTGAGTGGGCAAGAGGGGCTTCCATGTGCTTTCCAGAGGAAGAGTTGAGATCACAGGGAGGAATGAGGTGGATTGAAGTGACTTGTTCATGTCTTCAGTCTCCTTGCTCTTTCACCGACCCAGCTTGGTTAAAGCTGTCCTCTCTGATGGAAGCCCCACTGGGCCCCTGCCTGGTGGGGCTCTCATTGCCAATCTTGAATGTGCAGGAACTTTGTCTGTCGTTTAAACAGCAAAGTTCACTTTTTAAAAGTTTTTTTTCTTTTTACACACACTTTGTATATTTGTATGAAAACAAGAAAAGGGAAAAAATATATTGGACCTAGAGCAAAACAGGCCCAACAATTCAATGACATGTTCATTGCTGATAAAGCTGGGATGTTCCAGGTTTGAGCAGCCTTAGAAGTACTGTCCTTGTGTCAACTAAAGCCCTTTACAAAAGGAATATGGATGCACAGGTTTGTTCTCTCCAGCGCCCCATATCTGGTGGCTGCCTAGAGATTTTTTTACTGCTTCAGACCAGAGTACAGTTTTCTTTTAGCCACAGGGACCTGTTTCATAGTCACTGCTGAAACGCATGAAACAGTTCCAGGTAGTCTGAGGATGCTTTAGTTGAGTGGACTTGATGTCGACACCTCAAGCATGGGTTGTGGACCCAGGGTCCAGAAGCCCTCATGCCAGTGAGTGTATGCCGGGGTGACAGAGAAATACCCAGCATGGAACAAACTGCTGATAAATCTGTTATTACTTGGAACAGGAGGAGAGTGTAAATTCCTTGCCTTGTAATGCTCCTCAGTGGAGATGCTTCTTCCTGACCTCAGCTGCTAATCACTTTGACGTAAAACACGATGCATATTAACACTTTCGACTTAAAAGCACAGCCACTATTCTTATTTATATACGTAAGTGTTGCTGATGGAGAAATCTTAAAAGCTAGTTAGTCCAGTCATGTGCTGTGGCAGTGTTTCATGTGTTACTTGGCTCCTGAGAAAAAAGAACTAGAAAGGACAAGGACTTTAATTTCAGATGCTCATTTAAAATCTGTAACTCATCAGCCTCACCAGCCAGTCTGTCCAGGTGCTAGTGAGTTGGTAGTAGTAGTCTGGCTCTCTGTTGTAGAGGACTAGACACTCACTCCAGTACTGCCTGCTGACAGGGATGCCAAACTCATCACAGCAGAGAGGAACGAAGTGGCTCCAAGCAGAAGAAATGGGCTTCCTTCTCCACGGTGCAAGAGAAATGTTGCAGGGTCCTCCAGCCCTCTGTCTCCTATTTCTTCCTCTGCCTGACTCCTTTCCTGAATATGGGGCTTTCCACCACCCCTGTGCAGCTCCTACTGGTATCTCTGACCTGCTGAGTGTGTTCTGGGCCTCTGTCCACAAGCAACCCCCGCAAAGGAGCTCAGGGACTTTCTCCTCGTTAGGATTCTCTTCTTACTTGTCCACAACGCATTTCCTTCCTTAGATCATTTCAGAAAGGCAAAAGAGGGGGGAATCCCTCAGACTAGTCCTGTACCAGCCGCACCTTGTCCAGTGCAGTTCCTCTCCAGGGAAAAGAAACACCACCAGCTTAGACCTGTCTAGTAACTGAGCTTTCCTGTGACTTTCTTCACCAGCATGTCTGTTGGCTTTTCACATCAGGTGGATTGTAGTAACCTGCTGGGATCTCAACCAAAAGGCCACTCGAGCGACTAAATGTTATTTTGCACAGGATGCTGCCTGTGCTGCCCTTCCCTGACCTGGAAAAGCACTGGAACCTCCAGCCGCCCGCTGTTGTTGTAGGAACAATTGAACTGTTACCAGAGTCTTTCAGAAAGCTTCATATTTAATGCAAAGACATAATTAGATTTGCTTCCATAATTCCACCTTTCCTTTGCATGGAAGGGGTTATATGCATTCCCAGATGATCTCTTAAGTGCAGCTCTGTGTAGTTCTTTTTTTATGTTTTTCCCATTAACTTGTTTTTGGGTTTTTTTGGTAAGAATGCTTTTTTTCCATGTGTATTTTATTGTAACTAGCATCAGTTTTTCTAATTTTTTTTATGGAGAGACACTGTTGGGTGATTATTGTGGCTATGTTGTTTGGTTATAGCCTTTGAATGTCTGTGCCATGGGGCAGCACATCTGCCTTGGTCTGATCGTAAGGAAAGACCTTTTATTAAAATATGTGAACATTTCTTTTTTAGAAACAAAACAAGGAAGAAAAAAAGAAAAAAGGAGAGAGGAGTAAAAAACCCAATGAAGATAAAATTTACTAAAACATTTTTGTAACTAACTTAAATCATAGGAAATAAACTCTTGAATCAGGTCTATAATATTTATAAGAACCAGAGCTCATCAGCCTCTTTGGCTATTGGTTTGTAACACTTTTTTTTTGTTTTGTTTTTTGTTAGCGTTGCGGTTTATCTGCTCTCCTGCCTCTCTGGGGGGTTGTTCATGAGGACGCTGTCTTTAGACAACCCTTTTTTGCCAGAACTGTCTAGCACCTGGCCGCAGGTTTCCATCTGATTCCCGTGGGTGTTCTTCACCTTGTCCCTCCTCCTCCTAGCATGAAACTTGTCCACCGATCTGTCACTTGGTCTCAATGTGACTTTTGAGAGTGGTGCAGCTCTATCGGATCATAAGGGGGGGACAAATATTATTCCCCAATTTCCATGGGGGCATATTGCTTAGCCAGGGAGGTACAAGGAAAATTCCTAAGCCAGAAAAAGCTTGTTTTTTTTTTCCCTTTCATCTAAAACACAGTTTCTCTCTTTTAAAGCTTATACTGAAGGACCAAAGAATTCAGAACTTCCCTTATTGTGGCCCTTAAATTTTAACTCTCCTTTGCCACACCGCACTCCTGGCAGAACAGGCCCAAGGAATTGGCACTAGCGCTGGGCTGGTGCGTCCCCTTTCCTTGCCTCCATCCAAGGTAGCCCAGCACTCTCTTTGCACAAACACGTAGCCTGTTTCGCTCTTTCCTCTGGTTCTTTAAGAAACACTTCTTTAATTTAGGTTTCTATGAACTTTTGTTTGCTGCTTAAAAAAAAAAATAGTATCCGAAATGTGAATTTTTTTCTTAGGCATCAGATGGAAAGGAGAACTCGATCTTTGCGTCTTTTGTGAATCTTTTGGGGGCCACTTACGTGACAGAATTTCTTACTCGAGTGAGATGAGAGCCAAGGGAAAAGAAAATTTCTGACCACCTCCAGCAGTCGCTACTGCCTGCCTGAGGCCGGAAGGGTTGAGGGCGACTGCAGCGCTGCTTCCGAGGCTGAGGAGTCGGGTCAGCTTGTGCGGGGTGTAAAAAGGGTCTTGTTAAATCTGGTGCTAATATGTACATCCCCTCTAATGTACTGTCAAGCTTCCTTCCGAAGCAGGAAACTCCCTTTTATGGGACATGAAGTAATACACCAGAACTAAGGGGACGTTTTTGGCTGAGTCGCACTTCAAAACTAAGTTTTTCTTCACGAGACGTTTGAGTGAACCCAGTGCGTCTGGGTTCTGTCCGTTCCTGCCCTGTTGCATAGACACCCACCTCGATAATGGTGTTTTCCTCCCCAGATTTTGGGGAGCTTTGGGAGTGTTGACCTCTATGACTAACTGTGCAGCTTGGAGGTTCCTGAGCTGAGATTTGGGAGAAGGGAGTCTTAATTGCGTTGTGAAACCACACTATTCTTAAAAGTCAATAAACTCGTACTTTATTATGGAAAAAAAATATGCAAGCAGGTGGCTTAAGGCAATGATATCCTAGGTAGCTAGATATCAAAGAGCAAGGATATAGCTGTAGAGAATAGCCAGGAAAGAATTTTGGTATGTTTGGCATTTGCATCGCCTTGGGATACCAGGACCACTTTTAGCTCATCTCCGGACTTAGGGGCCGCAGCCAAAGGCCAGCTGCGGCAGAGATGCACGTGGCACAGGAGGGACCAGGGGAAGTCTCGGAGCTGGAGCACATTTCCCTTGAACCAGCCCCCCCGAAGGGGCTCGCTGCAGCCGTTCCCGTGTTGAAGGGTTTTATACTTTTGTACATCTCTGAAGCTGAACCTGAGCCACGAGCAAGGCTTGTACGGCTGAGACAATGAAGAGATTTCCTTACCGTGTGAGGAAGCCTTGGGTGCTGAGTGGACTCAGTAATTTGTTGCTGGTCCACCAGCCTCCGTATCTCCTTTTCCTCCTTCTCCCCCATCTGGGAAGGAAGAATATTACCAGTGTTTTCCTCCAGAATTATAATAATCCTTGGAGTGATAGCCAACAGAAAAATAGATGTTACTGATGAAAAAAAAGAAAGTATTTTAAAAGTGAAGTATTCCCGCAGTCTAGTGACTGCGTTGGAGAGATTTCTGGGGCTTCCCCACTCTGTAGCTTCCAATGTTAAAACAAAATAAATACAGTATACGTTAAAAAAATAATAATACACACTGCAGTATTTCTGGGGGCAATTCTCGCCCGGTCCCTTCCCTGCTTTCCCCGGCAGAAAGGGCACTGGGCAGAAGAGCCCCTGGTCGGTGTAGAAGTTGGCAGAATGGTAATCGGTGGTGTGTAAAATGTGTTGTTGATTCCATGTATAGAACTGTGATTTCAGCTGTCGTTCTCTCTCGTATTCTGTAAATATGTGTTTTGGCTGTCGGAAACCTGGTTTAGACTCTTTTCTTGGCAGAGTGAATTTGCATGTGGGGCTGAAAAGAACTCAATCTGTGTCACAATTTCCAAGGGCAGGATGGATTTTTTTTAGAGGACAATAAATTTTTATTTTTTTGCTAAGAAAAAGAAAACAAAAAATAAAGCGGTGTGTGTGCGTGCGTGCCCGGGGTGTATGTGCGGCCATGGACCCTTCTTCTGGGGCTGGGCTGGGATGGCGGGGGCGGGGGGGGGGGGTGTATGCTGTGGCATCGTCTAAAAACCCACGTTCAGATACACGTCTGTGGCCAGTCTGTCTCCTCCCTTTCACCCCACCACGAATGATTTGCTCCTGGGCTCGCTCGTGCAACAAGCCCCCTTTGGGGGGGGGGGGGGGATGGCCCTTCGCCTTTACAGTCCAACCACACATGGTCCTTCTGGTGACGTTAGCTGTGGTGGAGACTCCTTTGGAGATGGCAGGACCCCAGAGCCCTGCAGTCGGGAGCGTTTTAGCACCCAAATTCTTGGGCTGGGTAGAGAAATTTGGCTCTAACTGTGTTTCGTAAGAGCAAGGCCAGGCGGAGGCGAGCTCTGCCTAATCCCCTGTGCCCAGGCAGCCAGGAGGGATGAACAGTCACACTCTGACATGCGTAATGGCATGTATTGGCAACCAGAAGAACACACTTTATATAAGCATCCAAAAACTAGCATTTATTTTTAGTCGAGCAAATGCTTTAAAGCTGCATCAACCACTTGTTGTTAGTGCAGTTGCAACAGTATTCCAAATCACCCAGTTTATATTAAAGATTAGTAGTAATGTGATAAAATCGATAGATACAAGTGCCTGCCCCTGTCCGTTAATTCCCACGCGTTGTTAGGGCAAGCTGTTGGTATCCTGAGCTCTTTGCCAGGACGACTATGATGATGATGAGGATGATGGGGGGTTCTTCCTCCTCAGTCTTGCATTTGCTAGGATCTGTTGTCATGTGCTTTTCCCTCCATCGGGTTTAATGGGTTGCAGTACTCTTTTCCTGCCAGCCCAGGGGGTTATTTATGCTCTGATCGGTCAGGTTTGTTGGCCCTTCTCTGCACATGGTGTCCATTTCTTTTGCTACTGCACAGAGCTAAGCAAAAATTCAGCTAAAACAACTTGGCTAAAATAAATAAAACTAAAACTAGCTCATTGAAGCTAAAATGAGCTAAAATGATAGACTGCAGCCACCGGCTCAAGGGGAAGCTTCGCCGTCGCAGCTAGCACAACCTAGGTGAGCAGAGCAGCACAACAGGTTCTTTAATTTTTTGCATGCACAGCAAAAATCAAGTTAAACCACATTCAAACCAGACAAGTCCTGCGGCCTCTTATAGCTAATTCTTGCTATGAAGTGTGACGCCTGTTTGCTCAACCCAAATTGTCCAGGCCCCAGGTAGCAAAGCGCAGCCAGGGGCATCACAGCAGAGGACAACCCATGGCAGAGGAGGGACCCGCTTGCGAGGTGCCAGCCTTGCACCCAGGACGGGGGGGTGCTCGGCAGGGGCAACACTGGGTGAGGATGTAGGACATCCCTGCTGCAAAGCCCGGCTCCCGCGCCGCATCCCGCGCCTGCTGCCGCTGACAGTGGCCTCCTTGCTGCCCGGCTCCTTTTGCTCTGCAGAGCTGCAGCCCCGAGTGGGGCTGAAACCAGGGAATCCAGCAAGCAAATGGCTTCCCTGGGAGCAAGAGTCGGCTTAATCCCTCCAGCTGCAGGTTGGGTTGGGCCTGGACATGTCACGTAGACATCGGAGGAGCTTTTGTCACGTTGAGCACTTAACCTGAGTCTGATGGAAGAATTGGCCCCTCCGGCAGCTCTGCAGACACTCACAGCTGCTTACAACCAGGTTTCCTCATCCAACAACTCTGGGTTCTCCCTCTCAGGAACCTTTTGCCGTGAGCAAGCTGGGCCTGGCTCGTGCTGTGGCCCCACCAGCGGCACCAGCCCCGCGTGACCCGAGCGCTGCTGGCCCGGCCCGGCTGGTCGGCCCCACTGCTGCGCGGTGCCGGCTTCCCAGCAGGTCAAGTCTGTATGTAGTAGTTGCATATGGTATTTTGTAACGGCCCACAACTAAAACCCACAGGCAGGAAAAGAAGGGAGGGGGTTGGGGAGAAATAAAAAGAACAGCAAGAAAAAGCTCCCTAGGTGCTTGCCTTGCTTCCCCATCGCTTCTCCCAGGCTGCTGCAGCCGAGGCCGTCGCCCAAAGCACAGAGTCACCCAACACTTCAGGTTTGTTGCTTTAATTAAAAACAAAAGGCACATCCATGAAGGAAAAAAAGGAAAAAGAAAAAAATATAATAGGGCAGGTTGGCTACCTGCTGCCGTCTCGCACGGTGCCGGGGTCGGGCCGGCCTGGCCGTGTAACGCTGGCTGGCTGCGGCACGCTTTGGGGGTGGGGGTCGCAGTGCTGCCAGCCGGGAGAGGCAAAGAAACCCCCCCCAAAACACTGCGCATCCCCCGAGGGACTGAACGCACCCGCCGAGAGCGGGATCAGCACTGGGAGCGAGGCCAGGCCGAGCCCGGTGCCGGGGGGTGGGGGTGGCGGTGGGCTGAGCGCTCCTGGGCCCCCCGTCCCCGCGCTGGCTCGGGGCCCGGCTGGGCTCAGGCCGCCTCCTTGGACTGCTTGGCTCGCTGCTTGCGGAGCTTGACGAAGGCCTGCGCCTCCTTGTCGCCCTTGCGCGCCTCCAGCAGCCGGAGGATCTCGTCGCCTGCGGGAGAGGGCAGAGGCTGGGGGCTGCCGGCGGCCCCCTCCCCGGCCCCACAAGGCCCCCCCCCGCCTCCACCCTCCCCTGCACCTACCGGCGGGCTTGGGGTGGGTGAGCGGGAGGCGCGTCTGGGGCACCCGGCCCCCGTCGAGCTGGTCCTCGTCGGCGCTGAGCCCCGGCACGCGGCTCAGGGGGAAGAAGGCCTCGCCCTCCAGGTCGTTGGCGCCCAGCGTGTCGTAGTCGAACACGGTCAGCAGCAGGCAGGCCCCGTCCTGCCGGCATTTCTCGGGGGGGATCAAGCTGCAGCGGCGGGGATGGGGCCGTCACTTCCCGCCCCCGGGGAGCCCAAATTCCCTCCCGCTTTCCCGCAGCCACGGGGCAGGGTTTCCCTGGCTGCCGCGCGCCGACCTCAACCGGCTCAAAGCACCGCGACCCAGCGCGGCGTGCAGGGCCCAGGCGTCCGGGTGGCTGGACGCCAGCCCCTGCTGCAAGGGTGGGGAAGGGTTTTTTTGGGGGGGAGGGGATAGCCGGCACCGTCCCCTACTTACAAGTCGAAGGCTTCGTCGAAGAGCGGGTGCAGCTCGTTCCTCTTGCACTGCGTGGTCCTGGCCACCACCTCGGGGAACTCGTGCCGCGGCTCCAGCGTGAGCTGGACGAAGGGGTCGCTGGAGCCTGGCCGGGGGGGGGGGGGCAGCCGTGAGCCCCCTCGTGCCACCCGGTGTCACCCCGTGGGCCGCTGTGCAGCCTTTCCCAGGGGCTCCCGAGGGGCCGGGACCCCTGCCCAGCCCGAGGTGGGGCAGGAGCATCATCTGCCTTAGGGATATTGCCACATGTCTCAGCAAGCTCCGGATTTTTGGGGACTTTGTTTCCATTAAACAGACCCCAGACCACCGTCACCGCCACCTTGCAGCCCATGGGACGGTGCTGGAGCAGCCCCAAGCCAGCCCATGCGGATGACCCTGGAGCAGCTGTGGGCACTGAAATAGCAGTGACCTCTCCTGGAGACCTCACTGAACGACAGCCACCCCCCCCCCCCCCCCCCGAGATGTCCTGTGTCCCCCGGCAGCTCTCTTGTGCGGGGGGGGTTTGTGCGGCTGGGATTGCCGGCCGCCCTGGCTGCAGGCTCTTGCCGCAGCCGCAGGCAGGATCACTGCGAACCGAAGGCGGTGAGATGTGGGCAGAGTGGGCAGCCTGCCCCGTGCTGCCTGCATCCTGCCTGGCAGGTCACAGGGGATCACCAGCACCCCCAGACTGGTAAAATAACCCCTTTTCTCCCCTAAATCAGCCTCGCAGGGTGCAAGAGCAAGTGACGCCAGGCCCCCATTACTCCAAGTAACGCGCCCGCGCAGTGAAGGGTTTCCCCAGCCGGCGCCACGCACCGTTGGAGTCCAGGGGGATGAGGTTGACGGCGTTGAGGACCTCCACGTGGAGCTTCTGCTCCGAAGGGCGGTAGAGCACTTTAATCGTCACGGCCCCGTACTTCTCCGAGCTGGTGTCCAGCTGAGAGAGGCAGCACAAAACGAGGGCGCTGTGTTTTGGCTCAGAGAGGAGATGCCCTGGGTCTGGCAGAGGCTGAGCAGACGTTATCGGGCATTGGGAGGCAAGAGGGATCCTCTGGCCCGAGGGAGCAATTTTCCCCATCAGCTGGCTGGCTAAACCCCCCCAAACCTGCCTGTCACCAGGGCAAAACTGCTCCCAAGCGCCCCTGGAGCTGGGGGAGCCCATGGCGATGGGGAAAGCTGGTGGCTGGACTAGCAAGGTTGCGTCGTGCAGCCTTGTGTGTGCGAGGAAGGGGGCCCGGCCGGGGCAGAGTGAAGGGGAGGGCTTGGGGGTGGCTCTGACCTGCTGCTGGATCCTGTTGCTGAAGTACTTCTGGATGAGCTTGCGGCTGGTGGCGGAGCAGAGGGCCAGGTGGGTCTCCAGCGACTGGGAGGAGGAGGAGGATGAGGCATGATGGTCAAGCACGCAGACGGGCTCGCAGCCAGGGAGCTGTCTCGCTCCCATCCCCGGCACAGCCGAGGCCATCCCACAGTCCCGGAAGACACGGAGACAGCTGGAGCCTCCTGCCCACCACCTCTCCGCAGGGCCTTACCAGGAAGGCTGCGGTGTGGAGGGTCTCCAGCGGCAGCCCACAGCCCTCGGCGTAAAAGCAGAGCTCCAGGCTCTGGGGAGAAGGGTGTTGTTAGCGGGCACCCAAAACACGTCGCAGGCAGCCCTGCCCCACGTGCCAGGGCTGCCGAGCAGCCCTGCCCGGTACCTTCAGGGCGCAGTGCAGCTTCTTGTAGCGCTGGGCCGAGGGGACCTGCTGCTGGGCAGCCGCCGACAGCACGTCCAAGGTGTGATGCCAGAGGAGGCCGAGGAGGCTGCGCCGGGTGAGGGAGAGGGGCTGTGAGCACAGGGCAGGGGATGACAGGGAACTCGGTCCTCAGCCAGGGTGTGAGGGGCTTAGCAAAGCCCCGGGGAAAACCCAGAGCTGCCTGCAGAGCTGGAGGGAACAGGCTCATGCTGCTGGGCTAAGCGGCGAGCCCTAAGGTGAGGACGTCCCCAAGCCCCACGGGATGCTCTAGCCAGGGAAGGCGGCTCACCAGCCCCGCTCGCTCAGGCAGAGCCAGCTCGTCCCTCCCTGCGGCAGATCCCTGCTGCGGCCTGCCTCCGGCTCCCCCCCTGCCCCGGTCACCTCTTAAAGTTCTCCTGGACTAGATGTTCATTGAGATACTGCAGCTCCGACTCCAGGAACTTCATCAGCGGCATGATGGACTGCAGCGAGAGGAAAGGTGCATTGGGAAGGGCACCAGCTGGGCTGTATCTGGCCAGGCTTAACTGGGAGAGGGGCCTCTCAGCCCAGGAGCCCGGGAGCTGGCAGGGCAGGGATGGGCTCCTGCAGCGAGGGCACGGGCAGGCTGTACTTGGGTCTAATCCTGGCTGCCGATATGGGTGTTTGACAAAGCATTTGGGGGTCTGGACCCCATGGCGTGTGTCCCCTGGACCCCAGGAACGGGCTGTGGGGCAGGAGGAGGCAGTGAAGGGTGCCAGAGGCCTCCACCAAGCAGGCAAGTATAATTTGTGGCTGCCTGCAGCCCCTCGGCGTGGTGTCTGGGCAGCCCCACAGCCATGGGTGAGCTGCAGAAGGAGTGGGACCAGGAGGGGCCAGGTACTTACGTCCTCAGGCTCCCGGGCGTCGTGGGAGGCCGAGAGCTCCTGGATGTGTCTGGCGATGCCCGCTTCCAGCTGACAGAGGGAAACAGCACTGAGACACTTGGGTTTTGCCTCCGTCCCTCAACAGCATGTTACCAGCCTCCCTGAGCCTGGGTCCGGTGGGCACCCGGGGCATTGCCTCCCTGCGAAAACCCCACGGCACCTTCCAGCACACATCCTGCAGCCTCCTTCCCAGGCCAAATCCTTCCTTGAGCCTCCTTGTAGGAGTCCTGTGCTAAGGATTTGTTTTCCTCCCCAATCTTCCCTTACATCTACCCATCTTGGCTCCATTCAGCAGGACCCCAGCCCCATCTCAGCAGGCAGAAGATGTCCTGGGCCACCTTGGATTAAACCTCCCTGCTTTGGGCCAGGTGAGGGGCAGAGGGGGACAGTAGCAGGCGATTACCTTTGCGGCCAGGGCTTGCACCACATCCCCGATCTCATGGTCAAGGCAGGAGATGGTGCTGTCCAGCTGGCTGTGCAGCGTGTGCTGGATCTGCTCTGGGCTGATGACAGCCCCCGTGCGCTGCTCCAGGTGGGCCCAGTCCAGCTGTGAGGGCAGCTTAAGGATCAGCAGCCGCAGCTGCTTGATGTTGTTCACCACGATGCAGAGCTGAGGGAGAAGGGTCTGCTTTGGAGCAGGCCAGCACAAGCCCTGCTGTGCATTCCCTGCTGGCTCCATCAGCGCCCATCCCACTCCCTCTGCTCGTGTGATTTCCCTCCTGATTTTCCAGGATTATAAATACGAGGGGAAACTGAGGCAGACCTTGCTCCATGCCCACTCAACCCCGTGAAAGCCAGACCCGGGATGGCAGGTCTCCTGGCTGGGCGCTTTGCAGCTCATTTCCCTCTCTGCCCAGTCCTGCTGCCCCCAAGCCGTGGGCTCTGCCCTGATACCAACCCTGTTGGCTGCGTCACCCTCGTTCTGCGCACGCAGCGACAGCTCTTCAGCCCTCGCCTTGATCAGTCGGCAGTACATCAGGGCGATTTTGCACATGTCCTGGAGAGTAAAGCAGCAGGATTGAGCAGGGGAATGGGCAGCAAAGAGAGCACCGTAGAGCCAGGGGACTGGCGCTGGCTTGTCCCAGCAGGGCAGGACACTGGTCCCCTTCACCGGGACTGGTCTCCAAGAGCAAGAGGGAAACTCCTGCCGCTGGTGCCTGCAAGCATGACTTCTGCTTACGGGGTCCAGGTATACAAACCTCCACAAGCTTGACCATGATCATGAAGGCTTCCTCTGGGTCTGGCCAGTTCAGCTGCTGCCAGGTCTTCACGATCTGGGCATAGCAGGTGGACAGGTCAACGGTAGATGTGCTGTGCTTGTTGTGCTCCCCAAAGGGCATCAGCTGCATGGGTGAAGAGAGTAAATGTGGCTTAGTTCATCTGAGAAGAAGCCATTTTGGATGGGAGAACTACTCCTTTATTTTAGGATCTCCCTGGCTCTGATCCTTCCTGTATGCTGCCTCCATGGTCATCACCTGGCCAGTTTGGGGAGCAGAGCAGACAAGAATGGAGGAGTAGCGCGCAGAGGGCAGGCTGGAGCAGTCTAAGTTCCCAGCTCTGGTTGCCCTCCCATAGTTCAACCCAACATGGCTGAACTGCACCGAAGAGGGGAGTGAGGAGCCCCAGCCCCATGGCTGCATTCCCATCTCCTCAGTTTCCAAAGGTCAAAAGTGATGGTGGCATTTGCAGCATTGCACTAAGTGCAGCCTCATCAACTTGCTCTGCACAGGCTACCAGAGGGCAGTGAGGGAAGGGGCCTGGGGACCCTCGTGCCCTGGGGACATGTGGGATAAGCAAGTCCTTCCTTAGGCACTTGGGACAGGAGACAGTCTGTTCCTGGGCTGCAAGAGGCAGCTGCTCTGGTGGTCTCAAAGCTGCAAGGCTTGAGCTAGCAAAGGCCAAAGAGGGAGGTGAGGACCATAAATAGGCAGGACATAGCAAAAGACTTCAGGAAGGCTGGACGGGAGCATGTGGAGGGAGATGGTGAATCCCAAAGGAGGTGTTCTCCTCCATGTTACCTGGTCCATCTGGACAGCTCTCTGCGTCCTCTCCAGCGCAACTGTGTAGGCTTTCTGCAGCCACTTGGGCACAACTTCTTTGAACCACTGGTGGAAGTCACCGAGAGCCAAGGGCCCGTCCCTGTGGACGAAGGCACCAGCCTGACTTCTCCAACTGCACAGCAGCACAGGGCTACAAACCCTCCTTTCTCACAGATGTGAGACCCTGCCCCAAGGAGGAGGTAGCCTCCAGTGAACCCGCAGCACAGTCCCTCCCAGCAGCAGTCCCTGGGGACATAAAACCCCTAAAAAGAGCCCCAAGAGCAACATGCTAAAGAGAAGACTCCACCTCTGCCTCTGCTTGTCTGGAAGCTGAGGTCTCCGTCTGCTCAGATATAAGCCTGAAACCCTTCTGACGATGCTTGCATCAAAAACCAGACATCCAACGGCCTGTTTTCTTTGCCTCGTATGTAATTAGTGACACTCCAAAAATAATCCAGACAGAGGTGAATGTGAAGGGCCTGGAGCTCCCCTGAATTAACTCCATGTGGAGATCAGCCTTAACAGGCTGGTCCGGTCCAAAGAGCACCCTGCCTCCAGGAGAGCCAAACAGCCAGCTCATTCCCACCCTCAAGCATCTCCTCTCCCTCCAGTGCTGATCAGGGCCCAGCCCGAACGGGTCGATACCTCTTTGGGAGGAAGTCCTTCATCCGATAGAGCTCCTGCAGGCTCATGTAGAGCTGGAAAAGGCTCTCAGCTGTGGGCTTGGACATGCTGCCGTCGATCTCACTCAGCTGCTCCTGCACGTGCTCAGCAACCTAACAACGATGAAAGGGAAAAAGGTGGGCATCTCATGGCGGGAGAGGTGTTAGCGAGAGTCAGGCCAGTAAGCCTTGGATTCTGGGATCTCAGGAGCCATGAGGTGAAGGTCAGCTCCAGGACTCCCCTTATTTTTGGCTGGCATTTCAGGAAATTCAGTGGGCCAAGCAAACAGAGGGACAAACAGATTATAGCCACTTAACGGACGTGCAGGGAAAGACTGGGAATTTCCCTGGCTTGCTCACTTTACAGACTTGCAACAGTCAGTTGCAGGAAGCCAAGCCTGAGGGAGGGCTAAAAATCTCAGCCTGGCTTAAATTTTTAGTCCCATGACTGCAGAGCAGCCCAGGCTTGCTCACCAGGCTCTCCAGCTCCAGGTAGGCAATGGAGAAGATATTCAGTTTCAAGGTGCTGCAAGAGAGAAACAGAGAGTCAGGAGTCTGACGGACCTAGGCAGCAAACCCAGCCCAGCAATCCTTCCCCAGCCCATATCCTTGCTGTAAGAGTGAGAACGACACAGAAGTGGTGTCACAGCTCTAAGGAGTCTTCTGAGAGGGACCACTGGAAGATGAGGAAGTCAGTAGTTAAAATCTGTTCCTTCCTGAGACCCCAAGAGGAGATTTCATGTCTCCTGTGTCTCACAGCTTGGGTTTATTCCTGTAGATTTCCTTTTACAGGCATTAATTGTGGAGCCTGAGATGAGGAATGAGGTGTCAAAGTGTCCTGTGGCTCTTGGCCCCATGGAAGGTGGACAAGGAGAGATCTACCTCCCAAACCCACCTGATGAAGAATTTATTCCAGATTTTGTTGCACTGTTGGAGATCTTCTATCACCTCCAGAAGGAGTTTGGCTAGGGCTTTGCCATTCTCCTCCATGCTCTGCAAAGGAAAGAAGAGCTTATTTTGGATATGCGGTGGTTTTGAGATGATCTGGCCTCTGTCCAGTTGATTTTTTGCTTATGAGATAGCGATCTATCATTAGAACTGCTTTAGTACCACCAGAAAGTTGTCAGTAACATCTGCTGTTGCCCCATGCTTGTGTAGCTGGGCTGGGGACCAGCTCCTGTTTTCCTGAGTATCACACCAAGGTCTTAAGCTTCAAAGTACCTCAGCATGTGCAGGTAACACAGCTCATGGTGTTTCAGGATGGAAATTCAAATGCTTAGACCATATCAGAAAACTGCAAAAGCCTTGTCTCACCCCCATTTTCCCATCCCTTGGTCCTGCCACCAAATTTGCCCAGCAAATTGCTTCTTGTAATCTCAGAAAGGCAGAAATGGGACCTGACCTTCATCATGGGCTTGAGGTGCTGCTTCTTCAAGTGAAACCACTCTGTAGCTCCTGACTGCAAGAGAGGAGACCTGGTGTGAAGGCAGAGGAGCAAAGGCAGCTCTGTCACCCCGTTTGCTCTCCCTGTCCTCCAGGTATGGGTAGGGACCAGCGTGGCCTGGCGGGAACTGTGGGGCCCGGACCCAGCAGCTGGCACTTTCCAAGCTGAGTTGAAGAGGAAGAAGAGCTGGTATTTTTCTCCCAGCGGTGGTCTGTGTGGTCGGCAGACTTTGGAGGAGGAAAGGCTGAGGTATGGGCGTTGGAGAGAGGAAGGATGGGAGGGGAGAGCCGCAGGGTCCCAGTTCCCCGGGGCTGGGATGGGAGAGACCCTCCTGCTCCTGGTACCTTGAGAGCCTCAGAGACCATTTTGGGGAGGTCAGGGCTGAGTGTGCATAGCTCTCGGAAGGCTTTCATTTTGCACATCTGGACCAGGACTCTGCAAGGCAAGAACAACCACTGAAACCCAGCACAGACCCTTCAGAAACAACCACCCCAGAGGCCCTACCCAAACAGACCTTCTCCTCCTGAGAAAAGCCCCCATGGGGAGCCCAGGACTAGGAGCCAGATCACAGATGGAGGGATGGACATGTTGCACAGCAGCTATGGGGCCAGCAGCCTGGAAGGGGGCAGAAAGGGCTCTCGCAGGTTTTTGCTCAAGCTTCGACGCCTCCCTCTCCCCAAGGACAGGTGGCAGGAGGTGGCAGGATTACAAGCTTGTCCATCTCTGCAGGCCAAGCACCACGACCGAAAGTGCAGGTGACACTGACTGATGAACGCAGTTGACTCACCTGAGTAAGGACTGGAGCCTCTCCGTGGACCTTGGGACAGAGAGGGGAAAAATGATGCGGTACCTCCGGATGAGAGAGATCCCGTAAGTCAGCAAGGACTGGAAGGACTCGGCCAGCTCCGCTCTCTGGGGAGAAGGAAGGAAACGCACGCTGCTGTCCCTGGCTGGAGATGCCAGAAGGCACAGGGCACTGGGGTGGAGGGAGCCTGTCTCAGACTCATTTCTAGGCTGCTCCAGGAACGTGAAAACCTCTTGATGCCCTGGGTTGCTTCTCCCTGAAGGGGGCTGAATTGAGCTTTCTGCTTAAACCTCACTGCTATGCATGAAAAATTCAGAGTTGCAGCAGGGTGCTGGGATGCCCTGGGAAACTGGGCAGGGATTGGAGAGCAAGAATTGGGTCATGTTGAATTTTGAGGGGGGGGAAGGGGGTGTGTGTGATCGACCTGATGTGATGCTCACATGTTGGAAGGGGTGTGGAAAGGGTGAGGGCCTCTCCTCACAGAGAGGGATCAGTTGGGGGCAGAAGGGGCTGCCTGACCTGTTCATTGTCTGTAGACCCCATTGCTGGTTCCTCCCAGCAATACCTCCCGGCCGCCCCGGCCCACCGCTGGCATCTCCAGGCCCTCAGGGCATCCCTGTACCACAATGTCTCCTGCCTCTTCTGGAGCACAGGGAAGGAAACTGCACCAGCTTGTCTGCGTTGGTGGCAACTGGCAGTCACCCCAAGAGGAGCTGGGAGGAGAGGCCCTGGCTCTGGTGCTTGGGACACATTTCCCCTGGGCTGCCCCAACCTCTGCCCTATCTGGTGCCTCCTCTCACCTGCTCTGGCCTCAGGCGCTCCTGTACCCACTGGTACTCGATGCTGGTGATCTGGTGGAGCAGGCAGCTGCTGTTGAACTCGAGGCTCTGGTAGAGCTTGCTGTAAGCCAGCCACTGCCTGGGGTGCGGAGAGAGGTGGGGTGAGTCCTGAGGCGCTGGGGCCGTCTCCAGCGGCTGGAGGGGGCCCCTCCTGGCCCGGCTGCCCTCACGTGTGTAAGCAAGCCCCACTTCCAGAGCTCAGTTTGGTAACAGAGCAATCACGAGAGTTGGGGGGAATGACCACAGACACCGGAATGGGGCTCCCCTGCCTGTGGCTATGGCTGTGATTGCAGGGGCAGGACCAAGGTCTCCTGCTGCTGCTCACGGCCCTGGGTTTAATACCAGTGATGCTAATCTAAACTTCACAGGATGGACTGGGCCCAGGAGGTGTGCAGTGTGGGCAGATCTGCTTGCAGAGAGGCACGAGGCACGAGTGAGCCACGCATGAGGGAAAGGAGGAAAAAGCTCAGCGATGCTGGAGAATCGGCCAGGGCCAGCTGACCTGGCCATGTCCAGCACTGACAGCCATGTTGGGGGGATCTCAAAGCACACCACTGACTGCCAAGGAGGTCCACAATGCCCTTGAGATGCAAGGAGACATTATTAGGGCAGTCTTTCAAGTGGGAAACTGAGGACTTGTCCAAGGTCAAGGAGCATCAGGGCAAGGTCACCAGGACCCATGAACCCCCCCTTACTGCTGCGTCGTTGCTCACTGGCTCGGCTCCCTGGGGCGCAAGGGTACTCACGCCATGACCTGGTGGAAGTCGGACAGATCCTTCTGCGTGGCGTGCAGGTATAGCACGGTGATGGCGTGTTTGCTCAGCTCCCCGTCCCAGGCAGTGCTGCCAGCCTGCAGGAAGGAGGATGCGAAGTGAGGGGGATGTGCCCGGGAACAAGCGAGGAGCGGGGGACAGGCACAGCGGGCTGGGTTGTTTGCAGGGCCACTGCAGGAACGGCTGCTGTAAAGGGCTGCTGGGCATGGCCAGACACCACAGATCTCCGTGGGCTGTGCACCGCGATCCGCCTCCCCAGGAAGCAGCCTGTCACCCTGTGATGCCCACAGCAGGACGTCAAACTCAACAGGCTCCGGAGGAAGCCCTCACCCCAGCCCACTTGCTAAAGAGCAGGGAATTCAACCTCCATTTCCACTGCTTCTCCACCATCTCCTCCCCTTGCCCATTGCCCCTCTCAGTACCTGATGCTGCAGGATCTCATAGGACACCAGCTGCTGTAGGAGGTGACGATGGACAGTGTAGCTTGGCTGTGTCCTGCTGCTCGTGGTGGTCCTCTGAAAAGAGACAGCACCCGGGATGAAGTCAGAGAGTGACAAGAACCCAACAAGCCTAGGGCCAGAGAGCCCTTGTCTGAAGCCAAAGCAGTAACCAAGGGCGCAGGTGTGCCTGCAGAGCAGATCTGTGGTGGAGGTCCCGCACTAGCACTGTGTGCATTGGTGCTACGTGCCTCTGTGCTCAGTGGCAGGGCCAAGGGGGTATCCAGTGAGTGGGACCCCCGTAGTGCCTGGGATGTGACCTCGGATCCTGAGACAGGGACCAGCAGATGGAGAGAAGGAGATGCTCCGTTCTGCCAAGCGGGTGGTGATGGACTTCCTTCCCCTGTCCCCTTTTACCTTCTTGTGTGTCAGCAGGAACTGCAGGTGACATTGTCCCCGGTTGGGGTATGTTTCTGTCCGGGGCTCCAGCAGGTGCCACTGATCGTCCCAGCAGTGCAGGTCCTGCACCCACAGAGACATGGCGTAAAATCCCGGGGCAGCCTTCCCCAATGAAGGATCCCCGTTCAGAGAACAAGTCCCTCGGGCATTAATAGGGCAGGAAGATGCTCTGTTTGATAACTCTTGTATGTAATTTAAAAAAGCCATAACCCCTGAGAAAGGGTGTTTGGCTGGTTGGGGCACCCACCACCAAGTTGGGAGACCCAGCATCTATGTGTAGCTCTGCTGCCAATTAGAGCACCGAGTCTGAGCTACCTGCATCGCTGGAGGGTTAGGATCCTCCCCAGAACCCATGAAGCTTAATTAATGTCTGTGGAGTCTCTCGGAGGAGAGGTTATGTCGAACATGCGAGCAGCGCCCCGCTCCGCTCTCACCTTCAGGCGAAGGACCACATTGCCCAGGAAATCGTCCTGACCTTTGTCTTTTCGAGCATCCTTAAAGATCCTGTAAGGCACAGGGGGTGCCCAGTCAGGGGGGGAAAGGGTTTCCTTTCTCTTCCTCGGGTCCACGACTTTGCGGGAACAACTACCCCTTCACCTCCTGATTTCTACCACTGCTCCAAAAGCAACTTGTAAAATTAAGGAGGCAGATGGGCAGTTTCCAAACCCTCACTTCTCCGCACCTCAAAGTGCCGTCTGTACAGCCCTGCCAGGCCGCGGCAGCACCCACCTTTTGAGGCCGTGGAGGTCCGTCAGCTCCCCCAGCTTGTGCCGCACAGACTCCACGACGTCTGAGTCCCTGCAAGGGTGGACAGGAAAACCCACGGGAAAAGAGAAAAGGAGATTCAGGCTACTGCAAAACATTTCAGGCAGCCAAAATGACAGTGCAGAAGGGAAGGTGCTGGCATCAACGTGTTGGGGCTGAGACCACTCCCTAAAACCACCTTCCATCCAAAACCTCCAAGCACACTGCTTGTTTCCAAGAGCCACCCTTGCCAGGATTCAGATCAGGATTCAATCCTTGGTTGCTTTTCATCTTGGGCAATAAACCCTGCCCATACGGAAGCAGTCCGGGCTCTTTCCAGTCCACAGTGGGCACATCCTGCACTTTGCTCTTGGTGACTGCTTGCAGCAGAAAGCAATGGGGAACCAGGTCCCAAGCTGGTTTCTAGGGCTTTCTAAAGGGTTCAGGTTCAAGGAACGCCTCGGTGACCCTCCCAGGGTCCTCTGCAAGGAGGCAGGGCCTTTCCCAGGTCTGGCATGTGGGCTGGGGGCTGTCAGCCCAGGAAGAAGGATGCTGCTGCTCACCACATGTCCAGGTGGAAGCTGGCAGTTTCCATGTCATCAAACTCCCTGCAACGCGCAAGCGGGAAACCGTTACTTGAGCAGTAGTCACTGGGGTCAGAGAGATGGGGAGCAAGCAGGCAGGACAGCTAAAGATTAAAGGCAGGGGGCTGCCACCAGGCCCCCAGGGATGATGGAGGCCCCCATGCCACCCAACATGGGCTGGGCAATTCATGGGAGAGCCCCGAGGGAGAGATTTTTGCCACCTCTCCATGCCACGATCTCATTTTTCTGCTCCCTTGATCTGTTAATTGGGTCAGACCTGAAATACAGTGAGAACCAGCTGGCATTGACCTAGCAAAGTCCCAAATCCCACCTAGGGCAGAAGGTTAACTTAGCCCTGAGCTTGGCATCTCTTTAGTGACCATCTAAGCCTTAAGGCACAACCCTCCAGCCCTCCCAGCACCCCACTGCTGCCCCAGAGTGTGATCCCTTGGAAAGATCCCTTGCTAAGCAAGGCAGCAGCCACCAGCGAAGAGCAGATGACGGCAAGGCAGCTTACAGGATAAATGTCTCATCCCACACTGGGCTGAGGGTCTGGTTTATGACTTGGGTGCGATGGATCTGGTCTTCGGGGATGAGGTCTTTGACCACAGCCTTTGGCCGCTTCTTGTTCTCCGGATGAGCTGGTTCCTGGCTCTTGGACTCGATTCCCAGCAGGCAGTATGGGTCGCTGAACCCTGCAACGGCAGGGAAGTGAACGACCCCGTTGCAACAACACGCAGCAGCTGTCCTTTTTCTGCCCAAGACACCCGCGTATCTCCACTCACCACTGACGTCTTTACCCAAGATCCCTTTGGCTTCCTTCACAGTTGCTTTCAGACAAAAAATTGGGCTCTAGAAGAAAGAAAAATTGTGCAATTTCAGACTTGGGGGGGGGGGGGGAAGAGAGAAGATGTCTTCCACCTGGCAGGATGGAGGCACATTGGGCCTGAAGGCCAAGCCTGCAGGGGCAGAAAGCAGCCACGGGGCTCAGCAGGGCAGCGAGAGCATGTGGGGCTGTCACCGACCCTGCGAGGGAGGACAGGGTTGCAGTGGGACCATGCCGTCGGCTGTCACAGCAGGGTCAGGCCAGCAAGCAGCCCCTGGGCAGGTGCCACGGCGAGGAGCGGCTGCCGAGCTGCCCTACCCCAAAGCTCCAACGCACAGGCCAGGAGGCCCCATGGGGAGACCCCACGGAGCGGGGCCGGCCCTGGGTTGTGTGCTGCTGGGGGACCACATCTTCCTCCTACCTCCAGTTCCTTGACCTGCTGCATGATGACGCTGTGCTCCTCCGGATCCATGCCGAAAGCCTGTTGCGAAAATTAAGGCTGATAACGGATGTTGCCTGGCTAATGGTGGCTGGAGCACAGCCAGGGACTTCCCAGCGCTGGGAAGCGAGGCGCCTGCTCCGTGGGAGCCAGCTGGAGTGCTCGGTGGGAGAGGAGAGGAACAAACAGTCCAGGAGAAAGGCTGGGCAACAGCTGAAAGCACTTAAAGGAAGGACTGCTTCCAACCATCCTGAGCCGAAGATGGATATTGCTTCCTAAAACGCTGCCCTTCCCAGGTGCGAGCTGCCCCCTGCCCCCCGCACAGACATTGCCACTTCATCTTTTAAGGTGGCCCGTTGGTCCCTTCCCTCCACATGCTCCCCGGTCTCTTTTGGTGCCAGGGTAGACATGTGGAAGGGACAAGGGGAATGAGAGGGCAGGTTTCAAGGGGCGGCAGCGATGCTCTTGCCCCGGCTGGCGCGTGGGCACTGACCTTTTGCACGTAGGCGTAGAGCTCCTCAGCATCAGCCACGTGGTTGGGCTCGGGCTTGCCCAGGCGGTACCGGATGGTGTAGAGGACCTCCTCGTAGAGCAGGGCGAGCTGCAGCGAGAGGCGGCCCCTCACCCACGGCCCCTCTCCTGGTGCCGGGCTGTGGGTGGGTGGGTGGGGGGGCGTTTCCACGCGGTGGGGTCACACCAGCGAGGAGTTGCTCAGGGGCAACTGGATGGGGCTCATTTGCTCCGGCTCCCGACAGAGGTGTCCTCGGGGAGCTTCTTGGGGTCCCTGGGTGCTGAGCCGCATCCCCCAACCAGCGGCTCTCCTCCCGCCCGCCTCCCGCGAGGACCACGGGCTCAGCCCCGGGGCTGGCAGCCTTTCCACCCAAAGAAAAGCAGGCCCCGCTCGTACCTCTCGCTTGGAGAACCGGTGCGACAGGTCCATCTGGGAGAAATGAGAAAACCAGGGATGTTTGGGTCTGCTGGCGTGGCAGAGGCCACCTCCGGAGGACGCTGCTGGCTGGGCAGGGGAGGGCAGCGGGACGGGGTGCCAATACCCGCAGCCCGTCGGGGTGCACAGTCCCTAAAGGATGCCCTAAAACCCTGCGGAGATGTTGGGGCAGCACGAAGCCCGTTACGGGCACGGAGGCGTCGGCAGGCGATGGGGACACATGGAGCCCAGGCAGAAAGGCAAACGTTGCTATGACAATGAATGGCTCCTGGATGATATGACGGGCCGGGGGAGGCCCAGCAGCAGCGTTTGCTTTCCAAAATATGGGCAGACCACGGACAGCCGAAGCAACACGCTCCCGCCGCCGCCGTGAGCCGGGTGACCCCGCTCGTGGGTGGAGGGAGTTGGGGAGCGAAGCGCGTGTGAAAGCTGCTCTGGCCCACGGTGCTTGAGCCTCGGGAGCACAACGTGATGCAAAAAAAGAAAAAACCCCTGAGCTTAGAAATTTCGAAATGCTTTTGGAGCTTTGCACGGTGGCCGCCCAGCACGGCCCTTGCTCAGCCGCAGGCTGGAGCAGGAGGCGATGGGGCCCCGGGAGCGACAGGCGAGCGCCTGCCTGGGGCACAGCCCGGGCCCTGAAATGACCCTAGGAGCCTCCTAATAGCAAAAAGAAAAGAGCTGGGACATGAACATTTGCTAATAGCAAATCTGGAGCTGGCATAATCCCCCGGCCATCTGGACTAAATTCAGCTCTTCCACCCACGGCGAGTTTAACCCTTGCGCGCTGCTGCTCTCTCCACCATGCCGGGATTTTCTTTTTAACGAGGGGCAAAGCGCTGGCCACAGCCAGGGCTGCGATCGCTGGGATGCTCGTGCAAGGGGGGGGCACTGCAAGGGGGCCAGGCCCGCTCCCCCCCGCGTGCCAGGGACGGGCTGCCTTCCCGCTGCCCCCGCTGCCGGCACCTGGCTTTTTCCCCAGCCCCTTCCCCGAATCCCCCCGGCCACCGAGGCAGCGGCAGCGCCGGCGGAGCAGGGCCGTGAGCGCAGCGCGGGCGAGGAGGAGGCCTCCGTCACCCTCACGCAGTCGCTTATGGGCGAGACGCAAGCGCGTGCCTTGCGGGAAGCGTGCGAGAGGAGGAGGAGGAGGAGGAGGGAGCGCTTGGGGTCCGGAGAGGGCAAGGCCGCCTGGGAACGCTGCTCGGGGAGCTGTGTTTTGCTTGCCCGCGCGGGGCTGCGGAGGACAGAGCCGAGACGAGGCAGGGGACGCGCTCGCTGCCGCTGCGCCGCGGGCAGAAACCGCTCAGCGCCGCGGCGGAGGGCACTGGGCTGCTCTGGCCCAGGCAGGGCTCTCTGGGCTGACGGCGACGAGCCCGGGGGCACCGGACGGCGCTGGCGAGCGTAGCCCAGCTCCCAGGCCCGGCTTTCGCGCGGTCGCATCGGTACAGCCCCCGTCGCTCCCCCCACCCGGGCGTCCCCCAGCCTGTGCTCAGCCCCAGCTCGCTCCTCCTCGGCGCCGGGTCCCGGCGATGCCGCGGGCACAGCCGCCAGCCCCAGCCCTCCCCGGGGCCCGGCTCCGCGGGGGAGGCGCGTCGCCCCACCAAGCGAGGAGGCCAAGCGGGACGGGGGGGCCACGTACCTCGGGGCTCTCCTCCCCGGGGCCGGTCCCCGCGGGGGCCTCGCCGGCAGCGTCCATGGCGGGGCGAAGCGCAGCCCGGGGCGGCGGAGCTGCTGCCGCTGCCTCCCCTTCCCCACGCTCACATGCTCGGAGGAAACCGCAGCCCTTATCACGCCCAGCCATTTTAGCGAGCGGAAGCGGGCGCGGGCCTCCTGCGAGAGAGGCAGGGGCACCCCGGGTGCCACGTCCTGCCCCGGCGGCTCCGCGGGGACCTCGAGGCGCAGAGAGGATGGGGGGAAAGGGAAGGCTTTGCATCCACTCCAGGCGATAATGTGCAAGCGAGGGGGTGGGAGCGAGCACACAAAACCAGTCCCGAAATGGCAAAAGCAAAACCCAGGCGGAAAAGGGGGTGGTGGAGAAGAGGGGCAGGTGCCCCACGGCCAGGTGGACCCGGGATCCCTCGCAGCCCCTGCAGAGGGGCACGCGGCCCTTTTGCCCCAACCAGCTACCGAGAAAAAAAAGCAGCAGGAAACTGAGTTAAAAGCTTGCGTTTAATGTCAGCTTTCGTTCTTGTAAAGCAGTTTATCTGATTGCAGCTTGCAAGGCAGTTGCCTCCCGAAGCTGTCAGCAGTGCCCTCCCCCGGAGATCCCTATCAGACCACCCGCGCGAGCACCCAACGGAGCCCGCACGAGCATCCAACGGAGAGGAAAGACGGAGGCCTGGAGCGGAGAGCAGCGGCCCAGGAGCTCACCAAGGGATGGCTTCTCCTCCCAGCTGTTTCGCGTGCTTACCCGCACAGCTGGAGCGGCCTCGGGTTGGTGTTTAGCGGTGCTGTTGAGCTAAGAGGGCATTTGCTGCTAAGAGGATAAACCCCCGGACTGTGGGGGAAGCAGCGCTGCCGCCCGCACCCGGGATCTGTGGATCGTCCCCGGGGCCACCGAGCGCCCGGGTGCCCTGCAGCGGGGCCGTGACCACGGCGGGGCAGGGACCCCCCGTCGGGGGGAGATCCCCATCCCCTGGGGCTTCTGGTCCCCAAACGTTCCTCGAAGCCACAAACGGACACTTCGGCCGTGCCGTGAGCCCGTGAGCTCCCGCAGAGGCACCCGGCCCCCCAGCCCCGGGGGAAGCGCTGCGAGGAAGCGCTGTTGCAACGGCTGTGCCCGAGCAGCGGTGTGCACGCACGGGCCCCGGCTTCAGCACCGCTTCCTCTGCCAGCTCGGCTGCGGCATCGCCTCCCCTCCCGGTGCCCGGCCCCAGGGCGGGCAGAGGCGCTCGAGGCCCTTCAGCTAAGCGTGTGCTTTTCCTTAGGCAGAGTTTAAGGGTGTCTCACCCCTTGCGGGTGGACTGAGACACGCCAGATGAGTGGATTTCTCCTCTTCCCCCCTCGCCTTTGATGCTCATCGATCTGGGACAGCAATGCCGAACTCCGCTGCAAAACACCGTCATAGGAAAGCAGAGGTGTAAAGTGCAAAGTATCACTTAAAAAAAATTGCTTTCACCTTTGCTTTCAGCTTGGATTGCGAAAGCAAAATCTGGCACAGCAAAGAGCAACCACACAGATAAAGGCAGAAGGCAGACGCAGCGTGCTGTTAACCCCCCTCGAGCTGCTCACAGCTTTCGCTGCTTCTTCCCAACAAAATAGTAGCAGGACTCAAAGAAATGTCTCTTACCTCAACCAATGCAGAGAGAACGATTGGAAAGAGTTTAGTTAGTCCTCATATCCACCTCCCTTTTCCTTGAAATGCTGAAGAGATAAAAATCAGTATCAATGAGAAGTATTGCTAAACATCAGACAGATTCTCCAGCCAAAAGCCAGTTGCTGTGCTGTGGCTTTGCTCTCTTTAGAGAGGAAAAGATCAGCTTTGATGTGTGAGATGTTGTTAAAAATACTTTCCCCAAAAGTTTCCAAATTGGTAGCTACACGTCTAGGGACTGGCTTTGCAATGCTGTCTGGAAACACTCAGTCATGGCTCTGCAGGGTGGACACAAGTATTTCAGATTCCCCCTGTCACAGGGCAGTTTGCACCTTACCTGAAGCCTCTGTGCTGGGCTCACGTGGAGTTTTGGGCCTCTATGTGTGTGTGCACTAAAGCGGAGTCGTCTGGTGATTGCTTTTTGATAGAAGCAAACATCATCTTTCCCCCTTGGTTTTAACCTGCAGTCGCTTGTTCCCCAAAATACCAGTGGCAAAAGTTGCCAAGATCCCATATCTAAATCTGTTTGAACCCAGGATTACTCCTCATCCTGGAAATGAGTAAGAGAAGCCCTAAAAGTAGCTGCCAAAAGTAGCACAGATTTCTGGCTAGAGGAAATAATCCCAATAAACTCCTTGCCCCAAACCACAGACAATTGGCAGGGACCTTGCAAAACAGCTCAGAAACCCCAGGTCAGGAGACTTCCAGAGGACTGCAAGAACAGCAAGGAAACATCTTAACACACCAGCCAAAAATGTTCAAGAAAAAGGATGCGTAGCACTGCAGAAGGACTTATTTTTCTAAGGGGAGTGGTCAGCATTCGCCAAAATAGACCTCCCTTCCAGCAACATCAATCCCAGTCCCCAAATCACCAGTCAGTGGCACGTACCGTGTCCATGCACAAAACACAGTGAACCCCTCCATTCCCTTTAAAAACATCTCATCCTAAAGGGAAGCACTTCTCCTTGTAGGGTATAAAGCTATATCCAGGCCAGAGCCCTATGGGGTTATAGGCTGCCTCCAGTATAAATTAAGTCCTCAGTTAACTCATGCATGGGGTTGTAGTTGCTGCCATTGGGTCTCCAGAAAAATCAGATTGCCAAAGAACAAGCATTATTGCACTTTTTAAAAGTTATCTTCCTTTTAAAGGAAAACCTGGTACAAAAGGTCCCTCTGTAAGCATGAACAGCAGTTTATGTTCCTACCTCTTGGCTTGGTAATCCTGGTGCCGCAGCCGGCCCTCGCCCTTATCTTGATCTCTGGGCTGGAAACAGGCAAATAGTCAAAAAATTGATTTCAACATGTCCCTTCTCACTTCTCCTTTTAGGCCAGGTCGAATGACTATGCAAAACCCGGCTGTGCCCGACAGTTTGGCAAGCCATCTTGCAAAAACCCAGCGCCGAGGAGACCGAGCGCCGCAGCGGAAGGCAGTTTCAAAATGAGATCAGAGATGCTCCCCGGCCCCCTCCGCGGGAACCGCTGGGCCCTACCGGGCCGCCCGCCCCGGGGCGATCCGGCCGCCGGCTGAACCCCCAGCGACCATGGATGCAATTTGTTCTGGGACCAGTAATTTCATACCCTGGATCGATGCTGGTTATTCGCTTTCCTTCTCGACTGTGGAGCACTTAGGTTATTTCTGTCCTGCCTAAACCCCCTCCTTTTCTTCCAAAGGGGCTCTGGAGCACTTTGAGTGCTGCCCTGGGGAAAAGCGGCGGTACCTAGGGTGGGGGGAACGCCGGCTCCCACACCCACACGTACGCTTTGCAGCAAGAGGGACATTTTAGCAGGATGGGAAGGCAAACCCTGTCTTTCTGGGAAGTGCAAAGGGGACTTTCAGCTGTCCACACGGGGCAGTGAAGTTGCATTTGTGCAATCGGCATTTCCTCTGGGAAGCCTGGGCAGGGACACGGGTTTGAAGCAAGACGTCCCTGCTCCACAGACGGTGCATGTGAGGATGACTCCGGCTGTGCTTCCTGCGAGACAGCCAGCACCCGGGCACCACGGGGTGCTTTATCCCGTCGGGCACAGACCCGGCCTTGCCATCCCCAGCCCCTCCAGGGGAAACGCTGCTGTGACGCTAAGCTCTGCCTGCTGGTGTTTAAAGCTCAGCTCCCTGGAGAAACCAGACTGGATGGTTTCCCAAAGGTGAGTGAACTGAGTGTCCTGTCCTGCCCTCCCCCCGGTACCGGCACGCGAGCCAGACCCCAGGGCTGAGCTGGCTGAAAAACCATCCCAGCTAAAAAGCTGAGTCTCTGGCTCCCTGCACGGCGGCACAGGGCAGGTGGAGAGAGCAAATCTCTCACAGTGATTGCAAAGGGGACATAGCAGAGAACTGGGCACCAGCACCCAACACTTCCGCGCAGGACCTGATGGTCCAGTAGGACCCAGGCCCAGGAGGAGGAGCAGATCGTACAGAGTAGCCTGCACACCAGAAACCAAGCTCTTCCAGCAAGTCTGGGACAGGGCACGTCACAAAAGCATCCTCAGGGCTCTGTGAAGGATTTAACCCCACGGAAGCACTGGGGCTGAGCAAGATCTAATGCAGAAGTCATGAGAGTTAGCAAAGAGGTTTTTGATTCAGGCCCTGCCTCTAGCATTCTTCTTTGACCATCAGATATTGCAGCAGCCCAAGTATCTATGCAGATTTCATGGGCTTCCAGTTATCTCTTCCTTTAGGAGGTCATGAACTTCATGTATTAACCTGGATGCGATTCATCCGGCTTGCAGCGCTCTATGACAGCTTTAAAGCATTTTCTCCATCACTGTCATGTGCTACACGTAGGTAGCAAATATTTTTTCCACCTCCTTTTCCCAGTGAGATGAATTCAGTGTCAGCCACGCAATTTATCATCCCCTCACTGTGCCAGCAGAGCCCCGGGTAGCAGCTGTTCTTGCTGCAGGGACAAGAAAGGGACACACAGATTTAGAGGCCGTTTCATCCGCTGTTTAGCGGCTCTGAGTTCAGACTAGCAGGACCTATAGTAAATGCATGAGCCTAAGAGGGATCAAGGAAGATGCTCGTGAACATGGCAAAGTTTTGGGCTGACATCTCAGTACCAGACTAGACATGTCGACGTGATGTGTATTAAGGGCCTTTCTGCCCGTTCTGGAGTGCTGGAGCACATATACAAAATTATCGACCAGCTTCAACACCCAAATAGTCTCTCCAAGGTTTTTCCTGCTGCCACCTCTCTCCCACGTGCACGTTAAAGCTTCTCTGATGAATCAGGCTCTGAACCCCACCTAGATCAGAAACCTTGGAAGAAAGGAGCAAACTGCAGTGCTGATTTCCCCACCTGCAGATCCCGGGCAGACAAGTCAAAACACTGAATATAATTGCAGCCGATCTGCGCTGCGAGGAGAGTGACTGTGTCCCAGCCAGGACCCAGCCCTCGCAGAACAAAGTACACAAACACGTAGGAGAGAGACCAGATTGGAGCAGGGTGAGGGAAAGTTTTAGAAATACAGAATTTGCTGAGCCAAGCTCTCACCACAGATTCCAGCAGTGGAGTACAAGCCATTACCTTTTGCTCCAGTATCCAGAGACAATATCCAACTGTGAAGGAAATCGATCGCCCGCTGGGTCACGGGCGGCCGGAGGACACCGCGGAGATCCTTCCGGGTCCATTCGCACCCTGAAATCCAGCAGCCCCTGACAGCAGGTATGACTCTACACTCCTGCTCTTACAATTACGTAGGGCTTTTCACATCCCGTCGTGGCCTCTCTCAGCAGCAAACAGCCAGCCCTTGAGCAAGGAGGGTGCTGAAATACCGGTTTCCAGTTTAGTCTCATGATGGCAGCCCTTTGAACTGACTCACTCAGAGCAGCAGACCGGTGAGTAATACCCAGCATGACTGCAAGGAAAACCCTTGCCTAAAATCAACACCTCTGCCCTGCATGTCCCAGCATTTCTAACCAACTCACAAAAAAACGTATTTGCCACTCGGACTTGCTCATAAAGCTTTAAACCCGAAACTGCCTCTTGATCACAGCCTGTGCTAACAAAACCCACCTTCTCCTGCCCACTCGAGAGTTATTTACGGCCGACACAAGCCCTTCGCCAGCTGCCGCCCTGGAGGTGCCTGCAACGCGCTTGCGCCGGCCAGCCCCAACCGCTTACCTGCCGGGACTGGACACGGTCCCAGCGCTCCCAGCAGCTGCTGCTCTGGGAACAGCTCAGCCCAGACTTCGCCCCACGCCTCCTGCCACCTCCAACCGCGCTTGCAAAGGCAACCGGCACTGCAAGCAGCATCTCATAAATCACATTGTCCCCACACGGCGAAGATGCAATCAATGGCTTATTTGACTGTCTACCGATAGAAAAGCAGCTGGCAGCCCTTGAAGGAAAACAGACACGGCAGGCGGGCAGCTGGCCAGGTTTGCTTCACTGCGTTCCCAAAGGCTGCTTAGTGCATTTCCTCAGCTGAAAGGGAATTCATGCAAACTAATGATTTGCTTTGATTTTTTTATGATGGGTTGCACACAGGTGGAGCGCTCTAGGTGAAGCCTCAGCGGGACGGTGCGGATGAGAACGGCTCGGCCTCTTTCTTAGGTTGTAGACATTCCTGAACAAGCACACACAAGCACCATCCTTCCGGAGTAAAGACATGCACCGTCCCCAAGGGATATCAACAAGACTTTCAGGGGCTACAGTAGCAAGTTTGTAATTAGTACCTACAATTCCTGCAGTAACAGCTTTTTGCATAAGATCTCAAAGCACTTTAGAAAGACCTAGTTTCACCACACCCCAGTGAGGCAGGGAAATAGCCCTGCGTTCAGAGGGGGAAGCAGGCATTTAGTTTAAGCGACAGACTTCTCAAATAAAGAGCCGAAGTCACTTTGAGAAGACATAACTGTAGGCATTACTAGAAAAACTGTTTGTTTATGCTAAAAGATTTACTGGATCCAGCAATTTAATCTTTCCCTATGCCCCTTTTTATTAAATGGATTTATCTTCATGCAGATCGATAAAGCATAATACTGTCCAAATACTGCAAATGAATAGTATAGATTTAGCTTTCATATGACAGCCTTACTGCTGCATAACAACTGATTAAGCATTCAAGCTGAAACTAGATATGGAGACATACTAATGCATGCCATTTCTTCCTGCCCTACTCTCATCCCCGCTTCCGGAGCAGGGGCAGACTTTCAATAGCACTTCATTATTTTAGCATTTAAAATCTTCCCCTGTACACGGGCAGGACTGGATGATTCTTCCACCTTATCTAAGCTATTTTCAAGTAGAGCACAGCCCACTCTTCCCATCAGGGAGAGGATAGAGAATGCTGAATATCTAACCCAGATCTATGTTCTCTGCTCAAATCTTCACGAGTGAAGCAGGGATTCTCACCTACATCAGGCTGGCCAAAATGTGCACCCTCCCAATTGCACTGCTCCATTCAGTGTCACACTTGTCTCAGCCTTACCAACTGTGCAACTTGCCTAGCCTTTGGCCCCATGTCTTCATCATTCCTGCCATGCGCTTCTCTTCTTCCCACCGGATATAATGAGATGACCACGATCGATCTCTTCATTCTGACTTGCTCCTTCTCACCGAAGTCTAGCCTAGAGAAACAGGGACACTCCCCAACAAGCCATTGTAAAAAGCACACAGTTCAAGAGCCACTGATTTAGCTATTATCCTTGTTAAGGAAAGGAATATTTGACTTCTTCCAGCTTGACTCATCCTCTTAGAATATCTTCGCTTTTAGCAGCAAATAGCATGGTCTCTCCGTTATCTTACCACTTGCCTGCACTAAGGAAACAGAAACTCAGCTTGAACTGTGAAGCCAAGTTCTCATGAAAGCAGGTATCTAAATGCTTCTTCTCTCAAGCACACTTTGTTGCGGAAAGATTTAACAATCTTGCGGGTTTGTACCGATTGCTGGCATCAGAGCTGCACAGAAAGTGGTGCTGGGCAAGAAACCTGGAAAGTTGGTGCAAACTATATTTTCTAAGATTATCTTTCTTGGAGTAGAGGGTAACTGGGAGAGAGCACTTCAAAACAAAGTAAGAGCCCTGCAGTACAAAACACTGATAGAGCCACAGCAGCCGTCTTCTGAAGAGTCTTAGAGCTGGACAGATAAAGTCAAGAAATCATGCCGAATGGTACAAGCTATTGCTAGATTTGACATAATTTAACTCACAAAACAGGATTTATTAGGTTCTCACTGCGCTGTAACATCTTAATGCTTTCCTTTCCACCCACCTCTTGCTACAGAAAGCAAACCCAAGTGGATCAGCCAGCCTTAGAATTCAATAAAAGAGATATCTGGAAGGATGTGAGAGCCAAACACAACATAGCAGGAGGGTGGAATCTGGAAGATTGCCACCCCAGTTGATTGGGAAAGCTTCAAGTGCATTAAGGCAGCCAGTTGCAGCTTGGAAGGGGAATGAAGCAGAGCTGGGTTTGGATGTTAGCTTTGGAGCAGCTTCTGAATACCTTCCATTTGCTACGGGTCAGTGTGAACTAAAGGGTCTCATCTAATCTCAGTAACCACAGGAGCACATCCCATGGGGTAGGATGTCCCCTTTTCTGCCCTACTGATCAGTACTTCCTTCCAGTTCTGCTCATGCGTAAGTACCAATAGCTCTTGCACAGCTGCTACTGGAGCACATCCAGGAGGAGCTCTTCATGCTGCCTGAGTAATAACTCCCCACTTTTCCAGGGTGAGGAGCTACCAGTTGGACCACACTGCCTTAGAGAATACAGACCTGAGCACAGAGCTGTCCAGACACTCAGCACACTTAGAAAAGAAGTTACGAATTCTTGTCTTCTAATTACAGACAGATTTCAGTATGCTGTGTGCCTCAACCACCTCTTCTAGCATTAGATTGCAGAGGGATGGCCTGGAAAAACACATCTTTGTAAAATGTTCAGCAGCTGCCTCATCCATTTACAACAGGAAATGTGAAAGGGGCGTTTATAAAGATTTTAACATCTTATATTCATTTCACAAAGTAAGCAGAAGTCAAGAGAAATCAAGTGACTAATGCAAAGTCGCAAATGAATAGCCAAGCCAAGAACAAAATCCTACTTTACCAAATGATTTTGCTGCCTGATAATTCCCCCCTCCCCACCCTATTTGCTGCCTGATAATTCCCCCCTCCCCACCCTATCCGAAGCTACTAAGTCACCATCAGGTTTGCCAGTTCACACACAAATGCACAAACATTGTAAGTTTTGAACTGATTTCTCTTTACTTCACAGTCCTGGCAAAACAAATTGCATTCAGAAGTCATTTCACATTAATATATTAATCAAACAGTTTCAAAATAAATACTCTTTTTAAATAACCATTTCTTTACATCACTGCAGTAGCAATTCTAGAAAAATCAGTGCACAGAGTAGCAATTTGATTAATCAGCTAGACTCAAATGAAAAGAAAACAAGAGGTGAACCTTTTTCTCTCCAAGCAGGCTGCATGCAGTAAGTCTCAGCAAGCTTCCCTAGCACATGATCTTTCTTGTTTTTGCTGGGAAGGATTTTATCTCCCATAGACACTGTCAGAAGTCAGTGAAATCTGATTTGCGTGCAAAGCTTTGTACAATGCAAGTTTCACAACCTGGTTACTGATCAGTCCTGCAGAGGTTCCAAATACTACAGTCATTGCTAATGAGATCAATGAACCAGGGCTACGGAAGGAAAATGCTTGAACCCCCAGCCCAAGGAGCCCACATTCAAGTTACTGAGAAGTAAATTCACAGCTGATCCAAGAGCACTAACAGTATTAAACAACACTCAAATGAACGGCTCAATTATACCTAATAGCTTAATCCATTGTTTTGCATGTTCTGTCAAGTGCTTCCAGGGCAAAAGTAGAGAAACTATTCCCCCCCCCCCCCCCCACTAGCTATTAATTCACCAGTTAAACCACAGCAGTAAGATGCTTCACTGGCCGAGAAGTGTAGCTTATGTTACAGCAGAGAAAGAAAAAAAAAATCAAAGGTGCATTAATGGCTCTAAAGAGAAGGTTCAGGACTTAGTGATCTTGAACCCAAGTGTCTAACTGAAAAAAAAGAAGCAACAGAAAGTTAAGTGTTCCCATATGATCTATAACTAGTTAGATGTCACTAATCAGCCTTGCAAAGGGCAGTACATTTTCTTAAAAAAGGAAGCTTTTCTGCATCATCATAACGCACAGCAGGAAAATTTGGAGGGCTACCAGATTATTTCCTGCAACTGTCAGGAATGACTTTTCTGAAGTGAGAGGAAAAAAATTAATAGGTATCAATTTCCTTTGAGATCCCAGAGGTTTCCTTTGAAGCCCTTTCTCAGTAGCAGAGGGAGAAGTTGGGTGCAATACTCTAGGTTGAGAGGAATACCCAAGACATCCCTGTGTCCAGAGATGCTCTTGGCTGTACACTAAGATAAATTCAAGACCACTAAGAGTCTTGTTTCCATGTTATGAGCCTGTTAACTGTCAATTTGGAGCAGTTGCTTACTGCAAAGAAGTATAATTTAAGTATCATCAAAAGAAATGGACGCAAGGGAAACGATCACAGACGAAGAGAACCTCCAGTTCTAGCGCTGCCACGCACAGAGAGAAAGGAATAGTGCAGTAGGATAGCAAACCCTCAGGGCTCTACGAGGTAACCCAGGCTGTTTAAATCTCTTCCCTTTCTCTGCACATATCCACCACTGAAGTCCATGAAAGCTATGTGCCTTGAGGGAAGGCTCTAATCCTCGGTGCTATGGACCATGCCCCAAGATTCAGCCAAAACGGGAAGTAAGAAAGCAATGAGTTGTGGAGAAGTTCTGTGTTATCTTATTGGTTTTTCTTGTCCTCTGGTGGGAAGTATGGAGGAGGGGGTGGCTGGTCCTGAAATAAAGGCAAAAAAAGAACATCAATTCATGGCTAAGGAAAAACAAAATCCATTCAGAAACATCTTGCTTTGTCATTGAGAAAAAGAACTGCTAACACAATATGGCCCTCTAAAACCCTTGCTACTTGCACAATTCTTACTCGCTTATGAATAGGAAATGTTTGAGGAAGCTAGTTTTAGAAGGGATCAGTTTTCTTGATGGAAACATGGGCCTCCTCTTTACAGGCAACACACTTTTGGGCTCGCATTGCAAAAAATGATATAAAAACTTACTGTGGGCATATAGACGTTATGTGGGTTGACTGGGCTGTAGTAAGCGCTGGCAGCAGCTTCGGCAGCCTTTGCTTCAGCTGTCACAGAAGCACAGAAGTTACAGATTCAGCAATGGAGAGAATTTTTATAATCAAAAACTCTTCATATTTCTGGCTATCAAGCGTTAGAGCTAGAGAGCTATTTGACCAACGCTCAAACTGCAAAGTAGCTATGACATAAACATGGCAATTGAGCATAATCTCTTCCAAGTAGTAAAGAGTAGAGATTCAGTTGCCATAGCATTGTCTAGTCACAAGCGAAGCAGACCAGGATTTAAGTTGGAAATATCACCTGGGATTCTTGTTAGCCAAAGAATAAACACTTACAGCTGTTCTGACTGAATACAGACAATACTCCTTAAAAAGGCAGTCAACAAACCATCTTCTTTGGCAGTTAAAAAAAAACAAACCAAACCAAACAACACAAGTTGATAGCAGCTCAGGGCATTCACACTTAAAAGTAATTTATGAGGCTAATCCAGAGCCTCTATTTCTGCAAAATACAAAAATCTTGTACTCAAGCTTCTGGATCCAGGCCATTTTCCAAATAATAATTCAAAGCTGACTGGTTGTTGATTCAAACTGAAGAGACAAGCTAAGTCCTTATCCAGACGAACATCCTTAAAATAGAGAGGTCTATGGTTCTATCCAACCACAGAAGCCCATTTCTTGCTTTTTTTCTCCCCCCATGCAGAACCTTTTAAAATCATGTTCCAAATCATTCTGATAAATCCCAAATGAGTGAAAATATGAGACTGAATTTTCTCCAACTCCTTTCCATTGTCTGTTCCTCAATTCCATATTGCTCAAGGTAAAGTAACAGGGTTAGAACGAAATGGGGTGCTAGGAGGGCCAATATCAGCAGTCACATCATTGCTAACTAAAAAGGACTAGAAACCTATTCCACCCTTAATTTTTTCTTATTCATCTGAAATACGAGATGAAGAAAACAAGTTTATCACAAGAGGAGAATCATAAACTGTATTTTTTTCCATCACACACACACACAAAATTTCCACTGATGATATTCAAGCTGGAAAGAAACAGGCTGGCCTCCAGACTGTAGAATACACAAGGCTGGGGATTAGGGGAGCTCTCTAATCCACCTCTCCTAAATGATTTTAACTTCTAAGTGGAGCTTCTAAATTGACTCTAAGTTCCCCAAGAGGTAGCAGACATGAAACCTGAAAGGCACTAACACAATTATGACTTTTCAGAGCAGTAACACTGACACTCAGCATCATCAGTACCATAAACAAGGATTTGTGCTACATTTTTGCACAGCTGTTGTCAAGAAGTGATAAGAAAATGTCCGCCAACTTCTTTCCAGTGCCGATACTAGTGACGTTCTAACGCAGTTGTGAGCTGAGCCAGCTGGACACACTTCTTACCTGCGGGAGTGGAAGGTAGGTCTGGACCACTGACAACGGGTGGCTCCATGGGCCCTGGGTACGGCGGGGGCGGAAGCTGCATGTAACCCATGTCTCTATCCATCATAGGGGGACCAGGATAAAACTCTGTCAGGAATAGAAACGACACAGCAGAAGACTTAGCTCCTTTGGGTGCATCACAACGTGCAGACCAAATAAGCCAAAAGCAAATACAATTAAGCTCAGGAACAGAAGTTATGTAAGGCGCCAAAGTAAAAGAAGATACAAAAATTGTATTTCTTCCCCTTTTACCTATTCTTAACTTTTGCTAAGTAGAATAATTTCTATCTTCAATTCCCGGACCTACCAGGAGGAGGTGGGGGGTAAGGGTAGCCCCCATTAGCTGCAGGTGGTGCAAAAGCATAGGATCCATTCGGCATGTAGGAATAGCCGTAAGCTCCATTGGGCACTTCACCTCTGGAGGCTGGAAAAGTAAAGGTAAGTTCAACACATCAAAACATCACGCCTGAATCAAATGCAGTCCAAGTGAGCCTTTTGTGGCTAGAACCCCAAACTCAAAGAGTTTTTAATCTGAAAAAACAGACTCTGTCCTAGTAAATCCGCTGTGCACTGGATGTGCAGAAAGTATTTTTTAAGCAAGCGAGTTCCAGCTACAGCCTGAAATTCAAATGGACTTCAAATATCCAACTTGCTGCAACTTAAACTACCCTTGCTGTAAGGCAAGGGCTCCTGAGACCACAAAGCTAAATGTCAGGCACCACTAGACTCCCATACCTTGAGATGCCACTTGCAGCATACGCTGTCCAAACTCGATAGCACCCCCAGCTGAAAAGGTCATTTTGAATGTGGTAGATCCTTCCCAGCCACCTGCAAGGCGGAGAGAGAGAATTCAGAAGGATGCTAAAGATCCTTTTCGAAGCTATTTAGGCTTCATGCTTTATCTGCAGATCCCTTGTATATAATGCTCTAAAAGGCTTATCCCAAATATCCAAGAAAAAACTGCAGATAAAGCAGCAGAATTATAGTATTATCAGAAAAATTCATATTGGACAATATTTTCAGGTCAAGAGACACCTCAAGAAGAAACATCAATGAGGGAGACATTCAAAAGCTTTCTAAAGTTGTGCCTGTTATCACACCAGCTGCTGACAGACCAAGCTATCAGAAGCACTGGATTTGCTCTAGCTTTGTATAAGATTAGTGCAGAAGACAGGGATTTTGTTAATCTCGTTTGCTAAAAAGCCTTTGCAGCTACACCTAACTGTCAGCTATAAATTAGTTTGGGAGTTTGAGTGCCCAGTGAAGCAGAGAGCTTAATGAAAAACACGGACCACATAAATCCATTAGAGTCCACAGAAGATATTTCAAGTCAGGATAATAAAAAATTAGCAACATCTCATATTTCAGACTAAAAAAGAAAAACATGCACAGCCTACAGTCCCCAACAATGCATCAAAGCAGTAGCTCTGTCAGTGCTGAAATAGGGACATGTAGAATACAGAGCCTTTTGAGCTTAACCAGACTCATGGCTGTTAAAGCAACATCCTCATTAAAGGAGACAGCTTCTGGGGAAGACTCACAGGGATTTAGCTAAAGCCTTTTGCCTTTCACATAGTTTCCAGAGTTTGTCCTCACTGCTTGGGCTCCCTCTCATGCTGGATTGTCCCATTTTGATCCTGCACGGAAGCTATAATGCTGATTTTAGGATTATAGACTGAAGTTTCCTAAGCACTGTATTGTGATTTCAGTGCCACAGCTAGTACGAAAAAAAAAAAAATCAAGCTGGAGAGGAGAGAGAGTTTATTCAACTATGTGCCTTTGGCAAGAAGGGGAAGCATACGGCACAGCGGTAAAGTACATTTCTTCTTGGAAAGAAGTCTACTCCTTCCTTCTTGTTGAACACAGTATGAAACCACCTTTTGGAGACTCCCTAATTTCAAAATAGCCTGTTCTTTCCCCCCAAAGTGTCATTTTTACTGGTAAGATACACTATGGCAATAATATGCCTTTCCTTGAACCGTACAAGAAACTAATGATGGAGAACAACGCTCTGGAGATCTGCATCTGAAAATCAGCATAGACCTTAGAAAGAATCAGAAGTGTTGGCATAGAAGGATCTGGATGCAGAATTAATAGATAACCCTAACTGACCAAAACTAAATGACATCCTCAGTCTTGCTGACACAGTCTGTTCTCTGCTCCGATGTTCAGCCAGTGAGATCACTTGGCTAAATGAACTTAATATTTTGTACAGAGGGCAGGAATGAGATCAGTTACAGAACAGATCTCTTCATTGTAACTGTACAGGGAGCAGACAAGGGGAATATTTTTAGCTACTGGTTTTAAAGAAAGAAACAATTTTAGCAGGACTGCAAAAGTCCATCTGGTCGGTATCCAGTTTAAGTCAAACTGGATACTTACTTCGCTATGAATTAGATGCTTTCTATTTTATAGTTCAACTGCGTTTCTATATAATACATACCTCCTGCCTCTGCTTTCACTGTACCCTTGATATAATTTGCTCCAAAGACAGGCTGCTTAATTTCACAATCTTTCAACAAATAAAAGGGCATCATGAAAGACTGCATAGCATCCTTCCCCTTTGATACAAAGATAACCTGAAAAGAAAAGAACATTACGAAGGGTGCTTAAAACAAGCAGGAAACACAACTGAGCTTATTATTTGAAAAGAGTTTTCAATGTACTGAAGCTACTTCCCACACCTGAAGCTCCTAGTCGGTTCTGCAAACAGCAGCAAGGCTAAACTAAAGCTTCAATGCAATAAAGTGCCTTCCAGAAACATTACGCTTGCTCAGATAATACTCCTCCCAGTTTCTAGAGAACGCACAGCTCCACACAGCTATGATTTAGGAGCTTAGCTTACATTCAGCATTTCCAGACCATTGCTAATTTCCAATCTTGAAGATGCCTGATAAACTGAACAGCTGCCTGTATAAGAACTAATCAGATTTTACCATCTTTTGACAAACAGATCAGACATGCGATGAATTCATAATGCTCCCCAGAGGGAGTGGATGAGTCCTACTTCAAGAGGTAGTAGTTTATGCCAACTTTCATGCACCAAGGACATTTAAATACAGAATTGCAAAGAGCTCTTATCTCCTTATGCAAGATAATGCCTTTTACTACTTACTCGGTAGGGAGTCAAGAAAACACTCCCTTTCTTGGTCCCCTTGAAGGCATCTGGCATAGGTTCGATGTCACTGAAGGTAATTTCTATGTGATCATAGGTCATCAGAATGCTACAAACAAGACAACCAGAGAAGAGGCATAGTGTTACAGCTCAACACTGTGGTCCAGCATGCGCTTAGTTTACCGACCTACCAAAACTAGCTTTAATCTCAGGCAAATACTCAGCGGACAGTATCAGTTTGACTTGCATTTTTTTGTTGGCAGGAACAACTTGAGCAGTACTAGCTACTTGTTCCCAACCTTGTGCTTCTTCCTCAGTGTGCTGGCACTGCTACAGCTATCTGCAGAGCCAGGTAGTGAATCTAGTCAATTAAACTGATCAAGATCTGGTTATTGTTTGTTTGGTTTTTGGGTTTTTTTAAGTTATGTTGCATTTCTGCTGGATCAGTTCCCTAATCTGGTATACCACAAGCAGCACAACAGAGCAAGGAGTGCAGAGGCAGGAACTGCTTAAGGTGGCTTATGTAACAAGGCTGTTGAATGTCTAACCCCAGCTTAAGCACTTCTATCACAAAAACATGAGCAGAAGGAACTCCCCTTTCTTGTCACTAGAGTTCGTTAACCTGTGGTGTCCGCACTGACTCCTTAATTCTTAATTAGAAACTGACCTGGTTAAAACCAGTGCAACACCCGTCTGCAGATGCAGCAGTAGCATCGCACTAGGCACTCTTAACACCTAAAGCTGGACAAGTCTCTGTCGCACTTATCTTTAGCAATTTACATGTTACCATCCCTAGTCATTCACCTTTCCCTTCTGCCAGCAAAGGCCTTGGGAAGGCATATGGGCCAGTGGCTTTGGTCATTATGCAATATATCGGCTGAATCAACAACACTTGCAGCTTGGGCTGTGGCACGGGCACACATCTGCTTTGCTAGTTATACCGCAGATGATCTCTGGCCCAAGGTGTGCTGATAGCTGGGAGCACATTAAGCAACGAGGTGTTTGTTTCAGTGAATGCAAGCTTAAGCCACAGACAAGAGCTTCCCGAATTCCCGTAGGGAGGTCTATGTCCCTAATGGAAGTCAGGCGCACAACCCTTGCACCGGTTTCCAGCCGGTCTCACGGAAAGGAGCCCTGCAGGATGAACCGCTCTCTCGCCCCAGGGGCAGCTGAGCGCCGCGCCAGCCCCGAGGCGCCCAGGCAGGCGGGGGGGCGAGGGCCGCCCACCGCCCGGCAGGCGACGGCAGCGCGGGGGAGGCTTCCCGTTCCCGTGGTCGTACCCAGCCCCGGCCCCGCCGCTGCCCTGGGAACACGCGGCGGGGCCCGGCACACCCAGGGGGGTGAGGGGGGGTGACCGGGCCCCGCCGCGCCGGCACCGAAGGGGTTAAACGCCCCCCCTCCCCCGACGGCACGGGGCGCCCCGCCCCCACCCGGCCCGCGGCGCCCCGCCCCCCTCGCGCCCTGACGCTCCCCCTGAGGGGAGAAGCGGGGAGAATGGCCGCCCCCTTTCCCCGAGGAGACGGCGAGCACGGCGCGGGGGGCAACCTCACCTCTCGCTGTTGTTAACGATGACGCCGCCGCCCTCCGAGTGGTTCCTGTTCAGCGCCATGACCGCCGCCGCCGCCGCTGCCTCCTCGCAACACCGAGCCCGCTCTGCGCCTGCGCGCGGCAGGTGATGGCTGACGCCGGTGACGTCAAGGCGCGACGGCGCGCGACCCGCCCCCAGCGCGGCGCATGCTGGGAGTTGTAGTCCCCGCGCAGCCCTGGGGGCGCCTCGTCCCCCCTCAGCAGCCCTTGGCGCCCCGTGGGGTGCCCGGGGACGGGCTGCGGCGTGGGCCCGGACTGGCTTGGGGGCCGCTTTCACCCCTTTTCTGCCCAGCATCAGGCCCCGCGGCCTCGCTCACCACCTCCATCGGGTCCCCAAAGCGCTGGGGGCGCTGGCCATCCCTTGGGGCCTGTCAACGAGTGGGGATTTTATAAAAAACGAGGGGCGCGTGGGGGGGGCGGGAGGCGGCAACATGGCTCCCCGGGTGCGACGCGGCTCTGCCCGGGCCTGAACGCCTGTCTGTGCTCCAGCTCCTGCAGTTAACCTGATAAAATACAGCAGCACTCCCAGCGCGTCATGCCGACGACATCTTGCCCTCGCCAAAAGCAGCTTGGCAGAGCGCGTGGTGCTCGCGTGTGGCCGTCAGGGCACTTGGAGGTCAGACGCTGGGGCTGAGCGGGAAAACATTTGCCGTAGATACAGGGGCAAACGACAAATCCCTCCCTGAGCTGCTCTGTGGCAGCGCCGGCGGCTTGGAGGACCCGCGGCACCGCGAGCACGCGGCGCGTTAAAGCTATTCCAAGGGATTCCAGCTGAGGCCCCAAAGTCAACAGTTTTATAATCGCTTTATAATCAGCATTACTTTTACTGGGCTAAAAGTCACCGTTCATGTATTATTAAACCTCCTTTTTATGTTTTCTATAGGGAGCAATAGGGATAATCCGAAGATCCGCTCTCCTCCTTTTCGGGAAAATTTTTTGAAGCGTTGAGAAACCTGTTAATCATCTGATTACGTGTTCCTCTGATCACATATAATAAAGCAATTTAAGTTGCTTGGAGCCTGCTTGACTTGGCAGCGGTCTGTCTGGCTTCCTTTTTTAGACGGCTGTGTGGTGTTCGCATGGACACCCTGGGAACGCTGCGCTTCACGGGTGGGAGCCTGCAAAGCAAAAAAAGCACAGCAAAAAACCTCTGGCACTGCTCAAATTGCCACTTTGTTCTAAAATGCTGTATTTTGCTGTGGGTTGCACTGTCGTTTTTTTCCCTGAAGGCATTTCCTGGCCAGCCCGCTAGCGGATAAAACACTCGCTTTTCCTGGGATGCCATCCAGTTCAGCATGTAAGGAGGAGCTGTTTGCACGTCACATGCGACCACAAGTGATTTTAATGCCGTTTGGCAGGATCTCCCAGGGAAAAGCCCAGAATTAAATGAAACTGAGACAGAATTGGCCTCTCAGTTAAGTGGCCAGGGCAGACTTCAGCTATTTGGTAAGGCAGAATAAAAAAGCATCTGATACCTGGTGGTACTCTACCTAAAATGAGGCAGCAAGGATGCTCAGTTTCCAACAGTTTTTTAATTCAGATGCTTAATGCACATTTTGTGTTTCAGATGCTTGCATACAGACTTTGGAGCCCAATATTAAATGCTCTCTGTGCAGGAATCACCCTGCTTTCGGTTTGTAAAATTAAGCCTTTATATTCAAGAGAATTAAACTGAAGGAACTATAAGGCATGCCTGGAAGAAATCTGGGAGCAGGAAAATATCTGTGGCATTTGCATAGCCATACTATGAGTATAGTCTACTGCCTCCAAGTGGGCAAGCAAGCAGATGCAAAGCTAATCAATCTGAGTATTTCTTCATATCAATAACCTATATAATATGCAAATATATTGATAACGTATATTTTCCTAGATTATTTTCTTAATGGCTTTGAGCTTTTCCCTGCAGGGTTTGCAGCCCAGCCACCTCCAGCCCTGAGGGCCTAAGAATCAGATGGGGTGGGGGGAAAAGCAGAAAAGCTACATAATGGAAACTAGATTTAAATAAATGCAGTGACATAATCTGTATAGTTCTTGGCAAGAAAATAGCAAGTTTGTGCTTTTCATATCCGCTTTTTAATAAGCTGTAAGTTTCCCTTTTAAGAAACTGTTATAATAAACAGTCCTGGTTCCTCTCCTATTAAAGGCAGTAACAAACATCCACTCAGCTTCCACTGGAGTTCCCAGCTGAAGCACTGCCACCTCTCATGAGTCACAACTTGCCCTGTAACATGTTTTTCTAGTAGCTCCAGCTGACATTTGGTATTCAGAAACTCAGCCTTTGCTTAAAAATGCTGCTGGTGAGCGTGCTTGTGCGTGGAGAGCTCTAGACTGCGCGTTCCATATAAAACCTTGGAGATTTACACTCTACAAAGCTTAAAACACTAAGGAAAGAAGTGCCTAAAATATTTTTTTAAACTTCATTATTGTTAAGCTGAGGACAGAGGCAGAAGAGACCCAAAGAGAGAAGTGAGATAAGTCATTATTTTGCATTGCCCAGGACTTGCAATATTGCTCTTGGATTCTAGGATTCTTCCATTCCTTTCACAATCAAGCAATAAAAACATGTATTTGGCTCAATTCCCTTGGACACACTTGGAAAATAAAATCTCTGTTATTTTAAGCCAGAGGTACAGGACACAGAAAAATAAACGAGAGATAATCGGACAACTGCTTTGGTTTGGTATTTAAAGGAAAGACAACCCAGAACTATGTCTGTATAATATTTAATGGCAATTCATAGTCTCTAATATCATTATATTATTCTGTTACAGTTTCTTCACACACTGTAAAAGACTCTACAGTAACTCTATATTTAAAAAATCCTAGTTAAAAAGAGGAACACTCTGTGACAGCAGAAATAACTCAAGAGGACACAGAAAAGCTGTCTAAATTGCACAGCGCTATCTATCTAAACCCGCCACACCACATTTATCCTTTCGCTTGCAGCAAAACTCGGAGGTCCAGGGTTGCTGCAATGCGCATTTCCTAATCACTCCAGTTTACACCACAAATCACTGGGAAGACGGGATCACTGTGTCCAGTCAAACTCTGGTCCAACAGCCCGGGGGATTGTTCCCATCTGAAATTGGTTAGAATTTGCTTTATGCCCTGAAACACGAGGATTTATAGCACTTCCAACCAGGAGGAAAAGCAGCAGCCGGAAAGGAGAGGGTTTGATAACGCTTTCCAGCTGCATCACATCTACAGGAGCCCTCAAAATCCTCCATAAAGCCGCGTATCCGTATCCCGGCTAATGGGGCAGAGATGAATTAAGCAACCGGCCCTCGACCGCAGAAAGCCGAGGCACCACTGGAAGCAGAGCCCGGATGCACGGCGATCCCCCCCAGCTGCTCCCGCTTGGCGACAGGGACCGAGAGGAAAGGGAAGAGCGTAGGATCCCTCCAGGGGCTCCAGGACTTGCAGCTCCGCGTTGGGCAGCATGGAGCAGGCAGGGCTGTCCGAGCACGCGGTCCCTCCCGGGAGCAATTGAGCCGCCCACGGCCAGGCGAGACGGGGCGACAGCCCAGATCGGCTCTGTTTACTCTGGCAAAGCTCCTCACTGCAAACGGTGGGAGTTTTGCCTGAGCAACCATCACATTTGGGGCCCAGACAGAGCCGAGATGCTGGCGCAACACGCGGGCTCTCTTCCTGCAGGCACGCAGCGGAGATCGGGGCTACCTTCCTCCTCCTCTCCGGACGCCGCCAGGCACGGGCTGCTGCACGGCTCTAGCTTTCTAATCTGGTTGCGCTATTTCTGACACCGAGGCCTCCCCGGCGTTAACACAACAGCACCGATCCCTGCGCTCTGTCACCGCTGACAGCTCTCGCGAAGGCAAACACCGGCAGGAAAGGCTGGCGCGAGGGAAACAAAGCGTTTTCGGGGCAGGAGCTCAGGACGCGAGGAGCAAAATCCTGTCCGGACATGAGTCGGGGCAACATTCCCACGGGTCGGGAAAGGCCGAGATTTCACCCACGGATTTAGTGTTGAAAGACATCCCTCCCCTTTTCCCACTGCCTGCAATGTTTTAGGGCTCACCGCCTCCACTGGGTGCCCAAGAGGACCCAGGGCAATGACAGCTGATCTCCCCAGCCCTCCGTCCCCGTGCTGAGACCTTGGCACGGCCAAGACCTGGCTTTTTTCCTCCCACGGCTGCCCAGCACGCACGTTGCCCCGGTGCAGCTGGCTCTGCCCCACAGCGCTGGGGAAGGGGCAGCTGCATTCGCACCCTCCCGTCCCCCAGCCGGGACCTAAACGCGGTGGCCGTCGCTGGCACGTCCAGCCTGGACGCGCCGCAGAGGCGGTGGCTTCGGCGGGGTGACGGGGCAGGCGGCCGGGGAGCAGCACCTCTCCCTGCGCCGGCAGGATTTGGCAGCGCCAGTAAATCAGGGCCCTTTGACTGGTTACAATAATGGAGCTGTTCAAGCCTCCGTGTTTATATAGATGTGGTTTTAGCTTTAAACCCTTTAGCCACGTGTCTGCCTTTTCTCCCTGGCTCCCCTTGAATATACTACTATGTTTTCCAGCTTATCCTCTGGGAGATATATATTTTTTTTCATATATATAGATAAATGGGCCATTTTCCATCCCTGTTGAACGCTGGTGCGTCATCAGTGACTCACTCGTGCCAGAGATGAATCCGACCTGCTATATTTTCCTCTCTAGTTATATATTACACAGCACACAGCATTAAGTAAAGCAAGCTCCAGGAGGTAGGTAAAAAGCTAAATAAGAAAAAAGAATAAACTTATAGAAAGGCACGCTGCCCCGAGACAGGGAGCTGCCTGTGCTGCCGCTGCGAGCAGGATTTCGGCTCACGGCATCGCTGTGTCACGCAACAGCCGCTGCAAGCGGGAGGGTATGTTTACAGCTCCGCTGCGCCTTGGCCGCTGTGGGAATTGGCTTAACACTACTGAAGTCCTCTAAAACAGTACAGTGAATTACCATCGTCAGGAAACGCGAGGGGAAATTGGACTGTAAAGCTTCTGCAAGCGGTTTTTCTGAGGAATGTGTTTACTAAAAAGCACATCCTCCGGCCCATCGTCTGCCCTCTCCCACGGCAGCGCAGGGGGCCGCGTTCCTCGGCAGGAGGGTCTCCCGGTCGCCGGCCGTGGCGGGACGCGGTCCCGCGGCCGCGGGGCTCCGGCACGCGCAGGACCCCAGCTTGTCCCGAAACACCGTCCGGCTGCAGTGCCGGCACGCAGTGGTGCTCAGCCCCTCGGGAGAGGTGCTTTGGGCCCTCAGCATCGCCCCCGTGCCCGCCCCGTGCAGCCCGCCCACCCTGCCTCCCCAGCAGCCCCGCGCGGCGGGGGCCGAGGCACGACGGCTGCGCGGCACCGGGGAGGCGAGGGGGCTGCCGTGGGCCCCGTCCAGCCCCTGCCAGGCCGGCTGTTTCAGAGGCGCTGCAGGAAGGAGCACGAGGACGGTGCTGAGGAGGCAAACGAGCGGCCGCGCGGAGCCCGAGGAAAGGCACCAAGCGGAGGATCTGCGCGAGTCGCCAGGGCAGCGCCGGCGGTTATTTAGAAGAGGAGCCAGGCAACGCCGCAGCTGCCCAACATGCAGCTCTGATTTTACCCGGCGCTTTGCACGAGCAACGGGCTTCGCCGAGAAAGCCCAGAGCACCATCCCTGCTGCGCAGACAGGGAAACCAAGGCACAGAGCAGCAGCAGGACTCGCCCGAGTTCGCTCAGCAGGCCGGGGGCAGAGCTGGGACTCGAATCCAGATCCTCCCGGGTCCCAGTCCATGGCTCTGCCCACCAGACAGCTTCATCCACCCCCGAGTCGCAAGCGGCAGGGAACAAGGAGGGAGGGCTGTCACAGAGGAACACGACGCTACCAAAGAGAAGCCAAGACGGGGCGAGTTACGGCACCAGAGACTCTTCTGGGTCTTCCCTTGCTCCAGCTCCCTGGGGAGTTACCTGCGCTTTAGTACCGAAACGCAATCTTTCTTCAGTGGCCCGATCTGCAGGTGGGCATCGACGCTCTCCAGGAAGAAGGCTGCTTTCAGGTTGTAGGAGAAGAGAGAGGGGAATCTGCAGTTGATCTTGTTCTGGAAAGCATCAAACTGACCCTTCTTAAAACGGGAGACCTTGAGCTGCTGCAGGCAGGTCATCTTGGAGTCCTTGACTCCGTAGAACGTCAGGGCCTTCTCCGAGTACTCCAGGAAGACCCCGATGGTGTGGAAAAACGGCTGCTGGATGACAGACTCAAAGCCACCAAACCAGGCCACGTAGTTCTGACCGTTCCACTGCAGGCAGCAGGACTTCTCGTTCCGCCCCAGGCGCCCGCGGTCGTAGGACTCCCGGGGGTTGAAATCATCCGTGACGATGCCGATGCTGACCCAGCCGTCGATGAGCTCCACCTCCCAGTAATAGTTGCCGCGGTTCATGAGGTTCTCGCCCAGCACCTGCTCGCAGTTGATGAACCGGGTCACGCGCTCCGGGTAGGGGATGGGGCAAAGCACTCGCTTGGCCCCTTTGGTGCCGAACAGCTGGATGAACTTGTCGGCCGTGTCGCTGTCCAGGTCAATCACGAAGGCAACTGTGTGGGGCAGGGAGAAAACATGAGGATGAGGGGGAAAGCAAGGAGAAATCTAAAACAACTGCTTCTTGCACTCAGCTCTCGCTGCCGAGCAGGTTCTCCCCAAAAGCCACAGGCAGCCCGCAACACGCAGGGCTCCGCGGGCTCTCCCTCGAGCGAACGGCTGCTGGAGCCGGATCCTAACGCAGGGAATTTCCAGAGGTAGCAGCCCTCCTCTGAGCACTGCCAGGCGCTCCCCACCCCAGGAATTCAGCCCTGGACACGGACCACTGCTGACCGCATCGCACAGCTGGTGCCCGATCCCACGGCAGGTTGGGCCCCCACGGCTGCAAAGGGGTGCCCCGCGGCGCAGCACCGCTGCCTCAAGCCTGGGCTTTGCCTCCCAGCTCCCAGCGAGGGGCCCCCAGCACCACCCAGGCAGGTCCGGCCGCGCAGAGCTCCCCGGCCCCGAGGACCGCTTGGCCATTGCCCCTTGCGGTGCCCCTCAGTGGAGATCTCAGCAGATGACCGTGAATCCCCCGCTGTGATTCGGACCCACGTGAGGCCGGGGGGACTCGACAGGCTTGGAGCCCGACCCAAGCCCTGCACCCTACGAACAGCCCCTGGGGACGTGAGCTCGGCTTGCCCTGGGGATGGGGAGGAAGGAAGCAAGCCCAGGGATGGAAAATCAGCTGCCTGGTGTGTGTAGGTCATGGAGATACGTTGTCTCCACTCCTCGCCTGCCCACAGTGAGGTTCTCCAGTTTCCCAACTTGTTTCGGACCAGCCCCTTCCTTGCCCTACCATGACCTGCTCAACCAACACCGAGACAGCGCTGCTGGCCGGGAACATCCTCAGATGACGGCCAGTTTGTAGCAATTTCCTCAATTCACACGACTCTCCCTTGGGCTCCTTTTCCCCCTCTCTCCCCGCATTGCTGCCCTGCTGTCACAGCACTGTGTTCCCCCACTGAATTATCCATCAGCTTAACGCAATCAAAGCTGACCCTCAGCAGACCGCTGTTCTGCAGACGAACAAGGCAGACGCACAAATTCTGATCTAATTAAACAGAGGAGCAAATCTGCCGACGGCGGGAAGGCAGCACAAGTTACATGATATACCCACAACCCCCTAGCAGCTGGTCCGGCAGAACCACAGACTACGGAAAAAAAATCACTTAAACAGATTAGGACTGTTGTCAGGAAAGCAAGGAGACTTCCACAAGAGCTGAGCAATACTTCCCCCGGGGCAGGGCAGAGCTCCCGCCAGCCGTCGGCTCGGACCAGGCCTGCCGGGCACGCGGGACGGAGCCAGCCGTCCGCAGAGAGGAAAGGGAAGAGCGGCCTTAGCAACGAGTGTCAAAGCAAAGTCCATCGCTCACATTTCAGGAAGTAATCACGGCCCTCCAGGCAGGCGGGACTGTTCGACTTCTCTGGAAACTGGGACTCGGCCACCGCTGCAAAGACAGGGACGAACGGTTTTACGCCCAGCAAAGAAACCAGTGCCAAAAGATTTCGAGCAGGACTAAGAAAGCCAAGTTCGTCAGCTCCTTTTCCTCCCGCTGCATCTCCCGCTACCTTATCCCAACCTCACCTCCGACACCCTGACGGTGCCCAGCTGCACGCCGCCGCGGCCCCCAAGCTCCAGCCCACGCTGTCTCCTGCGCATCCCTGCAGGCTCTGGCGTAGCAAAGGACGGAGGCCGCCTTTGCCACCCCACGAGTGGCCAAGAAAACGAGAGGCCGCAGGGAGCTGAGCCTAAGCGAGAGCGCGAGATGGGGAGAGGCCTGACCTTCCAGCTGCTGTGGCTTTTGAGCGCTGGCACGTTTGGGACACCACAGCCTGCCTAATGAAGAGGATCGTCTATCCCAGGAAGAAAAAGTCCCCTTTCACGGGAGGCCACCTTGGCCACTCGCCCGCTCCCGCAGGGCCCTGCCTAACTCCCAGGCTGTTTGTTGCCTCTCGATTCCCTGGTCTCCGTGGAAAAAATTTATAAAACCTCAAGTGCGAGGCACAAACCCAGACAGCGATTGTGAAATCCGCAGCGCAACCGTGCCGGGCAGCTTCCAGGGCCAGCACTTTCGCCAAGCCTCAAGCACCTCCCGGCCACTCGTGCATGCCCTGCGGGGAGGACGCGGTGGCTGGGTGCCCGGCACGGCATCTCCGGCCGGGGGGCGAATACAAACCTTCCTCCATCTCCTGGAAGATCAGCCCATCAACTTCTTTCCCCAGCAAGTGGTCCCACTGGTTTTTGCAGGCGTCGGACAGCACATCCTTCACCGCGCACACGGCTTGGGCCGATTTGGTGAAGCTCAGCTCGTTCTGGAAGCTCGGAGCAGGGGAGAGATTTTCTTCCATGGCTATTTTTAGGGCCTGAAACTCCTGAGCCAAGGAGACAGGGTTTCAGGAGATTTCAAACAAGCCGAAGCTGCTTCTTGTTCCGCAACCCCACCCTGCCCCGGAGGATTCGGGAGCTGGCAGCTCGCAGCACTTGGCCCGAAAACAGATTTGCGAGAGGGAGGAGACCGCTTCCCCAGCCACGCGGTCCTGGCGCCTTCTCTTCACTCCCGTTCAAATCCGGGCCCGGACCGTGCCCAGCTCAGAGAGCAGCCTCTCCTCCCCAAACGGTCTCTTCTTGCTAGGTTGCCGGCAAGGGGTGGATGCTCAACAGGAGCCGTGGAGCACCCCGACCCCTCTCCCCCCACACCGAGGCACCGCGCCGGGGCAAGGCATCAGCTTCTCCTGAGCTGCTGTGAGGTGGCGGTGGGGGGGGGTAACAGAGTTTGGCAGCCCGATCCCCCCCCCAGGAGGGAGAAAAGGGAGAGGAATGTGCAAATGGGACTGAGACTCTGCAGCCCTCACATCCCGCTGCTCGTTGCACCCAGCTCCACCTGAAATAGGGTGGCATGTAAATAAACAAATAAAATACATACATATATATTTATACAGAGAGAGACAGTGTCGGGCCCTGTCCCCACGCACCTGGAGGAAGTAGATGGTGTCTGTGCTGGGGACGTTCTCCAGGTTCTGCTTGCACTGGGCCAGCTTGGCTCGCCTCTCCTCCTTCTGCTGGAGACTGGCCTCTGCCTCCGCCAGCATGGAGCGCTCCCCGTCCTCGATGAAACCCACCACCTCCTTCTGGAAGGTCGCCAGCACCTTGGAGGCTTCTGCGAAGAGCTTCTCCACTCTCTCCCTCTCCTTGCTGGCGGCACCCTGCGCAGGGAAGAGGGGGCCGTGCTACCATCCATCCGCAGGTGGGAACGCGGGCGCAGGGGTGGAAGGACAGCACTCCTTCCCTTCGGCACCCCAGTTTGCTTTGCAGGGTGTCCCCAACACCCTATAGCTCCCTCCACCCAAGCCCAAGGAGCTCGGAGCACTTTCAACCCAGGTGTCACGGAGCAGCTCCTCCAGGACGCCTCCATGGCTCGTTCCCAGTGGGAGACGGATGCCTAACTGATGTGGAGGAACCAGGCTGGCTGGGCACTGTGGTTCATTGCTCCAGCAGCTCAGATTTCCCCAGGCAGTGACACGTGTGTGCTAGGGCCAAAGGGGACCAAAAAACCCCTCTGAACTTGGGGAGATGGGATCTAAGAGCTGGAGGAGGTCCCGGCATGGTCTTCCTGATGTTCCTCTTTCCAGGTTACAAATGAAAGCAACCAGAGGTGACATGAGGGGCCAGATCCTTCATGGATACAGGAACAGGAACCCATGGGGACATGGTCACCGGTGTGTCACCAAGCACTTGCTCCCCCGTAAGCACCATTTTTACACCCTGCACGCTCTGATAGCTTGTGGCCCCTTCGCCTCTGCTCTCCAGCCCCAGCAAAGAGAGACACTGACGGAGGGGGGCCACCATGCAGTGCTGACTGAGGAAAGCCAGCCAGAACCGCCTCCCGGCTCCGTGTCGGATGCACGCCGGCCTCGTGCGGCCGGAGCGGTCAACGGGGAGCGGAGGGCTCCCCTCCGGCCCCGCCAGGCACGCTCACCTTAATGAGCTCCACCATCTTCCTGGTCTGCGTGATGGTGACCGCCAGCTCCTCCAGCTCGTTCTCGACATCGCTCAGGAATTTGGCTCGCTGGGCCTTCGGACAGAAAGGACGAACGCTGAGCTGTGCCGTCAGCACCGGCACGGCAGCGGGGCACCCGCGGCGCCAACCTGCTGTGGACTCCGGAAGGCAGAGGCCACCGCACGCCGGAGTCACGGTGACAAACCCAATCTCTCCCTGACACAATCTGCAAACACCTTCCTGATCTCTGCAAGCCTCGTCCCGTCCCTTATCTCCACAGAGCACATCCCGCTCCTCCCAAAAATTTGCCATCAAGCTTCAGGCAACGGGAGCAAGGCGAGCCGAAGTTGTTTTCTCCTGTTCCTCCCCTGCCACCCTCCAAACCTGTTTGATTTGCAAACAGGCTTTCTTGCTCGGCTGCGAGACCAAAGCAAAAAAAAAATCGGATTTTGAAAACCAGGCTCTGTTTCGGACAGCACTTACAGCACGCGCAGCTAAGCTGCACGCTCAAAACGGTCTTCCGAGGCTGGAAAAAACCTGCAAGCCACATGGAAACCGAAAGGCAGAACCAGAGCACTCGGGAAACGCAGCGTCAGGTCCCCTGGACGTTTCTTGTAAAAGCCCTCACTGCAAAGCAGCCCGCGAACACGGCTGCAAAGGAAGCGTCGTCCGAGCGCGGCACTTCCTGACGTGCTATTGTTGCCCCGTGACGAGGACGGGTCCCGCGGGAGCCGGGAGGGCTCCTCGCCTCGGCCGGCGGCTCCGCTCTCCGGGCACGCCGCTGGAGGCCGGCGGGGAGTTCGGGAGCTAGCTGGGCGCTGGCAATGCGGGCAGGGAGTCCAAACAAGTGTTGGCGCTGCGGGAAAAGCCCCGGTCCCACCTCCCCCCGGGCTCCTCAGCCCCCAACACCCATCGCATTTGGCACCTGGAGGGGGGAAAGGATGCCCTCCCCGGCCTCCTTTCCCAGCACGCTCACCGAGAACGGCTGATGTTAAGCTGTCGAGGACCGGCAGCTCCCCGGGCTGGGATCACCCGCCTTTTCTATTTTAAGGCCCTCGATGACTAATAACGCGGACAAAAGGGTTTCCTGCGGCCCCAAGAGCGCCGGCAGGGAGCAAACTCGGGGCTGCTGCGTGCCCCCCACCAGCGCCGTCCGCAGCCCCAAGGAAAAGGGCAAATCCCCCCGCATGGCCGCCCCGTCCAGGAGCCGGACTAGCACAGAGAGCTTTGGGGGCTTGCAGCCCCGCAGAGTCCCCACACACTCGTGCCAGGAGTGCCCAGGCAGGGGGCAAGCTGCCTCCCCGCTGGGGAACCCCGGGGGGCTGGCGCCAAGCTCCCATGCCCGGCTCCCGGGGAGGCCCGCGGGTGCGAAACTGGGAGGTGACTCAGCCGCATCTGGGAATGGGAGTGACGGAAAAAAGCCCGCTGCCAAAATGCGAGAGCACAAAGGGCTCATGGAGCGGGAGCGGCGGCCGGGCAGGGTGCCAGCGCGCCCAGAAAACCCTCTCAGATGATGCCGCGGGAACCAGACGGGGAGGGCGGCCCGCCCGTCCCGTGCCCCCGATGTGGGGTGCCCCGCTGGGGCGGCAGCCCCTATGCACCCCCCCCCCCCCCACGCAGGGGACGTGGGTGCAGCACCCACCCCCCTGGCACCCCCCGTGCAGGGATGTTCCCCAGACGGGGTGCAGCATCCCACGACACCCCAGGTGCAGCACCCTGTCCCGCCCGGGGTGCCCTGCTGGAGCAGCACCCCGTACCCCCCCCCGGCTGGGATTACATGGGGCAGGGGTGCAGCACCCACCCCGCCTGGGGTGCCCCACCAGCGCAGCACCCCAGGCCCCCAGCATGCAGCGATTCGGGACCTCGCGTTCCCCCCGCCGGGTGCAGCACCCCGTCCCACCTGGGGCACCCTGCGGGGATCCGGGCCGGGATTGGGGGCCCGGGGGCAGCACCCACCCAGGGAGCCCCCCCGACACCCCCCCCTCCGCCCCTCCCCACGCACCTCCTTGTGCTCGCGCTCCCGCTCGAGGGGCACCACGTCGTGGGCGCGGTGCTCGTGGGCGCGGCAGCGGGCGCACACGCAGGCCTGCTCGGCGCGGCAGAAGCCGTCGAGGGGCTGCAGGTGGCGCGGGCAGAGACCCTCCTCCAGGCGCCGCAGCGGCGGCACGAGGCGGTGGGCGCGGAAGGCGGCGGCGCGGCGGTGCGGCTCCAGGTGCGGCCCGCAGAAGGACGCCAGGCACACGAGGCACGAGCGCGCCGCCGCCGCCCGCGCCCCCGCCGGGCACACGTCGCACAGCACCGCCGCCGCCGCCGCCGCCTCCTCCTCCTCCTCGGCGCCCGGCGCCATCGGCGACCCCGGCAGCGACCCCGGCGGCGACCCCGGCTGCGGCCCCGGCCCCGGCAGCGGCGGCGGGCTGCCCCCGGGCGGGGAGGCGGCCGCGGCGCCCAGCAGCGGCAGCACCTCGCAGAGGGCGCGGTTCTTGCGGAGCCGCAGCGCCGCCGGGAAGGGCTCCTGGCACAGCGGGCAGCGGGCGGCGGCCGCCCCGTCGGCGCCGGCGCCGGGCCGCTCGCGGAGCGCCCCCAGGCAGCCCTGGCAGAAGTTGTGGCCGCACGGCACCGTCACCGGGTCCTTGAGCAGGTCGAGGCAGATGGGGCAGCCGAAGGGGCCGTCGGGCAGCCCCGGCGCCGCCAGGGCCAGCCGCAGCGCCGCGGCGGTGGCAGCGACGGCGGGGGGCGGCGGGGCGCTCCCGGGCGCGGCCTCCATCCCTGCGCGCCCCGCGGCCCCGGTCCCGGCCCCGGCGCCGAGGGGGCGGGCGGCCGCCGCGCCCCGCCTCGCCCCGCCCCGCCGCGCCGCCCCCCGGCCCCGCCAGCGCCGCAGCCGTCGGGGCGCAGCGCGGCGCCGCCGCTCGCCCGGGGCTGCTGCCTCGCGCTCCCCGTGGGCGCCGCATCTGCTGCTCCTCTGCGGGGACCTTCCTCCCCCGGGGTCTGCCCCCTCCTCGGGATCTGCCCCCCCCCCCAAATCTGCTACCTCCCAGGGGATCTGCCCCCAGGAAGCTACCCCCCCCCCCCGACAGATCTGCTACCTCCCAGGGGATCTGCCCCCGGGAATCTACCCCCCCCGACAGATCTGCTACCTCCCAGGGGATCTACTGCCCCCCCAGGGATCTGCCATCTTCCAGGGGATCTCCTGTCCCTCTGGGGGATCTGGTGCCCCCCTGGGATCTGCTACAACGTGGGGGATCTGCTGCACCCCCTGTCCCCTCGATCTACCCCCCTCCGGGAGGCTGTTGCCAGCCTGCTCCCAGCCGCTGTCCCCAGGGACCTGGCTGCACCTCCCGGAGCTCCTGTCCCCGCAGGGAAGCTGCCTCCCCCCCAGGGGTGAAATCCCAACCTGCCCCCAGCCCGGGGGGGCACTGTCGGTGCAAGGGTTGTAGCCAAGTTACTGGCAGGGCCGTGGGGTGGCAGCGCCCATGTCACCCACGTTCCCCCAAGGGACAGGGCTGGGAGGAGCGGGAAGCTGCGGAGTGATGGAGGAAGCCTGGCAAAACTAAACACACCACTTCACAACCAAGGGGATTTCTCCTTTTAAACCTTTTTTTCCTCCAAGAAAACAAGCTGCCGTGATTCATTCCTCGCGCCTTTGCCTGCACATCCCCGGCATCTTCGGATCCGGTGCCCAGCTGCGGGCGGTGAGTCCTCAGGCAGCATCGCGGCGGAGGCTGCGCCCGCGGGGGCGGCCGGGGAGGCGCCGGCTCCCCAGCTCGTCCTTGGAAAAGCTTGAGTCAAAGCCGCCGCTTTTCGTCAGCGCCACATCAACCTTGAGACAGAGCCGCAGGAAACCAGGTTTCCCTATCGCAGCGCTACCGTAAATAAAGCCCCTGCTATTTCTGACGGCGGCTGGATGCCACGAAGGGGCAGGTTCCCACAGCCGGCCCCCGAGGACGCAGCCGGGCACGCCGAGGCCATGTAGGGATGAGCGCCGGAGCCCGGGCGGCTCGGCTCCCCCCTGCTAGCACCGCGGTCCCACGTCTCCTGCCAACAGAGGCCAAAGCGAGTAGGAAAACAGAGCTTTATTGGGGCAAGCAGCTTCTGACAAACACTGACTGCAGCGTGGCACCCCAAAAAGAGGGCTCTGCCCTGCCTGAAGAGTCAAAGGGTTAAAAGACGGCACAGAGAGGAGCTGGGGGAACGGGCCCACCCCGGGCGCTGGAGAGCCAGGCAAAGCGGGATCGGCCTCGACCGGGGGCTGCGAGGGCCCGGGGCTCCCTCCGCCCAGCTCCGCAGCACCCCGAGGGGTTGCCCCCCCTCGTCTCTCCTTCACCCCACACCTCCAGGTGTGGGTGGCGTTGGCTGGGACAGGAGAAAGAGGAAAACCACCCTCCCCCTCGCCTTCTCTCGCACCGTCGCTGACACCACTCTGCACGGGTGGCACCAAGCACGTGCACTTATAGATACCGGGGGGCCTCCATCCCCTCCACGAGGGCATCTCAGGGAAGCAACAACATCCCTGCTGCCGCTCCAATCTGCGTAGGCATCACGGTATTTGCACATGCCGATCACACAGGGTTAATTCGCACGGCTTGTTTAAATCACTGCACCCCACTCCTGCCCCGGCCGTGGCGCCCTGGGAGCCGTCGCGCTGCGATGGCCCCGGCTCAGTCCCGCTGGCACAGCGTGACCGTTCGGCCCTCGCAGAGCCAGAAGACGGGGTAGAGGGGCTCCGTGAAGATGTGGTGGAAAGTGTGGATGAGCTGCGTCCTGTCCCCGAGGCCGTAGAAGGAAAGGACGCCCTTGCCGTAATCCAGGCTGACCCCCAGGTACTCGTACAGGCGCTCCTGGATTTTCTCGGAGCGGCCCTTGTGCCAGGCTAGGTAACAGTCTTCCCGCACCTGCAGCCCCCACGACCCGCCGTCCAGGCCGATGTTGAACTTGTGGCCCGGCTGCCGCTTGCGGGGGAGGCCGCGGTACGTCACCCCCACGATGACGGAGTGGCCGGAGAGCTTCACCTCCCAGTAGTGGCGGCCGTGGCCGTAGCCCTGCGTGCACAGCGCCTGCCACAGCTCGAAGCGGGCGGCGTGGTCCCGCCGCGGGCTGCCGGCGCCGCGCGGGTGCTTGGCCTTCTGGTTCCTGCTCGACAGCCGCAGGTACTTGTTGGCCGTCTCGGCGTCGAAGGTCAGGTTTCGGTGGTCTGGAAAGGGGAGGGAGAGCAAGGGCGCGGATGGGGGACCAAAAACGCCCCGCGGCGCCTTCGGTCCTGCCCGTTTGCCTGAGCCCCTGGCAGCGGCACCATTCCAGCTGTGCGGGGCTGCCCCGAAAACAGATGGAAACAGCTCGGAGCACGTTTGGAGGGGAAGGGGAGCGTGCCGGGATGTGACACCTGCCTGGCTCCTCCGTGCCTGCCCACGTGCTGAAAGGAAGGAGAAAAGAGCCCAGAAACAGCTGGCGAGGCACAAAGATGTGATGCTTTTGCACAGTCTCTGCTGGGAAGGCACAAAACAACTAGCAAAACATTGCAAGTGTGCAATGGCTCAGTGGCAACTTTGGAAAAGATGCGCCTGATTTTAAGAGCAAAAAACGTGAGTGTGTGTTTGTGTATGCAGAGAGGGGGGATAAAACCCAGGCGTTACATGAGCAAATATGGTATTGCAAGGAGTCACTCGTCAGCTCAGGCTGCATTAACTCCTCCTGCCAGGGGGACCGGCCTGTCCTCGGCACCTCACCTTCCTCCCACAGCAGCCCTGGCTGGCTATTCTGGGCTCCTGGTAATAAATAACATTTTTTGCTATTAATATTGCTGAGAAGGTTCTGTGGGACTTTATGGCCATTAAGGAAGGAGTTCTTGTAGATCCTGTATGCACTGATGGTCTAGCTGGCAAGGGGGACCTGATAAAAGCACCCTGAATATTATTTATCCCTCTTTTAGATGGGGAGGAGATAGAGAAATGAGCCCTGCTGCGCTAACCACGCTCCCCGTCACGGCTGAGCCCAGGGTGGGAAAGGAAAGGAAAGGAAGGATCGCAGGTGGGAGCATCGGGGGTGATTGCCCGGGACAAGGGAGCAGCGACCGCACGGCCGTGCTATGTCCCCGCGGGCACTCGCTCGCTGCGCCAACTGCTGACCTTGCTGCCCTGCCCGTGGGAAGAGCCGTGCCTAAATATGGGTCCTTGGGAACAGGCACGTCGCTCTTGCCCAGGCGAGAAGCCGGAGATGGGGGAAGCGGAAAAACAGGATGGAGAGGGAGATTTGGGGCATCTCAGTGCCGGACACACTGCAGTGACCAACCGGACTCTGGGCACGGGCTGCTCCGGTTACCGCGGGAAAGTCGGTCCCTGGGGCCGTTATCCGCTAGCAAAGACCCAGGAGCGCTCTCCCGTCTCAGCGACGTCCCCCTGCCCGTCCCCCCAGCCACGCGACACCCTCTGTGTTTAGGGAAACGGAGGCAGCACCAGGACCAGGCGTCCGTCCGCTCACAAGTGCTGCTTTGGGAGAGCCAGGGAGGGAGCCCACGTCCCCGTAGCCACAAACACCCTCCTGCGGCCGCCTCGCTCTGCCCACCTCCCCCCGGGGAGGAGTCCCGGCTTGGGGAAACCGCTGCCCTGTCCCCAAGGCCAGCTGGGGACCCCAGCGTGGCACCGTCCCCTGCCAGCCACCCCGCACCGTGCTCCTCACCCTTCAGAAGCTCAGCTCGGAGCTGGCACTTGGGGAGAGGGGCCACCGCCTTCGCCACCACGGGCACCTCGGGCTGGACCAGACCTGTGGAGATGGGACAGCACAAGGGGGACGGTGGGAGCGGAGGTTTGCTCAGGCAGGAGGAAGCCAGCAGGCATTTTGAGTGACGCTGCCCAGAAGACATCCCTGCCCAGCTTCAGGGGGAGGAGGAGGAGGAGGAAAACCATCACATCCCAATCTGGGAGCAGGCACGTATTGCTGTGGCTTGGCACTGCCGGTAAGGACATGGGCTGTAGAGGGAAGCCACCTAGCACGTGCCATCTCGTTGATACTTGTCTGCTGGAAAGCAGACACACGCCCCTCTCCCAACCCCCCGCGCCCAGAAGCTGTGTCCCCACCATGGTGACACTGGACAGAGCAAGGCTGTGGTTCAGAGTGGCTTGAAGTCCTTTAGGGTGACCTGTGTGCAGAGGGCTTACCTGGGGCTACGGGGTCCGCAGCTTTGGGGGCCACAGAGCTGGGCAAGTCTTCCAGCAAGAGCTTGGAGATGTCCGTGAGGATCTCAGTGATGGGCTCTATCATGCCCACATTGAACTCCACGGGGGGCAATGCCTCCGGGCTCTCCGGAGAGGGCAGCAGGGGAAATTCCTGCAGAAGGATGGACAAACACTCGTGCAGCTAGACTGGGGAGGATCAGCAGCTCCAAGGGGCTGGCCAGGTCTCCATCCTCGCCAGAAAGGAGCGGAGCTGGGAATGCCCAGGCACCAATGATAGGAATGGAGAGGGACAGTAAGGGACACCACGGCAGGGCAATACCTCAAGGAACGTCTGGTCGTTGGCGCAAGCCAGCAGGTCCTGTGCCTTCTCCTTGTGGTGGCTGAGGGTGTCCAGGCAGTTCTTCAGGTGGCTCCAGTTCTCTTCCACTTGCCCCAGCGCCGCTGCTTGCTCTTGCTCGATCCTGGCCACCGTTTGCCACTGGCAGTCCTTCAGGGCTTTCTCCAGGTGGCCAAATTTTTTCAGAACCATCAACTTGAGGCTCTCGGAGGAGTCCTGGATGGGGAAGGCATGTGGGATCCAGCGGGCTCCCATCCATGCCTTCCCGGGGAGCAGCACAGGGCGCCCATGTCCAGCCGCAGCATTACCTTGATGCTGCACGTCTGCTTCTCCAGCTCCTGCATCGCCTGCTCGATCCTCTCCGACTCCTGCTGGGCTTTTTCCAAGGACTCTCTCAGAAGGGCCTGCAAAGGGTGGCACAAACACCCTGCGATGGAGAGTGACGCAGGTTTCCTCGCGCCCAGGTATCTCTTGTGGGGCTCTGAGAAAACCCTTGTGAGGAAGGAGGCGGCTTGGGGAGGGGAAACGCTGTGTCCTGCGTCACTTCAGAGTGAGGCACTCTGCTGGATTTCATCCCCTCTTAGCTGCTTCCCCCAGACCAGGGGGTGACAAACACGCATAGCAGCATTTTTTCAGTGCTGCTGGATTTGTGCAATTCTCCGCTGCTCCCGGTTTCTTTAGGATAGCGCCTGCGACAGCTCCGTCGGCTGAGACCGGGCACAGCTCAGCACACGGTACATCACATCCCCGCGGGCTGGGAGGCTGTGACCCTTCCTTGACTGCTCTGGGGGACGTCGTGCTGTGCCCGAGCTGCCTCGCGTGGCCGGCCTGGCTCAGCTGTCCCCTTCCCACCGCCCCTGTGCTGTCACCCCGGAGGGTGAGACTGCGGGGACGGGGGGCAGAGTGGCCTCGCTCGGGGCTGGAGTCACAGCCTGGGGACACTTACAGGCCGGCGGTGGCCCTGCTGCGCTGACCAGTGGATGCAGGGGCAGGAGAGCCTTGGCGCGGGGGTGGCCGATGGCTCCCGTGTCCCCTTAGCCCCCCCCTTGCCAACAGAGACCCCCCACCACGCAGGGGCCCCCACCTCCTGCGCTGCAGCCCCCGGGGCCACCCCCACCTGCTTTTTCGAGCGCTCCTCCTCGAAGAGCACCCGCCGGTGGCTCTGGCACTGCCGCACGGTGCAGACGCAGCAGATGCACCGCCGCTCGTCCTCGCAGTAGAGCTCCAGCGGGCGCCCGTGCCGCCGACACCGGCCACCCTGCACCGCCTCGCGCCCCTCGGCGCCCGCGGCCTGCGCCTCGCCCGCCCGCGCCAGCTCCACCACGCCGCACAGGGTCACGTTCTTCTTCAGCTCCGGGCGCCGCTTGAAGCTCTTGCGGCAGTCGGGACACGTGTAGCCCTTCTCGGCCCTGGCGGCCTCCTGCTCTTGCCTGTCCCAGTGGTCGCTGATGCACTGCTGGCAGAAGTTGTGCCCGCACGGCAAGGTCACGGCCACCCTGAACAGCTCCAGGCAGATGGAGCAGACCAGCTTCTCCTCCAGCTTCTGGGAGACCGACGCCGCCATGGCGCGCCGGGGAGCAGGGCCCGGAGGAAAGGAAACCTGGGTGGAGAAAAAGAAACCTGGCCGGGGAAAAGGAGGAAGAGACGGCGATGCAGAGCGCAGAGGCGGGTCGAGGCACGGAGCCAGACGCTCTTAAAGAGACACCCGGCGGGTGCCGCTCAGCAGCTTGACCCACACTCACCCTCGGCGGGGGGAGGCAGCTCGGAGGGTGGGATCTGCTCCCCCCGAGAGGCTGGGAAGCACAGCAGAGTGCCCCGGAGTGGATGAAACCGCTGCAGCGACAGCAAGGGGAAATTGTGCTTTCCTTCTGCAGGAGGCTAACAAGATGCAAGGCATTTGTGCTTGTATGTGTTTGCATGGAGATACATATTATACATAATCTAATTCCCTTTTTTGCCCTTGGGGGGGGGGGGGGGGATGTTCCCAGCCCCTCAGCAGTTGTTACCCCCAGAGGCAGGGATGCTGGCTGCAGTCCCACAGCACCAACCCGGGGCTGCTGCAGGGGCTGCCGGGCCGGTTGCAGAGGCAGGACAGCCCACCCTTGCCTCTCCCAGGGCCCAGGGACTGATGCCCAAGCTGAGCAGGACAGTTGTCCCTGGCAGAGACCGCAGTATGGCACTCCTGCCGTCTGCCAGCCTGGGACCTGGCAGAGAGGGGCACCCACCGCTGCTGCAGACACTTGTCGCTTCCCTCTGCGCTGACAGGCGCTGTGACACGTGCCACCAGCCAGCCCCTCTGACCACGTCCCTCCCCGGCATCTTTCCATCTTAAACCACAGCTCCTGCTGTTTGCGTGTGCCACTCGGTGCAGCCAACACTCCTTTTCTCGCTAACCAAGCTAGCGAGAGATGGACGCTATTAGCACTAACCTGTACTGGCACTTTCCTTACACCACTTACTGCACACCAGTAGATCTCTACCCCAAAATGCAGGAAAGACCTCACCTGGGCAATCAGCCCTTGCTCAGACGCAGGTGGAGTCTCCTGTCTGGAGGTGATTGATTGTGGTGCCCACACAGTTCAGTTTCAGGGAGAAATGCTGCCAACCTTCCAGACCAAACCTTATCTACGTACCCTTGCAGACGTACTATCATGGCACACACACGCTGCTCATCAGCTAAACGCTGTTCTGCGAGGTGGCCTTAGCTTTGCAACAGCTCTGCAGCCTCCTCACTTGCCCCAGCATTGCTTTCACCCGCCTGCCCAGGTAGGGTGAGCGGGGAGGAGATCCCTGCCGCGGCTAGGGCATTCAGAGGAGTTTCTGCATCAAAGGCAAGCTCAGAGTCACAACCCCAGACTGCCCCTGAACTTGGCAGGACAAGTTGAGATCTGTCACAACTCGCTGCATGCCACAACAGACCTCCAGCTAAGGCAAGCAACAGCCCCTCAAAACATTTCTTTTGGCCAGGTCTGCAAATTCTGACCACCTATTAAAAGGAAGAGTATAGGGCAGCTCGCTGCCTAGCTGGTAACGGCCCTGCGCAACGGCAGCAGGGGGGCATCTCAGCCCAACTCCCTGGAGTCTCCTGTTCCCCTCGGAAGAGAGGATCCTTAGATGAGGTTGCTGGGAAGCAGAGCTAGGAACAGGCAGCTACAGGAACATGTTGGTATCTGGGGATTTATTTAAAATGTATGAACGGTGGTTGGACTAAGAGCCCTGCAGAGCAGAAAGTACCATCGCTCCACACCACGGGTACAGGACAGGCAGCAGCAGGCTGCCAGGCTGCCACCGTGTGTCTGCTCCGCAGATCTGCTTTAGAGCCCTGTCTGTCAACGTATGCTGTCCAGCAAGCGAGGGAAAGGAAACTGGGGTCCATGTGCTGTTGGGAGAAGCCAGCTTCATTAATGTTGACCTTGTGCAGACTCTTGTAAAGTTTACCACACACTTCGCCGTGCTCTTCCCTCCCTACGACATCCAGGAGGGGAAGGAGACCCAAGCCTGGGGAAGGGCTGCATTTCTCCGGTGCAGCCCACTGAACTCCCCAGGTCTACACCAGCTGGCTGGGACACCAAGCTCTTCTCAGTGAAGACAAGGCAGTGCCTCCAGTGGTGCTCACAAGGTGTTTAATCAGACTCAGGTTTTTAAGAGGACTGTACAAAAAAGAGCCAACGCAGTCCCAAACCGCAGCACTGGGAAGGGGAGAAGACACAGCTTGGGCTAGCTCCGTTTGCACTGCAAATGGACAAAAGAAGAGCTCTGATCTCTTCAGAGAACCAAAGCAGAACATCTCTGGTGGACTCTACCCCAGCACCCTTATCAAACAGCTCTGCTACAGAATCAGTAGCAAGATTTCAGCCCAGACACAGATTTGTCCTCATACATGAACATGCTCTCAAGTAGCCTTTTGACCGCACAACTGCTAACACTGCAAATGCCGTTGCTCTCAGCTGCACACTTCCCAGTACTGCCAGCAAAGTGGAACTCGGAGCCAGGGGGCTGAGATTTTGTTATCTTCCTCTGGAGGCGTGGACTGCTCCTGACACTGCAGTTGTGCAGATGCAGGGAAGCTGGCAGTCCCATCTTCTGGGCCTGCAACCTCAGGTACATCAGAGCACTCAGAGAGGAGGCCAGGCCCCTAGTAAATGCCGTAGGTGGGCTCCTTGACATCTCGGTATCTGTCCAGGTACCTCAGAGGCTGCTGGCGTGGGAACTTTACCTGTGGAGGATGGTATACGGGCGGCCGCACAAATTCAAAGACGGGCTCCTTCATATCTGTAAAGTGGAGAGGTGGAACGTTAGCAAGATGGCTCAGACCCAAACCCTGGCCCCTTCCCTTCGCTAGCAAGGGCTGCCACGTGTATCCAGGTCCAGGCATGAGATCAGGGCCCATCCTAGTGAAGGCTCCCTTGTTGTTATTTTAAAATGCTCATTCAGAATGGCCTTTAGAGGTTGTTTCCTCAAGCAGCTGTTAGTCTGGTGAAGGATGACTCAATAAATTCTTAGTCTGTGCTGCAAGAGGTCCAAGCGCCCCAGTGACAGCCAGGATCAATGAAGAACCTACAGCAACAGTTCTTTCACTGATTCGCTTGACAGGCAGCAGCCATGCCCCAGCCCACATACAGGCCCCCTCCAGTATCCTGCACTGTGCATTTCTTACCAAGAAGCTGATGAAAGACCCGAGTAACGGAGCTGTCCCACTGACACTGGAAAAATGCCAGCCCTGCCGGGGTCATGTGGTCCTGGTGCTTCTCGTAGAAGTCATACGTCCTAAAGGTTCTCATCTTGAGACTGTGGCTGCAAACAGGACACAAACACAAGAGCTGAGGTGAACCTCTTTTCCTGCAGCATCCTGGTAGGCAGCTACTTCCCCACATTGCACCAGAGTTTACAAACAGAAAGGGAAAAGGAAGTCACCAGGAGAAATCTCCCTGGTTCCTCAGCTCTACACATCTGCCCTGGGCAGGGCAAATAGCTTTCTTAAAAGCCTCTTTTAAGGCAATAAGACTATAGGGCTCGCAAGGCTGGGATTCTGGCTTCAGACAACATGCAAACTGAGAAGCCCTGAACAAACCTGCAAGTTGAAAGGAACTGCTCTGCTGCAGGAGTAACAAGCACACTGTAATAACAAGCAGTAACATCTAAGCCAAGGGAAGAGTGAAATGGCCTAGTGAAAGCCTGAATTACCATGGTGTCGGTCGAACATCCTCACTAAAATCTATTGGGCGGTCTTGCTTGAAGAGGAGGAAGATGAAACGATGGTAACCAGTTCCCCTGGCAGGGAAAGGGGGCAAGTAATGACAAGTCTCCTTTCCCGACTTGATGTCATTGCCTGGGATGTTTGTCCTGAACACAAAGAAATTTATTTCACTAAGCAGCCATTCATTTCCCCCCTTTAGGACTGGGAGTTTCATACAGGATTGTCAATCACTTCGCACTAGAGCTTTGACATGATCTATTTTCCCTGTTTAATAAATGTGCAGATAGTAGAGGCTGATTTTACTGGAAGAAATCATATCCGGAGAATTGAACACAGAACAGCAACAACACCTGGAACTACTGCATCTTAAGCAGGACCCAGAACACAGGGGTCCCAGGGCAGGAGCAGAGAAAGCCAAGGAACCATCTTGGCAACACATCTATTCCCAAGCACTGTTGGAAGAGTTTCCACCCTCTCAACCTGGGTTTTCCCTGAGCCAAGCAGCACAGAGCTCTGAAGAGCAATACTCACACCAGCCAGTGAAGGTACTCCGAGTTGGTGTCTCTTAAATGTCCATCTGCAAGCACACACAACGGAGAAAGGCGCCTTAGCGACAACGTGGTGTTTGCATCAACCCCAAAGCAAGAATGCCCAGATCGCCTTGGAATGGAGGGGGCACGTTGAGACCTCCCAGCATTTTTCTCATAACAGAAAAATAACTCATCCCTATAGGACTGAGCTCAAAACAAGGAGCCAAGAACTTTACAGATGTAACCCCATGATCACAAGGACTTTCTGGATGACACTGGGTCACTGTTGCTTAACTTCACTGTACCTTGGTTTCCTGGGGTGCCCAGTGCCAGCTAACCTACCTCCCAGAGAGTCTGCAAAGGGAGGGGACACTTGAAGACAGAGAAGCTGCGTTCGAGAAAGAAGAGTTTGGCAGCAAACAAAAGACTGAGTCGGAGAACTGCTTCCTCTATGCTGTGACATGGGTCCTGTCATGTGACCATCCCATTTCTCAGCTACAAATTGGGCAAAATGTTGCTGTATTTGCAGAGATTTTGGGACACTAAAATCTTTCCTGCATGTGTAATTCATTGAGGTAACACTCAGCATTTTGCAAACATCCACTCATCATCTAACAAGTGACATAAGGGCACAGAAACACTCTTGGAAGACACAACTTTCCCCCAAGGCAGAGAAATTCTAACTCCCTTTCTAGGCACTGTCTCTGAAGCTGTTCTCTGCACCTAAAGCTTAAGGGACAGGTCCCACGTAACAGGTATCACATCATCTCTGACTGTGCAGCTGAAAGAAACAGGAGCTTCCTATCCAAAAGCAGATTGGGACAGCCTAGTTGAAACGTAATTCTTAAAAGAACTTGCTTCTCACCTGGATTTGTGAGTAACAGAGTCCACAGGGAACCTTTATCTGCCTCATATGACACTTCAGGGGCGCTAGAAGCCTAAATGAGAAATATAAAGAGAACATAAATTGCTTGGACAACAGTTTCCATTAAGATCAAGTCACGATTTCAAAGGCAAAGAATGTGAATCTGTCATGGGCACAGCCAGAGAGCAGCACAGACCAGACACGGCCACGCCACAGAGCTGCCCAGCTCCACCAGGAGAACTTCGGGAGCGTTAACAAACACCAGTTTGCGGACAAACAGCAAACCCGCTGCAAAGTTCTACCCTTATCACATCTAAGGAATGTACATTTGCTTCATCACAGAGGAAATACCCTTGTAAGAGAAATCTGGAAGGGACGATGCTAATCAGGAGCATTTGACAAAAAGACACAGGCTTTTGCACAACGTTGGGGATGTTCCCAGCTCTCCTCACCCACCTCTGATGGAGTCACCATATTCCCGTGGTAGACTGGCACAACATGCTCATCTTCCTGGCTGTATCCCACCCTAAGGATAACCCCGGGGGTGAATGTGGCCCCCTTGAACAAGTCACGAAATATCCCATAGTGCTCTGCCAAACGCTGCTTGTGGAATGGGCCGCTGGTCTTCTCCCACTCAGCTCTGACTTCATCGAGGGGGATCAGCACTGCAAAGAGAGAGAAATGGCTGAAGGGGCTGCTGGAGAGAGAGCGCCTAGGGCAGGGGAAAGGAGATGGGGCACAGACCTGTTCGGAGCCGTGCTGCTCTTTCCATCTCGGCATTCTGGTGGTTCTGTCTCAGGATCTTTTTTCTTTCCTTGAGTTCCTTCATCCGCAGCGGTTTATCATGTGGCAGGCTGATGTCAATCTTTGGTTCTTCACAGAGAGATGAAAAATTATATGTATGAAAAATATAGATGCTCAAAATATACAAATATCCAAACCCAAAGACCCTGCAAAAGGGCTAGTGTCTCTTCGGGAAATAACACAGATTTTTCGGTCTACACCCATGGCCCCAGCCCACAGACAGCTTCCCTGGTCTCCAGCAACGAAATGAAAAAGCACAGACCTATCTGCGCATACCTGGCTCCGAGGTAGTGTATTGCTGGTACGTCTTCCACCACCGAGGCTTCCTGCTCTCCTTTTCAGCCAGCCTGAAGTAGCGAGTAAAACTGCGATATTTTGCCAGCGCTTCCAGGTTGCTGACGTCTATGTCTTCGTTAGGCATCGGCCCCAGAGGGGCTGCCCGCTTGCAGAGAGCAGCTGGAAACAGCGAGCAGCCTTGTAAAAACAGCCAGAGACGAGCCCGACAGAGAGAGACAGGGGCCAGGCAAAGAACAGGAGCACGGTTTGGGGCTGAAGCAGGGCCAGGACGGCGGGGAGCTGAACCCCGGTGGGTCGTTCAGTCGGGGGGCACCGGGGCAGCCCGAGTTTTAAGCCCTGATTTCCCGTTTGTGGAAGAATTCACTGTTTCTCTCTATAAAGCACGGTAAGGTCGCTATGGGGGAAGCCCCTCTTCTGCCCTAAGGCTTCGGGCCTAGGGACCTTCCCCACTCACCTAAGGGGCACTAGAAAAGGGGCCCAGGTGTCCGAGACCCCCCGCCTCCTCCCCAAACGGGCTCCTACCAGAGATACTGGGGAGGACCCAGGCGTCCGAGGGCCAGCCCCTCTCCTCAGCCGGCTCCCACTCCACGCCCTTGGCGGAACCCAGGCGCCGGAGAGGCAGCCGCTCTCCCCGTCCCAACCGGCTCCTGCTACGCGCCCCTGGGGGGATCCAGGCGTCCGAGGCCTCCACCACACCCCAAAGGCCCGTGTCTCACCGGCGGTGCCGAAGGCTCGCCCGCTCCGTACGCCGTACAGCGCCGCGCTCAGCATGGGCGCCGCCATTGTGCGCACCGTCCTAGCGGAAGGCCCCCGTTGCTATAGCGATAGCTGCTGCCCAGGAAGGGCCTGGAGGGAAAGGCCCCCGTTGCCATAGCGACAGGGGCTGCCCGGGCAGAGCCTGGCGGGAAAGGCCCCCCTTGCCGAGGCCACGGGCGGCGCGGGCCAGCCCCGAGAGGAAGGCAGCCATGGCGGGGCGGGGGTGTCTCTCCAGCGAAGGGGGAACCGGGCTCCTGAGGGCGCCTCGGGGGGGGGCCCACGGTCACCCTGGGCCATGTCCCCGCAGGCCCATGTCTGCTACCCCCCACCCAAAGAGCCACCTGCCTTTACGTTTCACAGGGGAACCAAGCCTCCAGCAAGAGTTTCAGACCCAGAATTTGGGCTTTTTAGACCTAACACAGGCTGTGGAGAGCCCTGGAGATGTGACAGTGCCAGGAGCAGAAGAGCTCATAATAACCGTTTCCTGTGGAAGCGCGATTTGTGCTCCTGCGCAGGCCCGGTGATGGCCGTTGGTGGGGTGCGAATGGGATCTTTCCCCAGGTTACAACTTTGCAGATCGCGTAGGAATGTAATTCTGGGTGGTTCCTCTACCCCCATGTCAGATCCCATTGAAATTAGCCAAGAGGTCACACGCTGGTAGCAGGGACAGGACATGAGCCCCAGCACATTGGCCAGGTTTCTTCAGAAAATGAGGTTCCCCCCTCCCCAGAAAAAGGTGAAATTGTAAATGAATTATGTAATATTTTTTCCCACAGACAGCAAGCAGTAGCCAGGAGGAAAGCTGTGATCAGGCCAAGTGTATGCGTGCTCAAATGAGAGCGGGTAGCGGTAACGTGCTCGGAGAAAACTGACTCACGTTCGGGGCCGTTGAGGCTGCAGAAAGCAGCACGGGAACGAATCGAGGCAGCTGTGCTTTGGGGAAGGCGAGCGCTGGCCTCTCGCTGGCCGGCAGGACAACGTCCCGGCCCACAGAGCAGGCCGATCCATCCCACCCCGTGGGCGTTGCAAAGGGAGCAGAGACCCAGCAGACATCTCCTCAGCCCTGCCTCGTGCCCGGCGCGATGCGGGTCTCCCTGGTGCTGGTGGGGCGAGGAGCTCTTCCCCTCCAGCTTTTGCTTTACGCTGGCACAAGCAGGTAGGACTCAGCTCTGGGGTGGGGGGCTCCAGTGGTCTCTTATTCCAGTCTGTCTCCCCCATAACTCAGCAGCCCCCAAAAGCAGAATCATTTCTCCTGATGGGGAGAAGAGGTAACAGTGGAGACAGCAAAGGGAGCCGGTGGAGGTGACCTGCCTGTGAAGATTCAAACATTTCAAACATCAGTGCAAAGCTGAGGCAGAGACCTGCTCGCTTGGCCTGGACAGCTCTGTCTTGCACTGCATTAAGGCTACTGAGGATTGAAGCTTGGTCAAAGCACAGAAAAGCTTTGTGATCCTCCTTTTCCCACTGGCTTTTCACAGCCCTGTGGGAGGCAGCTGCTTGTTCAAGAGCCACCAGCATGGCCGTTTTGGGCCGCTGGGCTGGCTGAGACACTGCGTTGGGGCCTGATGCTCCAGGTTAGCAGTGGCCTTTGCGTTAGTGCAGTCCCGCAGCCTTAGCTCTGCCAAGGCGGCTGGCAGCCCTCGGGATGGAGATCAGACAAACCATGGCTTCAGAGCTCACAGGGAAGGATTTCACGCTGTGAATGCTCAGATGTTTTTTTTTTAAAGAGAAGAACGGCAGTTTCTCAGCTGAAAATGGAATTATTTACTGCTTGTTTTTTTTTTTCCTCCATGAGTATGGCACAGCAGCCTGCCCTGAGGGCAGACAGCACCGAGTCCCCCGGGGAGGATGTGGGGATGCCTTATCCTCAGGCCAACAGAGAGGAAGTGTTGTAGGATGCCTTCTTCAGGGTCTCCAGGAAGAACTGCTCATCTTCCAAGAAATCACGATCCTGAGGAGAGAGGAGGCAGGATGGGAAGGGTGCCACAGAGCACCTGGAAAATGGGTCCTAGGTTGAGGTGTCACTCATGGGTGAGGGAAGTGTCCCAAGCCCTTCCTCACACAGCGAGCACAAGGACAGCTACCTAACCATGGTCTCCTGGGAGGGCTTGTCGAGGGGCTCCCCCTCAAAGCCCGTTAGCTCACGCTTTGAGTGAGACCCATGGAAGAAGCCTCACACAACCTCCTTGCCTGGGGAAGGACCCAGCAGAGACACAGAGGACTGGTGGAGAAGGAAGCTGATGGGAGAGGATAGAGGCATTAACGAAGCCCGAGTCCAGGAGAGCTGGTGTTTCCCACTGAGGGATGGGGTAAGGAGAGGGGCTACCCCACTTAGAGAAGGATGCTATCAGTGAACCTGAGACAAGCTGTGAGCATTCGCTAGTCCTTGCTTCTGGTATGACTCATCCTCCTCTAGGTATAACACAGAAGTGTGGAGCTGTTGCCTTCTGCAAGCCCTCCCCAGCCCAGCCCAGATTCATGGCTCAGCAACAATCTTAGGAGACACCCCATGCTCTGGCTGTCAGGCTTCAATCTAGCTTCATGCAGTCCTGCTCCCTCACGGCTGCTCAGAAACCCCTTCCAGCCCGTCTCCCTGCCGGCTCACCTGTTCGGCCCTGTGCTTCAGCAGCAGCAGTTTGGTGTAGAGCTCCGACGGGCCTGCCGTGCCCAGGCCGTCCCTGCTACCCCCTGGGCTGCGCCGAGGGAACGCCGTGATGGGAGGCGGAAAGCCTGGAACGAGAGCTCGAGCATGCGGCAACGCTGCCATCAGAAAAACAGGGACGGACACATTGGAGCATCCTTGTTTTGCTGCCTGTGTGTCCCTGCAGTGGGATCCTTCCCAACCTCCCAGAGCAGACGGGCATTAACCTATCCATCTCTTCCCTCCTGGCACCCTGTACCCTGTCCCGGCACTGCCCTGGCTTGGAGAGCTCAACTGCGCAACTGTTGAGAGAATGGGGAGGCCAAGGCCAACACAGCTCTGAGGTTTATGTATGGGGGAACTAAAACAGCCCCCAGAAATGTCCCAACCTTCCTGGGGAGTGAAATGAGAGCATGGCTGCCCTATGGCTTGCTCCTTGCCATCAGCAGCATGCAGGAGCCCTTACGCAGCGTGCCGGAGAGGCCCTTGGCGGGGATGCCGACGTCCTGGGCTGTGGTCAGCAGCAGTGTGGGGTTGTTTGGCAGCTCCTCACGTAGCTGCTGGAGCTGACTCCTCTGGAGAGCCATACTCAGCCGCTCCTGCCCCGACCCCGGGAGAAAGGGAGAGAGAGAAGCCCTTGGTAAAGGTTCAGGCCCTTGGTACGGCTGCCCAAGGCCGGGGCGGGGGGGGGGGGGGTGAGGGGGGATTGCCTGATGCAGACGCTGCTCCTGCTGCTTCAGCTGTTCCAGGTGCTGCTGCACGACCCGCAGTCTGGCCTGGTGCTCGGACTCTACCCTGCGGGCCTCCCGCAGCGCTCGCTGCCCTTCCTCGCACTTCTGGGCTGAGAGCTGCAAGGCAGAGGGGCTCGCGAGGAGGGCGGCGGAGACCCTCGCTGCCCTGGGCGGCTGCTGGGGCTCCTTGCACTCTCCCTTGTTCCCCTCTTGAGCTGCCCCAGCTCCACGTTCTCTCTGCTGGTACCACCCCAGCCAGAGCTGCCCACAGCGGGTCTGTGCCTGTCCCCTGTGCCTGCCCTGCTGCAAAAGCATCAGTTTTCCACAGAGGATGAGGATGATGCAGCCGTTGCCACCATCATCATCCCCTCTGGTACCTCAGTGTCAGCAGGGATCAGAGCTCCCGGCCGGGGAGGTATTGCTGTCACATGGCACAGCTGGGGATGGCAGCATTGTCCCTTGTCCATAGCCACACATGGACCAGCAGCAAAGCTGGGGTTTCACACCCCTCCTGAGGTCGTGGATCCCAAGCCAGGGCTGTCCTGGACACAGCTGTGCCCCACGGAGCTGCGAGCTGCAGCACGGATGCTCCCGCTTACCCTGCTCATGGTGTCGATCTCCTCCACTCGCTGCCGGATGTGCAGTGCAGCCCCGTTCACCTTCTCCTTCTCCAGCCTTAGCTCCTGCCAGGCCTGGTCCAGCAGCTCCCTGTCCCTCACCAGCTGCTCCTCCTTGGCCTTCAGCTCGCTGGCCTGGATCTTCAGCTCTGCCTGCTCCTAAGGTGAGCAGGGGGCGGGTGAGAGCTGGGTTACCTGTCCTGTCCCAGCCACTATCCCACATCTTCCCTAGTGATGGGAGAGATCCGCCCCTGCTGATCTCCTGGTGCTGGCAGGCTGGCTTTGGGGTGCAGAGCAATGCCACCAGCTACTGAAGCAGTGCCCCCATCCACCCTGCCATGGGGACCAGGGCCTGGCGCAGCTGAGGGTGTACAGACAGACACATGCACCCCTTCCCTGGAAAGGAAGGATCTCCTCACCGGATTGCACACCCTAAAACATGCTCAAGCCATGGCAGTGGAAGTATTCAGCCTTGATGGTTACCCAGCTTTGGACATTCACAATGGAGGCGGCTGTGCCTGGTCTGGCTGCCCAAACGCCTCACAGCCAAGGGGGAAGAGACACATGTGACTGATGCTGAAAGTCAACATCTAAAACAGGCCAAGGGAGCTGCCCTTGGAATGGCCTGTTCCTCACCACGGGCCCCATGTGGTGTCTCCGTTTTAAAGATCTGAAGCCAAGTCTGACTCTCTCCCTGCTTTTCTGCAAGCAGGACCCGCCAGGGAGCCCAGCTGCTTGCCCAGCGGTGCCGGATGCCGTGGGCAGGGGCTGTGCTGCGGTACCTTGGCGAGGCTCATGATGGTGCCCTCTCTCTGGGAGTCCCTCTGCAGGGCCCGGTCCATGTCGCGCTCCAGCCGCTCCTTGCTCAGCTGCTGCTGGGTGTGAAACTCGGCCCACTCGGCCGCCAGCTTCCGACGCTCCTCTGAGCACTTCTGCATCACCGACTTCTGCTCCTCCAGCAAGGCACTCTGGGAGAGCAGCGCAAGAGAGAGTGAGAGCCCTGAGCCCTGTGGTCACAGGATTTTCTCCTCTAACCCATCTCTACCACTAAATCCCAGGCAATGTCTACAGGCTGGTCAAGTCTGAGGGGCCAGGCGTGAGCTCTGCATGGGGAACCCAGGCCTTGTGCTCCTCGGCAGCCGGCCTGCACTGTGCACACACGCAGCAGCCTCTTGCACCCGCGTGCCAGACGGTTGGTCTGATCTGTGATTCACCAAGTGACCGAGTGTGGGATTGAGGAGGCAGAGGATGGAGTGGAGAGGAGGGATGTTCCAGCCCAGAACCCAGTTCTTTCCTCCACCACACCCCAGTGCAGCCCTGGTCAGACTCTCGAGATAGCTGAAAAGTGCCTGGAGATGTCTGTGTCTCACCTTCGCCCTCTCCAGCTCTGCTCGCTCCATGGAGAGCTGCTGGGTCATGACTCTCCGCTGCTCCTCCAGTGAGTGCTGCAGCGATTCCACCTTGGATTGCTCTGCCGTTGCCCTCCACCGCTCCTGGGCCCGGAGACAAAGGGGACATGGACACAACTCACAGGCTTCAGGCCCTACCTGGGATCCTCAACCTGCCCCAGCTCCAGCCTACCTGCATGGAGGATGGTCCTACAACGGCCATGGGGCCAGCGCGGGCAGAGGACACCACGCGGGCTCACCTGCTCCAGCAGCCGAGTCTGCTCGCCCAGCCTCGCCTCCATTTTCGCGATAACCTCCTGGAGTCGGCTCCGCTCTTCCTCCATGTCCCTCTGCTGCTGTGACAGCCTGTGCTGGAGCACTGAGGGGGGCAAAGGGCCGGGCTGTGAACGGCAGGGACCCGTGGGCTGGTGCGAGCTACGGGGCGTCCATCCCGCACCGCCCCATGCGCCCCGTGAATCCCTGCCACCCTCTGCAGCATCCTCTGTGATGCCGGGGGGGGACCTCTCTGTCCATAGCACGTTCATGGAAAATCCGCGTGCTTTTGCATTCATCGCCTGCTGCACATCCCCGGGACATCGTTTTGTGAGGGGGAGACCCCAAGACGTCTCATGACCACGGCAAGCAGGCAGGGCTTAGCCAGCCCGGGCTCCTTAGCCGACCCACCACGGGGGCACCATCCCTGATGTTGGTGCCTCCCCCTGCCCCAGGCGTCCTCAGGACCCTGCGGCCATTTTGGCACTGGGAAGGGCAGATGTACCCTTGAGCTGCTTGTCTCGCTGCTGGGCCCCCATGGCCAGCTCCTGGGAGGTGGTGTGGTGCGTGGCCTCCACCCGGTGCGAGAGGTCGTGCAGGTCGCTGGAGAACTTCTCCATCTGCTCAATGACGCCGTTCAGAGACCTGCAGAGAGGGCACCTGTGGGGAACGCGCTTCGTCCCGCTGCCCGAGTCTTTCCCGGTTGCAACAAAGCAGAAACGAGATGTAGCTGCTCCTTAGGGGAGCACCGGTGGGTTGGGGTCAGTTTGGTGCTGAGGGCGTATTAGTCCTTGAACCAGGGACATCTGTGCAGGTTCCCTACTGCCTCCCCAGCGAAAGCCACGGGTGCAAGGGGCAGCAAGCGATGGAAGAGGGCAAAGACCCTGCTCCTGTGGTCTGAGGTCAGTTCCCCATGGGACAGGGAATGCAGCGGCCGGGGCCCAGTGCTGGGAGACTGCACGGGCCACCGGTACCTGGTGTGTGAAGTGGCGCTGGTCACTGCGTCGATCTCCTGCTCTTTCAGCCGCTTCAGCCGCTGGAGCTGCTCTTCGTGGTCTTTGTGCATCTCCTGGACAGACGTCCTGCAGGACCCAGGGGAAGTTTGTTTTATCTTTCCTTTCCCAGAGCCCCCAAACCATTGCCTGGGTCCTCGGCTGAGACGGGGCCCCGCGCGGGTGCCGCCCGTGCGGCCTCGTGCCGCGCTCACCTCTGCAGCTCCCGCACGCGCTGCAGCTCCTGCGCGCTCCGCTGCTCCAGTGCCGCCAGCTGCTGCTGGTGCCGCGCCAGCAGCTCTGCCCGCGCCTGCTCCGCGGCCTGGCTCTGCGACACCAGCTGTGCCGCCAGCCGCTCCTTCTCCTGCCGCAGCCGCTCCTCCCGCTGCCCATAGGTCTCCTCCACCACCTTCACCCGGCTCCTGCCCGGAGAAAGCCCACGAGGGAGTTTCCTGGTGATACCTGGTGCTCCCCATCCGAAGCGCACCCAGGGCTTTAGCGTGCAAACGGGTGCTGTTGTGCGCATGGGTAAACTGAGGCACAGGGTGATTTCCCCTCTGCAGCCTGAGCCCTGATTTCTCACGCTACCACCCACCAAGTGCCCTGGTTTGAAGCTTGCTGGCAGCGGGACTGGTCTCTCCTCCCTGCCGCCTGTGGGACAGCGTGGGTCAGAGCAGACCCCCACCTCAGCTCTCCCCCGCGGCTGCTCTCCACCCCACCAGTGTCAACGTGGCTACGTCCCTGCCCGCCCTGGGGATGAATCTGGGGAGCTCCCCAACCCTCCCACCCCACGGAGTGCCAGTGGGTGAGGACGCGACGCAGGAGTGGAGAGGGCCCCGTACCTGTGTGCGCTCTCGAGGAGATCCAAGTCCTCCTGGTGTCGCTGCTGGAGACTCTCCAGCAACAGCTTCTGCTGTGTCCGCTCCAGCTCCAGCGTCCGGACCTGCGGGGCACCCAGGGAAAAGGTCCTTGTGCTGCCCTGGGAACACGCGTCCTCCCGTCCAGCCTGGCGTGGGGACAGAGCTCCCAAAGCAGGACTCAGCAGCCGCAGGCACCTCTGGCTGAGAAGGTTTCTCCCCTCTCCCCAGCCACTCCAATGCCATTTGGAGCAGACACGGCTCCTCTCCTCCCCCCGGATCCCCTGCCCAGGCCCCCGCGACTGGGCTCACCTGGCTCTCCAGCTCCGCCACGCGGGCCTGGGCACCGAGCAGCGCTGCCCGGCAGCCTGCCCCGTCCTCGGAGAGCTGGGCTGCGGGAGCCCCCGGCCCCTTCACCTGCAGCGAGCCCAGGGCCAGCGGCTCGGCCTGTGGGATGGAGAGAGAAGATCGAGGCCTTTAGGACCAGCAGCTTTGCAGCACGGCCAGCAGACCCCGCGGAAACACGCGTCCCTCACCTGTGGCTGCGGTGCTGCCGGGAGATGTGTCCTGGGGACGGCAGCCTGTGGAGGTGCAAGGATGCTCTCAGGCCTTGGGCTGACCCCAGCTCTGTGAGAAGTCTCCTTCTAGCTGGGGAACGGTCATCCCTCCCGAGCTGCTCTGGTCTCTCTTCTCCTGCCCTTCTCCAGCCTGACCCCACTGCTAGACTGGGTCCCTCCTCCCCTGGTGACGCTCCAGGAGGCCTTACCCCAGGCACAGGCACACTGGGCTTTTCCTTGCTGGGGACGGGTGCGAGGATAAGACCGTGAATCCTCTGGGACAGCGTGTGTGTCCCACCACAAGGGCAGAGCGAGGAGGCTCAGCTAGGCTAGAAACGGAGGCTTCAACAACCAAGCACAAACAGCCCTCTCCTTCAAAGGCTCTGATTCCCCTTCAGTTCCCTAGAAACAATCTTAGGGCATGTTCACCCCGATATTGGTGAAAACCAGCTGAAGGAAAAGTCCCTCATCAGCTGGAGCCTCTGCTGCCTTATTAATATAATATATAAATGTGCCTGGGCACTATGCAATGCTGCTCAGGTGATGCTCGCGATTGCCGCCCCAGTCCTGCACCTCTCGCGGGGAGCACGGGCCCGACAGACCTACCTGAGCGAGCGGGGCAGGGCCTGGCATCTCCTGCTGTCCCGGGAATGAGGCTGCGGGAGCTGAAAATTCAACGTGCCCACGATTCAGACGTGGCGATGGGAACCGGGGAGGAGGCCGGGTCCCCTAAGCCGCTTACAGGGGACGTTGAGCTGGTGTAGGGGCTCAGCCAGGGCAGGAGTCCTGCCAGCACTGAGCACTATGGGACGAGTGTTGGAGCAGCGAGAGGTGAGGTGGGGAGAAAAAGGACGGCAAGGACGGGAGCCCACCCCAGGCCACCCGCTGCTCGGAGAGGGCAGGCCCCTAAGGCTGCAAAGGCCGTGCTGCGGGAGCCCGGGGCAGTTTTGTGGGGACGCAGCACCCCTGGCACGCCGTCCCCACCCCGCCACGAAACGGGGACAGCCGGATGCTGCAGCTCGGCAGCCTGCTCTGCCGATGGCTGGCCAAGGGCCGCCCCGTGGCTCCTGCTGGTTTCTCTGGGGGGATCCTCTGCCCGAACCCATCCGCCCCGTGAAACGCACCCAAGGCGCTGGTGTCTCCAGAGGGATCCTCCTTTCTGGACTCTGGCGGGAGAGCTGGGGCTTTTTGGGGGGCGCTGAGCCAGGGGACGGGGTGCCTGCATGGGCACAGACATGGATGAACGATGCACAGCAGTGTCACAGCATGGGGAGAGGTGCAGGGACGTTTCCCTGCACGTGCCCATCATCTCCTTGAGCCAGACGTTGCCCTAAGTTTAAAATTTGGCTTTTCCATCACGAGCAGAAAGGGAAGAGCCAGGCAAAAGCACTGGTGCTTTGAAGCTGCCTTCCCTCCCTGTTTCGGAGGCTCCAAGCCAGAGTGGTCGCTGCTGGCTACCCGCTCTCCCCACTCCCCATCTCACCCGCGTGGCTGCTTTCACAGGAAACCTCTCCCGCGGGGGATGTCGGAAACGCGAGGAAGGCCTTACCCAGAGCCAGCCGCGCTCGCTGCCGTGTCCTGCGGAGCGGCTGCCTGCGGCGCTGCGCCTGTGGACGTGGCTGGCTGGCTGCAAGAAAATAACCTCAATGTGGAAGAGCCGCAGAAGTGATGAGCGACAAGATCCTTTCCCCAGCACCAGCTGCTCCTTGCAGGGTGACAGCCTCCGTCCCGCTCAGCTGTGGCAGGATTTTGGCTGCAGATGGAGCAAAGACACCCCAAAACCTCCGTGTCGCGTGTTCCTCCCTGCCGCAGCTACGCGTTTCCCCCGGGCAGCGCCAGCCTCAGCTCACACCCCCCTGCCCAAAACGCGCGTCTGGGATTGCATCTTCTCGTCTGCAAATTGCCTTGAGTCCCAGCCGCATGGCGCAGCTCTGACCGTGTCTGCGTAAGCCCAGACCGGGAGGAGAGGAGTCTCCTGGGGCTAAGGGAAACGGAGGGAAAGGGGCGCTGAGGCAGGGCCACGAAGGGCGGCGGGAGCCCCGGCGGAGGAGCTGGTCCGAGGCAGCCCCGTGGCAGCGTGCGCAATCTTCGCTGCGGCCGGGACAAGGGCCCGGAGGGGTGATGGACTCCGGGCTGGATCAGCCGGCACAAAGTCCCGCGTTCTTACCCCAATATGAGACAAAACAGGGCTTAAAATTAGTTCCTTAAACCCAAGCTGAGGATTCCTGAGGGATGCTCAGCAGACATCTGCAGAGCGGACGGGAGCAGCCACCGACGTGCCTTTACCTGGTGGCCGGGCGGGGATCCAGCCCTCTGCTCGGGGCCTCCGAGGGCTCCGCACCTCTCTCCTGCGCCTTCGCCTGCGCTTGGGCTTTCTTGCGAGACAAGGCGGTGCTCAGCCAGTTGTCCTCTTCCGGCGGGTTGCGTTTGGCCGCGGGCTCCTCCGCGGCTGGGAGCCGGCTGGCAGGGTCGGGCCGCCTGGCCACGGTGGGGCTCGGGCAGCTCCCGGCGGCACTGGCCTGAGCTGGAGACGGAGGGTCCGAGTCCAGGAGATCCTCGTCTTTCAAGCCCAGCCAGTCGCCGCCAGCCCTGCCGCCCCGCGCGGGGCCCCTGCCGGCTGGAGGAGGAGGGGGGGGGTTGGCGCGTGGGTCCGGCTTCCAGTCACTGCTGCTCTCGGCCGAAAACCTGCTGTGGCGAGAGGGAGTCACGAACCAGCCCCAGAGGGGACACCCGGGCTTAGGGGCAGCGTGGCAGCGGTCAGAGGGACACAGACGCACAGCGCGGTACCTCGCAGGCTGCCTCCGCGCCGAGGCCACCGTGGGCTGGTACGCCCCGAAGACGAAATCTTCCTCGTCCCCAGGCTCTTCCTTCTCTGCTCAGACACGTGGCCTCGAGTCAGTGTGCTGCAAAGACCCCAGCCCTCCTTCTCCTCCTCCTCCTCCCCCCCTCCTGAGATTCCCACCGGGATTGCTGCTGCTGGGGAAACGCCGCTGGAAACACCTTCCCTGGCAAGCCGCAAGCACGGTGCCTTCCCGGCGCGGCTGGGCAAAGCGGCTTCGCTGGCAACGGGCCCGCGTTCAAAGGCCACTGGGTCACTGAGTATCTCACCCTCCTGCGCCAACGCTGGCACCTCCGCACACCTTCCCCGCGTCCCCGGCCGGGCTCACCTGGCTGCTTTTGGTATTTCGTATCCAGCTTGAACTCCCTGCGCTCTCCCGCGCCCGGCCGCTCCGGGGCTTTGGCTGCGGAGCCCCGTCCCAGTAACTCGTCCAGCTTCGAGCGGGCCGGCCAGAGCTCGTCCCTGCGGGGACACGCCGCGGGGGTGTTTCTGGAGAGGCAGCCTTGCCAGGGTGTTCCTGCTCTTCCATGCAAAATGAGGCTGCTCTTGCCACTTTTTGTGTGTGTGTTTTCTTTTAATCCCTGTGTTTCTTGCATGCCGGGTGCTAAGAAAACCAGCTGTGACCCCTCACAGCGTGCCTGAGTCTGCAGAGAGGCAGCACGAACCCGCGGCAGCACAACTAACCAGGTCCTGGGCTCCCCAAGTGAGGTCCCCATCTTTCTACCCCGTATTTGTACAGCACCGTGCACAGCAGCTCCTGGCTCGGACCAGGACCCACTGGAGAAGTTACGAAGTCCTCTAGGACTCCCCACCCTCTTTCCACCCCACGTGGCCGTCTCACGCACGCGCCATCCCCTGCTTTGCTCCTGCTGCCGTTTTGCAGCCCAGGAACGCCTTACTTGTCTTCCTTCCTCCCCTGCTTCGGGTCTCCTTTCGGGCTGTCGCCGAATCCCAGCGCGTCCATCAGGTCATCGCCATCGTCCTCAAACGTGAGCTCCTCCCTCCTGCGGCCAGGGGCCGCGGCGTGCCGGGGTGCCGGCGGCTCTGCGGATGGGATCGCGCAGTGGCAGTCGGCTTCCTCAAGATTTTTTTTAACGGGAGACCACAGCAGCCCTGCCTGCCCTTTCCTCTCAGGACTGTTCACACAGTCACTTTTAAACAGCGCTGTTTGGTGCTCAGGTCCCCTGGGAGGCAATGAAGTGGCCACGCACCATTTCCCAGGCTGTGGCCGTGCACCCACTGCTGGGACGTTGCTGGGCGTCACCAGCACCGGGGTTTCCAGTTTTGGCAATCGCCGGGAGTTTTGTAGCCCTGCAAGTTTCTAATCGGCGAATTCCTGCCCTCCGTAAGTCCCTGCTCCCTCAATGCACCTTAGTCCTTGCCCTAACCCAGCAGCTGCTGCTTGCGTCCATCCCTCCAGCAGACTGGACTTACTGGGGTGTGGGAAGGACCCAGGGGACTCTCAGGCCCTTCCCGTTAGCATCCCAGCCGCAGGGATGAGGGGGCCGGGTGCTTGTAACAGCCACAGAGCAGCTGGATCCATCCCGGAGCTGCACCAGCTGGGCTTTGGTGGGGATTGGCAATGCTCTTAGCCACCCCAGCCCCGACCCAGCCAACTTGTCCTCATTTGGCACCGTGCAAAACAGGCTGGGTGAAGTCAAAGGTAAGATTTGACCTTGCCCAGAAGAAAAGAGCATTTCTGTAACCCGCAGCACACTGGAAATATCAAGCATGCAGTGAGCTGCCCGACAACTAACCCTCATGCTGTTTAGTAAGAGATGGGACTAGCGGGCTTTCAGCTGAACCAGTTGGACCTCACCCAAACTGATCCAGGCTCCTTATTCATTTTATGCAAAGGGGATGCAGAGCATCCCTACTTACCTTTCTCTTTGCTCAGTTCCAGTTTTTTCACAGAGCTATTTTCAGTGCCGGATGGGATTGGCTTCTTGGGAGCATTTTTTTCCTCATCAGATAAAAGCCCTTCTAAAGGATCATCTAAATCTGGGAATTTCCCCAGAGGGAAAAGAAAGGAGAATTTAAAAAGAAAACAAACAAACAAAAACCCCCCAAACCTCAAAACCCAAACACATGATTTAGAAGGACTCCCGTTCTGCACTAAGCCAAGCACTAACCCTGTCACATGCCCGTGGGGACACTGGGGACCAGATCTGCCTCGCTCAGAGCAGTGGCGAGAGGGAAACCAACCCCAGTGCTCGCACTTGGGCCCAGACTCCTCAGGGCAGCCAGGCTGAGACCTGGGTCCTCTGGCACTGCCAGGCACGTCTTGTCTTGCAATGGGGCCTCAGGTGTAGCTTTGACCTCAGCATCACTACTGAGGTCTTCCCGGTGTTCCCCAAATCCCTCCTCGCTGGAGGGCTGCTACCCCTAACGCCATGAACACGGGTTCTGCAGGGATCTGGGATGCCCTCGAGTCGCTCTGAACTTCGTACGCTCAATGGTTACGTTTCTGCGGGATTAAGATTTGAGCTGGTGTCGCAGAGGTGGAAGACTCTGCATCTCATTAGCCATCCAAGCCTTCAGCCAACACGAGAGGCAAGCTACGGGCAAAGCGCAAGGCCAGAGTCCACAGCTGCCCCAGGCGACTGCTGGCGGACCTGGAGCGAGAGCCTACCTTCAAAGTTAAATTTCCTGTACTGCCGGGAAGCGGGGGGAGATGAGAGCGGCTTCTTTTCCATCGCAGGTGCAGACTCTGCTAGAAAGAGAGGCCGTGCTCAGAGACAGAGCTGCCCTGCCGCCTCGCTGGCTGCCGGCCGCTTCCCTCCCAGGTGCCCCGACAAGCACGTGCTGTGACACAAAGTCCCCCCGAGGCCCCAGGGGCTGAAGGTCTCTCTGGAGGAGCCTCCTTGCAAGCAGCGAAGGAGAAGAGGGCCTTGGGAAGAGCAGGACAGGCTGGGGACGGGCTTATCTTAAATGCAGCCCCTCTGGTTCCCCTTCCACCCGCATCTGGCCGATCTCACTAGAAACGCTTTGCACAGCACCAGGGAATGGCTCAAGGGCACCGGGGGGAGGCAGCCACGTGGCTGCGGGTGCTACTGTGCCAGTGACATGGTCATGTCACATCGAGAGGATCCCCCCCAGGGACGAGGACTCAAGCACTGGGCACCACACACAGCCAGAATAAAATTCTGTGTCTGCAATAGCCCCAAAAGGGACCAGGGAAAGGATTTTAGGAAACAAATCCACTTTTTGCTCCCTATCTCAGATGAAAATGTCTCATGGGGGTTTGCAGTCAGCCTGGGAGAAGAAGAGCAGAATCTCCTTTTTACCTTTCTCAGGAGTTAGCAGCTTCCCTGCACTTTTTACTGCTCCTCCAGCGGGGTCCCATTTCTCAGGGCCTTTCGCAGTCATTTTCCCTGGTCCCGAACTGGGTTTTGATATTCCCAGGAGATCCGCTTCCATGTCATCCATGTCCTGGAAAGCAACGGGATGCAGATGGGAGCAGAGGGGATGCTGCCACCAGCCTGGGGCCGCTTCCCTGCCATCAGGCCACCGCCTGCCCCCGACCCGCGTCCGCAGAGCTCGGCTCTACGGGGAAGGGTTTCCAAGAGGCGTGGGGCTGCGGTGATGGGCATTTGTGCGCTTACCTTCAGGGTTTGCAGCACAGCCTGCGGGTCGGCGTCTGAGACGTCGGATCCCTACGTGCCAGAGTGGGGAGAGATCAGACGGATGGATGGATGGATGGAGAGGCTTTGGGGGCACCTCACCCCAGAGGCATTCACTAGCGCCTTCCCTTGGCTTCACTCCATCCCATCTGGGGCACCTAGAAGCCCTTCTCCCACCATCGCCCCGCTGCCCCGTCCCATCTTCCTGGCCCTGCGGTGATCCTGGAGAGGGGTCACTTCTTCAGCCAAACTTCAAGGTTCATCCCTGCGGTCCCGCCGCTGACTTTGATGGAGCGACGCCAGGGCCAAGGGGGGCCCGACGAGGTCATTGGGACACCCAGGCTCTCCCCCAAAATTCAGGCTCACCTCCGCAGCTTTGATGTCCTCGGCAGGGAGTTTGCTGAAGAAATCATCCTCCGGGAAGGACCTGTGACAGGAGCCCGGGGTTGGGAACGCTGCAAGGTGCGGGGAGATGCCAGCCCCGGGCAGGACTCGGCTGCGTGCCACCCTGGGGACACTGGTCACCCACCACTGATGGGACAGCCGGGCCAGGCCGGGCAGGGGGACGTGGTGGGGACCACACGGCCACCCCACGGCAGCTGTGTCGCACAACACGGGAACACGCACCCATCTGACAGGGCTGAAATAGCATTAGGAAAATTGACACTAGGGCTGGAACTGTTATATTTAAGTGAACAACCATTAAAAAGGAGATTTACAGAAGATACACAGGGCTGGGGGACACCCGACTGCTGCTGGAAAGCTGCGGGCCGAGAATGGGGCAGGGCAGAAGGACCTTCGGAGCACAGACAGGTCTCCAAACAAGAGGGACGTGTTTGGGAGCTACTCACTTCTTGCTGGCCGGGGAGCCCGTGCCCCTGGCTCTCCCACCGCTGCCCCCGGCCAGCTGGGAAGCTCTGGCAGATTTACCCGGGGTTTCATCTGGAAACGAGGTAGGGAGAGATTAGGATGCTGGACACAGGCGTATTCCTGACCTAGGCACGCCAAAAGGGGATTTGCTGTCTCGTTATCGGCCCCAGCGGCTTTTAGTTGGAGGTGAACCTCGTGCTGCCTCCCCAACCCCACGTCCATCCTGCTCTATGGCCTCTCGGACGCTGGGGACCCCGGTCCCTGCTCTGCTCCGTTTCATCCCCCCTCGCTATGGGAGCCCGTTTCAGACCGACAGGGCAGAAAGGGAATGGGCTGTTTGTCCTGTCCATCCCGCAGGGATGCGACAGCAAAAGCCCCGTGCCAGGAGAAGCTGGTTCATAACTAGTCTCGAAGGAGCCCGAGGGCCGGGCACCGCCGGGCTGCCGCAGCGGCACCTCCTGCTCCCCGGCAGGGAGTTACGGAGCACAAGGACAATGTCCCGTCCGCTGCAGGGAAGGAGCATTTTACCGTCGTAGCCGAGGAGGTCGCCCAGCACGTCGTCGATGGAGCCTGGAACGAGACAGGGCGAAGGGGCTGGGGCAGGCGAGCTCGCTGGGCAGGGGCAGAAGAGCCCCCGGGTCGGCTGCGGCTCGCCCTTCGGAAACCTGCCAAGCGCAAGGTTTGGTCGGCAGCGTCGTTAGCGCAAGGCCTCCCGACTGGTCCGGAGGGATCGTCCTTCGGCTTCATCAGGGCCGGGACCTGACCAGTGTTTTGCGGACAAAAGATCTGGCTTTGCTTAGCCAGAAATGGGATTTCTTCCTCATCGAGCATGCAAGCAGCTTTGCGCTCAGCTGCTGGCCACAAGCAGTGCTGCAAACCCTCCGCGAGCTCTCCTGCCGCAACATCGAGGAGACCCCGGGCCCCCCCAAAAGCTCTGCTGCAGTATGAGGGGCTGCAAGAGGCTGTCGGCCTCTAAGCAAGGCGTTCGGGTGGGGAGGAACTGAAATAGGTACGTTTATATCCTCCCCTGGGTGTGGGAAAGTCCCCAAGACAGGACCCCGATAAGCAAGTCTGCTGGATCCGGGAGGCAGGTGAGCGGTGCCAGGTCAGGAGCGATGCAATGAGCTCAACGGCAGCATCGAGCCAAGGGTCCTGAAGCATTTCGGGAGCCAGGATTGCTCCCACCGCCATGTCCCCCTCCCCTCCGCGCCCCCAGGGGACCCAAGCGCTCGAGGACAGTGACAGGGAGAGCGCGTGAGGGGCACCTACCTCTCAAACCTTTCCTGGATTTTGCAGCCTAGGGAGAAAGACAAAGTCCCTCGTTACGACGTGGAGCGGATCTGCCCGGACTGCCTCGAAACGCCCTTCTCTGCGCGGTGCGGTCGGGTACCGCCGGCCAGGCGGGCAGGGAGGCTCTGCCCCTCGGCACAGCCGGGGACGGGCTGCCCCGAGCATCCCCCGAGCGCCAGCGAAGCCGCCTCCTCCCCGCGCGGCTTGGGACACGGCACGCGAAACCCAAGGGAAGCGCAGAGATGCTTGCAACTTTTGGGAGGCAGGTGAGCAGAGCCCCTGCAGCTGGGCAGGAGCCTCCAGCCCCGAAGATGTCTTCTGCCTCCGAAAAAACATGCCCCGGAGCAATAAATCTGGATTTCCCAAGCCTCCTCCCCGCCGCGGGCAGCACTGCACTCACCATGGGAGGCCTCCGGGCCTTCCCGCACCCCGGCTGGCGGCACAGGGGGTTAAGGCCACTGCTCCCCGGCCCGGCAACCTCCTACTCGCCGGCGAGGAAGGTTTCCCGATTTCCCGATTCGCTGTTACGGCCGGCAGCGCCTCTGTTGAACAGATTTCCCTTTCCTGTCCCGGCCTGCCCCGCAGCCCGCCCCACGCCGCCGCGGCCTCTCGCCCGGCTGCAAAACAAGGCTCCAGCGAGAAGAAACATCCCTCCCGCTCCGCAAAATGGCCCGCAGCTCCGGCAGGGAGGCCGAGGAGCCGAGGGGGGCTGGTACCCCCCGCCCTGTGCCAGTGCGAGGGGGGGTCCTGCTCCGTGCCAGCCGCCAGGCAAAGGCACCGGAGGGCTGGGAGCTGCGGGGGGGGAGAAGGAAACCTCTCCTCTCTGGGGCCGGAGCGTGTGGAGGACCCCAACCGAGGGGATGGCAGCTGCCCCCGGCGATGGGGGGTGCACCCACCTCTCGGGGTGGGAGCAGGATGAAAGCAGCCCCCGGTTTCTGATCGGCTCCCAGGGCCTCCCCGTCCCCCCACTTGGGTACCTGCTCCCGCTTCTGTGCTCCGTGGCCCGTTGCCATGGCACCTGCCGGCCTGCAGCATCCTGGGGCCACGGCACAGCATCCGCAGGCCCTGCCTGCCACATCCCTGACCGCAGCATCCCTGACCCGCACTCGTGACATCCCTAGCCCATGCCCACGGCATCCCAGATCTGTGCCCACGGCATCCCGGACACACGCCTGGGGTTTCACAGGTCCGTGCCTGCAGCATCCCACACCCGCAGCATCCTGCGCCTGCAACAGCCCTGAGCCCGCAGCATCCCGTGCCCACCGCAGCCCTGGGCCATGCCCGCAGCAGCCCTGGGCACCCGCCGCACCGAGGAGGCCGAAGGCCGCAGCTCTCACCGCTGCTCAGCCTGCCGGGCAGGCCCGGCCCTGCGCAGAGCCCTGGGAAATGCAGTCTCCGAGCTGGCCCGGAGAGGGATGGGAACTACTGCTCCCAGCAGCAGCCGGTCCCTGACGGGAACCGGTGCCTCTGCTGCTCCTGCTGCGGGGCTTCCGCTGATCCGGGAGTTTCCGGAAGCTGGGAAGGAAGGAGGTGGTTCAGCAACTGTGAAATGCAGATGGAAGTCTAAAATGCTGCTCCCCAGGCTCTGAAAGCTGCGGGCGCAGCTGGGAAAGCCCAGGGGTGGATTAGCACCCGAGGCAGACAGGAACACAGCTTAAGCCAGCAAGAGCTGTTTCCTCTGGCTCCCGCCAGCCGCCCCAGAAACTGCTATATATGCGTGGTTTTCCCCAAAAGGCTGCAGGCAGCTTCTAATGCCCGAGTCAGTAGAAGGGCTCAGGCCTTCCCTCCCGGCTGAGATGCCCCCCCGGAGGCAGCTGCTGAGACTGGGAGGGCCAAGCCTGGCTTTGGCACAAGTCATCAGCCCTCCCGCTACTGCCGTTGGCTGCAGCTTCAGGTCATTCCAGCAGCATCTCCTTGCTTGACTGATAAAAAGAGAGCAGTTACATGCTCTGACTCTCTCAAGACATGCAGAAACCAGCACAAGCACCCAGTTACCAGATGTTAGCAACAGGCCAGGTACTGGAGAGCTATAGCTCAGTGCCGTGCAAGCTCATCTTCCAGAGCAGGGCCCTTGCGCTGCCACGGAAGAGGGACAGCCACCAGCTTTAACTCAAAGCTTATCAGGAGAAACACAGCAACTGGATCCAGAAACCTCAAGGATAGATTCTGAATGCTCCGTTTGGCAAGACTGTTTCTGCATGTTGTAGCTAGCTGTTAAAGCTATTCCTGGTAACTCATCCAGGACAAGTTCCTGGCTGAGAGCTTGAATCGGTGGCCACCACTCCAAGGGGGCAAGACGCAGCAGATACAACCACAGCAGGCTTGGAGCAAGATGCCAGTGCACTGCTCAAAACGACAAACAGATAACACAAGAAGTTCAGATAAAAAAAAAAAAACTGATTTCTCACACTTACCAAAGCTGCATACACAGCAAAGAGCTAGCCAGCCCCACTCCCAAGGCTGGTCCAACCATGTTCATTTGTACTTATTTCCAGAAAAGTCCTAGGGAAATAGCTGTAGTCTTGAACAGCTCTTTGAGCTCTTTTATGCTTTGGACACACTTACCAGGGGCTTTCACCTTCTACTCTGCCAGTCTATGTGGGGACAGAGGATCCCTGTGAAGTGTTTACAAGAAGGTGGCATTTTTGGAGTCCACCACTCAAGCGAGATTAAAAATTACTGCCACAGACTGCTTAGCTTCAATACTCTTTGAGGCGATCCACCTAGTTTGCCAGAATACTTACTCGACATTCAAATCACTCGAGCTGAAAGGGAACGTACACTTTTGGAAACAGTACCACTACGTTTTGTCAGAAGACAGGAGTCCTGACCAGGACACAGGACCATTTAATAAGAGAATTGAAACACAGCACTGATAAACAGCAAGCTGTACCATGTTGTGCCTTTTAGGGAACAGGGCTAATTAGCAGCCAGCTGAAAAAAAATACTATTGACCAAGTACCAATTTAGCAACAAAGTACAGAATTTGCTGTTACATCATCAGTATTTACTACTAAAAAAAACCCCAAAAAACATAGGGGGAAACAAGTTTAAGAAATGGCTTTTACAACTGTAGGCTTCCAGTGCCAAAAGCTGTACCGTTAAATCTTTGCTATTGGCAGTGACTAGCTTTTGCTGGCTTATGAACAATAATAATACCGAGTAACATGCCACAGGCAGCTTTGCTCTCTATCAATTTTGTTTTCTGTGGTTGTGAGCAGCATGAGAAAGGCAAGAATAACTGCTGTACCGTGCTAACTGCCCTAGAGCCCTGTGCAAAGCCAAGCCAGAAAGGTCACGCTAGCAATAATAAAACCCAGCTAATTTAATGGTGAATTCTTGCAGAAATTTTCATAAAGCTTGGCAGGAAAAAATAAAACCTTCCATTTCCTTACACAATGGGTTGAGAGCAGCAGCTCAAGAAGCTATTTCTCTGCAAAAGCCATCTCTTAAACACCATGTTCTACTTCCTCTAATGCTTTAAATGAGATCTGCTGAAGGCAAATAAATGAGAGCCAAAAGGGGAAGAAAAAAAAAAAAAAGGAAAAAGACATTTTGTCTGAAAACACTTTTTTTTGTAATTTATTAAATCTGTACATACATTTAGCTAGTACTGTTTTCATTAACACATTTCAACCTTTCCCTGCTCGTTCTCCATAGTCCCTCCCCAGGTCAGCCGGCTGCTCTACTGAATAAATGGAAGGCAAAGCCATTTGCCTCCTTGGTATCCTGAGAAGCAGTGGGTCCATTCAACCTGGGAGACTCAGCAGCCAAAAGGCAAGTTCGATTTTTTTTTAAATTTAAAATTAATCATTTCTGTTCAGCTACCATGCATGGAGCTGAATATCCTGTTTAAAGATTGTTAGTCCTAGAAAATTCCACTATGAAAATGTGATCCAAAGTTAGAGACTTAACAGGTATCAAAGCTGTCAGAGAACAAGCTTCCTGTATGTTGCCTCAGAACTGCAAGATTTTGGCTACGCTGAAGCTCTTTACCAATTTAAACTCAAAGTTGCTCTTTATCTGTTATGGAAAAATGTTTTATTCTGTTACTGGACAAAGCTATTGGTGCTGAAAAACAGCACTGATTTTGTTTAGTTTATGATTTCACTAGGCATCAGGAGGTCCCATTAAAAACTACATTTTTAAACTGTTCATCTAGACAGCATTGTGCAAGTCAACATAAAAACAATGTTTTTAAGCAGATCAGAGAAAGCTCCTTGGAAATGCATGAGTGGGGAAAAAGATCTAAATGCTTCATTTTGGATTGTTTTCTTGAAGGCTGCCTTTAAAAAAGAAAATACACAGAAGAACATCCCAGAACAATCTGAAGACCCAAAGACCTTGGCCAAATTTCTGCCCTCAAATATTGGCTTCATCATTACAAGTCAAATTTGCAGTTTCTACAACTGAATATGTTTTTTCACATCAAATCACAATAACTAGCGTCTGTAAAGTGCTTTGAGATAGTGCTTTGAAAATGCTAACAGTTAAAAGAAGGGCAGAACATCCATTAACAGCTCCTGGCTGATTATTACCACTCATCTTTTCCTCATAGTAGCATCAGCATCTTGTCCCTTGAACTCCTAACAAAAAGAGAAAGGTGCCAGTGTTGGAGATGGCAAATGTCAGGCAGGGAGAGAGTCTGCACGGCAGTGAAGAAGGGATGCACCGGAATATGTGAAGATGCCTTCTGGAAAGAGACTGAAGCAGAGCTCCAGAGATAAGATGGACGCTTATTTCCCAGCCACATCAGAAGAGTAGCATCTCATGCAGACACCATATGCACAAAGTTCTGCATAAGGCTTTGTACAGCCTAAGTATGTGCTAAACAAGGAGAGTGAGCTGGTGCTAGTCTTACGAAAAAAAGATCAAGACATGTTCATGCTTTTCTGTGGGGGGTGAAAAGGACATAACTGCTCATTAGAGGCTATTGCCTGAGGGCTGTTAACTACTTAGTAGTAAAACCCTGCTAACTTTTTAGATAACAGTAACTTGCCTGGTTAGCAGCTTCACAAAAGCAATTCTTGTATGAATCCATAAAGCTTTCTCAGATGTTTAAAGGGTTTTTTTCCACCATAATTGCACTTCAAAAACAAACAGCCATCAATCGGTATGCACTCCCCCAGTCACCTCCTCAATTTACAGAAGTAGAAAGAAAAGCTACAATTATTCACTGTGCTACAGCTATCAGGATTTGAAAAGTTTGATTTAGGTGCCTGAAGAAAGGACGCAAACATCCAGTTTTCAGACCAGGAGAATTGTGCATTTTTAAAAAAAGAGCTGGCTTCACAGCTTGGCTTGCATCGGCTTCAGGTGTTTGTGGAAAGACTCATGAACCTGTAAGAGAGCAAAACAGTGGTTATATCAACATCAGGCCTGAGTTTCAAAAGCACTTTCAGTTCTTTACATCTTGCAGTGTTTTATACTAATAAAACCTCAAACAGTCACTTTTGGGATAGAAGAAGAGCAGCCAAACACTGACTGCACAATATGGAAAGGATGGAGAAAATAAGCCTAAAACAAGTAGCCTCTCCACTACCTCTTGTGAGGGGAAAAAAAAAAAAAAACCCAACACCCAAACCCCACGCGTATCTAGACAGACAATTCCTTGGAGTGTTAATTAACAGAAAACTGGTAGAGGTCTCCCAAGCAGATTGCAGTGAACCATGTAAGCCCCACAGACTTGGGAAGCATGAGAAATTGAGCGAGCTCTGGTGGGATTTGATTACAATTGGTATACGGTCTCTGGCAGCCTATGGTAGGAGATGCAGTCTGTCCAAGTCAAATAAAAGCAGGAAAGGTTACAGTGACAGGATTTAGGGTTCTGTTTTGGCTAACAAGAGGGACACGCTGACTGCTCTTAGCCCAGTTTCTTTTTTATTAGCTCAGCTGCAGCTAGAGCCTGAGGGCAGATATGCAACACCCGACATTTTCAAAGGACTGCATGGGACAAATTTGTTTCCTTCTACAGAGTCACTACGACTGCCTGAAAGCACTAGATTTGCCAAAACACATGCAAGGCTTTCTGCCACTAGGTAGAATTAAAAGCAAGTGATAATTGCTTTTAAATTCAATGAGATTATCCAGTTGTTTCTCTGGGCAGGGTGTGATTTCCTCTCCCACAAAGGACTGGATGTGACATGCGTTTGGGAGAGATATTAAAAAAAGCAGGCTGAAAACAGTGGGGCAGGAGCAGTTTGCTAGTTTTGGCCTATAATCACTAGTGACTTTTTTCTGATCAATTACCTGCTGAGGTCACTGGATCAGAACTAACAACCCTAAATTAAATTATTTCTCTGGGCACGTATGACTTAAGAAGAAATAAGGTTTTCTTTACCTCTGTTTTGTTCAGTGGGGATTTCTTTGCCCACTCAAACATGTTCTCATAGACATTGCCATCATACCGGCCAAGCACAGACCCAAGATGAACATCATGAAAGTCAAAGGAGTCCACCAGTGCTACCGCATTGGGACGGATTATAGCCAAGAGCTCCTTCACATGCTGGTTCACTTGATTAACTTGGGTATCTGTCAAAATACCCGCCTTGGGAAAAAAACAGAAGATTATCAGAACAGTATGCAAGTCATAAGAACCTTCCCGTCTCCCACAGTCTAACCTCAGTCAGTCTTCCTTCACTAAGAAAAAACAGCAGTTTACGAAAGACTAGCTTTTTTTATTAACTTGGTCACCAAATGGAAAACAAGAAGCTAACTCAGACAGATGCCAACTCTGCTTCTGGTGGATCGCAAGGGAAACTTAACACAAGAGGCTTCAGAGTGCACTGCTATTGGCCTTCTGGAAGTCAACAGTGGAGACCTTATGCCTAAGCATTCATACAGCTTTGTATTTAGAGTATCTTTGTGAACAAAGACTCTGGCTCTAGGAATATATGACATTAGAGAGAGTCACTGACCTGCAGAAAATCCCCTGTGTTCTTACTGATTCCATAGAGCGCATACAAGAGGCACAGCTCAGTCATGACAGCACGGACAGCTGCGTTACTGATCTCCGAGAGCTTTGCTGTGAAGAGCTTCACTATCACATAGTGACAGTGTGCCTACAAAATAGATAAAAGGAAGCTGAATCGGGTTCATTAAAAGGTAAGAAGCTCCTAGAGCACTCTTATTTATTAGATACATCACTGACCTCAGATGCTCGCACAAGATCAACAGAAGTCCTGTTCCAGGCATCCTCTTTGCTCTTTCTGTGGTTCAACTCAGCTTGCAAGTTCTTTGCTGCAGCTTCTACAAGCCTATTCCATAAGAATAGGAAGAAGAGAGAAACAGGTTATATAGTGACACCACATCAACAAGATTATTACCCTGAATTCACAGAAACTTCAGTTTAACACATCAGAAAAACACTCAGAGGCCTTGCACTGTGACCAAGTGCATTGTTTGGAGTGAATGCTTGTGGCTTTAAGACCAGTATCATCAGTGCTGCAGCTAGAACACATAGCAACAGGCAGCTAAGACAATGTTTGACAAGACAGATGTGGCGCTTTTATATGTACTCACATCTACCTAATTCTACTCCCACTTAACCCTTCCTGCACAATAGGCTTTAATATCAGGATTGTTTCTCTCCAGATCACTGCGCAGTTTGAGCTATGCTCATACTTGTATGTTTGAATATGCTTTTACTTATTCACATTTAATAGATACATTTCAAAACAGAACAGGGAGCAGAGAGCAACTTAGGTTGTATGTAGTCTCCTGTAACTTCAAAGGCCATTTAGCAGTGGCCTGACCTAATAAAGGTCATTTCTTCCTGAAAACTGACACTTAAAACAAAGCTTTGCAGGCAACAGCTTGAGAATCTCATATTCAGAGGGGAGCACATCACTACCGTCTCCCAACACATACTTTTATTAGTGCCTAGCTCAGTCTAATAAACGTGAACTCACCGGGCAGCACGAGCTTTGTAGGCCTCCACCAAACTGACTGGATCATTGATACGCACAGTCACAGGCCTAGCAGCCACATGCTGTGGCTGAATGCGTTGCCTGGAGAGATCATTAAGGTAGGACACCATGCCAGTAACCCGCTGACCAGAACTAACTTGTGTGTAGCTTTTGACAAGGAACCTGAAGATAAAAAACAAACCTCTACATTACATCGCTCACTTGGATGAAGAGAAGTCACATTAAGTAGGGTCAAACTAGCATAGGATAGTTGTAGGCAAAAGCATTTATGTACAGGGCAAGGAACAGAAGTGGAAACAGTTTCACAGTAGTACAGGATAGTCCAGATACTCTTCTCTCATCACTTCTGGCACAAAGACCATAATGCTATGGCAAGAAAGTTTCTGGATGGAAGCTACCATACCTAGCTGTCTGCAGCATCATGACTGTGTTTTCTCCCTCGTAGGTGCAGGATGGGGTGAAGGTGACATAGATATCAGGAAGGCCACTGCAGCGGGAGTAGCCATGGCCACCACATGCCATTCGACATTCCTCAATACCAGCATTGGCAGCCCAGGAAGTGAATGCCTTCAGCCCTGCTGTCAGTGCATGCAGCTGATGGACAAAAGCAAGCAAGTTAACTTTAAGATTCCGTTCTTAACTTGAATGCATCCTGCTAGGAACTGCAGCTACCAGGAAAAAAAAAAAATACCATCAATACCACCTTCCCGTTGTCCCACAGGGCCCTGGTTTTCTTGTTGGGCTCAGGAAGGAAGGGTCCTTACAATTCACATGAAATCCTCTGTACATGTAAAGACCTTTCGATCATCTAGTCCTCTCTGTCTCTATGTATGATGCATAGTATTCTTTAGAGTATGAATTCCATCAGCCTGCTGCACTCCCCGTCTATTAGCCTTTCTCTACAAAACTGCTTTCAATTGCCTTTTGTCACATTATTTTCCTTAAGCAGAATCCCTAGCCATCAGTCGAAAACTGTTACATTTTATAATCCTAATCCCTCAACATACTACCAATACTCTGACCAAGACACCAATTCTACTGTAGTTACTTGGAAGGACAATCAAGAAGGCGCAAGCACAGGCATAAGACCAGTCTTAACTCTACTCCCAATTAATACACAATCATTCCTAAAAAGTCACTTTGCTTTTCTACACACTAACTTTCTTACTGTGCATTGCTTCCTGTATTTTTGTAAAGCAGGACAAGATGAATAGTGCAAACAGAGGTAGAAGTCACCAGCACATACTGGACTTAAAATCATTGGATCTAAAAAGTACAAGCTATCTCATGAGCAACAGCCTACAGCCTTGATGCCTTGTCTCCTATGTTGCAAGCAAATCTTACTTAAAAGCTTCAAAAGCCCTCTGATTTCCAGACACAGTACCTCTGGCAGCTCACTCAGATCCCCTTCAATGATGTCTCCGCTAATACGACGATAAGTGTCTTTTATGTAGGCTCCCACAAAATGAAAAGCATATGCCGCTGCCAGGAGAGGAAAGAGTTTGTATTGTTGGGTCTGATAATCCAAGATCTGCGGTTCTGGTTCCCTAGAGCAGAACACAGAAGAGTCAACATGCCAGTAGCTGGCAAATTACTGCAGAAGTTCCGTGCAACTCCAAGCGACTTCTCCAGTTGGAGAGTACAGGCTGCATCCCTATCAAGTCAGAGTATCTAAGGCCACAGAGTAAGAGCTTCTGGTTGTAAGATGAAGAATTTGGAAGTCAGGAATAAAAGATTTTCACTTCTCAGAGTGAAGCTGTGTTTTACAACTCTAGCAAGTGCTAAAGAAAACAGCAGTCACAGTCCTCCCCTTCCCCCAGCATTTGGGAATTCCACCACATGACCTGGGCTGCTTTTCCATTTCACTGCACTTACCCTGCCTTTAGCTCAGACTGGTGTCTCACAGCACTATAGCGAATAGCAATAGTACAGGCCCGGGACAGGGAGCGAGCTGAATCTCCTACAATGATGGATCGGATGAACACCATGGTCCCGTACGTCAGCTTGTCATTGAGTGGTTTCACATAAGTGCCGTCTGGTTCAACCTACCAAAAAAAATACAGTCTATTGATCTTTAAAGTTTCCTCCCTTTTACATGTGCACATCTCAGGCTCTGAACTCATCAAGTAACACTTGCAAGTAGTCTATAGTCTTGTTGGTATTTACCTGAGAAGCTTCTCAAAGAAAGCCCAGAATATCACAGTGAAAGCTTGCCAGCTGAGTGGGTGACTGTTTTCTCTGTTCCTTATTTACAGTCTTTGGGCAGGGCCCAGAGGCACAATCTTTTGAATGAGGCCTAGAAGAGTCATTATAGGTCCACCCTTCCTACACTACCTGCACATTTCATAGAGTAATTTGGGATAAAGGGCAACTATGAAGAAATTAAAACAAACTGGACTCATTTGCAAGACTCAAGACAAACAGAATAGGGATATTCTGTAGAAGGAAACTTCACAGCAGCCAACCATCAGTTCGCATTTGGGATAAAATGCAGTGAGTAAGTGAGGGCAGTTCATGAAGTCAAGAAACCTTTCCTAGTATTGATGCCATCAGGCAACAGGAACAAGGGGAATGCAGATATTGCGATAAACTGTCAATTATTACACACACGGCTCCAACCACCATCACTCAGGACAGTTCAAGGTTAAATCAGAGGCTCTAAAGGAGGTGCATCTGATTCCAGACCAGGAAAGTCTGCAAAGAGTGAAAAAGAGGTTCCCTTCCCCCACTAAGAGCAGTGAGTTGGGGATGGATTTAACTCAGCAAAACAAGGAGTTAATGACATGTAGAGTCTAAGGTATTACTCAGTTAGCCACAAGATCATCAAGCTGTTTGCTTCTAACAGCTTATACTGAAGCTCCCTGCTTTACCTGAGCATACTTCATCAGCATGTTTTCCCGAGGAATTCTGAAGTTGTCCATCTTCAAGTAGCCATTATCCATTTCATCATAGCCAAATTTTGGCCCAATATCACCCACTGTAATACCTGCCATAGACAAAACCAGTTGCATTAAGTAGTAGGCATTAAACACCACACAAGAGGTTCAAGCCCTCTCCAACATGTAGGCCACTTAGTTTTCTAGAAAGGAAATCCTGGCATTGTTAGGAACAACAGCTAACTAGGGTGATGCAAAAATGGGGATCAAAAGATAGGGACCTTCATAGTTTATATGTAGTCCTACATAGTGACTGGGGAGCTGTCCCTAAAGCCTATCCAGCTCCCTTTTAGCTAGGGGATGCTGAAAGGTATTCTTTCCCTTTCAGAAAGTAGAAGGCCATGACATGCTGCCTCACAGAATCACTCCTGGGAAACAGAGGCAGAATCAAACTCCAAACTAACTTTTACTTTGAAAGCATGAGGCTTAGCTGACTTAGTGGTGGTCTGATCATAGATAAGACAAAGTTTTAACCCCTCTGACCTACAATCTACTCACTGAAATCAGCTAGTGAAATAAGCCACGTACGTTAACAAGACACATGCAGCTCTATAAAGCCGGAGGAAAACAGACCCAATGCTCCCTGGAGTGCTAAACCCTTCCCATAGATTCTTACCTGGCAAAGGTTCATGGGTGCCCAGCTGCCGTATGGGAACAATGAAGGCATGCAGCCCTTTGCACTGGCCCTGAGTGTAGAGCTGAGCCAGAACAATGGCATGGTTGGAGGTCTTTCCAACTGCAAAAGGAGTGGGAATCAAAGAAAATTAACAGACTTAAATGCACAGTCCCCATTCCTTAAAGCAAGATCTGAGATTACATTAACCACACCATGTGTTAGAAAAACAGATTTACAGCACTGATTTACATCTCAGTTCTACACCTCGATGAACAAAGTCAAGAGAATCATAATGTGTAACTTGGGGGCACCATACAATACTAAGCCCTTAAACCTCCCAGTGAAGCCAAAGGAAGTTCTGCCTAATTACAGGCTACCTCAGACACTTCAAATATAATTTTTTGATCTGTTTTATCAAAATTATTACACCAAACCCATACAGCGTGAATGATTCAGAGAAACAATCCAGAGCATAGATAATCAGAAGTTTTATGAGAAGACTCTGATAAGTCTGCTAGCTGGCTGAAAGCAAGTTACCAAATTTAAACAAAACTTTGGATCAACTTTCACTACCATCCTGCAGATACAATACATATGACACATCACCTCCTTAAGTTTTTCCATTTATCTTCCAGACTTAAATACACAAGGATGTACTTACGTCCGCCTGGCCACCACTTAATGGAGGTCACAGTGGGGCTGTTGAGAATGAATTCCTGGGTAGCAGGGTCATATGTGGCTGTGGTTTCTAGGCCCCGAAGATGAGTTCCTGAAAGCAAGCAAGCATGTTTTGTTTTCACAGAAAGTCAGTCACAAAACAGAGAAGGACAGAATTAGACAATGGAAAGCTGAACTCCAGTAGTGATGCTTAAATTTTAACTTTGCCTTTTAGGCTATATAAAGGACTAAATATCAACCAACTAAGGAAGCACAAGAGAAAAGTCAGGCTGTATTCTGGAACCTGAAACCAATTCTCTAGAAACATGCTATTTTTTATAGCATTCCAAGACTAGTTTCCAAGCACCTCCAATCTGACACCTTTTTCCTGTTACACACCATGAGCACTTTCTCAGTGAAAAGCTCCACAGAGACATACTCATCTGCTTTGACTGAAACTGCAAACTGATTAATTGTAGAATAAAATCATACTTCTCAGCTACAAGATGGAATAATAGTGCCCATCATCTCTTTATTCCCTCATCAGGCCTACATTCCCCTCACTTGATGGAGCAATTTTTCCCAAATGAGATCATCCATAGCTCCAAGAGCACAAGTAATAGCATGCATATGCTAGGTTACTGCTGCAGTTAGATGAAGAGACTGCAAAATATGAAGGTTAACAATTCCAGTCTCTATTATCCTCTGCCCCCAAATCTTATTTCACAATTCATGCATACCTGTCTTACCAAATGGCATTTTCCTTGCATTTGTGACCAACTGCCATGCCTTTAAGTTTAAACTAGATGAGCTACAAGCACTCCTGACAGTCCAGACTGATAGAACAATACAGAGCCAGGGACTCTGCACAAGTGTCTCACCAAGAAACAGGACATCACCTTGATGCATTCATATAACGTTTCCAAAGTGTGGAGCTTAACAGTAGCATTTCCACAGGCAGCTTAACACGGACTTACTTTCCTGGTAGGGTTCTTCAAACCTCACCAGATGGAAGAGACTCTCCACAGACTTGCAGTTATTTTATGCTTCATTCAGTCTTTACACTTCACTTCAGCACAAAGGTAGATGCCGCTCATTTTTAGAAAAAGAAAAATTCTCATCTGCAACTCTCAGGTGACAAAATTAAAGTTTTCCCAAGGCTTAGCATGCTCCCTTTGAAACTTGGATTTTAAAAGCGTTGCAATCACAATACTGCTGGAGTTATCACAATCCATTTCAAAGCTCAAAAGCAAAGGAAAAGGAAGAATAAAGTCTACTTGAGAGAGATAACTAAGAGAAACCATTTCAGGGTCCAACTAAAAAGAAAACATGGGAGTGAACTAAGCTGCTGGGGGACAAAGACCCCTGCAAAACATGGGCAATGGAACCAAGTCGTCCACATATTCTCTGATCCAAGGTCAGTCCCAAGTTGAAAAGCAGCTCTTACTTTTTTAGCATCTCTTTCAGGATCTTAAAACTCTGTCCTTTTATCTTCACATTGAATGCTAAGTAGAGCAAAGCAGAAATCACTCTGGAAAGAATAGTAAGTGTAGAAACAAATGGATGCCAGCACATTAACATCACCATATCCACGTACACAAGGTGGGTTTTTTTGTTTTGTTTTGTTTGTTTTTTAAATAAATCATCTGTACTGGTTTGAATGGCACAGGAGGAGCACTCAGTATGCTCCTATATAAAATCATAGACATCACAAACTCTCCCATAGGAGAAAAAAGGTTAAGCCGCATGTGATCTATCAAAAATTTCAGAGGCAGTCCACCTTTCCCTATGGCCACAACTGCATATGTAAAGACTGTGGAGGAACACACACACCCCATTTCTCCTAGGCAGGGAAATCCTTTGTATACAAAGCCATGCTTAGAAATAGCATTTAGGGAAGGTACTGTACCATGGCCCATTTCGGTCTGGGCATAAGTGCCAATGATCTCCAGGTTCCAGGCAGGCATGAAGAAGCGATCCTGTTGTTCTGGGGTTGCCTGGGTGAGAAGGGTAGGGAGGAACATGCCCAGATGAAGGTCCAGAGGCTCAGGCCGTCCACGATGAACAAAGCTGTGAAGGAGTGTCATGGGGTGGGAGTGTGAAGGGAATGTTATGGGAGGGAAGCAAGCATGAGGATTCATGGTGAAGATTCAGGAAGAGAGAGAAAAAAAAAATTTCACGTGTAAATCAGAAGTCAGCAAGCATATTTTAGAAAGCTAGAGCACTGTCCTTTTCTCCACTCTGAATTCTTCTGAAAAAAGTATTATGTTTACTCTAAAAGAAACATGCTGCAATGCATTTCTTTCTAATCCTACATAAAAATGCATTCTTTTATTTTTGATGCCCTGTATGACTGAAAGGATTAATCCAAACCAAAAGAAGGAAGGCCAGACACTTGCTACAGTTTAGACACCAGGGCATATGTAAGCCAAAAATGGGTTGAGTCAGACTGTCCTTTTGTTGAAGGCAGCCTGGTTGGATGAAGCAAGCCTTGGGTTAGCTGGGTATTAAGTTCACATTCCTCCTTTCCCATCTCCATGGTTTGAGTGTGGAACCCGATAAAAGTTCTACTTCGTGCAGCTGAATGAGCCCTTTTTTTTTTCTTTCTTTTTTTCAAAAAAGAATCTCAATATTATTTAATTCACATTTCTGTTTTGAAGGATTAGACACAAGTAGTACATATTAAAATATTCCCCTCCCAAAATTCCATCTATGGTCTCCCACCAGCTTCTGCTATATTTTTTTAAAAGCTCCCTTAAAAAGGACAGTGCTCTGCATGTGTAAGTCAAAGTTGTGAACACAAACAACTTTACAAGAAGGCCAACTTTTTTTCAATCTGTAAATCACCAGCACAGAGTCTCTCCAACTAAACATGTTTCATTAGAACTACTCTTTCCTTAAAGTTCTGGCAAACATGACTGGTCTGTTAAGTCTCTGGATATTAAAAAAAATGCTTTGCTAACTCTTCTTAATGTTGATAGCTTTGACTACTTACAGAGCCCTCTTCACTCTTGTCCCTTATAATGCCAAGGGACAGTAAATATATTGGACTGCAGTAGGCTGCAGTCTCATGAGATTATTCCATTTGCATTTGCTTGTGAGAAGGTTCTCAAAGTGTATTTACTATTTGTCAGAACAATATTTACCAGCTTCTGAGAAATAAGGGAAGTGAATAGCATTAGTCCTCAATGTGCAAGACTGGCAATACTGTATATAAGAAAGCAAAGCACTAAACGGTTGGGCTGTAGATTGTATAGAAGTGCTGATCCTCAGAGAGCTGTCCATCTGGCACATTTATGTATGAAGTAATATAATGTCTTCACTTTTTTTTTTTTTTTAATGCAAGATATGCATTTCGGAAAAAGCGGTGATCTGAACTTAGCTTAAACTCATTTGGCATCCTTATCAAAGTGGGAAGAATATGCTCTGTGTTACCTCTAAACATACATTAATAACTATAGGAAGCTGTATGAGTAAAACTAACTGTGGTTTTTTGTTTTTGGGCATCGACAAACAAATCCAGCCATTTAAAAAATAAATCTGGCAGCAATATTTTCTAAAGCTTTTTGACTGAACAGTCAAACAAGAAGGCTTTCTTTTTTTAAAATCAGGAATACCAAATCTGAGGCTAATTTAGTGCTCATGAGAAGCAGACAGCTGACAGTCAAAGACTGAAATCCTTATTTACAAGCTATAGAATAGGTGGAAGCAATACAGTCTTTTCATAATGCATTTTTAAGCTTGTGCTCTTTATGCTTTTATCTGAGACTTATTCACTATGAAATAGGTTAAAACCAAAGCAGGCCACCAAGTAGGGAGTCATTAAGTTAAAACTGAGTTACTACCAATCTAGGCTGTGATTCAATTCAATCATCCAGAGGCCTGTTTCCCCATCACCAATTTCTAAACATCATGCTTAAAAAATACTTAAGCAGAGCTTAGTGAAGATTATTGCAGAGGCTTTACTGATGAAGTAGTTAGACACCCAACACTCACAGCAAGAATGCCATAAAGATGCATTTTAAATTATTCAGCATGGAAAGTACATTTACTCCACCATGTTATATCATTATATTATGTCACCGCATTAGCACTGTTTAGTTTCAAAATACTCATTTTTCACCAAATATGAAAATTGCAAGCAAACCAAACCATCACCAGGCAAGAAAGTGCAATAATCTAACGTGAAATAGCATGTAAAAAGTCATTTTGGCGTGGAGGTGTCTGATTTAAACAAGTTGGCGTGAAAAAGCAAACAAGATTAGCAGGCATTTATTATTATCTGGTTGTCCCTCAACTTCCAGTGTTGAGCTGTGTTTGCCATTTCCATCTCTGCAGCAGAACAGATGACAACATTCCCTGCGTTGCATCTTCTTGAGACGTTTCAGCTAGCGCAAGCAGCTGTAACTTAACAGGCAGGCAATTAGTATCGCCATCTAACTTAGGCAGTTGTCCAACAGACTTGTACATATTATGCTTTCTGGGTTCAGATGCCAGCATGTGCGCTGAAGTCTCTTCGTTTGTTAAACTCTGCTTGCTGATGCGTTTGACTTCCAGGTTCTGTGCCAAAAGAACGTGTTCTTATCCATTAAACGTTCTTCCATTCGAATAAGTGCAGGCAGTTTTCCTCAATAACAGGAGTTAGATTTTTCTTCTTTGAAACCAAGATCTTACTGTGAAATTATACAGCTGCAATCTGCCATCTGGAAAAAGAGTGCTTGGGGCAAAGCATACCTTACTTTCACAAACATAAGTAGTATAGTCTCAGCATGCTACACCGCATCTAAAGGCGTACTTCCGACCCATTTACGCAGACCATCTGTGCACTAAGAACTCTGCAACTTACATGCCCTAAAATGAGGTAAAAACAAAAACCACAGTATTGTTGACTGACACGTCCCAACTAGTTAAACTGAAATTCAGACTGCCAGGGTTTAGAACAACCTCATCTTAGAACAACAGTAAAGAACTATGAAGTCAGTGATCAGCTCAGAGGTGCATTCTGGAAGAGACCAAATCGAGCCCTGTGACTGTTAGAGCATGAAACAAAACAGTTGTCTGGCTATTGGGCAGGAAACATTAATAGTTAACCAAATTAACTATTTTACCTTTCACCTTTTAGATTTACCTATAGAGCATCAAATTATGAACTGGAGTTAGAGAAAAGAGTTTACCCATTGATCCCTGAGGGAAACTAACCATGTCCCATTTCGGTTTGGGCGTAGGTGCCAATTATGTTGACTCCATGGACCAGAGGCAGCCATTTCTCCTTCTGAGCATCAGTCGTTTGGGTCTCTAAGGTATTTTGAAACATGCTGAAGTGGAGACCGAAAGGTTCAGGAAAAAGGCCCAAACATGTTCTACAGGAGAAAAATAGAGGGATCTGGATCTCAGTCTTACTGTTCACATGCCCCTGAAAGGCTTTTCTCCAACTGTAGCATAAAATAGGTTCAGTTCACTATTTCATTGATTTTTTTGTGCCCCACAAACAACGTTCAAAATATGGAGACATCAGAAGCAATGCTAAAGGGGAAAGAAATGTTTCTTTCAAGCATTTTATTTGCCTTTCAGTTTCTGCTGTTGCTAGCTAACCAGAAAAAATATTCTACTAAGACTCACCGGAAGGCTAAAATTGAGAACATGAAAACCAAGTTATTTCCCCCCCACACCTCTCAGGCTTGCAAATCCCACTACTGCTAGTGACCTAGAACTTGGCCTTTATTAGCTAGGAGCACTAAGTATTGGAAAGCAAAAAGCCTAGGTGACCCAGTGCTTCTTTCAGAAGAGCTCTGTATTACCTGTTATGGAGCACTGCAGGAGGTAATGTAAAAAAACCCATACATTTTTAATAGACATACTTCAACAAAACAGAACTTGTTTCATGAGTGGAAGCTTCATTTATTTAGTAGCCATGAGGATGGGCAAAGTACATGCCCAATTAAAGCAAAACTCTGCAACACTAAACATGCTATACCATTTCACTGCCCAAGATCTATAGAGTGACAGGAACTTCCATCCAACATTCTGTAGAGCTTGAACTTTTTTCCCCCATCTTCCACTTCCAGTAGTTGGATGCTTGTTCCATTCAGAGTCAGAGATGAAGGTAAGAAACAAACGAGTGCTCTGCAACTGCCTGCCTGAAAACCTACATACAAAGCTCCCCCATCTGCCCAAAAGATCTGCAAAGGAAATACAACCGCCAACCTCGATTATATGCCCAAGGAGCACATTTCTTAAGAGTTAGTTGCCAACACAGATCTGCACTGAGTAGCACATGTTCTGTACAGAGTTTTTCAATTACAGCAGCATTTGTGATTGACATCTTACACTATGAATGAGCACCTGGGAGCAGAGAGTAAATAACTGATGAATCAGAAACAGATCGCTGTACAGGAAGTGTCAAAAGCAGCCTTAGGACAAGGGAAAGGGGGACAGCTCCTTAAGCACCCCTGAACTTTGTGTAGAAGATGCTCATTTTAAATGAAACAGTTTTTAAATGGACAAGACAATGAGCCATGAACCTTTCCAGAACCAAAACTATTGTCATCAAGTAATCCAATATAGACTATTAATGAATTAATTGTGCTTTAAGCTGGTTTGAGTGGGCTACAATGCATCTAGAGTTCTTGGGAGCAAGGCAGCCGCTTCCCTTACCAGAAAGTGTCCCGAAGTTACCCGCCTTACGCACATATGCTGCAGCACAACTTAACAGGCTCACCAAGGGCTTACAAATGCTACAAGGACACAGTAATAACTGCACCCTTTACCTCCTCACTGGCTATAACCTACTTCCTGATCAGCCATATAATCCTTTTGCTTTAGCAATAGTACCAAAGACAAAGATGGCTATAGCAACTTCTTTTTTTAATTAAACTAGTAAATATGCTATCAACAGTAAGTAACAAACCAGAAAAGGTAACAGCTAAAACTGGGGAGAACAGAAAGAAAAGATGACTGGGTAATCACATTAAGTGCTAAAACACTACTTGGTTAAGAGTCGTATGAAGAGCCAAGATGCCAAGAACCTTCACAAGAAACTCCCGTTCTTTCAAGACAAAGGACAACCAGAGAAGAGGTACTATCTGTGGAAGCAGCAAGTAAGTTTCTTTCCTTCTTCTGAACTCTGCTCCTTCCTCTGTTTCTTCACTCCCACATGGCATTTCCCACTATCTATACACAGTGCTCGCCACAGCCTGAATTGCCTAACCATTGAAGTAATTAGCTACATCAAGACTGAATGTGGCTGCTTGCATCTAGCACTAGCAACTTCAGATCCACACAGGATATCTGTGATCACTGATGAGGTCAGATTTGCCAAGACAGCCCCAGGGAGTCAAGGAGATGGCTGCAGTTCCAAATCCACTTAAAGGAAAGGGGAGCGTAGCAACATGCTACTCGGGCAATATAAGTCTTCCAAGATTTCACAGCAGCCAACACCACCCGCATAGGTATGCTATCAAACTAGATTAATCTGTCAAATACTAGTGCATTTTACTATCAGGGAACAGTACAACAGAAGTCTATGCTTTCTCCAGATCTAAATGAACAATTGCAAAGACATTCTCAGACTGCAGAATTAGGCTACAGAACAGGATCATTTACTTTAAAGCAAAATCTCCAACTCATCTTTTCTAGCTTTTGTAGTTCCCAAGATCATTCTGAAGGAAGAACTGGAAGGATCTCCTCAGGGGGCAAGCACCAGGGTGTAACAAGTCTGACCTGAGCTTACTGGGTTTCAGAGTTAAATGCCATGGCAATAAAATCCTTTACTAGCCACATCAAAAGGAAAATCCTAGCAGCTAGTCAGACCCGATTACGGTGTAGTAGCCTGGTAGCCTACTACAGCTTCTAGCTGGATGTACTGAAAAGTATTCCCGGTCCTAAATTAAGTGCCAAAATGAGAAGCAGAGACAAAGTCCCAAAGGGAAGGTGCACAACCATGTAATAACGCTCATGAACACAGGAATCATCGGTTGACTTGCAGCTCTCAGATCTTCTTCTCTTCTGTGCCTCAGTTTCTCCCAGCTGTTTTTCACTTCTTATTTGTTTTCCTCAATGAAAGCCATTTAAATTTGAAGGTGAATCAAGACCACCAGACTGGACCACCAGACTGCTTTCTTCAAAAAGCTGTGTATCATAGACATCAGCAATCTCCCATTTTTCATGCTGACTTACATTCTATTGCAGTTAGATTGTGAAAGAAACATCAAATATTGGCACTTTAAGGCTGCTGGTCTTCATAAGCCAGTCAACTGCAGAGCTGACGTGCTAAACCAGAGAAAAAAATGACTAGATAAGCAATTAAAATGGCTTTAAATATATTCAACAGGCCTCAAGTTTTGGAGCCTAACAAATCTGTTGTGGAAACAAGGAGGAATATGCAGTTCTCAACATGTCACAGCAGCAACAATTGTTTAAGCATATCTTCAGGGCAGCTGAAGGAAGCTTTTTTCTTCAAAGACTATTCATAAATCAAGCTTTAAAGTTCGTCATTCTGGGAGACAAAGTTTGAAAATGAAATTCTTGTAGTATATAGAAGCTACAGAAAAAATGAGCTCGACCTCAAAAAAGGTCACTGACAGTGATTGCATATGTAAGGGTATCTTCGTTCCTACTCTTAAGGATAAATGGAAGAGCAAACTATTGCAAAACATCTTCAGCTTTCTAATGTAGAAATCTGATTTGACAATCATAATAAATACAACTTTACATTTGAATCAAAGACTTCAATCTATTTCATAAGCTTCATTAAAGGCATGCTGTAACACCATATCCATTCAATTTTCCAGTTTGGAAAACTGAGTAAGCCTAGATACGTGGCAGAGCGCTCTCTCACAAACCTATAGATCACCCTCTAGTCAACTAAAGTCTCTTCTGGTAGGTACCAATTGACGTGCTTGGATATGCAAAAGAAAGACTAAGCTCCATCCAGTGTGCTTACTTAAGTTAAAAAAAAGTTTGACATTTGGCATTTGAGAAAATGGAGACAGATTTTAAAATTCAAGTGAACTCAAAGGATGAAAAAATAATCCTTTGATCCCTTCCATCTATTAACCACTAAGCCAATATCATCCCTTACAAACACTTGATACTGTAATAACGAATATCAAGAATATAAACAGTATATACTGATATTGTTCTTATGGAAAGTAAACCTCACTTACAGGCAAAAACTGTACTGCTCTTTATTCTCCCACATGTTGTTAATACAAAAGACTGAAAAATACAGTCAGTCTATATAGCTGCAATTATCCTGAAGTATCTGCAATTAGATTTGGATCTGAAAATAAGCAAGCCTTCCCAATTACTTCAGTTGATTTCAGATCACAAATTCTGACCAATCACACTTGACTATTCATAAGATATGGATATATTATTTGGTACCCACATAAAATATTAAGCATTTATCCGTTAAAAATTATGAATTGCTGATTCCAAGATCAATTTATGGAACAACAGAACTAAAAGGTATCATCTGATTACTCCAGAAGAGTCCTATTTTCATAAAATACTGTTAATAATGCTAACTAAGCATAGTATTTACATTGCTAACTTCATGGAAATTTGCCAGCTGGGATACTGGATGGACTTGTCCGAGTTTTCTGCATAAAAATAATTGAAGAAGTTTCCCTATCCCCTCCAGTAACAAAATGCTTGTGTAGGACAAATTTAACATTCAACTTTTGCCATACAGTACCTACATAATCTAATACAGTCACTGAACTTTCTTTTGTAATCATTTTTCACTGATAATAGTTTTCAAAAAACATTTATTACTTCCACAAGCACTTTCATGACATAATTCACACTGTTGAACAAAAGCTCTTTGAAATTAAAACTACAGCAGGTAGGACTAACTGGTCCCAATATTCATCCCCTAAGGCAATGAAAGCTACAGGGGGCTTGTGATTTTAGTGGTGCATTCAGAACATATTTGGTTATTTAATGTGCCAGAGGATATTTTCATGGTCTTATGTCCAGATTTCTAGAGCTGTGCAATCTCTGTTAAGCAGTCTTTGTTTAATTATATCAGTCAGAGTTTAATGAAACTAATATAAGAAATATGTCAAAGCCAGGAAGAAAGCTCCCTGCAAGCAATGCAGCTCAGACATAAAGACAGTGTTTTTAACAACTTAAACCCAAGGGTAACGCTATCAGGCAAATAAAGCGTCAGATACAATAAAAAGCCACTAGGTCAAAGGGAACCACTATTACATCAGAAGCTTGGAGGAAGGAGAAGGGGAAGAGAAACTCATAAACAAGAACTAATAAACCATCTTGGAATACTTTCAAGTAGGCCTATAATGCAACTTTATTAGGTCTAAGTTCAAAGTGAAATAATCAGCTTCGAGAGATTGCATTATAAGTTGTGATCTTTCAGATCTATGCAGAGTCAAATTATTTCAGTATATATTCTTTCATTCCTTTCCACAAATCAGACTACCAGCCCCACTGTCACTCTGTTATATATGGTGCAGAGGGTCATTATTTTTGGTGTTATTTCTAGCCAAAAAAAAAAAAAAAAAACCTAAGAAAACACAATATTCAGGAAGTCAGGGCTGGATCTGAAGTTCATTGAAGCCAACTTCAATGGGTTTTAGTGAAAGTTTAGAATTCCAAAGAAAACCAGCATGTGGGGGGGGGGGGGGGGAAGCAGCTCTAATGTCCTTAGTGATGATAAAAGTGAATACAAGAAGCAAACTCTACACTAGGGTACCTTTTAAACCAGTAGATCTCATCAGGATCTGCAATCCCATGTTCTCTTAACTTCAGCACCATCAGAGAGCTCTTCCTGATGGCTTGCTCATAACGTTGGCTACGGGAGAGGAAGTTCAAATCCTCATGCTGGAAGTCAGGGTCGTTAATAACTAAGGCCTCTGGGGACAGAGCAGAAGAGAAGAAACTCAGTTTCCACAGGCCACAATAATCTTCACAGAACAAGTGAAAAGCACGAATTGTTTCTCATACTCCAATTAAAGATACCAAAAAATTAAAAGTGAAATTCAAGGCTAATAAAATCAGAAAGAAGTCACAAAGCTCTTGGGGCATTTCAGAGAGCACCCTCACATTTCTACACATAAACCACATTTTAAACTAGGAGTACTCTGGACTTGGCAGGAGATTAATTCACTGATGCAAGAACTTCAGGGCCCTCAATAACTACCTCAACCCTCACATAGCCCTTGTTACTGCAGGACCAGATTGCCTCATGAACTTTGATCTGATCTCCATGCAACTCTGGAAAAGGGCACACCTATTATTCCCACTATGCTGACTCAAAACCAAGGTAGCTAGAGGCTACAGACTTGTGTGTCCCATTTGGCACACAAGTTATACAACACCAGCCTCTGACAGTCCCACCCCAGCAAGGGCTGGGAAAGGAAGGAGGTGGCAGCATTGCACTAATCCCACATATCATGGTCATGAGCAAGAAAGATCGTATTTGTACTGCTGGGCAAGTGTGTATGGGCAAGGGAAAAGGAGGGGACGGTTTCCAAGATAAATGCCCACAGGAAGCTGCCTCTCACCCTAAAATCTCCCTCTGGAGGAAGAGGAAAAATAAAGGGCAAAAAAGGACACTGCTCTATCAATGCCATCCCCCCCACCTCTTTTCTGGGAAGGTGAGGATGGGGATAAGGCACTGCTCCCTGCTCCTCTGCCCTAGTAGGGAAAACTCCCTTCCCTCAGGGGCTGCCTGCAGCCCCTCTCCCCCCAGAGAGCCTCCCTCCCTCTCTCTGCAGCCCCTCTCCTTACAGTCCCCCCGGGCCTGCCTCCCTCCATCCCTCCCCAGTCCCTCACTAACACCTCCTCCAGGGCCTCCCCTTTCCCAACAGTTCCTCTCCACAGTCTCTCTCCTAAGGCCTCCCTCTCCCTTTAGCTATTCCCTCTCCCCATAGCTCCCCTTGGGAGCTACCTCTCCCTAGAGCTTCCTATTCTCCTCCCCCCCTCCCCCGCTTCCTCTCTCCACAACCTCCCTCCTCACAATCTCCCCCCCAACAGGGATCCCCTTCTCCCCACAGCTGCCTCCCTCCAAGCCTCCCTCTCTCCACAGCCTGCTCTCGAGCCTCCCCCTCCCCACAGCCACCTCCCCTCTCGAGCCTCCCCTCCCCACAGCCTGCTCTCGAGCCTCCCCCTCCCCACAGCCACCTCCCCTCTCCCCACAGCCTGCTCTCGAGCCTCCCCCTCCCCACAGCCACCTCCCCTCTCCCCACAGCCTCCTCTGGAGCCTCCCCCTCCCCACAGCCTCCTCCCCTCTCCCCACAGCCTCCTCTCGAGCCTCCCCCTCCCCACAGCCTCCTCCCCTCTCCCCACAGCCTCCTCTCGAGCCTCCCCCTCCCCACAGCCTCCTCCCCTCTCCCCACAGCCTCCTCTCGAGCCTCCCCCTCCCCACAGCCTCCTCCCCTCTCCCCACAGCCTCCTCTCGAGCCTCCCCCTCCCCACAGCCTCCTCCCCTCTCCCCACAGCCTCCTCTCGAGCCTCCCCCTCCCCACAGCCTCCTCCCCTCTCCCCACAGCCTCCTCTCGAGCCTCCCCCTCCCCACAGCCTCCTCCCCTCTCCCCACAGCCTCCTCTCGAGCCTCCCCCTCCCCACAGCCTCCTCCCCTCTCCCCACAGCCTCCTCTCGAGCCTCCCCCTCCCCACAGCCTCCTCCCCTCTCCCCACAGCCTCCTCTCGAGCCTCCCCCTCCCCACAGCCTCCTCCCCTCTCCCCACAGCCTCCTCTCGAGCCTCCCCCTCCCCACAGCCACCTCCCCTCTCCCCACAGCCTCCTCTCGAGCCTCCCCCTCCCCACAGCCTCCTCCCCTCTCCCCACAGCCTCCTCTCGAGCCTCCCCCTCCCCACAGCCTCCTCCCCTCTCCCCACAGCCTCCTCCAAGTCCCCCACGAGCTGTTTCTCCACCCCCCTCACAGCCCCATCCCCTGGCTCCCCCGGTCTCCCTGCCGCCTCCCCCCCAGCCCCCCGCCAGGCCCCGCGGCCGCCGGGCCCCCCCCCTCACCGATCTCCTTGCGGCGCCGGGTGCGCTCGGCGCCGCCGTCCAGGATGTGGGTGAGCAGCTCGGGCTGGAAGGTGGCGGCGGCGCGCTCCCTCCGCAGGTCGGCGTTCATCATCGCCGCGGCGGCCCGACCCGGTCCGGTCCCGTCCCGTCCCCGGTGCCCGTCGCGACCCCGCGCCCTCCCGCACCGCCCTCCGCCCTGCCGCTGCCCGGCCCCCGCCGCGCCCCGCCCCCGCCGCGTCGCGCCCCACGTGACCCCGCTCCCCACGTGACCCCGCGCGAGCGGCAGGGTACGCGCGCGCGGCCGGGCCGGGAAGGACAGTGGCAGCGCGGGGGCGCGCGCCGGAGCGGCCCCTGCACCGCGCGCTGGGTGCTGCCTTCACCGTGCGTGCAGCGCGCCGCGCCCGGGGCTGGGCTTGCGCCGAACCGTGCCCTGAGCGCGCGCGGCGTGCTGCGCCGGGGCCGGGGCCGGGGCCGGGGCCTGCGCTGGGCCGGGCCTGAAATGGGCATGCAACGTGCTGCAGCATGGGCTGGCCACTAAATGCATGTAGTGTGCTGCAGCTGGGGCTGGGCGTGCATTAAATCATGCATTAAATGTGCCTATAGCGTGCAGCAGCGTGGGCTGGGCATGCATCACATAGGCCAATACGGTGCACTGCAACATTGGCTGGGCATGCATTAAATACTGCATTACATTCATATAATGTGCTGTGTCTGGGGCTGGGTGTGCATTAAGTCAGGTGTTAAATCCTGCATACAACATGCTGCTGTATCTGGGGCTGGCATGCATTAAATAGCTCATTGAAATCACATATAGCATGCTGCATCTGGGGCTGAGGGTGTAATAAATAGCACATCAAATAGTGCATATAACATGCTGCATTTGGGGCCAGGCATGCATTTAATGGGCATGCAACATGCTGCATTTGGGCTTGTGTGTGCGTTAAATATGCACATAGCATACCGCACTTGGGCTTGGGTATGTGTTAAAAAGTGCATTAAATGTGCATGTAACATCTTGTGTTCCTGGCAGATCCCTGTCCTGCTGCACAGTGTGGTTCAGGAGCAAACCTCGAACGATGCAAAACATCCTTAACCCAACTCCAGAGATGCAGAATTGAACACGCTTTCAAAAGCCGGGCAGGTGAGGCGGTGTTACGGTGAGTGGCAGGGTGCACAGAGGCTGGAGCAGGGCCTCCGTCGCTGTGGGGTGGCACCGTGCCGGGGCGTTTCACAACCTGGCGTGCAAAGCCTTGCGTGGGGCAACAGGGAAGTCACTCCCTGAATTTCCTGCATGCAGAGAGGGGGGTGAGCCAGGATCGCCCTGGTTTCGGTGGCTTCCCACGGCAGTGCCCCATGGGAAGGCGGTGGGGATTTCTGCAGGGCTGCGTCCCCGCAAGCATTAATGCCACAGGGTTGCAACATGGTGTTGCGCCGCTGCTGCGTGATCTGTACTGAGGTCCCCAATGCTGTTGGGGTGGCTCCACTTGCCCCATTTCCCAGAGCCGGTGCTCGCTGGCTCAGGTGGCCTCACCGGGCCGAGAAACCAGAGAGAAAAACAGGGATTAGAGCATGGGAACACCGGACCCAGACACCCTGCAAGGGAGATCCGTGGGAAAAGGAGGCACAAGGAAACCTTTTGGGGCACAGTCGCCAGCCCGAACATGGTATCGGATGGGCAGGATTAACATCTTGCCAAAGCTGCTCCGCCTTCCTGCTTTTTTTTCGTGTTTTCCACTGTGGCTGGCCCACCTGTGCCAAGCCCTGCTCCTCTGATCCAGCTCCCATGAGGTCCCACCTCAGTCTCGTCTTTGAATCATTTCTCACTCGCTGTCTTCCAAAACCCTACTAGACTATTGACAAAACCAGGCTGGCTTGTATCCAAATAATTGTGTTCCAGCTGCAAGGTGAGACACTTCTAGGATTTCCTTTCCTGCAGCATGATGACATATTCAGCATTAGACCGTAAATGCTGCTGTGTCGTACCCTGTCACCCCAGCAGTCGGGTCCGGGGAAGGTGTTTGATGTCTTTGCTTGGGAAGGATGCCCAGGGCTCAGCGTGCGTACTGAGCTGCGAGTAGGACTCAGCCGGGAGGCTCTGAAGCTCATCAGCCCCTGCAGAAGATGAGCCATGTGCTCCTGCAGCCCCTGGGTGGGGACCCTTGGTGGGGAAGGGGTTTTGGGGCCATTTAACCTGGATCGGGCGCCGGTGTGGTGGGAACTCCGCTCCTTTGCCTTCCTGCAGGCCCAACGCTGGTTGTGCAAGATGTTGCCAAGTGCTGGTGTCTATTACTTCCCGTGGGAGATCAACGGCTCGGTCCCAGAGGGGGAGGCCCTGAGGACGTTTGGCAGGTGGGAACGGTAACCCAGTCTCCTCGCAGGCCAGGCCTTCCCTTTGCCAGCCTGTCCCTTCCCCTCTTTGGTTGTATTGCTGTAACTCCACTGCACCTGTACTGCTGAGCTTCCCGAATCCGTCGCTCCCAGGTTATGCTGCTACGACCTGGCCCGCTCCGAAGCCGTTCTCACTGCTCAGCACCGAGCAGCCCAGCACCGGGTCTGCGTCGACACCAGCTTTGTGGAGCCCTTCGAGGCCCAGCTGGGCTCCCTCTACATGGTGCTGGGAGAGGCCGAACACAGGGAAGGTAAATGCTGGTTTTGCTTTTAGCCAAACGCGGGATTGTCTGGCTGCCTGAGAAAGGAAAGGGCGGCTTGAACCAGTGAGCACTGGTGCAGGGTTTCCCTTTCCGCCCAAAACAGTCGCGGGATGAGGCACGGTGCCCTCCGAGGCAGCGCGCTCCGGGGCTGGAGCCGGCTGCGGGGTGACGAAGCTGCACGTGGGCCAAGGCAGGCTCTTCTCGCCCGGCTGCTGCAGCCACACGCGTGGGTGATGCAGGAACAGCCCGTCTCTCCCCACTGACCGTGAGGAGGCATGGGATGAGCCGCCCTACACTCACCTTGGTGACAACCTGGTGCTCCGGCATAGATTTCGTTAAAAACGAGGCGTGCTCAGCACCATAGCTGAGCTTGTGAGACCTGGGCTATGGTTCACTGCCATTAGACCACATTGTCTTTGCCCCAAACACCTCTGACTGCAGCGATGCCTCATTGCGGGCTGGCCACGTTGGTCTTTGCCATCCTTAAGGTGCTAATTACACCCCTGTGCTCAGGCACCGGGCGTGAAGAATTCGGGCAGGCGCCGTCACGCCAGGCACTGGGTTGTCCTTTCCTGGCATGCTCCGAGTGTTATTTGGTTGTGGGGCGCTTCGTGTGGGAACTGATCTGGGCTGGGCCACGGGAGTGAAGCAAACCCCGAGCATCGCCATGGCCACACCTGATAACAAGCAGTCACATTCGTGCCACTGAAATCCTCGGTGGCACGTGGAAAGCCACACTCACGTGGCATCCGGCGAGTCACCTGCTAAGTCACTCCTGCAAAATTCCTTCAGAAAGGCATGTTATTTTGGTCACCTCGGCCTGCGAGCGAGCTGGCCCCATTTTGCAGGGAAGGGGAACCAGCTGAGACACCGGCTGCGTCACCAAGGTTTGGCCCCTTCCATGCAGCTCCATGCCACCGTTTGAGCATCCAGGCAAGTCTGAGGTGTTGGCTGCAGGCAGCATTGAGCCTCTCCTAAGCCCCACTTTGCTCTGCCTGCTTCTTGGCCACACAAAGGCGCTCAGAGATGAGTTTAGATGAATCTGTGATGCTTTTTAGACAAAGAGAACCCAAACCTGCCTGGTCCGGGCCGGAGCTGTCGATGCAGTGCGGCTGGAGGTGGCACAGTGGGCGCTGGCACGGAGATGTGCTGGGCTCAGCCTTCCCCCAGCGCAGGGTGAGCGCGGTGTCCGTCACCGTCGTTTTAGAGCCAGCAAGGCAGCGGGCAAACACGTCACTGAATGAACCTGTTCTCGGGTGCTCCTTAGCACAGGCACGTGGTCGGACCGGTCCCCTGCAGTGTCTCAAGCGATGGTGGTTTGGCCATGTGCTGCCAGAGGGAAGCCCTTCGCTTGCCTCAGAGCTGCTGCGTGTTTTCTTTCCTATAAACCCGCCTGTTTACGCTCCCAGGTGAAGGCCCCGTGGTGAAGGCCCGAATATTGACCTGCGTGGAAGGGATGAATCTGCCTTTGCTGGAACAAGCTATTGAGGAGCAGAGGAAATACTTCCGCGAGAGGCAGCAGCAGATGGGAAGCAGCACGTCCTGACGGCACCTCCGAGAGCCGCCGCGCGCTGCTCCTTGCAGCAGCCATCCCTTTGGCCGGGAAGGCATCAGCGCGCCAGCCTTTTCCAGTAGCACTGACGCTTGCAATAAATCTTTTTGAAGTATATTTGGGGGCCAGCTTTGAAACATCGTGCTTTTTGCCATGGCAGGTAGCAAAAAAGAAGTTGCTAAACAGGGAAACGCTTGGGAGACTGTGAATCAGTACGTAGCTGTCCGTGGAGTTGCTTCATTCATGGTCACGGAAAATAGCTCTGTTGTTTGTTTAAAACAGCGGTTAAGGAAAGAGAGCGCTTGAGCTATGCCAGTCCTTTTGTAGTGCAAGGCTTGAAAGAGCCAGAAGGAGGAGATGGCTGTAAATCTGCAGTTAAACGGCTGCTTGCACCCACGTGCAGCTCCGGAGCGTAGCAGGTCACGGGGCAATCGGCAGATGGGGGGTAAAGGGCAGTCCAGTAAAGTTCATTGCCGTGCGCGGCCACGGGTCTGTGGGGCAAGTGTTCGGTACCGTGACTCGGCTGCCACACAGGAGCTTTCCTGGCAGAGCAGTCATGTGTCTGGGTTCGTTAACCTGTTTGCTGCTTAGGCAAATGCATTAGGCCCCGCTGAAACCCCGTGGGTGATGTAAGAGAATTTAACGTGGTGCCATTTTCCTCCTCCTTCTCCTAAGTACTGGGTGTGCACAGAAGTGCTTGGTGTGTGAAGAGTTGCAAGAAGAGGAGATGAAGTTACATCACGGCTGCTCTGGTTTGGGAACAAGCTGCCAGGCCCCCCCCCCCCCAATGGAATTAAATTGTCCAAAAAAAAAAAAAAAAAAATTGCTAATGTGAGATGGGAATACAATGTAAGTGAAAGAGATAAGGCTCATTTTTGCTATAGGAATCCCTGAACCTGGAGTGAGCTGGGACTACAGTTCACAGGGGAGTTCAGTCACCTGCTGCCTTTTCTGTTTACTCACATTTGCTGGCGAAATGTTCAGAAAATAGGGACTGAAGCCAATGTGCAGAAGCAGATCAAAATGCAACAAATATTGGCAAAGTCCCATGCTACCAGCAGGCTTGATTCAAGATCCTGAGATTGCTCAGTAATTATTGCACTTGCTATAATCTTTAGTCATAGTTTAGCCTTACTTTTTTTCTTCATATAGTTACTAAGCTCCAAAAGCCCTGTCTCGCAACGATCTCAGTTCAGTCCGAGTCTGAAAGCTTCATCTCAGGAGACAGGATTTTAGCCTGCCTTTGCAAGAGGTGATGCTTCTCATGATGTGTTTATCCATAGACCTCATCTCCTGTCTGTTCTCCTGCCTTCCTCCACTGCCTTAAATTTTAACCAAATGGCCAGATTTGATCCCTTTTTCCAGAGCTGGGAATATCCAAGACACCAAGTTCCTACAAGCGTCATGAAAACAAATGGCCAGGTAGAGGAGAGCAAATTCAGGAGAGCCTCCAGAGGGAGACGCGTCGGTGCAAACTCAGCCTTCACAAGGCGCCAGAGAACCTGCCCAGCCAGCGAGCTGCCACGTCTCGCGCTGTCCGTCGCGGGGAGGTGCAGCTCCCCAAACCCTGCAAAGACAGACCCAGGTCCCCGTGGCGCTGCTGCTCGCAGAGCCACGATGCACGATGTTTTGGGTTTTTTTTTTTTTTCCCTCCCCCTCTTCTTTTCGTCTTTTGCTGGCTGGCCAGTCAATGATTAATCCCCCCCAAGGACACCTTCCGAAAGGTTACCAAGTGCTGGTAAGGTTCAAGGGACAATTGCGCAAGATGGAGAAAAAAAGACATTTTCTGTTGTGTGTTTGTCCCCAAACCTGTACCAGGGAACCCTGATCACACACTCCACATCCCCTTTCCGCCTGGTGCCGTACAAACAGAGCTGGAGCGCGTCCCTTGGCCCCGTACAGCCCGTACCTGCCGTTCCCTCAGTGCTCCCTTACAAGCTTTTTGCTTGGTTTTTGCTCACGAGCCCTTAGCTAACCCGTCCCGCAGCCGTGGTTGCCAGCGACCGGCTCGGCGCACGCTGCAACCCTTGCACAGGGAGTTTTGCTTTCCTCGGTCTGCCCAACACCCCACCCGGCACCCGGAGAGCTGCAAGGCCCTTTTCTCCGGCAGCAGCCGGCTCCCCGGAGGGTTTCAGGCGCCCCGGGCAGGAGCGGGACCCCGGGGAACGCCGCCTCGGCTCCGGGGCGTCCGCGCTGGGGGAGCAGATCGCCTGCCCCACCAGCGTGTTGCGCGAGGGATCGAAATCATAGAGGTTGCTGCGGGATATTTCGCCCAGAGACACTAGAAGGCAAAGGGCAGCGAGGTTGGGTTTTGACGGGGGAGAGGGGCCGGCGCCTGCCGCGGGGGGCTCCGGGGAAGGAGCACGCGGCCCTGGGGTCTGGTGGGGGCCGCCGAGGCCGGCTGGGCCTCCTCCCCCCGTCCTGACTCGGGCCATTTGCTTCAGCGGCGGGAGTGGTTTCTCCACACTGAGGGACGCGCGCTGAGCCGGGGGGGCCGGGCTGGACGTCTGCCAAGGCCCTGCCGCCCGGTTTTTGGGGCTGGTTTTTCCCCTGAAAAGCGCGGCCGGCTGTTCTCCCCCCGCGCCGAGGCCGAGGGGCGGCGCCATGGACGCCTTCCAGGAGGCCTTCCAGAAGGTGGAGAAGATCGGCGAGGGCACCTACGGCGTGGTCTACAAGGCCCGCAACAAGCACACGGGGCAGCTGGTGGCCCTCAAGAAGATCCGCCTGGACTCGTGAGTAGGGGCGGCGAGGCGGCCGCCGCAGCGGGGTGCCTGGCCGGAAGGGCCCTGCAGGCCTCGCCGGGGTGGCAGTGGCTGGGGGGGGGGGGCAGCCATGTTGGGAGGGGGCCTGTCCACCACCTGGCCCCAGTTTCACTTTGGGCCTCGCGCCGCCAAGCGAGCCTGCACCGGGGTGCCCATCGGCCGGGTGCCCCACCGCCCGCTCTGCCGCAGGGAGACCGAGGGCGTTCCCAGCACCGCCATCCGCGAGATCTCGCTGCTGAAGGAGCTCAAGCACCCCAACATAGTCAGGTAAGAGAGTGGAGGTACCTGCAGGAGGGCGGAGGGGTGTTGATGTGTTGGCAAAGGTCTGGAGAAGAAGGCCTTCCCAGCTGCTCTGTAGGAGACCGTAACATCCCGGCGTAGCGTGGGTTCCCCGCACAAAGGGACTGAAGGAAGCATCTGCGTTTCCCTCGCAGGCTCCTGGATGTCGTGCACAGCCAGAAGAAACTGTACCTGGTGTTTGAGTATCTGAACCAGGACCTGAAGAAGTACATGGACTCGTCCCAGACCGGAGACCTTCCTTTAAGCTTGGTCAAGGTACTGGATGGAAGGAGCTCTTGTAGGCAAGGGAGGAAGAGTGTGTTCTTGCTGCCTTCTGCTGGGCAGAGCCAGCACTGAGCTGCTCTGAGCCAGACTGCACGAGGAAGAGATTCATCCTTGGCTGAAGGCATTCAGCCTCTCAGATCCCAAACATTGCATCTGGGAAAACTTGGCACAACCGCTCAGCGCATTTGTTTCCCAGCTGTTTCCAGGCTCTGCAGCCTGGCTCACTGCAGAGCAAACTGCTGGTACAAGGCTAGCTGAGGGCTCTACTGCTAACTGCTTTTGCAGAGAGTGACAGAGGGGTGGAAGGCACTGCCACGGCTTGGACTGGAGTCCTTCTGTCCCGGTGTAGTGGGGGTGCAGTTTGTGCACATCTCAGAATACTGGCTTGTAAGCCTCGTGTTGTGTTATAGCAAGGCTATATTTCCCATAAAGGTCTGTAAATGGTCCAGAGTGTTTAGGTTCACATGAGCCAACCTTCCATGTAGTTTCATTGTAGCCTTGTTTGAAATATCTTTTCTCCTTAGAACTACCTTTTCCAGCTGCTGCAGGGTGTGAGCTTCTGCCACTCGCACAGAGTCATCCACAGAGATTTGAAGCCACAGAATTTGCTCATTAACGAAGTGGGAGCCATTAAGCTAGCTGATTTTGGACTGGCAAGAGCGTTTGGAGTCCCCTTGCGCACATACACTCACGAGGTACTGTTGAGGCTCCCTGCCATGTGAAGGCAGGGTTTACAATCCAGGCATCACAAGTGACCAGCCCGTAGCTGAGGCACAGCTGTGCCCAGGTGCAGGCTCTTAACCTCCCCTGCAGCTAAGGGGTTACCTGGTGCCCTCACAAAGTGGGCTGACTGCTTCTGCCCCAGCCCACCTACACGTTGGGTTCCCACCTTCTCTGCAGAGGGTTTATTTATTCCAGAGTGTCCTATTGAAGAATGATCTGTTAATTCCCATCTTGGTGTTGCCAAGGTGTCTCTTAATTGAGCATGGCCTCAGCAGGCTCCGATTTGTACAGTCACTGCATTTGGTGCCTCATGTCTGCCTGCTGGACACCAGGGACACAGCTGAGAAGAAAGGCCTCATGTCTTTAGGTTCAGGCAGGGAAACTAGGCCACGCTTGTTTGTCCGTTCCTTCCCAGGTGGTGACTTTGTGGTACCGAGCCCCTGAAATCTTGCTGGGATGCAAATACTATTCAACAGCTGTGGATATCTGGAGCATCGGCTGCATCTTTGCAGAAATGGTAGAATGGGTATTTATGGTCTCTTCAATGGGCAGGGAGGATGCAACTGCAATGGAAAGTATGGAAGGAGGGGCAGGACCTGGAACATCTGCGATACTGCTGTCCCAACCTGAGCTGGGAGTGTATTATGGGAAAGATCACCTTCAGGGTTAGCTGATCCTTAGCTGTGGGCTCAGAGAGAAGTCTATCAACCCACATGGACTTGGCAGAAGGTGTAAGAGCCTCTGCAATCCAGCTGCAGTTTCAGGTTGGTGGAAGTGTCATCCCTCTCCTTGCAGAAGGGGTAATTTCAGTCTTCTGGCTGCAACGTTTTGATGGCTCTTATGGACATCTTCTGCCACTGCTGCCTTGGTGCCCCAAGTGGGCTGCAGAGAACTGGCACCTCATAGCATGGCAGTCCCTTGCTCCGAGCTGATCTTCCAAGTGGAGTGTGGACACCTGGAATAGCTCTTTTTATCCCTGCAGCATGACAACAGTTCCCTAGCTCCCAAAGACCCGGAGCTGCAGAGCAGCAGAGCCTGGGAGAGTACGCAGGGGAGGGGGCTAGCCTGCAAAAGCCGGTGTGAGGAGACTGGAGACAAAGAAAAGCAGGATAAGGGACTGGCTGAGACAGACAGCCTAAGGGGAGCAGAGTGCACAGAGGGGAGTTGGAGAGACGCAGATGGACATCTGTGACTTTTCCAACCACTGCGTGGCAGAGTCACTGAACCATAACCATTCTGAACTGGGCAGTTGTTGCGTCTGCTGGAAAACAGGGTTATTTGCAGAGGTAATCAGGGCACAAAACTGATGGAAAGGTGGAAACTGGCTGGTTTTTTGCCCCAGGTGACCAGGAAAGCCCTGTTTCCAGGGGACTCTGAGATCGACCAGCTCTTCCGGATCTTCCGCACCCTGGGCACTCCCACTGAGGCGACCTGGCCTGGGGTGACCCAGCTGCCTGACTACAAGGGGGACTTTCCCCGCTGGGCAAGGAAGGAGATGAAGGAAATTGTTCCCAACTTAGATCGATATGGCCGAGACTTACTGATGGTGAGTGAGAGTTCAGTACAAGACCTGCAGGCGGGGAGGGCCTTTTCAAACTGAACAGACAGCAGGGGTGTTTGGAGCTGGTCTGTCTGGGCTTGGGGGTTCCTCCTGATCCTTCAGCCATAGGCTCTTTGCCTTAATCTTTTCATTGCAAAGCTTTAATGGGTGGTCTTCTTGCTGGAAAAGCATGAGGCAGGGGTGCAGAGGTCTATACTAACACAAGAGCAGACGTGACTAGTCACAGCTCAGATCCCAGGTCTGTGTAATGCTCTGGACGAGGCACATTGCCGTGATAACCAAGCCTCAGCAGAATGACCATACCCAGAACCCCATTCTCTGGGCCATAGTCACACACACGTCCAGCATCAGAGCTACTGCCTCAATCCTCTCAGTGTTACATACAGCAGGACAGGTGCATTTAGCTACATCTCAGCTCCCCTTTGGACTGTGCTTTTAACCATTTTTCTGTAAAACTAACACAATGCTTGCCTTGTCCTTTGGCTCTGAAAGACTCCAGACTGGGGGGGGTTCAAGATCACACTGAGAAATGAGGTCCTGCAGAGCCTCTTACCTGGCAACAGCACCACAGCCCTGTTTTAGGCAGCGCAGCATGTCTGCCCAAATTCAAATCGGAGAGGCCTGAGACAGAACTGCGGGGTTGATGGGGAGCCTGTCTGTTTGTGACCTTGGAAGTGCATTTCCGTGGGTAGGTGAATGACTGGGAGGGGTTGATTTGGCTCCAGTGCTCATCTCTGCCACTGCAGAAACAGCCTTGGGACTGTCACGGAATGAGGTCGAGCGCCAGCTCTGACCCAGGACAGTCAGTGCAGGTTCCACGAGGACACTGCCAGCCTGACAGTCAGGAAGTCCTTCTAGTGTAACCCACATTGTAACTGCAGCTGAGGGTTACTCCTGAAGCCCAGCGAGGGAAAGAGGAAGGAACAACATCTGCATCTGGGCCCAGCCACATGCTGGTGCAATCCATCACTGGACTTTTAGAATACTAAATCCATGGGGTTTTTCTCTTGGCAGCAATTGCTACTGTATGACCCCAGCAGGCGCATCTCAGCCAAGGCAGCCCTCAATCACCAGTACTTCTTCTGGAGAAGCTCCCAGGACCCTGAAGAGCGGTGCGCACTGCAGAGACACTGCAGATGAGAAGACACAGATCTTCCCATACACTCACTCTGCAGGGTAGCAGTGCAGATCTGTTTTGGGGCACTTTGCAGGGGACTGGCTGGGACCCAGGACCTCACTTCTCCTGAGGAGCCTGAAAGGGGACATTCTTGTATTTAGAAACTCTCAGCCTGTTGCTGGGGAAAAGTTTGTCTAGGCTTTGTCCATGGCCAGTAGAGCTGTTTTGAAGAGGCCCTGTCCAAAGCAGGGGATAGAAGGTAATTTATCAGCGTAAAATGCTGAACTGGAAATGAAAGAGAGGGGAGAGTGACTTTCAGAGGCTTGTCCTTTGCATTAGCCAGCGAGCTAAGGTGACACACAGTGATTTCTCTCTCCCCAGCCCTGGAGCATCCTTAGGTCCCGCTGCAGCTCTGTTGGTGGCAGTTCCTGACACCAGAGTGTGCTGGAGCTCCACTCTGGGTACGGGAGTGCTTCTCCGCTCGGCCATTTGCTGCTGTTAATAAGGAGGGGTTTGCCAGCGTTAGACAAGTTGTTTGATGTCAGCTGTTTACCAGAGCTGATGTTCTGCTTTTTCACAAGCTGAGGATCACTGTAGGTATCTTAATTTGTGCCTTAGCTAGGACCGAGAAGCCAAAAGAGCCAGTTAGCATAAAGCACTGATTGAAAACTGTTGTAGAAACACTGGTTTTCCATCATTGGTCCAGATGTAATCTCAGTTCCTTTGCTTTATTGGCTTGGACATGTTTTTGCTGTTCACATGTTTGCAGAATTATCACTAACTTTTGATGCAGTTTTGACATATGCAGGTTTTTTTCTTGCAGTATAGAAAAAAAATAAAGGCTTGTCATTTATTCCGAAACCTTGGTGTTTATTGTTTGGCCTGGCACATCTGGATAGCAATGCAAGACAGTCTGGTTGGTACATTCCTTTCTTAGAGCTCTTCTGCCTTCATCACCTCCTGCGCTCTTTCTTCTGTCCTTCCCAGCCCAAGTCCTTGGCAGCTGCAGAGCTGTGCTCTCTGTTGTGCTGTGGAATGAGGGGCCGATGGTTTTGCAGCCCAGTGCTGTCTTGGTATGATAAGATGTGGTTTCTTTAGAGATTGTCCCTAACCAATTCAGAGTTATGCTCTACTTATTTAAACACCCAAAGACAGATTTTTAACTTGGGAAAACCAAGCTCCTGCACTCCTGATGTTCATGCGTGTGCAGACACGTGCCCTCCTAGTAACCGTGAACCTGGGAGCTGATGTCAGCAGAACCTGACAGCCCTCAAAAGCTGACACACTCCTAGGGTTTAATGACAGGTAAATGATGCAGTAAAGGAGAGAGGCCCCTGAACACCTTGGCCAGGAAAGGCTGTAGCACAAGCTTCCCTCCCCACCTGTTAAACAACAGAGACTTTGCACAGGAGAGAGAAGCATTAAGAGTTTCACCCAGAAAAGCCCCCTCTCAGCCTGTAACCCTCCTGCCTGAAGCCAAGCTCTGTCAGCCTTTTGGCTTGCTCCGTGTTTTGTTCCTTCTCCCCACCTGACAAAGGACAGCAGGCATTTCTGCTTAATTCACTACATCAGATCACCTCTGTCATCAACGTTGCAGCACGCCTCGGTTCCCGACAGATACCCTACGGCAAGACAGCCCAGGGACCTGTTGCTCACCTCCCTCTGGGCCCTGTCACACTGCCTGGCTGCACTTTCCCTGCAGGTTTAAGAGCTGCCAGGAGGTGGGAAGCTCATTATCCTCTGTAATTTGCCCAAGTTGGGCTTTCAGGGGTTTGCTTTGCTTTTGAAAGTATTGGTAGGAGACATGCCGGAGCAGCTACCCAGAGAGAGCTGGGGAGTCCTGCTTTTCCGACTGAGCAGGGGAGAGCAGGCGGCTGGGCCTCCCAGCAGCCTTGAAAGCCACATACCAGGAAAACTAAAGCCCTGCTGTGTCCTAGCAGCATCTCATGTCCTCTGTATGATAGCAGCCAGCTCGCAGGGGCATGTTTGTGAGACATGGGTGAATTCTGCTATTAAAATCATTTCCCTGCCTTTGCATGCATGTTTTAAAGCCAATTTATTTTGTACAGACAATGCTTCATTGTTTGCTCCCTACAAACAAATGCTCGTGTTGTACTGGTCAAAGCATCTTCAGAGAAGTTATTTTTTAAGAGAGCTACATTAAGAAATTAGCACCAAGGGCATTCACCCAGTCCAGAAACAGAAATAAAAATACTGTAGCTCACCTAGCCTGACAAAATGAAGCAATAGGCTGAATTTCAAACATTTATGACCTAACACCACTGTCAGCAAAGGGAACCAACATTTATGACCTAACACCACTGTCAGCAAAGGAAACCAACACCAGCTGTGTTGAAATAAAAGCCACAACCCACCCCACCATCCTGTGCCTGAGAAGGGAGGCAAAGCGCTACCTGGGTCTTCCCGGGCAGCTCACAACCCTGCCAACCAGTTGAGCTCTGGGAAAGCCCTGGACATGCTCTGCTTACTGCAGATTACAAGCACCTGAGAGCAAAGAAAAGGATTTTTGTTTTTGTCAGAAACGAGAAGCAGACCAGCCCTCCAAGGGAGACTGCTCAGCCAGCTCGACTGCTCAGGCAGCTAATTGTCTCTGAACATCTTCACCCAGCCCTGGATAAATACCTATTACTGCTGTCATGCAGTCAGAGAGCATATTATCCAGAATGATTAACTACCTGCCTAATTACCAGAACTCCCAGTCCCTCAGTTTCACAGCATTCTCCAAACCTATTTAATCAGCACTTCAGGAAAAGAGTCACCATGTGACTATTGTACTGCTTTAAAAAATAAGCACAGGTTTATCTTGTTAGCAAGGGGAGCAGCAACGACAGCAGCCCTGCAGCCTGGGAAGGGAAAGGCTGACAGTAAACTCACATGTCCTGCAGAGCCGAGCTGCAGAAAAGGCAACAGCCCTGTTGCTGATGGATCCCACCATCCTCAGCTGGCTCCAGAGAGCAAAGCCAAAGCAGAGCAAGGTGGCTCCCTGCAGCTTTAAAGCAGGTCCATTGGCTGATCCGAGGCCTGCTGGGAACTGCAAGGATATAAAGGCCAGGCTCCCCCAGCCAGGGATGGTGGGGTCTGGGGCTGGTCTGCTGTCTGCAGCAGTCCAGGGGCTCCCTGGGTGGGGTGGGAACCTCACCTGGCCTCAGCCCCGTGCTCCCTGGGGCTGTTGGGCTTGCCCTGGCAGGAGGCAAAGCCAGGGGTTTCTCACCTGCATCTTCTGGTCTATCACAGCCCAGCTCCAGCCCCTGCTTCCAGCCCAGACAAGCCAGGAGGCAACGTGCCGTGCGCTGATGGAGCTCTACCAGGAGGAGAGGGGCTGCGACCAGATGCTCTAAGGTGCATGTGACAGTTATTCCCGTTGTAAACCAACAAATATTGCCCTGTATTGATCACAGTGGCTGAGATGAGCCATAGACAACAGCCTCAGGGTGTAAATAAACACTGACACTTTGGGGAGGAGGGCCAGAACTTGGACGGATCTTGGACTGGAAGCTTGGCTTTTCCCTAGCTAGACTCCGCATCGTTAACTTGGAGCACTATCCCCCAGGAGGAAGGTAATGAGACCTGCGACTGTGCTGAGCTTGTGAGTGGGTGAACAATTCCTTCCTGGAGCCCAGACTCCAAATCCCAGCCGAGCTATATGGAAATACAAGGCCAGGCCACTGCTTTGATGGGGAAAGGAGGGAGAGAAAATCTCTGCTGTCACTGATTATTTTGGGTGTGTTGGATTTCCCAGGCAGCATCAGCTAAAAGAGCCCTTAGGAGAGAGGTGAGAGTAGCTCATCTTAATAGGGAGTAATTTTTCCCATCCCACAAAGCCAGGGGACTCTCCAGAGCAGGGTAGAAACAAGGGAAGAACATTGCATCTCTTATCTCAACAGGGACACATGGCAGCTAGGACTTTCTTGCTTTAGGAAGGGCTGAGCACTGGAAATGGCACAAAGGAGTGAAAGCTCAGCAGGTGCAGATGTTCAAGGGCTATGGAGAGCAGTTTCACATCACACTGGATTACAGGCAGCAGCAGCCTGCTCCTGAAGATCACCCCTTCCCTTGCAACAGATTTGCCTTTGCGTGGATGCAGGACAACAGCAGTGGGTTTGGTGTTGCTTGGGGTTTGGTTTCATCTTCCAGCAGTGAAGTGACCCAAGTCATTATACGGTCACACCATCGCTGGTCTATGGCCAGAGAAGGATAAGGGGACTGCTCCAGTTAGTAGTTACCCACACCTGGATTGGGTCAAAAGTAATATGAAACTACACCCTTTTGTGACCAAGTCCCTCTTTCAGAGGTATCCAAATGGACAGAGGAGTGAAGGCCCATAGGTTCTCAGTTTTAAGGACAAAGATAAAAAAAATCTTGAAAGACATGAAATCAAATGCAGAAAGAAGTTCAGGGCATTTAGTGCTGTGAGATGAGGGGGAATGAAGAGCCCACAATCTCTCTGCAGATCAGGCTGCAAGGCACAAGACTGCAAAGCAGCAGAAGATATGGTTAGACCCCCCCCCCCCCCCAGGCAACTTCAGGGTTCAGAGAGAACACAGCCACAGAGACACGTCTTCTATGTTTATTGCATGCAGAAGAATGACCCAACCTGAAAACGCTCTGGCTCTCCCCCCATTCTGGGCATAACCACATTTAACCTGCTGCAAGCGGAGTTCTTGCAAACACCCCCTTTGCCATCACAGCGGCGCTCGGGGGATTGTGGAGACTGCTGCGTGCTCAGACATTCTCACGCTCACTCTTCCTCGCACGGCCAAGCTGTGTTGGGAAGCAGGGATAGCGAAGATAAAAGAGTATGCAATCCTAAATGACACTCCGTTCCTCTGTGATCGGTCCTGTCGCTGTGGGGGAAGATGTGCTGAAGGGATGAACTCCTGAGGGAATCGGATCCTGCACGTGCCTGAATCCATTCATTGCCTGAACCGACTCGCCTGCTGGTAAAGCTGATACCCCTCCGACGTGGCTGGGAGCAGCAGGAGGCTGCTCAGCGAATCTTTCTGGCAGAGCGCCATGGCTTCCTTGTAATTTATCTTCTCCTTAGTGATGGGGTCAACGAGATCTTTTTCATAGTTGGACTCATCCTGGAGCCTGTTGGCCAGGTCACCTGTTATCATCCCTGTCTGGGCAGCTTCTAGCACAGGTATGCGACCTGTTTTTTTGGGATCTATGAGCCCTCCAGTTAGATGCTGGACCTCCAGATAGGGGAAAGCGCTGTCCTTGGTCATCCATCCCTTCTGAACTGCTTCCCCCACAGACAGCCTCCTCTTGGTCACTGGGTCCTCAATCCCTGTGAAAGCTTTCTGGGCATTGAGCAGCCTCTGCATGTAGGTCCTGTCGATCAGCCCCCTCTCGATCGCCTTGTGGACTGAGAACCGGTCACGAGAGATGAGGTCTATAATGCCTCCTGTGGCAGCCTGGGCTTCCAGGAGCTTCTGAGCTGTCATGGGATCAAGTAGCTTCTTAGCAACGGCAGTCTTGACGTTGTACTTGGTGTCTGTGGTGGTGTCATACACCCCAGCGATGGGAGATGTGTCATCACAGAAGCCCTTTTGAGAAGCAGGGGGGAAGAAGTTTTGGGTTTGGTGGGTGGTGGGTGATGGGAGCGGGGATTTGGAGATGATGGAGCCAATAGAGAGGGATGAAGGAGGCTTGGATTCCCCAGCCACCAGCAAGGCAAATTCAGAGATGGGAATCTTGCCGTCCCGGTACAGCTGGTACTCCTCCTTTGTGATCCTTCTCAGCCTTAGTGCATCATCGATGGAGTACTGCTTCCCACTTTTCTTGTCAAGGAGAACTGAGACTTCCCCGTTTGGGCCCAGGGTGGTGACTTCCTCCCAGTCACACTCCAGCTCTTGCAGCTGGATGTACTGGCCCCTGTCTATGATACCTTTCTTGTAGGCCTCATAAGGGGACATATCCTTCCCTGTCTCAGGGTCCAATATAGAGATTTTAGTGGAGAGGTTTGTTTCCCTCATCTGGGTCTCATGATTAATTTCTTCCCGGTTGACCTTGGACTGGAGATCCCGAATGAACCGCTCTTTGTTGTAGATCTGGTCCTTCTCCCTTAGGATATCTGCCTCTAGCAGGGAAAACTCATGTTCCAGCTGCTTCTTCTTCTGCCTGTCGTTCTCAGTCCGTTGGTTGAGCAGTTTGGACTCCTCTCGAAGGAAGAGGACTTTCTGCTGCTTCTGCCTCTCCAGCTCCCGCAGTTCACTCTCCATGTTGGCCCTCTCCTGGATGGCCAGGTTCCTGGCTTTCTGCAGCTCTGTCTCCTCACGAGCCCATGTCCTTTTCATGCCTTCAGCCCTCTCAATCTTCTCTCTGAGCCGCCGTATCTCCTCTTCTGCCTTTTGCTTGGCCCCTCTCTCCCTGTTCAGCAGCTCCCAGATGCGTGCACGTTCACTCTCCAGTGCTCTGTCCTTTTCCACTCGAATCACCTCCTTGTAGATGGTCTTCTCCTGGGATTTTGTCTTCTGCAGGACATCAACTTGCATCTGCAGGTTCTTGCATTCTCTCTGCAAGTTCAGCACCTCCATCTTCTCACGGTCCAGCTCCAAGCGCAGGTTGCTGGCAGACTGTTCAAGGACTGGATCCTTCTCCAGCTTGACCACTTCTTCCATGATGATCTTTTCTTGCACTGGGGCTGGGCTCTCCTCCAGCTCCTTTATTCTCAAAGTTATTTGTCTCATATCCTTCTCCAGTGCAAGCCTCTTGCTTCGATCCTCCTGGAAGTTGAGCAGCTTCTCTTGCTCTTCCACCAGTGCACGAAGCTGCTGCACGTCACGTTCCAGACGGCGCCTGTTGCTCGCCTCCTCATCCAGACTCCGACTCAGCCTGTTGTGCTCATCTCGGAGCTTTGGATCCTTTTGAGTCAAAATCACCTCTTGGACAACTACCTTTTCCTCTGGCTTTCGCCTCTCCAGTAGCATGTATTTATTCTGCAAGTCATAGATTGAGTCTTCTGCAGCTCTCCTCTTTTGAGACATGTTACGCACCTCTTGGCGGAGGCGGTCAGCTTCTTTTTCCAAGAGTGGATCATTCTCGTATCGGACGACTTCCTTGTTGACCAGCTTGGTTTCCACCTTGGATCTCTCCCTCTTCCATTCATCTCTTTCACCCTGCAGCCTAATGAGCTGCTCTTGGGTCCTGCCATTGGTGTTCACTAGTTCATTAAGTTGTTCTTTCAGCCTGTCGATTTCTCTGAGAATTTCTGGACTCTTCTCGTGTTTCACCACCTCCTCTATAACTTCCTTAAGCTCTACCACTGGTTTCTGTGACCTGAGGACATTGAGCTCTGCTAAGGCCTCTTCCACTTCACTGTCAATCTTTGTCCTTTTAAGAGTAATTTCTTGCAGCTCCCTTTTCAGGTGTGCAATTTCCCGTTCTGTTTCTGGATCCACCAGGAAAATCTCATTGACCCTCTCTTTAACTTCCACCCTTGGTTTTTGCTTCTCTGCAATACTGTACTGGCTTTGCAGCTCTCCCAGCTCACCTGTAAGCATCAAGTTCTTGCTCCTCTCTTCTTCAATCAGAGTTTTAAGCTTGGAAGATTCTCTCAATAACTCTGGGTCCTGCTCCACCTGCTTCACCTCTTTCACAATAATTTTGGGTTCTACTGTTTCAATTAGCTTTTCCACCTCCTCAATCTTGCTCTTCACCTTGACTATTCCTTCCTCTGCAGACTTCCTCTTGAAGGCTTCCTCATCAATTTGTAGCTGCAAGGTCCTAATGGACTTCAGCGTTTCTGGGTTTTTCTCCAGTTTGATCAGTTCCTTCACCACCACTTTCTCTCTGATGTTAGGCTGCTTTTGCTCCAGAATGTATAGCTCTCTCTTATGCTTCTCAAGTTCAGAAGCAGCAGCCAAGCTCTCCTCCTGGAGACGCTTGATCTCCTGCCGAAGACTGGCTGCTTCACTATCCAGGCTTGGATCCCTCTCAATTTTCGTAATCTCTTTGGTAAGGAGCTGGGCAGGGACGGCCGTCCTCTCCTTCCCCATCTGGGCAAGCTTCTGGTTCATCACTTCAATGTCTTCTTGAAGGCTCTTCCTCTTTTTGCCTTCCTCTTCAATCTGCTGTGTCATCTTAGACAGGCTGCTCTCCACCTGTGGATCTCTATAATATTCTACCACTTCCTTTTCTTCCACTCTTTCAATGGGCTTCTGAGTCTTCAACATCAGCAGCTTATTTCTGTGTTCCTCCAGGTTCTCTTCAGTCTTGGCCACTTTCCTCCTTTCCTCCTCCAACTGTGATTTCAACCCCTCAGATTCCCTGCTCGACATGGCTTGGTTTTCAGATTGCTGGGTTTGCTCATGTACAGCTTGAACGTCCTCACGTACTTCCTTCTGCAAGCGAAAAACAAGAAAGTCTTTAAAGAAAAGGCGGAGAAACGGAGTCATTCCTTCAATCCAGTTCAGAGGCCTTTTCCATGAAAAAGCGTAGTAGGAGGCAGAACTGGTACAGAAACCCCAGGAATTCTCCAAATAAGGACACTTGTAAATGGTAACTGAGGACACTCGCACCATTCCAAGCAACTGACAGTGCATCTTATTAAGTTTCCGCTTGTCAGGAAGGTGCTGCAGCAGCCTACAAAGGTGCTTTACGCTGCCCTGTTGTACTCTGTGGTTCATGGTAACAGCACAGAGCACTGCAGTTTAACCACTTGCCCTTTTTGACCACAGCAAATGAAAGCCATCCAGACTGGAGTACTTTCCTACGGGTGCATCAAGCCCCAGGAAGACATAAAAATCCTGGTGGCTTAAGGTGGTCCCCTAAGACTGTGAGCACTAAATTCCAGGCATGTTCACAGATGAATCTCTAAAATCCTCAGTCTGCAAGCATTAATTATATATGTATAGCTGAGAACAGGAGTTAAGATTCTTAATTCAAATCTTTTTTTTTTTTTCTATCATGAACTACAGCTTCAGCAAAGGGTTGAGGGCCCACAGAGGTCTGAATGCCGCAACAGTGTCAGTGAAGTTGTGTTTACTTTTAGCCTTTTCTCATATTAGTTCCCACTCCTGCCCTTCCTAATGCATGAATATGGAGATTTGGGGACAGTTATGGGGATCCCAGGTTGAACAGACTGCGGACAGCTCTGGAAAGCTCATTTTCGCCCCTCCAGCTGAGTAGCGAGGATAAAGTACCCCAATCCTGCCACAAGCTGTTAGCAGGTACCTTCTCAACAATCTTCTTGGCAAACTCCAGCCGGCTGAGCTGCTGTTGGTTTTCTGCTGCCAGCTCCATGTAAAGTTTGGTTACATCATTTTCCTGAAAAAGAAACAGCTGTGAGAGCCTTGTCCCACTCACCCTGGCACAGCCCTGCTGGATGTGTCACACTCGCCCACCTCCCCTTTCACCCTAACACACTTTGTGTACTGCATCATTCCAGGGATTAGCGTCACCACCTCTGACTTTCTAAGGAAACTGAGGCACAGAGTCTAGGGGCTTTTTTAGGAGATCAGTCCCCTTTATCCGCATGCCAGTTAGGTTCCTAATGGCCCATACAGGTCCCAGACTTCCAACCTCACCTTGGGCCATGCATCAATCCCAGAAATGGGATGCAACTGGAAAGAGCGCACAGGAGAAACACCAGCTCAGTCCTGTCCCCAACACCTACTCATCTGTTCTACGTGGGTACAGGGGAGCCGGTCTTTAACGCACTGCTAAAACAGGCCCCCAAATGTGGAGAAAATGTGACAAAGCAAGCACAGCATTCAGCAGTAATGCTCGTAAGGGTGGAAAATGACCTGCTCTTTGCCATGCCACTGCGGGGATGAGTCAGTGGTTTGAGGGCCCTCTGAACCCACTCCAGGAAAAATGCTTTGGATTCTTTTGGAAATAGAGCTGTTCCTACACAAAGCCCTGTTTTATATTCAAATGCCAAGTCATACTCAAGAGAGATCTGGCAAAATAGCAGCGATCTACACTGTTCTTGTTGATCCAAATGCAGAGAACCAGTAAACAAAAGGGTTTGGAGGAGAACATTAAATACATCTGCACCAAGTGATGCCTGTGCAACCCCACACACCCGCCCTGTAGCATTTATCTTCACACACAATAAGGTAAGGAGGCATCATCAGCAACCTCAGCCAAAGGCACAGGATACATCCCTAGTTCTGGATCTCATGTGCTGTTTTTCCTGGTGGTGTTAGACAAAGAGATCATGGATAACATTTGTCCTTGGGATGCGGACCATAATCAGCTGTGGCTGTGAGAGTGGATTAAGGCCTTGCAGAGAAAACAGGGCTAGGTAAGAGGTGCACGACAGAGTTTCCATGAGTTTCCAGGCCTTCATCTTAATGTTTTACCTGGGCCTGGATGCTTTCTTGTAAGGGGGTCACACGCAGCCTCTTGGCAGCAAAGTCTGTCAGGGCAGGGTCCAGAGAAGAACTGTATTTGCCTGCTTGGAGTTCATAGTCCTGTTCAGAGCAGAAACAGCAGAATCAGTTGGGATCTCTTGGTCAAGACACTAGGGGAGTGCTGCGTGGGAGGACTCAACCATACATTCAGGGTCGACTGCACGTTCTGCGATAGTCTGACCACTGCATTCTTCTCAGGCTCCTTTCCTTGGATCTCCTCCACCAGCCTCTGCAGGAGAGGGACATAATGTTGAGAATGGGTAGAAAGACAGAAGCACAGTAATACTCTTGCAATCAAGGGCTGCAGTTTACCCTGGTAGCAGAGGGGAGGATGGGAACTAGGGGACATGCAGGAAGAGCCTCCCGGCCCATGCAGGATTTTGGCTGCACTCTCACTAGTACAAGGGACCTGCTCCCTGCCTCACTGATTTATCACACCTGAGATAAATACCAGCTGACACAGACACCTCCACATCACATCATCTGAGCTAGTCAGCTTAAGATCTAGTCAGGGAGAGAAAGATGCAGGGCCCAAATGCAACATATCAGTCCCATGTAGGTAGCTTGGATGCAGTCATTCAGGGTATGGATGTGTCCTCTCCATGGAGAGGATATCAGCCTGGGGGTGACTAGCACAGATGAGAACACCAGCACTGTGGATTAACACAGTTGGGCAAGATACATCATCTGCACGCTGCCAACTCACTGTTTCCTTTCTCTAATTCATGCACTGTGGCAGGGGCACACAACCAGGAGTTGGTTGGTGCTACTTAGCATACTGTTCACAAAAAAATCCCCCACATCCCTGTAATGTTTCAGGTTGTGATGCTTGCCCTGGAACGCACCTTCTGTGCCTGAAGCTTGTAACTGATCTGGCTTGGCCCATCCGTGGTCTTGACTTGGTGCTTGGGTAGGTTGTTCATCCAGAACATCAGGTTCTCGTTGGAGTTCTGGAACTGCTGGTAGGCAAGGTTGATATTTCTGAGGGTCTTCTCTCTGCACAGCACAAGGGGGAACAGGAAGATTCAGGGGAAAAGATTCATGTGTGAGTTTCTAAAAAGACACTATGGTAAAAGTTACCACTGCAAACACGAAGATAACAAAAATAAGGGGGTGACAACTGGCCGTGGAGTGGGAAGCACACCTCTGTGTTCATCAGGTTTGCTGTTGCAGCATGAACACAACTCAGGAGATGAGAGATGTAAAAGGAAGAGCCAGGCCCTCACCAGCATTGCCAGTGAGCACTGGGGTTTCCCAGAGCAGGGTAGCTGGGCCAGGCAGGGGCCAGGAGTCAGCCACTTAACACTGCTCTCCTGCAGCTGTTTGGCAGCTCAGACGAAGGCTGTGCTGGGCATAGGAAGGTGGGGACTGCACACCCCTGCCCAGACCTGGTCCCCAGTGCAACAGCGGGGGTGTCTGGATCAGAGTCCTGTGATGAACACCACCCTCTCGGGGCTCTGACTCTAAAGCTAGTCCACGTTAGCTAAGAGGAAGTCATGACTCTGGAAGTGCAGAAGACCTCGCAGTTCCTCACCGCTGATCCAGCTGGTCGGCAACAGCGTGGTAGCGATCGTTGAGAAGCTGCACCTCCCGCTTCTGCCGGGGCAAGTCAGGGCAATACTCCTGGAAGTTGTTCTGCACAGCGCTGCAGCTGTGCTCAGCATCCTTCAGACCGCGGTTCAGCTTCAGCACACAGTCTTCTTGGGCCACCAGGTCCCGCTTCATCTTCTGCAGAGGAGCAAGACACCTCCAGGTTTGCACCAGTCAATGCGCCCAACCAGAAACACCCTCCTTAGTACTATCCTTAACCATGCAGCAGTAAAGCTCTCCGAGATGGATATGCAACGTGGAAGATGTAGCATGGTGTGGGAGAGAGATGGAGCAGTGAGACTTATTCAGTAAAGGAGGTGGGAGGCAAAGTTGGTTGGATGGTGCATGGAGCAGAAGGGAAGAGACAAGGAGGTTTTGGGAAAGGCTGGAAGGGTCACTGTGAGTCAAGGCAGGAGCTGATGATGGGGCAGGGAGACTGGGAGCGAGAGAGAGAGAGGAGGGATGGGTGTGGGGCACAGCAACAGCGAACGCACAGGAGGAAAAGAGCAGGCAGTTGGGTTTGATGTTAAGGGGTTCATAGTCTATTTTAGGGACCATAAAAGTTGTTTGGGAGAGACAGACTTCTGCTAGTTAATGAATGCAGGATAGCCTGCAACACCAAGGCAGAGCCTTCAAGGAAGAAGTCAATGTCCTTGGAAAGGCATCATCCCTGCTGTCTTGGAGTGCTCAAAGAAGCAAAGTCCAGCTCCCTCATCCATTTCTAACCTGAGCTCAGAGATCTGTCATCCCTAATGAAGAATCTGATGCTCCCGTACCTGCAGATCGTTGGCCCGATCCTGCAGGGCATTGGGGGAGGCAGGAATGATGCTATCCTGAGCCAGCTTGGCCTCAAACGTGCTGATGATCTTGTCTGTGTTCTCAATCTGAGTCTCCAGGTTCAGGGCAGCCTTGGCCCTGAGGAAGAGAAGATGACAGGGCAAGGTCAGCTATAAAAGACCCCATTCTTTCCCTTTTCTCTCTGATTCTGCATGTCTAGACTTATTTTACATCAGGGGCTCCTGCAGCATGGCAGAGCACCTCCAACACAGCTATGCTGCTCAGAGTGAGATGTGTTGCGCTCCAATGCACACGGCATTGCTCAGACCTAGCACGCACACACCCACAGTATGGTTGTCCTTCTCCAGTGGGGGGATCTGAGCACGGATTACAAATAGGAACTCCTTCAGAAATGTCTTTGATGACGGATGGAAAGTTTCCAACCATGTCTGTATAGCCTGACTCAATGTATTTGCTCTCACGTTCTTGTGCTGACACCTCTCTGCAAGGTCTTCCTTCCCTCATCCCCAGCAGGCCCTGCCATCACCACTCACTTCTCGCTGTACAGGCTGGAGAGCACCTTGACATCATTATATTTGTTCCTGAGGGCATTCAGTGTGACAGGAAGCTGGGAGGCTGAAGTGCTGGTGGGTTTCTTGGAGAGGTAGGTCTCACATTCCTTCTGCAAGGCATCCTTGGTAGCCCCCAGGTTCTCAAGTTTCTTTGTTGTTTCCTGGCACATCAGATGGGAGCAGAGTCACCAAACACAGCCACAGCAGTGCTGTTATGGAAATGTGTCTCCCCCAGGGTGGATTTAGCTGTGGGCAAAGGGTGTGATAGTCCTCTCATAAGGTGTGGGCACAGCCCCATCCAGACTGAGACTGTCTGGCAATGGCAGGGTGTAGGGAAGATGTCAGAATGAACAGAGATGAAGAAACCTACCTGCCTGAATCCATCCTTCTGCCAGGGCTGGCTAAATACCCACAGATGAGGATGTAATGAGCTGAACTACTATGGACCCAGACTTCATCCCAGAGAAAGGGAGGGGGCCTCCAGAGCACTATCTTTTCTCCTGACTCCTTCACACCTACCAGACTCTACTCCCCATTAGATGAGCCAATTCCCTCTATCCCATGTCTTTCATGCTAGAGACTTGAGGGTGAAGGGGGAGAGCATCCCCACGTCAAGGCTGAGGGGTCCCCAAGACTAGCACTTGGTCCACAGCTCTGAAAAGGACAGATCACCTCGCTGAAGAGCTGAGCCAAGGGAAGGGCTTGCCCACTTCAAGGACTCAAGTCAGCTTGAAACCTCTGCAACTGCAGCAAGATTTTCCCCTTCATAGCACCAGCTGTTATTTCCTATGTAAATCCTATGTCAGTTCCGTTCTGGGCCAAGGCACAGCACTACCAAACTCGTCCTACCCTTGAGATGCCCTAAGAAGCACCCACCTGCTGGTGTTTGATCCTCCTGGCAAGGTCATCTGCGGGATCGCTGTAGTTCACTGGAGACCTCACTCGGTTCAAGACCTCTTTCTCTACCTGGATCAGGTCCTTGCCAATACAATCCAGGCTGCCGAGAAGCTGGTCAGCCTGGGGGTCATCCTGGGCTGCGGGGGGGCTTCTAGGTAGAGCTGCAGTAAGACACAGCTTAGGTAAGTCCCGTTTCTCATTTGCCATCCCAGTCTTGGTATGTGGCCTTCTCTCCTGAGATCCTGCATATATGGTCCCTAAAGCTCCAGCTCCCTCTCATGACAGCCCTGCTGCAAAACTCTGCTCCTTGTGCGTCAGGCAGGGTCGAAGCACGTACAGGCTGACCCTGAGCATGGGGTTTGGATGCAACTGCAAATGTAAACTGCAAATGTGACTGTGAAACAGTGAGCAGTTCTAACCCACAGAGTATCGTCCACATATGTGGGCCTACTCGTTACAAACCCTTAGCAATATTATTTTAGCTCTGGCCCTGCCGGCCAGAGTTCAAGTCCAAAGAAGGGGCAAAGACCACCGTGTGCTGCCATGCACACACACCCCTGCTCAGCTTCACCGGGAGCTTGTCACCCACAGCTGTAGGAATTATACAGCGAGCCAGGGGCTGGCGTTTAGCCACTGCTGCCTCCTTGTTCTGCAAGCCCCAGCTAAAGAAGAGAAAGAGCTCGGAGGGACCCAGATCCCAAAGGAGGGTTAATTAAAGCCTCTGGGTAGGCACATCCCCCTGCATCCCAAGATACTCTGCAACTGTTTATAGAAGGAGAGGTCAATCTCAGAGGTCTCAGAGGGGCAGCAAAGAGTTTAAGTGAATTGCCCAAGGTCACCCAGTGAGTCCCTGGCAGCACCCAGAACTGGGTTGTCCCATCTGCTGCCCTTTCCAGTAGGGCACAAGGGATTCTCACACCAGCCCGCAGGTGCCTCTGCCTGCCTGGGTGGGCGGGTGCTCTGCTTGCGGCCCGGCCCAGGAGCTCTGCTGACAGCGTGCAACAGAGGCAGCGCAAAGGAGGTGCAGGGGCGTGCTGTGCGATGGGTGTGATCAACACGCCGACATACCCTGCTGCCTGGGGTGAACCGGCTCCTTGTGGCTGTGCCTCAGGGTGTTCTGAACAGCCGCTCGCCTCTGCTTCACAGTGCTCAGCTCCCCTTCCAGCCTGCGAGCGAAGAGGAGCAGCATCAGCCAGCAGGACAGGAAACCTCTGCGCTGAGCAAGCCTCAACAGAGCCTGGCCCAGGAGCAGCTCCGTGCCTCTGCCGGGAAGGCGTTCCCAAAGGCAGCGGCAGCCTTTTGTAACTCGGAAATTTCGCTTAAGAAAGCGGAGAGCAGCAAGAACACCCGACTGCCGCTAACAGCTAATTCTTTCCAGTGGAGCCAGTGTTTCCCAACTCTTCCCAGAAGCTAACACGGCTAGAAAGGTAGTTCACATCACTGCGGCACTTAGCAACTTAGCAGGAGGCAGGTACAACTGGCTGCTGCTGTGGCTGCTGTCCTGGAAATGCCAGGTTTCCTCTGCCAGGATGATTCCCTGCCTAATGAAACTGGAGCTGGGAACAGGAGGAGCTAGAAGGACCAAAATCTCTGGGCTGGTAGAAGGGTGATGGAACCAAGAGTCACTCCTGCACGGACCTTTGAAGGATGAGGGCTAGCTCATATCGCTGCTGTGGACTACTTCAACTAAACTTTGTGCTCTAAAAATAGCAAGTCACAGTCTTGCCTGGCTGTTGTCAGACAAGGAATGTGCCAGTGCAGGACCCAGGCTCCCCAAGCACCTGGGTAGCTCCATGCAGAGGAACTGAATGGTGGAAGATGCTGGGAAACAGGATAGACAAAGGTTTCATCTCTAGGAAGGGAAGAAAATGCTGTGAAATGAAACAAGCTGTCAGATGTGGCCCCAAAAGGACAAGCAGAGCTTTCTGGGCAATACTTGCAGAGCTGTTGTCTAGGCGGATGTTGCAATTTTTTTCTTTTCTGTTTTAAAAACTGCATGAGATTCCTAGGTCCAAAGGATTCGGTAATCTGGGACGTGCGGAGAGGGGGTGTGTACTCAGGAAGAGCGATGCAATGAAATAATCATGCCCGTGTGACTTAGGAACCAAACTCCCGTCATGGGCATGCCCACTTACTGCTGAACCTGGTCTGTGGGCCTTATCACAGCACATAAGCAGCACTGCTTTATCTAAGCACCTAAGGGCGTGACTGAGAAGGTAACATCAGCTTGCTGCATTACCACCCCCTTCCGTGGGAACGGCAGAAACTGAGCAAACACGGTGAACTTCCACAGCGGTTCAAAAAACACATTTCGGCCTCCATCTGGGGCTGCCCGAGAACAGACATCAGAGCTCAGCTGGCAGGAGATAATTCTGGCCTGTTTGGCAAGTCCCAAGCCCCAAACTGATTCCGAAATGGATTTAGTCAAACCTATGCGAGTCACATGTTTAGGTAAAGAAATCAAGCCTGACTTCCAGAAAACTCTTTGACTGCAAGGTCTGTGCAGTGCTGTTGTCAAGTGTGAAAGTCTCCGTGAGTCAGGCTATCCGCTGCGGCCTCACCTATTGACCTTGTCCACGGACTCCTGGTCTGGTGGCAGGATGGAGAAGCAAGCAGCAGGTGCCTCCTGGACCACGCCAGCGCTGGTCTGCACCACCCACATCTCCTGGTTGCTGTTATCCTTCAGAGTGTACTTGTCGCCCCTGGCCAGCTGCACCTGAAACAGAGACACAAAACCCAGTGAGAGTCGTGGCTTTCCAGTGCTGGGCCAGTTCCGCTCCTTATCACCAGCAAGGCTCCTGCTGGGTAAGAAGGTGACTCCCAGGGGACCGACAGAGCCCGGCTCTTCGAATTTGGCAGGGAATTGTGGCTTTTGTAGGTCTACAGGTGCTTTGGTTCTGCCGTGGAAGCCATCACCTGCCAGAGACTAGTGAGGTGTCAGTCTCCACCCCGGGAAGCCACAAGACTCCCAGGAGAGCTGTCACCTCCCACCCCTTGACTTGGGGATATTTTGCACTGGATTCCTCCTACGCTGGAGCAAAAAATGACTGGATCAATCAAAGAAGAATCCAATTGCCCGCCTCTCCTGAGGGTAACCACTGGTCAGGTCCTCACGTGTCCAGCATCCCAGTCACACAGGGTATCCAAGGTGAGGGGCTGGGAGGGACGCATCCTGCGCAGTTTCAGTGGGCTGATCTCTTTGCTCCTTTTCTTCAGGTCAATGATGATCTTCTCTGCCTGCTTCACCGCCTTCTCCTCATTCTAGACAAAGCAGGGAAGACAGTTGTTGTGACCAGGTTTGGGTGAGAAGGAACAGAGCGGCACCAGCAGTTCACAGTGTTGTGAGTACGCTGGAGGCAGTTGTCCATCCTTGGGTGCTCATTGCTAGGGTAGAGTCAGGAATTTCTCTGTTCTTTATCTCTCCATGTCCTCTTCCCCTCTGCATTTTCTACACTCCCTCCTCTTTCATTCACTCATGGCAGATCTGCCCTTGAAGGAACAGCCTGCCTGAGTTAACCTTGGGTGATCCTCACTGACTGGAAAACATTCCTCTCCTGTCTGCATCTCACCCCTGAGGCTGGATTTCTTTATTCCCTCCCTTGCTCTTGGCTCATGAGAGAGCGCTGAGAAGATAGGAAGGCCCTTCCCCATTGCTTGCACGCCAGCAGCTCTTGCTCTCTGCGGACCCTCTAACCCAAGTGCCTCATGTTTAGGAAGACACACTACTCCTCCCCATCGTGTGCTGCTGCTTTACTCTGATGGTGGCCTGGAGCCTGGTTGTATGTTACTGGTGGAGACCACTGCCTTCCCAGAGATCCCCAGTGTGAGGAGCACGGCCCTTCTGGGGCTGCAGGGACTCAGCTGGGGCTGTCTCTTCCATCCGGAGCACAGAATTGCCAGGGGCTTTCCGCTCCCTAGCACAAAGCTGGGATGATCTGTCCTGGGAGGGTTATTTACCCGCCTCATCTCCTTCCCAGTTCTTATTTACAGAGGGATGCAGTAATGTTTGGTCTGTGTCTGAGACACGAGACCTCCCTTAAGTCCAGTTAGTGCCACAGACCCTGAAGACCTCACCTCCAGCTGAAGCAGCAGATCTGACACCACCCCAGGGCTGTCCTTGTCAAACTTGCTGTATTTGGTGTCCAAGTCGGAGTTCATCTTCTTCAGGGAGTGGCTCACAGCTTCAGCATCATCCTGGAACTAGACATGTGGGTAGGAAAACTGTCAGGGATGGGAGGACATGGCTATCTCTCCACCCCAGTGGGGGACTCAGGGCTCCCCCCACAATATGCCTGGGGCTCACAAAACCCAACAGGCCGCCCTCAAAGCATGTGCTTGCACAAGGACTCCCCAATGCCTGAGCCACAGGCATATTAATCCCAACCAACAGACACTTGCCAGCTAACAACCAGGTAGTAACGCTCAGCTATGCCTCTTCTCCAAGTCAGCACACTAACTGGTCCCAGCAGCAGGGCGGATCAGGCAAACTGGGACCCAGTCCTTCACTGCAGCACTAAAGGACTGTGTTCTGAGACACGTTTCCTCAAAATATCCTGACCAGGTGCAAACAAAAGATCTCCCATCCTAATCTCTCTGTCGGCTGGGCTCCCAGGACCCAGGCTACCCACTCCGCCCTGACCCTGCTACCCCATGGCCCATGCTCTCCCACCTGCTCTTTACCTTCTTATAGCTCTCCACGCTTTTCAGGTGACTCTCCTGGCAAATGCAGAGATTCAGGAAATTCTGCCACTCATTCTTCAAGGCTTCCTGGTGAGCCTGCGAGGGGACAGAGCATGTCTCGGTGGGATGTGTCTAGTCCTATCCCCCACTCCCACACACGTACACACACGGGTTTCCTCTCCACAGAAGTCCCAGAGGTCAGAGAAGAAGTAAAGACTATTGCTGAATAGCGGCAAAGCTATTCCCAGGCATTGCCTGATCCTGAACATGAGCAAGGACACCTGCTTCGCAGCGAGCTGGCTCATACAGAGATTTCTGAAGGGGACGAAGAGTCTGCACTGCTCCCAGCTACCCCATAGGACTGGAGAAGACACGCAGATACTGCTGCAATGCAGCTGGTACAACGTGGGAGGAAAGGGTACACGGCAGCTCTGCAGAATGGGTGAAAAGGTCTCTTCAAACCCATTTCTTGGCTCTTGACTCACAAATTACGTAAAGCACTCCCCTTCTCTTACAGGGTTTCAGAGGAGACCCCCTTTCTCCACCTGGATAGGCTTGACAGCCGGGTGCTTCAGTTCAATCATCCTGTCGCCATCGTCCTGCAGATTGTTCACAAACTCCTCCTGGTTGAGCAGCTCACTGGCCTTGAAATCCTGAAGGGGAAGAAAAACCCCACTGCAGTGAGAGCGTGCGGGGAGCACAGAGCAGTGTCCCCCTGGGCACCAACCCCACGGAGCAGAGAAAAGGCTCCCTAAACACAGACCTCCTTTTCCATAGAAGTGGTTCAGCATAGCTAGAACAAATCACAGGCCAGGACCACGCTAGGGCCTGAGAAAGCGTCAGGGCATCTGTACAAAGTGCATTCTCCTAAGCAATTATCCCTGTCTTCTTCCTGGTCCCAGAATATAGCTGTCACTGGGTGTTATACTTTGGACACCGAGGCTGACATGATGCTGAACCTCTCCCTCACATCTGGGCGCTGACAGCCTCACCAGCAGCTCTGCTCCCAGCGTGAGACAGCAAGTGTCAGCTCAGGGGACAGGTGAGGACGCACTTGACGCCAGTGCACAGCCCAGAGCCCCTCTCCTGCCCCTGTCTGGGTGCTCAGTGCTACAAGGTAGGCCTGGAAAAGTGCTGGTGGATGAGCAGGAGGCAGGGATGCACCTTGCAAAGCTCACGTGGCAGACGTGGCCAGCTCCTGATGGCTGGGGCACGCTGCTCTCCCCGGCCCTCACCTCGTACTCCCGACGCACTGTCTGGGCATCCGTCATTTGGTCGCTCCAGTCCTGCTTCAGGATCTTGTTCTGCTGGTCTGAGAGGTAGCCCAGCTCCTTGGTGCAGCCTTGGAGGTGCTTGTACAGGCTGCCCAGGCTCTGCCCTCGCCAGATGGAGGCTTTCTGCCCATTCGCACAGCAGAGAGAGGGTGTTGGTGCTTAGCCTGAGAAGCCTGTTCCCTTCCTCCTCCTCCCCAGGACCCTGCTCACGTTGTACATCCACCAGAAGATTCCCAGAGACCTTTACGAGGCATCTGCCACCACTTGTTCTTATCTGGTGGGGCCATCATTCCATCTTCCTCCTTCACAAACAGGATGCGTTTGTCTAACCAGAATCTCAGGTGTGGGCCGGTGCCTCAGGGAGTCTGAGAACAGCCTCAGCTCTGAATTGCTTCTCACAGATGCCCTTCTTCAGCATTAATCTTTATGGGCTCAGCTGGATAAACCCAGGACCTTTGTCCTGGCCATCTCCTTTGCTCTGGCTGCTCATTTCCTCTCTGGAGCCCTTGTTAGGGATCGGTGCAAACCTCAAAGTTTGCAATGCAGATTTGGAACATCCTGTGGGCTGGGACAGGGTTTCTCGCTGCTCGTATGTGTAACCCTGTGCTCATGGATGCACAGGCAGCTCCAGGGTGATGATCCACAAAGAAAAGAGGCCCAGATCTCACTCTCAGGATTCCCTCGAGAGCAGCAAATGTGCTCTTTATTTACACCCATTTCAATGTGGAGGAGGAGGAGAGGAAAGAAAATGAGGGATAACTTCACTGTGCAACACTAGAGATAGCTCCTGCCCTGATCTGGGTATTCCCTGTCTGTTGGGGAAAGAGTCACCCTGCTGTCACCCTGTCACCCCTCTCTGTCCAGAAAGCCACTGAGAATCTTACCAGCAAGTCCTTATACTGGCTCTTCAAATCTGCCACGTCCTGGGTTATAACACATCCAGAACCGAGGGGAAAAAAAAAAGAGAGCTGTTACCAAAAACCCAGCTGTGATAGGTGCTGGTAAGCTGACTTATGGGAAGGACTTTAGAAATCATTCAAGAACCAGCCCCTGGCCTCTGTCTGGATGGATCTGTCCTAGCTCAGATTTCCCCTGCGCCCTCTTCAGCACAGCCCCTGCGGGGTCCTGAGTGGGGTGGGCAAGCACAGGCGAGAGAGAGGGATGTCTTACCCCAGAGTGGAGGTTCTTGATCTGGAGGCCATAGGCTTCAATCTCCTTCTGGAGGATGTTCTGCTCAGCTATTTGCTTTTCCAACTCTGGCATGCTGGGGCCATACTGTCCTGTGCTGATTTGTTTCTGCGCAAAGAGAGTTATGAAAAGATTAATGCAAAAGGTCTTATTTCAGGGAGAGAGCAGGGTGAGTGCAGGCAGAGTGTTAAAAGGTCTGATACCATTCCAGGATGGAGGGAAGGGATGGGACTTTGAGGTTGTTTACCATGATTCCTGTCGGCTGCCATTTCTTCAGGCACTCAGCGGAGCAAAGAGAAGACAGCCAGGCCGTATAACCCCAGCTAGCCCTCCAGCCTACAGATCTAGGCTGAGCCAGCCACATTTCCAGTGATGACATGCAGTAGATGCGCATAGTTATCATCTAGCTTTCAAGGGAACCCAAGTTGACTCCAAACTGGGCACTCCACATACCCAAGAACTTACAGCATTAAGTCATAGGATTTATGGCTGTAAAGGTTTTGAAGCCATCAGCTTCCCCAACCTTTCAACCCACAGCAGGACACGTCCACCTACTCACTCTCTGGTAGCTCTTAATCTGAACGGGTCAATCTAATGGTCCTCCAGAGGGTTTTAAGAGGTGGGAGGAGATTCCTTCTCCTTCCCAGGGCACTCGGAGTTAGCTCCACCACGTGCCTGCGGCTGAGCACACAGTGGCTGGCACAGGCCTATGGGTCTCAACAGCAAATGATGAACAATCGCCCAGTTCAGACGACAGAGCGCTCAGCCATGGTGTTTCAGCTCCATCTGAGCTTTAGTTCAAGGGGAAGGAGGCAGGCAGATCCCTGATCTCTCCTGCCCTTTTTTTTCCGGCAATAGCAGGCACTTTCTGACCCTGTAGGAGTTACGAGATACTTGTAAATACAGCTACTGTTACCATCTTCTGGTCCAGGATCCCGGCCCAGTCTACCCTGGGCCCCACATCAGGGATGTTAAGCTTTTCGTAGAGGCCCCGGTACTCTGCACACTGCTGCGTCACACGGTCGTGGAGCTGCTGGATGCTGCCGAGGAGGAAAGGCACATGTCTCTATCATTTTGGAAGGGGGAGAGCCAAGGTGGGGTGTGTGGAGCCCAAATTTCACCCATAAGACCCAGCCTGAACTGTTGTCCTTTTGTGACACTGTCCTCCTTCAGCAATGGAGGGACATACCTGATGCTCTCCATCTCCAGGGACATCTCAGACATTACGTCCCAGGAGGAAGCTGGGAACAACTGCAGGGAGATCAGGGGTATGTGTGTCCCCTCCCACCAGCAAACAACTCTTTCTTCCTCATTTCCATCTGGAAGGGCTGAGCAGCAAAGCGGAGGGGGAGCAAAGCACTAGAGGCCAGCTGAGGTTTTTCTCCCCTTCGAACACCCAGCTCTGACTCTCTGTACTTGTATTAGGACAAGCCTCCATTCTGGGAAAAGCAGAGGAAAAGTGCAACTGCCCTGGGCGCACAGATCCTGAGTGTGGGGCCACCTTTTAGTTCTGCATTTACCTAGTAGTCTCTACAGGAGGTCCTGGTTAAGATCAGGGACTGTCTAGTGCCTGCTGTGTACAGACAACAAACACCAACATCTGGGTGTGACAGTGATGCCTGATGGCTGCACTGAGGCTAAAATACAAGGGAAGAAAGGTGAAACTGCCTATTCATGGCAACAACTGGAGTCAGCCCAGAACCTTGCTCTGGCCTGGGGTTTCCAATCGTTCAGTGCCCTGATCATGCCAGCTCTCCTGCCACACTCACTCTTTCTCTATTTCAATAGCCTGGGGGTGTTTCAGCCTCTTGGCGCGGTCCACGTCCAGAAAGAGGTCTTTCAGCAGGATCTCAGCCTCCTTTAGATTCTTGGCATTCTCTTGCTGGAACTCAAAGGCCTTGTTCTTCTGGTAATTGCTGGTGTCCTGGAGCCCAGAGAGGACAGACAGAAAAACCTGGTTGGCCCACGCAGATGTCTCAATGCTCTCCTTAGCTAACATGGAGGGCCTGGACGCTCAACACTCAGAGGTACCCAATTGCAGAGGAATCCTGGCGCAAGGACACAGCTAGGGAGTAGATCCCCATGCAAGCTGCCTGCTTCAGCATCTCTCTTGCCCCAGGGCATCTGCACGGGTCAGGCTGGCTGTCTGCCTCTGGGTCTGCTAGGAGATACAGAGCCATGCTGCCCCACTGCAGATACAGCCTAGGCTGCAGGTGATACAACCCAGGCTGTAAGAAACAGGAGGCAGTGAGCATAAAATATGAAGACTAGAATTTGGGAGGCTCTAATATGCTGGCCCAGCTGCGGGGTGCTCTGTTCCTCCCCAGCTTCAAGTCAGCCCCAGACCTTCACTGACAATCTGATGCACAGAGCAGACAACTGATCCGTTGTCCTGAACACTGCTTTTTTTAAGGCATCTCCCTGCCAAAGTCCTTCACCTTCCCACTGCCCTCTGCCACAACTCACCTGCTTGAGTTTGGACTGTGTCTCCAGGATGTCCTTCTCCACCTGATCAGCATTTGTCTGCATGCGGGAGATGAGCACAGCCAGCTCATTCATTGAGGACCTGAGAGAGGGAACAGCACAGCAGCCATATGGGTAAAGGCAATGCTCACCCTCCTAATCGCTGCCCAGGGCCTGACGTAGACCTAGTCCTTCCAGCCTTTACCACACGTTCTCTCAGCCTCCGGAGGAGGAGTCTAAGCTGTGGCCGAGGGTACAGATGTGCACCCCCCTTGCGCTGACAAGCAGGTGATGTCTGGTTGTTGCATTCAGCCTACTGAAGGTAACAGGCAGCACATTCAGAGGGATCAGGCAGTGGCTCTTTGCAAACCAAGCACTTCCTCTGCAGAACTCCTTGCCACAGGATGCTGCAAATGCTCAAAAGTCTGTGTGGATTCAAAAAGCAGCGGAGGAATAAATTAAATCCCTGGAGGGCTCCTAAATGCACAGACACCATATCTGGGTTGGAAAGTCCTGAAGCCACAGACAGCTGGAGGCTGAGAGAGCATCCCGTGGAGGTAGTACAACATGCTTGCCCTGTTTGGAGGCTGTTCCCTGGGTGTCTGTCCTTGGCTGCTGGCAGAGGTGGGCTAGATAGCCCTTCAGCCCGATGCAGAATGGCCACGCTGTGGTCTTGTTTGATGCTAGGTGCTCTGCAGTTGAGCCTCTTGCGGTGGCAGAGTGCCCAGTGCCACCCCAAGGCCAGGCTGCAATGGGCAAGGACTTACCTTGCAGATTACGAACACCTCCGGGCACTGTGTTGGCTGGAGTAGTCACACTGCTTCTTGGGCTCAGAGGACAAATTTCCCACGGCAATAGTAGAACTACAGCCCTCCTAGTGCCCAGTGAAGATTCACTAGATGTCCTCATCACCAGCTGTCCCCTGTCTACTACCTCTCACCTCAGTGCCATCATACAACCGATTGGTACCATCATGATACTTAGTGCATCACCTCTAGTGCAAATAAACACGCAGAGCCCTGCCAAAACAGCTGGATCCAGAGGCCGTAGCAAGGCACAAGCTCATTCTCAGCCAGGCAGCTGCAGCCTCAAAGCTTCCTGCGGATAAGGAAGCACAAACTGTGGTGCCGCCTCTGCCCTTATGTCCTGTGGCTTCTAATAGCATCTTCCCTTGGGGACAGAGTTGGCCTCACCCTCCAGGCAGGGAGCATGCAGCAATGCCAGGATGTGGGAGCAGAGATGGGAGTGTGGACCTATAGCATCATCCGGGGATTTGTGGCTTTGGATTGCTGCTAATGGGACAAAGCTCAGCAGAGGCTGAGCTCAGTTATGTGCCGGCTTTATGGTCTGAGACCAGAAACAAATGAGTTTGAGCAGCAGCAACAGAGTATTTGGGCAGGCACGAAAGAGAAGGCAGCCAGAGCCTTGCCAGAAAAGCAACAAGCAGGAGGTAAGTTGAATGGGGGGTTGGGGGGGGGGGGATGCTTCTTCAGGGCTGGCTGGTACAACCTGTCCCATGCCTTCGGGGGAGAGAAGGTGCTGTCCTGCTGCTGAGCCATCCACATTTGCCTTCCGACCACGCGGTTTCCTTTCCAGCTCCTGAATCCAGCAAAGGACCATGGGGAAACTGCTCCTCCAAAATGCAAAGCTGTGTTTCACCCCAAACTATTGAGATATCCTTGCAGCTGCAATCCATCAGCTCCCTGGCACAGAGAGCCATGCCTGGTCATGGATGCATCCAAAATAAACTGCAGGGACCAAGCACATGCCCCCACCTATTTGCAGGTGTGCCCATTGCTGGAGTGACACAGAGAGGCAGAAGTAACAGGAGGAAGAAATCACGTCTGCATACAGCCTTTAACAGCCCTATGGGGCTCCAGTTATTCCATGGCTCGTATCAAAGGCTAGAGCAGATGCTGAGATGTTCATCCATTACAGCCCCAAGTGACTGTAAAGTGCCAGGTAGTGGTACAGTCACCCTTGGCCAAGCACTTGGACACCACAGACAGAGGTCGTGTTTCGAGTCAGCTCAGCCCATGCTGACCCTAGCCAAGCCCACGCTACTCCAGAGGAGAGGCAGCCCTAGTGCTCCTGCTCACGGCATCCTCCTCATCCCTTTCTCTGACTCCTCCCTGATTTCCCAAGAGGGTAGCATGGGCCTGCACCGCAGCAGCTTCCAGCTCCCTCAGGGGCTCTGGGTTAGCAGCGTCTCCTGGTCATACGTCAGCTTCCCTGCCTGCAAAACGCATGGTCAGCAAAGGAAACAAGGGACTGCTGTGCTCTGGCAGTGCCTCCTTTTACAGGGATCCTGGGGCAGGGAGCCCAAGCAGGGCATCATCATCAATAAAGTATCACTATCTGCTATGATCTGTCTTCTACACCCCACAAACTTCCCTCCCACCCCATCTCTGCCACATGGCTGTCTTCCTGGGGTAAATTGCAATGCTCAGGGAAATGAAGGATGGCCTCAGGTCTGAGGCACAGCAGGGAGGACTGAGGGGGTGTTGGAGCAGCACAGAGTCAGGACATAGTCCCCTTTGAACCTGAGTGTGCAGTAGGATGGAAGCACAAAGAGCTGCCCCCTCCCCAGGAGGTTACACAATCTCCCACTCATCCCTGACACGCCTGGAATGAGGTGGTGTCCCATGAGCAAATACTTGAGCACCACCCAAGTTTCCTGTGCAGGGAGGAGAGAGTGAGTCACAGGCTGGCTGGCATCCTGGGGCATGGATGCCTCTTGAGATGTGCTGGGGAAGAGTCAGTCCTTGAGAGGTCTGGCTGAATTCAGCTGCCCGTGGAAAGAGCTTGGACAGGCTACCCAGCTTGAGCCCTGTTGTGATGTGCCTGGGGATACCTTTGTGTCATTTCCAGCCAGGGAGAACTTGGGATCCAGCCTTCCCGGAGAGGGTGGATTGCCAATAAAAACCCACTTGTTCTTGGCTGTGGAGAACATTGGGACGCCCCATCTCTTTGTTCATGAAGAGGGATCCACGCTCCACCCTTCTTTAGGCCAAGCCACAATAAAACCATGGTCTGAAAAGACCTTAACAACCTCCTGGTCACAAGAGAGAAGTAGTGCCTTTGGTGCTGGTCCTAAAGCCATGGGGGGAGCTGGACCTCTAAGAGCACTGAGGCTCAGCCTTGCCCATCCTCAGCCTGGCCTGCCTTTGCAGTGCATAGCACACTTGAGGTTAGAAATGAGGATGTTGTTAGAAAGAACATGATCCTCAGGGAGGAAGTGATGCTTCTCGGAGCGCATCATCTCCAGAGAGCAGAGGAGCTCCTCTATATGGCGTGAGAGTGGAGAGTCAGGAGGTCCCTATGCAAGCCAAGCGAAGAAGCCTGGTAGGGCTGCAGGAAAAAGACCCTTGAGACCCTTTATCTGGCAGAAGCTGGGCTGGGGAAGGGACATGCCAGCCCTGCAAGCAGCTGAAGAACTACAGAGTCTGCAAAAGAGAGTCTAGATGCTCAAGTAGTGCTGAAGCTCTGAGCAGGGAATGTCCTGGAAGGATAGGGATGTCCACATGCTGTCCTGGGAGCCCCAGGAAGACCTGATGCATGAGTGAAGTTGTCTGTCCTCAGCTGAGCCTCCCAGCCTCATCAGGCTCCACAGTCCAGGTGGGAGCATTGCTGAGGAGCCCACTCAATCTGTGCATGCTTGGACAAGCACCCAAACTACCACAGACCCTCCCACCACAGCCACAGAGCATGCTAAGAGGAACGCAAGCCTCCTCTGCCTGCGCGGCCTGTGAGTATCATCATCATCTTTCCTCAGGGCTGTTCCTCCTGCCCCAGCCCGTGTACCTGGCCCTGCACAGCCCTGCGCCCCTTGCCCTACGTGGTCTTGCCACCCCCGGGAGAAGCCCGTGCTCGACAAGAGCTGATCGTAGGCAGGCCCCACATTTCAGAGCCATGATGTTGACACTCGGGCTACAGAGAGGCAACTTGGAATTTGGCAGGATATGGGGAGCCACAAACTCATGCATGCTTGCACTGGGCATCCCTCATGCTCCCAGGGCCCATGTCGGACTCGATGCACATGGTGTGCGTACGGCGGCAGCACTGGGCTTCCCGAGAGATAACTGAGGACAAAGCTTAGCAGAGCTCTTCTTCCTCCTCCTCAAGACAACCAGAGTAGACCTTCCTCCCTAGGGCTATTGTATGTCTGGAAAGGGCAGAGCCCTATTATCATCCTTATTAATTGGTTTATTTGTCATACCACTTTCTGCCTCCTAGACAGTCCAACTGCATGCAAGGGGATGGTGTCTCTTAGCAGAAGCAGGACAGTCCCCCCACTCTAAGCCACATTTGCCAGAGCATGTTCAAGCAGGACTACAACACCCACCCCTAAGTCTAACCCCTCCATTCCTTCCTTACAAGGGAGTTTGCTTTATGGTCCAAGCAAAAGTCTCTGACTGACTTTGCCCAGCTGCAGGATGGACCTCAAAGCTGGGCCCATTTCCCCCGACACACAGAAGTCCTTGCACGCTCTGATCTGCCAGCCTAAGCATCTCACGGCAGATGCAACGACCCCCCTCTCAGTGCTGTAAATGGGACTGGCACTCAGATTAGGCCTTTGAGCCTGTGACCGTCCCCCCAGGGCCCATGCAGTCTTGCATGGACTGATCGGGGAGAAGTGCAGGAAGCGGTGGCAGAAACAGCAATCCCAGGAGATGATTAAACCCCAGGCTTTGCCAGCCACCTCCAAAACCACCAACAGCCTTTATAAAGATCATACCAGGGCAGCCAGTCCAGCCAGATCTGATTCAATTCCATCTTCTCATGAATTTTCCGCTTCACCCCCAGCAGCATGCCTCATCCTAGAGACAGGTCCAGCAAGGCTCTTTCTCGGGGCCAAACCTAAGCTTGCTACAAACTCTCCAGGATATATTCCCTGAGGAGGCCAGGGGCAGTTATGGGCGATCAGAATTTGCTTGCGACCATTTGCAGAGCACACGCTGTCTGCTGGTCCCCAGGCAATTCATTCACCTTCATTTCCTTGGCTAATCTCGGCAGGATGGCGCTGACCAGGTCCCAGGCTGCGGCCAAACAAATTAGCCCTTGTCTGATGGTCAGTGCCTCCTAAAACAAGCACGACTGGCTAAGCAATTGTCATGCTTCTGGCTCCAACCTCCATCCTGCGTCGAAAGATCTCGCCTGGATGTGGTTTGACTCCGTTTATCTCAAGAGGCTCATGCTGGGAAAGAGTGTGGCCCCAACCATCTCCTATGGCACAACAAGGACTGCAGAGAGCTGTATCACAAAGCTTTACTTGAAATTTCTAGCCCAGTTTTGGAAGCCAACACGCAACATAGGCTGGGGGAGCTGGATACGTGCTTTGGAAAGACTAAAAACACAGGCTAACACAGCTAAGCTCCAGGGTTTCTGGGGATGCGTCCCACTGCAGTTGGGTCCTGACAAAGGCCTGCTGTTCAAAGGGGCCCCATAAGGTGAAGGATCAAATCCAGACATCCAGACTTGGAAACCTCAGCCTTTGCTGAGAGCTCCTTTCTTCCCAGAGGTCTGGAGTCCTGCTACCCAGCAGCAGCACTGGGCCACCACCCTCTCAGGGGCTGTTTGCTCATGCTGGGTTTGGCCCCCATAAACGGTGCAGGTGGCTGCCAGTGCAGTGCTGCGTCCACCCAGGTGTCTGCACACACCGTCTTGGGCTGCTGCCGTTGGTGGCTGTGGGCGACAGGGCCAGCATCCCCTTTTCTGCTGCAGGTCCCCTTCTCCTCCGACCTACCCCCTTTGCAATTTCCACAGCCTTTAACCCTGGCTGGGGCCAGGGGTTCCTGCAGAACTGGTCCGCTAGCACTAGGAAATGCAAAATTGCTGAGGGAAAGTGGAAAGTAATCCTGAGTTAGGAACTGCAGCTCAGTGAAAGGATGAGATCTCTCTCTTCAGGAGCACCCTTTTGCAGAGGCACCCAGAGAAACCCTGCCTCTAGAGAAGCACCTCTTCCCCTCTTAGTCCCGTCATATACACTGCCCCTGTAGAGCTCAGTGAATCTCTTCAGAGCAGGACATGGCTCTCGGATCCGTTTGGTGCTACCTCAGACAGGCCTGAAAGAAGCAACCTCAGCTATTTTACCCCCAGAGAACCAGCCTGTCACCAAGATGGATTAGAGCGATCACTTGCCAGCAAACCCATCCCTCACCTGCCTTAGCCACCTGACAGCGGGGCAGCACCAAACTGAGATCCCTCTCTCAGGATCCCAGTTCCCAGGGCAGCATCATGCCAAACTCACCCAACAGAAGAGTCCTGGGATCTCCCATCTGGACTCACAGCTGCTTCTCCATCCAGCACAGTCTGCTCCAGCCAAGCAAAGCTGAATTTATTCTCCCTACTCCTGCTTGCCTGGAAGGGTCTTTACACCTCCCCGTTCACTTAATGCATCTCCAAACACACGTTCAGACACTGCACCTCCCACGGGCTATGAGGCTACCTCTGGGGTGGAGCGCGAACCCCACAAAAGACAAGGACAAAAAAGCCTGTGCTGGGACAGCGTGTTTTGGCACGAGCCCCTAGCAATCCCCAGCTTTCTGGCTGCTCCACAGAGGAGGGTGGTCTCACAGCTCTCAGGCACCGAGACCGTCTTCCCTCAGGGTTCGCAAGACCGCTTAGAGAGAGGAGGAGTTGCACTTACTTGCTAGGCTTGACAGGGGAACCTCTGTTCGGGGAACTTGTGCTTGGGGAGCCTTTGCCCACCCCCTTGAACATGCTGGCGAGGACGCGGGTGGTCTCCTGGAGTCTGCGACGCTGCTGTGGGCACTGGCTCCCCGCTCCTGCCTGTCGGGATGGAATGACGAGACTGAGCAGGGGAAGGTCGCAGTGCACTAAAGAGCAGTTTCTGGGAGGCTCCTCCCCAAACGCAGGTGAGCAGAAGCAGAGATGGAGGCACATACGAAAAATGACTCGAAAAACCAGTTTGGGGTGGAAAGAGCAGCGCCCCAGAGGGAGAACAGCAGACCTCGCCCTGGCTCGGGGAGCGTTTCGGTGCACACAGCCGCAGCCGCGCAGCAGTTTCCCCGCAGCGGGGCACAGAGCACAGCCTTGACAGGGAGTGAAAGTCTGAACACAGGACTTAGAGGGAGCCTGCAGTGATTACGAAAACATGCTTTAAAGCACCTTCCCATGTTTGTTATTTAAAATGCTGGAAAAGCAGCAGGAGCCCTGGTGATGATGCAATCCAAGAGTTTTCCAAAGCAGCAGCATTAGATTGCAAATCACCAGTTCACAGAAGATGATCTTATTTTTGCAGTTCAATAACCTTTTGGCTCAGCACAAGCTAGTCCTGGCTCAGCAGCTGCAGTGCAGCATCACGAGCGCTCATCCAGCGCGGTCTGGGCTCTGGGACAAATTCAAGTAGCAAAGCCCCAAAGACCTGCAGCCGAGGCTCTAACCAGACACTCTCTCTATGTGAGATCTTGGAGCAGGCTTTGCCTCTGGGCAGCTCTTTTCCCTACGGATCACAGGCTCAGAGTCCCAGCTGGATGGCGTGACAACAGCCTGGGGTCTCCGTGGCACCCGGGAATACCTGTCCAGGCCGTGCCATACGGTAGGGCTGCCCAGCCCCATGGCTCTCTGAAACCACAGCAAGCGCTGGCTGATACCAGCATCCTGCTGCTTTCGGATAAACCGAAGTTCAGTTTCCCGCAAAGCAGGAACTCTGTGTTTCAGGTGACTCCGGTAGGGATACCAGTGACACTGGATCTTTATCCAGTGCAGAACCGAGGAGGAAGGGCAGAGGATGGAGGAGGAAGGGGACAGAAGCAGCTGGGGACTGCGGTCCCTGTGTAAGCACCAGTCACCTGTGATGCCACCACAGGTTTGTGGCTGTTCATCCCCGTTTCCTGCAGCCCTACATCACCCGGGACCGGAGGCAGAAGCCTGGGCTCTCTCAGCACTTCTGGAGTGACCACTACGTCCCCTTTAAACTGGTGCAAAACAGACCACGCTTGTCTCGGGAGATAAAGACACACACAAATGGGACAAGGCTCCTTTGTGCAGGGCCTTTCTTTCCACTATGGTTTTGTCCTTTTACAAGCAATTTTTTAGAAGTTATTGCCTTTTCCTGTTGGTATCACCTTGCTGTTGGGTGAGCACGGCTCTTTGCTTGGCCCCTGCTTCTCGTTCCAAGACTCAGGCATAAAGGCAGGAGGTCCTCCTAATGTGAAGCACGGGGAGGCAGCTGGCATTTAAAGCACCAGGGGAACTCAGCGGGAGGGGGTGACCTCTCCGCCAAGGCATCTGGAGTTAGTAGAAAATTGTTCAGGCCTATCTTTGCTGTTCAGTGTTCCAGAGATAAGATGGAAAGCAGCTGCTAAAAGATCATCCCTTTGCCATTAACACCCAGTCGCCCACTGACAGCAACAGTGCTCCTTGAACAGAATAAAACTGCAGTCGTTGGAGGGAGCCAGGGAGGAGGAAACGAGCACAGCACGTCAGCTCCAGCCCACAGGACCTGCTGCGTTTGCGTTCAAAAGCTTAACGAAAGCTCAAACCTTGCCAAGGACGAGAGTTCAAAGCATTTAAGGCCCAAGTAGACCTCTGCCACAATTTGTACCCAAACAAAACAGGAGCAAGCAGGATCCCATGACTGCACAGGATAGCCCATTTTCTGCAGGGCTGCTGTTTATACAAGGTAGGAGAGAATCAATCCCCTTTGAATTCAAAGCAGCAAAACAAAAGTGAACAAGACTTATTGCCAATAACCCCCTGGAAGACATTGTCCTGGCATGCAGTAGAGGTACTACGAAACACAGAAACCAAAACAGGCACATACCAAACCAGGACAAATTCCCCCCTGAGGTTACCTGCCTCCAAGCAATCCATCACCCATGGTCTGGAGCCGAGAGCTGGAGCTCCTGACCTGCAAAGCTTTAAAACAGCACCTTCCTCTCCCAACACATTTAACGAGACAGAGCTGTGATCCTTCCCCCAGCTGGTCCTCACCTGGGGAGGATCTCTCTGAAAGAGTATTTTAAAAGGTAAGGCTCTTTGATTTATCACCCTACACCCAGAGACACACACGCCCTGGCAGGTAGCAGCAACCTCTGTGCTAGATACTGACAGGACAGAAAAACACACAGCTTATCTCAGGATTGATTTAAAAAGGGGCAATGTGTTTGGCAGGGTAGCACCTGTGCTTGCAGACAGCGGGAGACGCGCGCTGGAGAGCAGGGCCAGACCTCTGCAGGCAGCTCCAGCCACGGACCTCTACTGCCTCCGAGCAAGAGGCAGGTCCTGCATGTTGGGGTGGGTTTCGTTGGCTTCTTCTTGTAACCAGCAAAATCTCTGCTGCTCCCCGTGACGGGGGCAGCTCTGCGAGCACTGCCAAGGTTGCACATGAAGAGAGCAGAGGGAGGAAGACTCCACAGACAGTGATTGAATTGAACTCACATGGGGAAAGGGCCAAACTTGCCTGGGTGATCGAGGCCTCTGGAGTGATCTCTGATGCAGGAGGGCAAGCAAGAGATGCCTGCAAGAGCAAGGCCACATCTCAGAAGAGCATCTGCTATTCCTCAGCCACGCAGCAGCCTCAGGGGCTCTGTCTCAGCAGCTTGGCTCTCGGGCAGGCACCCCGAGCAGGGCTGAGGGCTGCTGTCTGTTCGTGAAGCTTTGGTGGAGCAGCCCACGTCTGGGAGCGGTATCAGCCGTCCAGTCTCCTGCATCACCGCAACATGGCAAAGGGAACTGCCTCCTCTTCACCCAGCCACGTGTTCACAGAAGGAGAAAAAGGGAGAACCAGCCTGTTAGTCTCACGCAGAGCCACGTGAGAAGACGGTTCTTTGGTCCCTGGTCACCTGCGAGAGGAACAGGGTTAGCTTAGCCCTCAGGAAAGCCCAGGGCTGTTTGTCACCATTACAGCCTCAGGAGGCAAGAGCAGCAGCTGGAAGTCGTAGGCAGAGCCAAGGACTGCCCTGGGAACGCAAGCAGTCACAGCAATGGCCGGACAGCAGCAAAGCTGGAGAGCAGATGGTTTCACCACTGCCGACACATGCTCTTCACCCCTTTAGCAGCAGCAGCAGCACTGCAGAGCTCAGGAGCACTTCTGAGTGGAGACCTCTTCAATTCCAGGGGCTGATCCGAGTGTTGAGGTGACAGGACTTGCCAACCCAGTGTCCCCAGCTGCCATATCCAGTTCAGAACAGGTGTGTGATCTAGCCTGCTGCCCAGCACTTCTTTCCCTGGACTATCTGTGACTTGAGCGATACCCAGCCTGTTATCAGACCAGCCCCCACCACAGAGCGATTACGACTGTGACCTGTGCGGATGGATAGGGCTGCAGGAATCTATAGGAAAACACCCGAGACATGCAGTGCTTGTTCACGTGCCCTGGGGCTTCAGCATGGGTCATTTCCCGAACCGCAGTGGGTTTGTCCAGACCAGCCCTAGACCAGTGAGTGCAGAGTACGATGGCTAACTGAGTCCATGCAAGAAGCAGCAGTCAACGCATGGAGACTAGTTGAACTAGCTCTCCCCCTGCACTGTAACTACCCACACAGCTGTGCCTTGCACTTGGACCTGGGCCCAGAAACCCTGGGCAGGAGAGTCCCAATACATACTTGCTCCTCTGCAGCTGGAAGCCCAGGCACATGTGTCCAGGAATATCCTCCAAAACAGCATTACCCAAGGCCTCACAATTCCTGGCCATCCCCTCATTCCTGGGTGTCAGCCTCCACCACACCTCAACTACGTTTCCAATACTATTGCTCTGCAATTGCAACAGGGACAGAAGTCCAACAGCACTGGTAGAGCTGCCTGGCCCAAGCGAGATCATCTGCAGGAAGCTGGGCCAGGGCATACAGGCTTTATTTCATTCCATGTCGACCAGCCTTAAATGCTGCTGCTGAACAAAGTTGCTAATCCAGCAAGAAGTTACACCTTGTCCAGGCAGGCTATGGCTCACTTTTGGGGCTGAGCCATACCTTCTAGAGATACAGACCTTGAGGCTGGCTGGTTTAGCAATGCTCCAGGGTCATCAGGAGACAGTATGAGAAATCACATCAGTATCATTGTATTTACTTTCCAGAACAGGACTTGGACATCCATCCTAGCAGCATGGAGATGTGCCAAGACATAGATGTCCACCTTTTCAGAGCAATCACATAACCAGGTGCTTCCTCCTGCTTACGCAGATGAGTAGGTCGCCTCCATGGACAGATACCAGGCACGGCTGTTTAGAGGACCTTAGCAAGCAGATAATATTTCAAGGAAGTAAGATTTCAAAAACAAGAAATCCTGGACTAGACTTTTAAACAGACCTTTCCAAGATTTGGCCAAAGAAGAAGCTTAGAGGATGGACTGTTCTCATGGTCAGCCAGGCCCCTGTTGAGTTTTCAGAGAGGAAATGTAGGCTTAATATGCCCATAAATGATTTGCTACTACACAGTAAGACCAGCTGCCACTCCTTTTGGGTGAAAACATACTTGCCTTCTCTGTGCTTTTCTTCACCCCTCCTAACCCGCTGCACACCAGTCCTCTGGCTGCCTTTTCCTCCTACTTCCCCTCCTCACTCTGGTATTTCTTCATTCTTGAAATTATTCTCCTGGGATTTTACATGCTGAAATCAAAGCAACGAGCAGAGCTCTTACACTGTGCACAGGCCTCCCATGTCACATCACCAAGAGCTGCTCCTGGCCAGACACTGCTGGGATAACTCTACCATTAAGTTCTTAAAAACAGCTCTGTAAGAAGTGGCAGGTACCTAGAAAGCAGAAATGAAAGGACCTTTACAACAGAGCCGGACAGTTGGGAAGCGGGGGGAGAAAAGCAGGGAGCAGGCACATTGCGAGCAGGGATGCAGGAAGGCGGTTGGGGTTTAGTGTTCAATACCCCTGGGAACTACCATGATTTGTTCATAAAACATCATCTGTGGAAGAGCAGTTAATGCATCCCCCACCCTTGTAAAGCCTCCTGCTAATGTCCACCAGTATTTACACAGCATTCACCCACCTGCTCGGAGCAGTAAGACCCAGGGCCAGATGAACCAGCTGCCTGCCCAACCTACGCATCCTCCAACAACAAAGTTAAGAGAAATTCCGTAGCAGCCTGGTTAGACGGGCAAGGCCCAGCAGCTGGAGAGAGGGCAAGGTCAGTCTTGCTTACTCTATCATCTCACATCTCCTCTTCATTCCCATGAAAAAGAAAAAAATCTAAGTCACAGGCACTCCAGCCTGTGCCCAGGTCTGATTTTTATTTCTAAAGTTTGAGATAGATGCACCAAGCTGCACAAAGGTGGGGAGACTGCTGCAAACAGTTACAAATCCTGATTATCCAGAGACGGTGTTTGTTAGGCAACAGGACTATTAGCCCCAAGATGTGCTGATCAAATTCAGCAGCAGGGCAGCGATACTCGCTGTAGGGAAGGACTTCTGGTCAGAGATGAGAACTGCAAAGATACTAAGCTGCTAAATCCTGATGATGAGACTCCCAGTCTGGCAGAGGAGCTGTAGAGTCTCCAGGTTGGAGGCAGGGTAGCAGCTTTTGTTTTAAGAGACTTAAACTTGCTGGATAGTGACTACAGAGGAAGCAGTGGCTGGATTTTGGTCAGCATCCTGAGGAACAGACAGGTGGGAGCAGTGAGGTCTTCTGCTGGCTTAGCTGAGGCAAGCTGGAGGATGAACTTCAGTCCAGACTGCACAGGGCTGGCAAGTGCTCCTCTCACCTTTCCTGCAGTTCTCTGTTACGAATATCAGAACTTTGCTTTATGGTGCCAAATTCCCCCAAGTGGGTCCTGCAGCAGCCCAACGCTGCAAAACTGGGCCACAGCCCCTTAGTTGTAACCTGAAACAAATAGGACAGAGCAATCCTAGGAAAAGTGACAGCTGGGGAGGGGACTTGCACACAAAAGGGCCAACAGCAACACGTTGACGGCATCAGAGAGACCTGCATCAACTGCTTTGTCCACTTCAATTAAATTTCCTCCTGTCAGCAGGAGAGAGGACGGAGCCTTGCTGTAGCATCATGGGGCAGCAGTGCCATTTTTAGGAGGGTCTCGAGGAGGACACGGACCTCTCTGGGCAGCCTCACGCTCCTCCTCTTGAAGAGGAATCCCTGTTGACTCCGAAAGGGTGGGCTGCAGAAGCAGCGGGCAGCAACGTGCCCAGAGATGATGCGCCAGGCTCTGGCCCTTGGTTGGCAGAGTCTAGCCACTGCCTGCGGTGTCACCTCCTCCTGAAGCAGAGCAACGCTACTGCCCGTGATGGGCTGCCGGGCTGGCAAAGGCAGCAGCCGAAGCCACACCAGACCAAGGCTTGTTGCAAAGCGCACAGTCTTTGCAACTGGAGCCAAAAGCAGAGGGGGAAGACTAGGGCTCTCCTCAGCTAGAGGGAACCCCTCCTGATGTCCTCCAGAGACCGTTCCGCACAGCAGGAATGTGAATCAGAGGCACAGCCCCACAGACTCTGCTGTGGGGTATCCGAGAGGCCTCTTCCAGCGTGCGCAGGCCAGCAGCCTCCCCTGCCCTGGCAGACTCTAGGGACGACATCTTCTTGTAACATTTCTCTGCAGCCCTTTTTCCTCCTTGCAGGGCAGTTTTCATTCAAGCCAATTTGAAGCTTCAGTGTCTCAGAATAGCCCATCTATTAAAACAAACAAAAAAAAAAAAGCGCTGGCCTGCTGAGAAAATAGGACACTTGGTTTTCTTAAGCCTAAAATTACACAGTCCTCAAACCTAATTTCTCTTTGCTTTAACGGCTGTTTTTCCCTTTAACAGCTGATAAGTCCAGGGGTACCAGCAGCACCACAAATGAACGCGGCCAGGAGACCAACTGCTAAAGCTGCTCTTGGCAGCGTGGAAGCGACCGAGCCTGCGCCGCTTGCAGCCTGACCAAGCGCTGGCACGTAGCCCCAGGGGGTTTTGCACAGCTGGCAACGATGTACTCAGAGCAAAGCAGACTTGCAGTCCTGCATACGTTCAGCCTGGTACCTGCATTCACCTTCTTAAAAAATGAAAAATAGATAAAGGAAAAGGAAGGACCCCGGAAAGTACGAAGGTCCCTGTACTTCTCCCTACAGGCCTGATTCAAAGACCATTAACAAGCTCCCTGGGACTCCAACAGGGCCGGATCCAGCACCTTGCCAAAGTCAACATACGTTAGTGGGCTTTCATTTTCGAGCAGGCTCAAAGCCGAGGGACCTTTCCCCAGAACACCAGAGAAAGCTGAGCGAAGCCTGGCTCCCCGAGCGGCAGCATCCAGACGACACGGGACGCACGCGCTATCCACCGACGCGGGCTGCTCCCTCGCGCTCCTGCCCCTTCGGCCGAGCAAGTCGGGAGCTGCCGGCCGCGGCCTCGCCTGCACCGCGGGTCCCGGCAGGCGAGCGGGGCAGCACGGCTGGACTCTGCCTGCTCCCGATCCCCCTCCTGGACTGCGCTGCAGCTGAAACGAGAAGCGGAACAGCGGGAGGCCAGGGAGGGCCGGAGGCAGGAGCTGCCACAGCCTGGCTCTTCCTCTCGGGGTCTCAAAGGAGCGGAAGGTCCAAGTCCTGCTCCTCTGCATCTCTCTAAACACAGAGGACGTTTGCACCAAGCCATCTCGCCTGCTTATTAGCAGTTCAGTCCCAGGGCTTGTATGAGCTACTCATCTCCAGACCCTTCAGACTTCAAAAGGACCGACCTGCTTCCCCCTCCACCGTCTCTCTGTGCTCATTACAGCATCCCTCGGTTTCTTCTGAGTTTAAGCCCTAGAGCTAGTTTAGCAGGACATCACTGCAATTCCCTACAGCAGCTAGTGCTTTAGCCCAATTTTCCTCTCCCCAGAGGATTAGCAAGGCTATAATAGTGCTAAATTCACTAATAGCAGATTCTCAAGACACTTTGTCTGGAAAATTTGTTTATAACTTGCAGGATGCAGCCTGCAAATTTTGCTTTATGATCCAGTGACACTGCTGCAATGAACTGCTCCACAAATATGGTGATTGGATCTGCTCTGAGCAAGATGTGTCCTAGATCAGTTAACCTGACAATGAGAAGAAAGCAGACTGTTGGACCAAACACTCCTCCCAGAAAGGAGGACCTTCACACGTAGCAGTGCTGATGCAGAAGTATCCCTTGAAGTCAAAGTGGAAAATCTGAACCTTTTGGGGGAGATTTCTTTCATGTCTCTTGAAAAAGCTGCTTTGTGCAAATGGCAGTGCCTTGGAAAAGGGACCATCCTGTGCAAATGCTGGGCTAAAGCACAGGACGGCCTGCTTTGGTATGATGGAAAGTTAAATGCAAGGGCAGATTTGTTCTCATCTGAGGCTCCACACTCAAGTGCAACGCAAAGGTCCTGTGATGTGCAAAAATACCTGCAGGATGCTACATTGTAGGTGGTGGCCAGGCAGAAACAGGCATACCTGGAAGAGCTCAAAGGAGGACCTCTTTAGGAGAAAACCCCCTGGCCCTGATAGGAATAGTTAAATGAAGGATGAGGGATCAAGGCTGCAGCACCCTCCTTTGGCAAGGCCTGAAGGACACGAGGAAGGACGATGCTCACATACTGTAGGACACGCCAGCTGGCAAGGCTTGTACTTTCAGAGTCCCTCCAAACCCAAACAAGCCCATCGATAGACTCCACTTGCAGCATGAGGTGAACAGGGAGAGGAGACAAATTCTTCCCGGGCAACTAAAGCAGGAAGCAGGAGGGAGGGCCTGGAGACAGCCCTGTGCAAACCATCTCCAAGGGCTGGTGGGAACGGGCCATCAGTCCACGCAGCAGGCTTGCATCTTCGGGGACTGCTCTGCCCAGCATAGCCACCACGGAGCAGAGCTCATTGCTGGGCTGGCTCACACCGCCCAAAACCACAGCCTTTCCACCTGCAGCATCTTCCAGTCCACGAGCCCAAGCACTTTGTGTGTTGGACAAGCTCTGAATCTCCCGCAAAGCTCCATTTTTGAGCTGCTGTTTCCTGGTACAATGGTGAGTGCTTTTGTGTCACAGGCAGAGGACAGCATGGGATGAATCTGTCCGCCAGAACTAATTCTGAGAGGCCAGACTTCACCTTCCCTGAGTTAATTGATGCTCTGAGAAAATTAGAAGTTCCCCTGCTTCTGTGGAAAAAGGCAAACATCGAATGCAATTCAGAGGCTTTGATGCTGCTCTTTAGTCATTCGGGCACCACAACCACCGCCTCGCTCCCTGGACTGACCATGGCCCTGGGAATGAGAGTCACCAACGCTAATTCAGTGTTTGGGCCGTAGGGAAATTGCTGTGTCTTGGTTTTGTGCACGGACACCACCAGTCAGCCCAGCAGGGAGTGGCAAGACGACTGTTTCTATAGGATGAATTTTAACTTTAATGATCCTACCACTACAGGTGCCCAGCAGTGGAGGAGTTTTCCAAAAGATCGTAGTACAACAGTCCCTCGAAATGCTAAGTACACACTGGTACCTGGGTCCAAGTTTGAATTCAGTGGAACTGGAGCACATGAAAGCTACGCCCGAGGCCCCATGCACACAACAGACATGCAAAATACCCTTTGGAAGTGGTTTCAGACCTCCCCCGCTGAGAAATTACTGCTTTTTAGGCGAGAGGTGGGAAGGCTTTCACCCCAGGTTGCTCACACCAGCCCACAGAGGTTGGGGAAGCAGCTGGGACTGGCAACAGCCTCCCTCCCGCACCAGCCCTCAAGAGCACGAATTCACACTTGTGCTTAGTGCTAACCCAAACATTGTAATCCGGCACTTGGCACAGACCAGAGCACTAATTGTTCACTCTCCAGCAGGCAAGTGGGGATTGGAGGGGTGGGAAACATCAAGACAGTCCAGCTATTTAGGCTAGCTCTGGGTCAAGGGCGATCTGGCTCTGTTCCCACCAGAACCCAGAGGAGACCCACTTCTGCAAGAGATGTGGCTTCACAGCCACAGAAGCAGCTAACCAGCTTGCGCTTCAGGTGGCTTCGTGTCAGGATAGCCAAGTACCGAGCCGCTCCTCCTCAGAAACACACTGAGGCCAAACAGACCTCACCCGAAGGGAGAGGGTCAGGGAGAGGCTGCATTTCACAAACCCATTCACCCTCCACAAAGTCTGGGTGAGCCCGAGAAGCAGGAGCCCAGCACTCCTTCCGGGAGCGCACAAACCTTGGCTGCAGGTGCGTCTCCTCCGCTGCGTGACCGAATCCTGGAGCACAGAGCTGTTCCACACCAAACCCTCTAGCTGCCAGGACCAAAGAGATGGCTGGGGCAGTTCGCAGGAAGAAGTCAGATGGACTTGATTTGACCAGTAACCCACACTTTTGATGAGCTGAGCTGGGCTGGGCTGGACAGGTAACGCTGCAGCCAGCAGTGCTCCCCAGCACTTCCTCAACTCGGAGCAGGGAGAGGGAGGGGTAGGCAAAGCAGGCAGAGCCGCTCTCTGTTCCTGCCACAGCTCCAGAAAAGCTCAGAGCACACAAGCAGCTGCTAGGACACCTACATCAAGTAGCTTTGAGGAGCACTGCCTGTTTCCTGTTCTGTACCAGGGACACCTACCATGCAGTTTTTCCACCCGGATCAGAAAGAGCTCTCCCCCTCCACACAGGAGCTGTAATTGAGCCCCTGCCCCTCACCCTCAGAGGCATGTCCAAAGGACAGCCTTCAAACTTCTACCTCCTCAAAGCAAAGGCATCCAACCTGAGAGCACCTAGACTCTAATCCTGTAGCTGGGAGAATTGGCAACATCCCTGAAGACAGTCACATTTATCCTTAGCATCTGCTGGCGCTGAAAGCAAGCCAAAGGCCAGCCTCAGCGCAGTGGGCCAAAGCTTGCACAGAACCAGCTCTTTGGTAGGTGAACCTACCTCCAGCTGCTCTCATGCTTGAACACAGCAATCCAGGCCTGAATAAAAACAGGAATGGCCATACAGGATCAATATCACACCAAGCCACTGCTTTAAGTGAGCAAACCCCAAGTTACATCCTGAGCTGAACACCACAGGGCATTTGTGCTTGCAGGAGTAACAGGGTATTAGCAAGAGATAAATGGGAGCACTGACATCTCTCAGCAGATCTCTCTTTCCCCAGGAACCAGTTCTACTCACCCCTCCTGTACTTGGGGCAAGGACTTGCTATACTTAATTCAAGGGACTATAGCCCCTCACTATCAGGTATGCCTGATGCTGGCTGTCAGCCAAACTTGCAGCAAGCCCAGCAGGATAACTTGGCCACAAAGGCCCCAGAGAATTTACTGTCAGTGCTCACCTAGCTTTCTTTCCATCTGAACCATCTTGGATTATACAGCATTGATGATTTCCTCTAGTAACCCAATGCCTTCATTTAAAATACAGATTCCTTTTTTTTTAAGGAGGTAAAGTGTTATTCAGAAGCTCCCAGACCAGATTATTAGTGTCCAGCACGTCACCTCTCATACAGCTCTTGAGAGTGCCTGGCTGGTCCCATGCTAATCATTCCCCATAACCACACGTTCCATCAGGCTCCCAATCCATTGTCACAAGACCCTTAAAAGTAGATGACCAGAAGTGAGCAGTCTAAGACGCAGGCATATCACTGACAGTGGGGCTGAAGGCCATTATGTACACCTCGCTGATATTTTGACTGGTGCAGTGGGACTGAAAATGGATAGCTCAGCCTATAATTAAAATTCCAGTGCTAAGCCCAAAGATACTGCACTCCATAGGAGGAGTTGATTGAAGGTATAAATCTTGACCATTCTGCTGGAGTTTCCTGTTTGAGAGCAGTCACGTGGACTACATGCCAATTCATGAAAGAGAGCGAACACTTCAGGGCAAATACTGCACTCTTAATGAAAGAATAGCAATAAGCAGGTTTCTGTGCATCACAAACTAGCGTTCTGCATCTTGCTCTGGCTGTTTTAGCAGTTTAGTGGTCTGGCAGCTGTGGCACAACTAAATGCTTGCCAGTTCCACGGGAATCAATTTGTTCTGTACGTTACATCAGACACTTCAGACTAGCAGACTTGCCAAGGCTATTCCCTTATAACAGTTTTCCAGGCCTTACCTTTGCAATTCCAAGTTCCACTGCAGGGCTATGACCCTCAATAAACAAGTCTGGTTTTCATCATACAGATTACATGAATAACAATATATATTTTCTCACTTTAGAGTCTTTCCTAGTGCCTTATCAGTGCCTTTCACATTACTCAAGTCACAACACCGCTTATAAATCCTGTTCACTTTCTGTTAACACTACAGCAAAACAAGTAAGTTACCTCTGAGAAAAATGCATGCATCTGAGCCTTCAGAAACATCCTCCTCCAAATCAGAGTGATCATTCTCCAGGGGTTAAGTAGTCCCAATGCTTAGGAGGCAAAGAGTGCTTGGCATTCTCCATGCTCAACATAAACTACACGCCTCAGAGGTCAGGAACAAGACTTTATTGTTTTCAGACTTATCTCTGTCTAACCGATCAGTTATCTGTCAAAAGATGTTTATCATAAAGAGGCCAATTGCTCCTAGCTTTTTGTAACAGTAACCAGTTAGAAAGTGGCTGCAATACAAGTTTCACTGGAATGAATCCAGGCACCACACAGATTTGTAGTAGGACAGCAGAAAGAAGTTTGGTTTACAAGCCAAAGAGCAGAACAGTACTCAAAATGATTTGATATAAAAGAGAAATATAGAGAAGTTCAGAGTGAAGTATGAAGAAAGAGGTACCATGAAGCTCATCAACCAGCTGATGTTTGGGACAGTTAGAGCATGACCTTTCCTTCTGTCTAAAAAGAAACAGGCTTTACGGTGAACAGATAAATCTGTCATCCAAGACCATGTTTGCTAGAAATTAGCACCAGATGTATAAATACTCTTTAATATTTCTTTCAGGTTATACTTCCCCATTTCCCCTGTAAAAGCACCTTGGCATCCACAGACAAATATTAACACAACCAAGAAGTTCTTCCTCCTTCTCTTACCTCTTTCTGAGCCCAGAGTCCTCCTTAGAGAGCTGCTTTGTACTTTGAGAACTCACAAATCAAACTAACTTAGAATAAGAAAAGCAAACATTCATCTTAAAATCACGGGAAATGCTAATTCCCCCCATTCATCTGACACATGCACCTCCCATGGAAAATTTCCATGACAACAACAATCCAGCCATTCAAAACAGTTCTTCTGTTTCCACCCGTTAACTGCAATGCCTAAAAATGGAGAAACAACGCAAAGTCAAGACAACCAGTGGAGTTACAAAGCAGCTAGAACTAACTGCTGTTTCAGCTTCGAGCTACAACAGACTCAGTAAAAACCCAAACATGGCTTGTGGAAACTTCCAAATACTTTATTTAGGAACAGTTCTGCCCATGTGCTGTTGTTTTTCCTGCTTAATGAACACGATTACAGAATTACCTGCATTTTGAAAGTGCCTATCACCATAGCACCTGGGCTCTTTATAAAAATGCTGGCTCATGTGACAGAAGATCTATCACTCAAGAACCTTCTGATCTCCTGTTGCTTATTTCTCATTTGAGATGTATCTACTGACTGACAATGAGGAAAAAGCAACAGATGAACTCCAGAAAAATATCATCTTGTTTTCAGGCGAGGTTTAGATCAGAGACAAAATAAACATTGAGACCCAGCTTCCCATGAAGAGCAAGTAGCTATTCCTAATGCCACCCATTAATAGTTAAGTTTCCCAGGAAAAGCCTTGTAGGAATGGGTTCTAAACTGTATTTAGGCATGTAACAAAAAGTTATCAATGAAGATGGATTCTACCAGCCCAGAGTACAAATTCAGGCAATAATCCACCAGGGCTGGGATAACCATTAACATCTGATAAGGTACTTTTCATCCTTAAGAATAAGGAAAGAGGTTCTACTTTGTCATTTCTGAATGTTATGTTTTTAAAAAATAAAGAGACTTCTCTTTACATAACTATATATACTTCTCAGTGGGGACTGGGAGTCAAAAGGGAAGGAAAAGTTAGCCCCCTTGGCTACTGTTTCATGGCCATTGTGTAGGCAGCCTCATCTTGCTGTTTTAGTTCTGCATCTACCTTTGCTTCTGCTTCCCCACCACACCCAGAAGGTTTCTGGATCAAATTACCAAACTATCATGTCAAATAACAGTGGAAAAAGAAAGAAAGAAAAAAACCCACAAATCAAGATATGCCTATGCCCTGGTCCATGGTAAGTATATGTGTACTGGCCCTGAACGAGCCACTGGTCACAAAGTGAGCTCCGACTTCTCCAAGCAGAATGGAATTTCTGTGCTGCAGATATTTATAGTGTACTTATGTACCTGAAGAGACTGTTTGCCTTTAATACACTGGGAGAGAATGTAAGTGCACAGACACATACACAGAACATAGGGAAGAAGATGGTAAAACCTCCCTCTGTCAGTTTCAGATGCAGATATTTATGTCCTAGAACCTCTTGGAGCTTTTCCTTCAATACAGAATAAAACCTCCGTTCCTCAGAGGGGTCCCGGTTAACTTTTGAATCCAAAGATGCCCTTGATATATCCTGTAAGGCCACTCTTGGCCTTCTGCTCCACCTTGTCCTCCAGAGGTGGGAAAGCAACATGGTTAAGGGCGAGGTCAAAGAACAAGGGTTTGCATGGAATGGGCTGGAACCCCGGAGGAAAGTGCACCAGGCTGACTTGCTTGCTGACTAGAGAAGGATCCAGACAGAAAGTCTCAAACCGTTCCGAGAGTGGCTGAAAGAGACGAATGCAGAAACGCAAATTAAACACGTGTCATATCACAGCTGACAGGGGCCAAACAAGTGAGGAGGAATAAGTGGCACTGAGCCAGCAGAAGCTGATGTTCTCGTGTGTGATGTCTTGGGCCACTGAAAACAGTCCTCTACTGTCAAACCTCACCGCAGGTTCTCTGGAAAGTGTTCCCAAGTGCAGGGAGAAAGCTAAGAAAGGAAGATGCCACACCAGAAGCTGCAAGAGGCAGCCCAACCCCTACCCAAGAGACTCCACCCTCTCAGCCACCTTCAGGACTTGCGGTAAGGAAAAAGAAGCCTATTAAAGCCTCTTAAATACAGTAGTTGTAACAAAACTCCAACCAGCCTGAGTTGTAAGAAACAGTCGGGTAATAGCTCAAAAACAGAACTAAGAACACTACTGAAATGTGCGCAGTGTCTGGGCTCTCAGCTCTTACCTTGCCATCCTTGACCTGAGATGGAGACTCAGTCTCATGAGTATCATTTGCATCTACAAAATTGAGGAAAAGGTAGTAAGAATATCAGACTAGACATCTGTGTAAACTAAGAGTGTCTCAAGAGTCAGCTGCCCTCTAAGCTTAGCTGTGAGCCTTGCTTTCAGGGACACACCAGATGTTTTCAGCAGAAGCAATTCACTTTCTAGACTGAGAGGGTCACAGACTTTGTTTATAACCATCATAGCTCTCCAGTCTAGCATGGCTGCGAGAAGCTCCTGAGAGAAGCACAGATTTTAAGTTAAGCACAAAGCAGCAGATGACAAAAAGACACAAGTGGGGTATGTTAAAGCAATAAAAGACAAGACAGTGCACTATTTTCCTTGGGTTTTTAGCAGCAGGCAGCGTAAAGCCAGCAGCCTAAAATGCCCCAAGGGTCATCCATTCCCATGAAATTCCCCTAACCTGGTTCACATGGACAAAGAGCAGAATGTCACTGTTTTCCCCCTTTTCATTATTTCCCTTGGTTAGGGAAAAACCGAGATGAATAAGGGCACTGGGAGAAAGTGCTATTACTGAAAAACTGGTACCTACGGACTCCAACTTGTCTGCTGGGAAAAAAATTAAGCACTAACCAGGATGTTCTGTGCAGGTTACAAAATAGGTGCAAGTCCTCATGAAGAGCGTTCACATCTCTGGTCAGGGAACAAGATGCCAAGTGTCTAGTCAATGGTTGCCTACCTGCACTACACACGGCTAGAAAAGGCTAGGACTGTGAAGAAACAGTTTTCCAGAGCCTTCGTAGATCAAAGTAACATGAAAAAACATTTGGCATTTCAGAAATGAAATAAAAGAAATGAAATAGCTGGAGGGGTGTTATGCAAGCAAAGTGAGAGCTCTTGTATGATTGTGCAACTCACCTAATATGGCTGCTGCTTGTAAGGAGTATTTCTCTGCATTGACTTGAGTGATCAGATCCTGAACATCAGGCAGCTCCTACAGCATTAAAAACAATTATTTGAGAACCTGAAAGGTGCCAGTTTTAAGAGTTAGGGCAAAGTTAAAATCTGACAGAGTAAGAACTAAGTGCCGGCAAGCCTTCCCAGAAGAGGAAAATCTACGTTATAGTCCTTCAGGCACTACAGAGGTGCCTGACAGAAAAGGCAGATGTGAGAGAAACAAAGAAGTATTCTAGCGCCACTGCAGCAAGTCTGCTTTCTCTTCCAAAGCGAGTGGCCAGTTGAAGCATTTGCATATCATTAGAATAGTCTGTAGTATAATATACCAAGAAGTCACACTTGTATTACTCTTCTTGCTACTTAAGTATCAGACTTGAATTGTAACGGCTTGGTATCTAACTGCCAATAAATACTGGTTCAAGAGCTTCTTCATTAACTTCAGCTCCCCTCTACATGAAGGATTGTGTTCCTACCTTCAAGCTGTTCTTATAAGCTCCAGCTTCTGACTGAACTTCACTGGCATATTTCAGCACTCTCTCATATAAAACAAGAGCTTCACTCCATTTCTTTACCAGGACATAGGACTGCGCAATGAAGAAACACCTGCAACATCAAACAGTTGATCCTCGATGAGTCCATATTCTTTGCCCACACCTCTGCCAACTCAAATCACTGATAATGGGAGATATTAGGTAGCACTGGCCAGTTTCCCCTTAGCATCCCCCTTCATTTCACAAAAGGGCAGAAGAAACTGCATTTAAGCCCTGCACAGCACCTACAAGTGAGGGCTGATAACCTTTGAAGACTTAATGCCTGCTAAACACAACCTGGCTGTTCTCAGTCACCTGTATGCTTTGTACACTAGTGTCTTCAGTCCAATCTCTTTTTGGAAGTTCTTGTCCTCTTCTAGGCCAGGAAGCTGCGTCAATTCCACAAGGTTCTGTGCAAAACAGAATCAGAGCAATGAATACAGGCAAGCTTTGTTTTCCTCTGGAATCTGAGGAAGTAAGAGAAAGTTGTCCCTTTTAACAGTCAATAGCAGGCTCCCATGGAAGCAGTTTCCAGTTTTCTAATTGGCAGTATGCTAACCTTGTGAAGGACACTCATGGAAACTTGTGCAAGTTTGACCCCAGGCTAGATATCCTGACACAAACAGGCATTAGGACAAAGACTCCTCAGATTTCATATGAAGTAATTCTTTCATAAGACATTTCCTTTCCCATTCACAACTACTCCAGCCACAATCTCCCACAGTTAATTTAACATTTATGTGAGAAACTGCTTATAAAGAAGAATGAGTGCATTTTAAGTATTTTTAGTCTCCATTTTTACTGGCCAGGAGAAAGTAAGGCAGCTATCAGGATGCTGCATAAAAGTGTCAGAAAAAACACTGGATGGCATAAAACCAAGGTTACCAGTCCTAGCAGCATTTTCTGCTCACAACTAAAAGCATTCTCTCATGCTCAACATAGATGTCAAACACCTTCAACAAGGTTACTGTAGGAACCAAGTTGCTCTTCAAAATTCATGGTCAGTTCACCTGCAGTTGCCATATTTTATACAATACCTTTTCATACCAAAGTTTCCCCATCAGTAAAAAGAATTAGATTTGCTTTCCCCAGTATTACCTGCAAGATGATATCATAAAGACGAATCAGGTCCTGAGGCCGTGGTGTACGCTTGCCATCCTCTTCTGACCGCTGCTGCTGCAGCAGTGCCTTCTGCAGAGACTTTGCCATGCTCTCATTGCGCTTGATGGCTGTCGACAACTTGATGTACGTCAAATAACTAAAAAGATACCATTAACAGACTATCAGAACTACTCAGATATTACTCTTTGCTCTGAAAAAAACCCCTCTCTCCTGGGCAAGCTGATATTACTACAGGAAAAAAACATCTGAAAGATCAACATAAGAGTCTTAAGTATATTGTTTTTGAAGCTGCATGAATCAGATCCTTATCTGTGCAGTCATTCTTTGAGATCCCAGAGGCCCAGGACAGAAACAGACAAAAACAAACAAACAAACAATACAAAACAAAAAAATAAAATCCCACACACTTATAAGGTGCCTGAACCTGACAGAAAAGCATGACTTCTTCACACCAGTACAGGCAGCTGTGTCTGCTTATTACCTGTGTAAGTACTGGATGTTGGAGACCTTCCCAGAATCCATTTCCAGAGAGTGCTCCCGCTGCTTCTGCAAAAATTAGACAAAACACTGCATGATTTACTTAGACTGGCAGCTGGCGGAAGAAAACATCAGAAACAACGCAAAGTTCTGATAAAACCAGGGAAGTTATATCAGGCTTCTGGGTAAAGGTGTTGGGTGAGGGTTTCTACATAGTTATTTACCCTTCCCAATTCTGAAGAGAATCAAATCAAAGAAGATCAACTTTTTTGTGGCTTTTTAATAAAGAAAACCCAAAAGCCACTTCTGCTGTTAACTGAGTTTAACAATAACAAAGCAGTCCCAAACAGACACCGCGCTGTTGAAAGTCATTGAAACATTGACGCCCGATACTTACCTGGTCTGGTTTCAAATCTTCCCGAACAGCCTGAATGGCATCTCTACACTCACTGAGTAAAGACTCAAACAAACGTTCCTTTGTTTCCTCATTTTCTGCCTAAGAGCAAAGGAAAGTCAAAAAACATCTATTAGACACTTTTGTATTTTGCATCCCATCATGCAAGAATTAAAAGAGGAGATTAAACCAAATTTCTCTCAAATTACTGCCTTAAGGTCTGTGAGTAACTAGAACTCCAATCTGTACCTGTTTGCAATATATCCCAGGGGGCAAATTGTCAGAAATTGCAGGGAACCTGGTCAGCACTGAGAATACAGCAGCGCTCAAGGCCTAGCACAGGCAGCTCTAATCTCCTCATCCATGCCCCTGCTCCCTTGTCCTTTCAGCTTCTTTCCCCTCCAGGATGGCACCCACATTGCTTAGAGAACAGCTGAGGTTGGACTGCACTGTGGGAAGGCCACAGCAACAGAAGAGCCGAGCATTATCGAGCTGGCAAACTACCAAGGCAGACTGCTCCTGTTATACTGATTTAATATTTCGAGTGTGGTAAGAACATCTAGATGATTATCTATTTTACATTCCCACTCTAGTAATGCTCACAGTGGCAATAATTTGCTTGTTCTAGGCTTTTTTTTCAAAAAAAAAAAGTAAACCTGTATTTCAGTAGCAGGAGTTGTTGAGTAGTTTTCTGCTGTCGCCACAAGTTTTGTCAAAAAACGAAGCAGTTTTGGCCTTCCGCCCCCATAGCAAAATTTGAAAACACCTTTTAAAAACAAGTTGAAGCCTGCTGTTTGCCTAATGGACTGGCATGTCATGTACCCAATTAAACAATGCACCCAAAACCAAACTCCACTTTCATTCAGCTGACTGAGAAGATAACCAGATGGGCATCATAATATTCTTACTGATTCTGCAAGAGAAATCCACCCTGAAACAAATCCCAACCTTACCAACTGAAGGAGGGGTTAATCTGGAAAGAATGAAATATGTCAGCATTGTGTCATATGACTTCCATATCATATAACAACGTAAGATGAACATTTGCTGCAGCTAACTTGCAATTGCCCAGACCAGTGAAGAACTGTAGAAAACTAGAGCTCTGCATTCTCTTCCTCTAGGAGCTAGAATGCCTGTAAAAAGCTGCTGAGCATTACCCTTCAAAGCTTCTCCCCTTTTCATTAAGGAATGTTATTTTTACTCCCTCATAAAGCCTTAGGGATCTTGACCCAAGATGAGGGTGATTTTTTTTTTTTTTTGAGATTTGCTGCAAGTATTTTTAAGGTGGGACTAACTATTGAGAATAACCAGAGACAAGTCTGGCAACATTCTCAACCTCACCCAGAGGAGCACAGCAATTTCACTGTATGCACAAAAATGAAAACAGACATAGCTAGATCATCAGTCAAGCACAAACAGAGAAAGGGCTGGGCCATGCAATGAAACAAAGGCTTTCCTTTCTAAGCAAGAACTCCTAACATTAAACTGACTCTGTGCGTAAATACATGCATGTTCTGATTTGGCTGATACCAGATCATACAACTGAGCTACAAGGGCTACAGCTGGTGATAAAGTGTGGTGGCAGAATAGTTCAGGTTTGCTCTTAAAGTGATCAAGGGAACTGAAATCAGAACTCACCCAAAAACCTACTTCTGAAAGTGGAGGAGTGATCATTTCAATTTTTTTCTTTGTTCTAAAAGACTGTATATCATCTCTGAAAGTTACTACAACTCGGTTTTGGTACAGTCCCAGTTACTGCAGATGGTCACAGAATCCTTGAGGGAATATCAGATACGAGCATGCTTTTGTCACGCTGTCCTTTAACCTTCTTTTACCTGGTTAAAGTCAATGTGGCCCTTCAAGTCACAATTCTAATTCAAGCCTTCAAGAGGGTTCACATAAGTAATTTTAAACATGGATTCATATTTCATACTGCTGCTGTGCTGCTCAGCTCTCACCATTACTAGTTGCCATCTGGTGCCACATAACTCCTCTGTTTAATCAGAACTTCCAAGGAACACAAAGCAAGATGGAAACAAATTCAGATCACTGTTCTGCCACTGCTTTGTGGAACAAGGAGGGCAACTAAACTGAACAGCCCCAAGTTTTAGCCTCACAGGAAGAAAATTACATGAAGGAACATTGAACTCTAAGCTGCACTTCCACCTGCTGGCCATACTAATGTATTACCTACATCACTTTTTTTTAAAAGAAATAAAATCATTAGAAAAAAATAAATTCAGCAAGATAATACTTCTGATAAGACTGGTACCACTTATGTTTCCTACCCAGCCATATCCCATTTAACCTACTTATGCTAACTTACTTAACACTATCTTCTGCTCTTGCCCACTTAACATTAAAACCCAATAAAGGTATAAGGTATCATTTAAATTGGTATTTGTCCTCATTTTTTCCTGGTGATAAACGGTTTTTGACGCTGTAAAGGGCCCATCTTTAGTGGCAGCCATTGTTACTAAAGACCCTTTAACTGCCTTTTTAAACAGCAAAGGCTCCATATGCAGCCACTGGGAAGGAAAAGACACTATCTGGGCACCATTTCCAAGGGAAAAGTACCATAGGAAAATTCCGGCTGCAATGCAACACCAAGACAGGTATTGTGCGTGCCTACTGCAAGCGTTTCAGAACTGACCGTTACATTTGAGATGAATTTAGTTCCTGACATTTAGCAATCCTCTTCCTGCTTTTGAAGATTTGCATAAGTCAACAAGAGAATGCTACAAAGCTCACAGCAGCTGCTTCATCTGGCAAAACTGCTTTCCATTGCTGAAAAAATGTAAGCCGAGAAAATGCTTTCCATTGCTGAAAAAATGTGTTTTTCTTTTGGTTGCTCTGCAGTTGGAGCATTTGGGTGAGATATTTAAGGAAACAAAAACAGCAATTCAAAAGCAGTTAATCTTAAAATTGTTAATCATTTTGAAGTGAAGACTACAAACAATAATCCTGCCACTGAAACACAGCACTTTTGGGTAGAAGGGGATGTTCACAAGAGCAGTAATACCCAGTGGTTTAGTAGAACAGGTCTTCCACACTAACACTTGTTGGTATATTGTAGGAGCTATCCCCAACTGCCACTTAAGCTTTGGGTTACAGCCAACATTCCTACTTCTCCTTTTAGCCTTCTGACCCCAAGTCTGAGAAAAGATTATTTAAAACCATTTGGCCCAGGTATCACGCATTTTCTTACACACTGAAGGAAACAGGACTATTAGAACACTGGCACTGGAGATGGTTTCCAGGTTACCTGAACAATGGCTGCTTCGTTGTCTGCCAGCCCCAGTAAGAAGATCCTCACTTTGTCTATCTTCACGGGGACTGTTCTTCCTCTCCACTCCACCTCACTCATGGTAGCTGCCTGCTTTGCTCGAGTTTGGGTAATCAGCGCCTGCAGACAATGGACTGAAATTATGAGCCTGAAATTAAAGGTTCCAAAATTGGACCTTTTAAACTCACACTAGATTTGACTTTTTTTTTTTTTTTTTTGGAAGTGTGGTTTTCCATAGAGCATTCACTTCCTCTTTTCTGATAGGTACTGGTCTCCTGAATGGCATGTTGCAGCAGTATTTATGCTCAACAAAGTAATATTTGCATGCTTCAAATTGAAACATTCAGTAAGTTACCTCCAATTTTTCTGCAAGAAGACCTTCAGTGCCACCAGACCTCAGTCTCATCTGCATCAACTCACTGATAGCAGACTGGTCACCTGAAAAAATTAACAAATCAAAATCCCATAACTTTGATGCATAAAAACTAATCAATAGATTTTAGACTAGAGATCTGGGGGCAAGTGGGATGAAACTGCAATTCCATTCTGACTTTATAAGCAAAGTAACCACAAATAGATATTTAGTCATTTTACACAAAAACACATGCAGTGTTGCACAATCAGCATAACTTCTCCACTGCTAAACCAACGCAGAATGTGTCATATTTGCCCACAGTATCACTAAGGACTCACTCCAACATCACTTCAGACCAGTATTTAACCATCAAGTTGGTATTCTTTTCCTATGAGCAAATCTCGTTTTTTGTTGCAGATCAGGTACCCCACTTTCCTTACCAATATTGTAGGCACAGTAGCGAATGTTGGGAGAGATCTCTTCCACACGCTGGTTATACAGCACAGCTTGTTCTTCGGTGAAAGCATTGGCCAGTTTTTCATATATGGTCCTACAGCAAAGAATACAGATTAACACTGCAGTATGTGTGGTTTTGTAAGATGCCAACTTAAAGGAAGAGGTTGCGTCTGTACTTTGGAGGACGTTATTTCTTCAGCAATACTGCCCATTTGGCACGATTAACTAAACTTCCAGAGTTATTACACATACAGTATATAAAACTCACTAGACTGATCTTATACGGTTTACTAAATGAAGTTGGTAAAGTGAGGGTACTCACTTGCACTTGTTGAAAGCCTCCATCGCTGCTTTCCACTCCTGGTGTTCAAAACGAAGCATTCCTGTGAGGTAAGCCATGTATGCCTGCAGACAGCGCAAGGGCAGACAAGTTAATCTCTGCGAGACTGACTGCCTAGTGTGTGCAACCTTTAGCATGAAAGCTGCTGTGACATCTAGAGTATGTGATTAAACTCAATCTTTCTGTTTGGACTGCTCATTGAAAACAACTGATTTGGCTTACAAGTTATTAGCTGACTATTTTAAGTGACATTTCCACATTTCCAAGGAGATGGAATCCTCAGCATGATCCACTGATAGCAAAACTCCCCCCCTTTTTTTTTTCCAGCAAGAAGTTAAAAATGGAAGTTTTAATCTTGTGCCGGTGTCACAATACAACTACTTTCTGTCACAAGGCTTGTGTTCTAGGGGGCTACTTTAGGACATTAAACAAACAGATTTAAACAGCTGTTCTTAATAGATAAGCATAGTTTCTTAGGCTGTGTTGCATTACTTTACTCTCTCCCAGTTCTTTCCACTTTTATAAAACCTATTGCTTTTTAAAGCAAGGATGATCACTTGATATGCTTAAACAAATTCTAGCTGCCAGGTCTTAATCCTGGCTGGGGCCACTGGTTATTTCTGCAATTCCAGCAGCTCCAACAATAAATCCAATCTATTTAAAGGAAGACATTACCCAATTCAAGAATCAGCCAATTCAATTGCCTATTGCTAGATGAGAATAATCTATTCACCTAAAATTGAAGGGTTTCTCATTCAGCTTTTGCTGTAAAACAGGATCAAAGCGTCAGAGATTACCTGAGCTTCCAGCTTTGTTTTGGCATCCACTCGATTACTTTCACACAGTCGCTCCAACTCCTCAGCATGTTTCACAGCTTTGCGCAGGCGAGACAGCAAGTGAAACCTTTTGCGAGGTTCTGTGTTTGCTTCCTGTTTAAGCTGCATGGCATAACTCCAGGCTCTCTCTGCATCCATCAGAATCAACAGCAAATATCTACAGGGCAGAGGAAGATTACTGATAACACGCTGTTCAAAAAACTACTCCCACTTCACCTTTAGTTCCTTACCATGTGATCTGAAAAGTTTCATAACAAAACTTTAGCTTGGTTAATAAGAGGTACATGCTTTTATTTCTCAACGTTAATAAGTACATAAAAGTGTATTATCGCTAACTCTTTTCTACTATATTTCGCATCACAGAAGTGTAACTACACAAATGACAAAGAGAATTTGATATCATTTGGTAACACTGCAAACCTTTTGAAGGCACAGATTTACGGTTCTGGGTTGGTTTCCAAACTAGTTAGTATGGGTAAACAAGTCTGTTTTCCCCACAGTTAATGCTAGAATGCATCTGGCTTCTTAATGATACAAGTGAAGACAGCATCACATTTTCTTCCCCCGCAAGGAAAGACGACGAAACAGCAGACACGTCAAGTGTTTCTAAAACCTGGGAAATAAGGCCGAGACCCTGGCTACTCTCTGTGTATTCTATCAGACAAACATTCTGCCAAATGTTGAAGAACTAAGTAAAACTTGCAACCCAATATTTTTGTTCAACAAACATTACATCTCCAATCACATTCTTGCTGGCTACAGCACCTCAGCTATCAGCATTCAGATGGCTACCTTGCAGCAGTCTGACTAAGCATTTCCTTTTTAATATCTAATTAATCTTTGCTGATTATGAGAAGAACCATTTTAACAGCTTTGATAAGTGAAAGAAGGAACTGGCTGCTGCTCCCGCTTCTCCCACTCATTCACAAGATGAAGCAGGACCTGAGCAGTCTCTTCTCCTAGTACTGCAGCCTGAACTTTGATCTTTTATTAATACCAACAACACACATCTCTGGAGAGAAACATTTATGAGTATACTGTACACAATCAGTATTTCCCTGATACCCACATGAAAACAAATTACAGAGATGAAAGAAATGATTCATAAATCTATTAAATGCTTCATTCTATTTAGTGACAGTACCTGTTGTCTGAAAGAATCTCTTCTGTTACTTTCTTCCCAGTGAACTTGTGCCTGTTCCCCATCTTGAAGTTGAGAGTTTTTCGGAGCCGCCTTAGCCTACGGGAGCAATAACCCCTAAGGAAAAGAAAAAAGACAGTCAGCTTGGCCAAAGAACAGTTTTATTTCTGTTTACTGCTCTCTGCAACCAGAGGAAGAGAAGCACTAGAGGCTGTGACACACAATATTTAACAACTAAGAACTCCATACATGAGATATGAGAAACATCTTGTAAAGCAGTGGCTACAAGACAGAATAAAAGAAAAATAAGAAAACAGGTAATAGCTATTGATCTTGAAAAAATAGAATGATGTTCTCCTTATTGCCTAATTGCTTTACATATGTTGAAATACGTATGCTTTATGTATTACTGAAAAAGTAATTCTGGAAGAAAACAGTGATCACCGTTAAGGTGTTAGCAAACAAGCTCTTACAGGACAACAGAGAAACAAAAGCTAGTTTTTTATCTTCCTAAACAACAGTCACAGCATGTTTTGTCCAGTAAGGAAAAAAAAAAGAATGCATGCACATCACTTCATAAGAAGTAATTTGTCATGGGATATTTATGTGGCAGATAACTTTTGTTGACTGCTACAGTGGGTTTACATTTTAAATGAATTTGTGCAAATACGTCAAGTCACACTAGCTGCATGACAGACAGTAACTGCAAGACAGCCACACAGCTTACTAACCTGTACCTCTGGAAGTCTCCATGTCGTAAACCGTGCTGCTGTTGAGATTCCTTCACAATCTGAAGGACTGCAATTTGAGTTAAGGAAGATCGACAGTACCGTCTGTTTTCAGTTCATCATTCTACCCCAAAATAATGAAAAGAACTCTACAGGTTTTGTTAAGCAAGTGCACTTTGAACAGAGCTTGGTAAATGCACCCAAAAGGCTCATAAAAACCCAGAGCTGAGACAACTGATGGGTTTAAAAGAACTTGTTTCTCCACTTCCTGTTACAGAGCTTGAAGACTATCACCAAGGCCCAGACTAAAGAATTGCAACAAGCATCTCCTCTTACAAAGGACCACAAGAGTCTTGTTGTCAGTAGAGCTCATTTCTGGATAACAAGCAAAGTAAGCTCTACCGGCAGAAGCATCTAGGCCAGTAAAACTGACTGCCCTAGCTACATTACTCACCCCCCCAAACAGGCCATCCCCCAACCAGTGGCACAGTTACACCGGCAAAACTGAAGTACACAGAGGAGCCTTTCCTCCCTGAACGTCCCATTTCTCAGGACGGCACAGGTGCTGTACTAACCCGAGCAGAACCAGCGCTGTCTTCCTGACGCAGCTTTCCACAGAAGAGCTGCTTTCTGAACGCTGAGAACAGCATAAAAAGAGCTGTTGTGAAGTCTTCATGGGAGCTTATTTTCTACTGAAAATTTTAAAACACAGTTCAAGTTTTACTACATATTACTGTAATAAGTACTCCCTAACAGAATGCACTGGCCTGTGATTTGCTACATCATCCTTCACTTCATGATTTCTACCAAGTGTACTCATTCTTTAGTATATTTGATGACTGCTATGCATCTTGTGCTTATTTTATTCACTTAGTTGCTCTACCAAATAAAAACGCGCTTGATTCTAGTAAACTTGACGGACATTACTCATTCAGTTTACAGGCCAGAATTTTTATTCTGGGAAAGATAATCTCCACCATAAGCAAGTAGTCTCTGAGCAGTATTTATTTACATCCAAAATTTTCCATTTTAAGCAACACCAATAAACCTTAAAAAAAACACCAAACTCTATAATGACCCCATGAAATGAAATACTATTATTATTGCTACAGAAAAAGAAGACGCCAGACTTCTCAAGTTTAAAATGAGAGATCTTTATCTAAGTGTGGGTTTTTTTGGGAGGGGGGGGGAATACACCTAGAAGTCTCCATTGTTTAAGTTGCAAAAACCTGCATCAATAGTGACGGCATTAAATTAGTTTGCATTGTGGAACAAACAAGTCAAACTGCAATGCCTGACTGCAGCTCAGGGTAGCCACACTTAGTCCTCATTTTTTCAAGCTCTCTTTTAGCCTGCGTAGTTACTCACTAAAGTCACACCATCTATTCTATTTACAGTTTCGCTGACTTGAGTATTCCTAACACTATCGGAGCAATTGCCACGTCTGCCTTTTACTCTACCGTAACCATCTTCACAGTGCTTGCCATATGCTAAACTGAAAACTGCAGCCTTATTTCACTTGGGTTTTATTCTTACCACAAGAAACTCAGCTCTACCACAGCTGTGCAGCCGGACTAGTTTCACATGACATTTTCACACAAGAAAAAGACAACAGCTTTACACGCCACATCAGATTTTAGACGCGCTAAATCTGGAGGTGCCAGTCTGCCATCCCGGCACACCTGTGAGATCTACTTTACCCACTATCACCCTTTTCCAGCGTTAATATTACCAAAGGGAAACTCCTGACACCCTACATCTAAAGCATGCGGCCTGGCACGGTGCTCTGCTTTGGAGGCTGACGATACGTCACGCGGCTGGGGAGGAGAGGCTGAAAAGGTAAAGCATGAAGCCGCAGCTCAGCGGTGCGGAGCGGGCACCCCCACTGCACCGCCTGGGACGGCGAGGGCGCCTCCGGGCTGGCCCCAGCAGCCGCCCCGCCACGGCACCTGCCCCTCCGTCGCCCCGGCGCGCCTCTCACACGCCGGCTCTCGCCGCGCCGGGACGAAGCCCAAGCGGGTGCATGAGGCCTGGCCCGGCCGGGGGCAGCCGCCAGCCGCCGGCGCCGGACCCCGCTCCCGCCGCCGCCCCGCCTCACGGGGCCGGGCCTGCCACGTCCCCCCGCCGCCGCCGCCCCGCAGGATGCTCTCCAGGCCCAGGCTGTCGCCGAGGCTGCCGGCCCGCGGCCCCGCCGGCCGCTCGTTCTCCTTGTTCTCCTCCGCGCCGCCGCCGCTGCCGCCGCCTCCCGCACCGCCTCGGCCGCCGCCGCCGCCACCGGAGCCCTGCCGCTCCGCCGCCATCTTGCGCCCCGGCCGCCGCCGCCGCGCTGCATCATGGGCCGGGGGAGGAGAGCCGCGCGCCGAGGCCATGGCGAGAGCCGCCGCGCTGCCGCCGCGGGGGCCGATGGGATAGGGGAGGACCCGCGCGGGGCGGGGGGGGCCGCCCGCGGCGGGCTGCGCGGCGGCGGCGGCCGGCCCCATGGCGGGGCGGGGGGGACGGGCCTGCGGCCTGGTCCCCGGGGCCGGGGCTCCACCAGCAGATCGGGGGCCCCAAGGCTGCCCCCGCCGGGTGGGAGCCCCTAGGGTTGGGGTCTCGCTCCGGATTTGGGCCTCCCCGCAGGAGGCTGTGGTCAGCCCTGTCCCCCTCTCTGCCCCACAGCTGATCCCCCAGCCCCCAGGAGCAGCCCCCCAGGAGCGCCCCATCCCCATCCCCTGCCCTGCCCCACGGCTGATCCCCTGGCCCCAGGAGCAGCTCCCCAGAAGCACCCCATCCCCATCCCCTGCTCTGCCCCACGGCTGATCCCCCAGCCCCAGGAGCAGCCCCCCAGGAGCACCACATCCCCATCCCCTGCTCTGCCCCACAGCTGATCCCCCAGCCCCTTCCTCTGCCCCAGGGCTGAGCCCCCAGGATTCTCCCCCCCCCCCAAAGATTCAGGCCCTCAGCCCCATCCCTGTTCCCAGCCCAGGCCTGCTGACCTGCGGGGCTGAGGTGCCCAAACAGCCGCTGATTTCACACGTTCTGGGTCTGAAGCTGTGGCCCAAGCGTGGCCTGCCCTGTTCCTGCACCAGCTCCCCCTGGGCTGGGAGCTGGCAGGGTCTGCTGGAGCTGAGGCCAGCTCTAAACACTGAACCTGGTGCATGTCCCCAGCCAGCATCCCGGTCCCCCTGTGACCCTGGGTGATGGGAGAGGAGCCATGGGACTTAGTCACATCGGGCACCATGTCCCTTAGCTTACCTTACCTGTTGTCCTCACAGAGAAGCATCCATCTAGAGCAGAAAGGAGCAACCTCCCCATACCTGTGCGTCACTGCATCTCTGGTTACCATCAATCCCTAGCTAGTAGGATGGCTCTGCCCTGCTTCAACACCAGCTAGACAGCTGAAACTTCAGTGAAACAATGTCTTTCCTACTAAAATAAGGGTGATTTTCGGCAGAGGTGTTGAGATCCTAGTGAAAAACCCATCCGCAGAGTTGGCTCTGGTTTTCACCGCCACGAGCTGGCTGAGCACCTAAGAAGCCTGAGAGCAATTGGCTGCAGGAGAGCCTGGAAGGGCACTTCATTAGCCAAAATGGCCTGGGAGAGGGCTACGGACGTGTCCGTGGTTACAGCCTTGGCCATCGCGCTGCGTAACCTGGAGTCCTTGCAAACTGCAGGCGGTGCCTGAGATGAAATTGCTCACGCTGCCAGGGCTGCTGAAGGGAGGAGGTGGACGTATCCACCGCGGCCCCAGAGTGTGGTCCTCAGAGACCCTGCGGACACCTGTTTCTGGGAGCAGTGACACTTCCTGGGCACCTGTGGGACCAGTCCCTGCTGGGTGATGCTGTACCTGGCCTGTGCAGGGCCATCTCTGCCTGCTTTCCCTGCACTGGGGACTCTTCAGTGCATGTTTTCCTACCCTTAGCACATCCCCAGGACACCTTCCAGCCTGGCAGTCTGGGCACCCCTCTAGGAGAGTGGGTTTAAATTCTCCTAGCCCAAGCACTATCCAAAATCTTCCACGTCCAGCCACAGCATGTGTAGGGAGGTAGGGAGCAGCTTTACCCTGTCTCACTGTATGTCTAGTGAAAGGAGAGACCCTCCATGAGTTATTTAAAAGCCCAAAACACCACCAAAATTCAGAAGCACTTCCCTGCAGCTTTATTAGATATACAAACCCCAGTGGAAGGAGTTAAGACCAGCTCTTCTTCCACAAGGGTTTTAAGTATGTGAATCAGGCTTAGAGATGCCTCTTCAGGGACCAGCACAAAACCGTTTCCTTAATAAACACTTACTGTCCGAAATACTTAGGCAAACATAGCCATTAACCCTGCCATTACCAGCTGCTCCAGTTGCTGCTCCAGCTGGGCTGAAACCCCCAGATCTGACCTCTCCAGCCCAGGGCTCTGCGTCCCGGTGGGGAGGGCCGAAGGGGATGTTTGCACAGTTTGCTGCTGTGATGCCAGAGCAGACAGCGATTTCTGCTCCTCTCCCCTCCAGAGGGCTCAGTGATGACATTTGATTTCTGATTTCAGAGCTCCCATCCCCTCCTGTGGACACGAAAGCTCAAAAGGGGAAAAAGAAAACCCAAGGCTTCAAGCTGCAGCTTTCCACTGTAAAACTTCCAACCATCTGCTCTTGGTTTCTGCTGCATCTCCCAGCGACCCATTTCTTATCTAAATCAAACTGTTTCGAGCCAATGCTCAATCCAGTCAGACATGTCACTCAGAGCATGTTCTGCGAATGTCCGCGCCTCTCTCCCGGCCGCGGTGGCTCAGGCGGACGTGGATGAGGCTGGCACTATGGCACGTGCATTCAGCAGTCCCAGTGCAAACACGCACACGTTGCGCAGCGAGTGGCTGTGAACCACTCGAATGCCAAAGCCGCTGCAGGGCCAAGCACAAGCACGTTTCTGCCACGCTGCCTTCCTCATGCTCTGGCTCGAAGCTTTCCTGCTCCTCTGGAGTCTGTAAGTGTGGGGATAAAACTGTCAGCTGCTGGCTCCGTGCGTGCATTCCTGCCGCAGGCCTGGCTCTTCTCCTCCTCCGGGGCAGAGGGAGAGGGGGGCAGTAGGAACCCGCAGCGCTGCATCTTGCGGAGCCTGGGTGAAGCCTTACAGCGGGTCTGAGCTGCCCTTCGGGGTGGCCGGGCTGGCGGCCAGCACAGCTCTACTCTCCCTCGCGCGGCAGCCAGTGACTGTCCCTGCCACGATGGGCACAACATGTCTCTGGGCTTATGGGGAGCTGATGGAGGCCGTGGAGGAGAAATCTACGGGGGGTTCCTAGACACGCCAGGCACTGACCATACCTCTGCCACCAGTGCCTGGAGCCCGGGAGCGTGCTCCGAGTTGGTGTTACAACACGCCTGTTCCTTTGGCTTTCGGCCACCTTTGGAGGCCATGTCCTGGCCCACATGGACCTTCGTTCTGACCAGGTCTGCTGCACCCCTGGGCAAACGACTTACCTACGTCTCAGGCCAAGGGAGGGGTTTATTTCGCAGGGGAGGCTGAGGGATGGGGGGGTCTGCTGGCTGAACGTGGTGAGGGGAATTCAGCCTCTCTCCAGGCTGCCTGCAGCCGCCCGGGTGCAAGGAAAGCCAAACCCACCAGTCTCAGTAAACCCAAATGCCGGTGCCCTCCTGCAGCCTTCCCAGGGCACGAGGAGCTGGGGCAGCTCCCAGCAGGGCAGGGGCTCCCTGGGGCTGGGCTCGGCCCACGAGCTGGCAACCCAACCTCGGCAGACCACAGCTGGGGACGTGGCACAGCCCTCAGCAGGGCCAGGGTGACTCCCGAGGGCGCGCGGCCAGCCTGGGACGGGCAGGAGATGGCAGATCTGCACTGCCGTGTACCAGCACCTGCCCTGCCCTGCCCTGTCGAGCGGCTCACTCGGGGCTGTTCCTGATTGCCTGCTTTCTCCTGGGAAAGAGCATCTCGAACAGAGCATCCTCCCCAGCCGGGGGCCGAGCAGAGCAGTGCATCCACCACCCCGCACGCCCTGTCTGCGCAGCTGGACGCGGGCCCAGCTGCTGGGTCTGCTCCTGGCTGGGCTTTGGGCTGCAGCATGAGCAGGGCCCCGTGTCCTGCAGCTGCAGGGTGGCTGCGGCCATCCCCGGCCGCCCAGCACTGCCGGCAGGGGCAGATCTGAACGGAGCTGTTGCAAAGCTATGGAATGGGTTGCTTAGAGGAGTACCTGATATATTAAATATTTCTCTCCGTACGAGTGAAGTGAGTCAGCTCATGGACTAGAGGAAGGATCCTTGGAGAACTGATTGCATGAGGCGGTCCTGAGCCTTGCGTTTGTGAAGGCTCTGAAGGAACAAAACAGGCAATTTTGCAGGCAACAAAAGAGACATTTGAAAGATTTGATCTTGCTGCAGTGACTTCACCTGGTCCTCCACCTTTAGGGGGGAAAAAAGACTCTCCTGCAAACCGGAGTTCATCTTTGGGATGTTTTGGTGCAAGCTGTCTGCTGGCTAACTTACACATTTGCACTCCACGCCGGCTCCTGCTCCTAACCACCCCCCCCCCTCCCCAGACCTTCCTGTGATAAAATCACCCCCAAACAGCTCCCTGGTGTCGCTGCGGGTGAGAGCAAGCTGGAAAGCAACGGGGCACCCGCTGGGACTGCGTCGGGGTGCTCAGCCCCGGCTGCACGCTGCCTTCCCGGGGTGCGCGGCCTCCCCCCCCCCCCGGGGACCACTTTGCCCCCCGAAATCCGGGTGTGCCCAGGGCCGCAGGGCATCGCTGCCCGGGGGGAGCCCCCGGGGCGGGGGGAGGTTTCTATGGCCACGATCCCTCCAGTTTCGGCGCTCGTCCCGGCGGGAGGAGGGGCCGGCGGCTCTCGCCGCCCCGGAGCCGCCGCCGCCGCCGCCAGCGGGGCCGGGCCGGAGCGGGGCGACGCTGCCGAGCGGGAGGCGACGGTGCCCGGGGCGAGCGGCCGAGGGGGGGGGGGGACGCGGGGAGGAAAGTGGGCAGCGGAGGGGAAGCTCAGCCGGCCCCGGGGCGCTGCCCGGGCACCTGCCCCTGCATCCCCGGCACCTCCGGGACGCTCCCCGGGCGCCCCCTCCCTGCACCCCCGGTGCGCTCGCCGTGCTCTCTCCCCCTGCCCTCCGCCCCACACCCCCCGTGCACCCTCCGGGCAGCCCCGGGCACCCCCGGTGCGCTCTCCGGGCACCCCCGGGCACTTCCAGTGTGCTCTCCGGGCACCCACCCTCTGCATCCCCGGTGCGCTCGCCGGGCGCTCCCCCGTGCGTTTCCAGTGCGCTCCCCGGGCACTCCCCGAGCACCCCCAGTTCGCTCGCCGGGCGCCCCCGGTGCACTCGCCAGCTGCCTCTGTGCATCCCCGGTGCGCTCGCCGTGCTCCCACCCCCTGCATCCCCGGCGCGCTCCCCGTACACTCTCTGTGCAACTCCGTGCGCAGCCGGTGCGCTCTCCGTGCGCCCTCCCGGCGTATCCCCGGGCACTTGCAGCCATGAACGGGTCGGCGGCAGCGGGCGGCGAGGCGGGCTGGCAGCCCGAGTCGGTGATCATCCCGCTGCTCTACCTCCTCATCTTCCTCGTGGGCACGGTGGGGAACTGCCTGGTGCTGGCCGTCCTGCTGCGCAACGGGCAGGTGAACAACACCACCAACCTCTTCATCCTCAACCTGGGGGTGGCCGACCTCTGCTTCATCCTCTTCTGCGTCCCCTTCCAAGCCACCATCTACACCCTGGAGGGCTGGGTGTTCGGGCCCTTCATGTGCAAGGCTGTCCACTTCTTCATCTACCTCACCATGTACGCCAGCAGCTTCACCCTGGCCACCGTCTCCCTGGACAGGTAGGAAAGGGGAAGGGGGCTCCCGGCACCCTGCAGCTCCCCCTCGCTGGAGCCCCTCGGGGGCAGGCAAGGGGACGGGCTCCCCGGGGGGCCAGGTCCTAATTGCTGTGACTGGTGGGGGGGAACGGGGCACCTCTTGGGGCTCACGGGGGAATTGGGAACATTTCTTCAGTTCACATGCGTGAGGAAACGCGATCACCAGGGACCGAGTCCGAGCTCTGATACTGGGGAGCTGCTGCCAGGCAGGAGAGGGCCGGATTCGGGTCCCTTTTGCCTGGTGCCCACCTGCAGGTCAGATCCCACTCCAAAGCTGTGGGATCAGGGTTTACCCTCAGCATGGGGTAGAAAACTAGAGAGAAGCAAAGCTTTGCCCCTGCTCCATCCCGGGCTCAGAAAGCAGGCAGCCCTGGCTCCTACGGAGATGCGCGGAGAGCTGCTGCCTCCCAGGCAGCCCACACAAAGCAGGTGAGCCTCAAAAAGGAGAAGACACTGAGGGGTTTTAGCTAGGACATCTCTTTTCCCACTCTTCCCTTTTATGAGCAGAAAGCTCATTTCTCTGCGGGCTGTGTCCCTGGTGGGGGGGCCCGTCCCAGGCTGGCCCAGGCAGAGCGGGGTTTAGCGGGGAAGCTTGCTGTGAGCAGCAGCCTGTTGCTGGTGCCTGCACTTCACCCTGCGCCGGCTCAGTGAGGGCTGCCACGGTACTGACTTGCAGCGAGAAAGAGCCAGGGAGCCCCTGGAGCCGCTCTGCTGCAACGGGGAGCGCGGGGTGCTTGAAACCCCGAGATGGTGGGATGCAAAAGTCCCCCGGGAAGAGCTGGGGCAGCCCTGGAGCAAAGCTGGCTGCATCCGGCCCCATCCTTGACCCTGAGAGCTGCAGAAGGAAGCATGTCACTAAAGTCTGCCCAGATTCTGCCTCTTTGGATCCGTGCAGGGCCGGGAGGCACCGAGATGCAGAGCAAGCAGGGGCTTGGCAGAGCCCCTAGCTCTGGGGTCAATTAAGCAGCTAATTACAGAATTGAAAATGGAGCTACATGTGCTCTCAGCATGAGGAATATGCTGTCTGGAGAGCTGGGGGACTTTCTCCAGCCACTGGCACTTCAAGGCTCCTGCCTTCATATCCTCACTCCTGCTGTCACTGCTAAACTAAAGATCAGGTGTGGATCTGTTGTTTTAGGAAGGGAACGGGACAGAAGGGGACCATCCCTGTCTTGCCCCCGAGCACTGGCGGGAGCAGAGTGTGACGGGCGTCATGGGATGGGTCCCAAACGAGTGCCCTTGCCTTTGCCTGAGCTAGCGAGTTACTTGGGGTCCCAGGCAATCACACCCCAGCGTGCTGCACAGGGGGACCCTTAGACATGCTACAGAATTAGCCCTGGAAAGCTAAAATCCAACTGCAGTTGTGTCTCTCCTCTCCCGTGTAGGTATTTGGCCATACGCTACCCCCTGCACTCCAGAGAGCTGAGGACGCCCAGGAACGCCCTCATGGCTATTTGCTTCATCTGGGCTCTTTCCTTCATTTTCTCGGGCCCTTACCTCAGTTACTACCAGGAGTTTCAGGTGGCCAACCTGACCGTCTGCCACCCCATCTGGAAGATCTCCCAGCGCAAGGTCATGGACATCTGCACATTTGTCTTCAGCTACATCATCCCAGTCTTGATCCTGAGCCTCACTTACATGCGGACCATCCGCTACCTCTGGAGATCAGTGGACCCTCTCCAAGACATGTCGGAGTCCAAGAAAGCCAAGCGGAAGGTCACTAGGATGATCATCATTGTAGCTGTCCTGTTCTGCCTCTGTTGGTTGCCCCACCACCTGGTCATTCTCTGCGTCTGGTTCGGGTATTTTCCCCTCAATCATGTCACCTATGTGCTCAGGATCCTCTCCCATCTCATCTCCTACGCCAACTCCTGCGTGAATCCCATCGTCTACGCCCTGGTCTCCAAACACTTCCGCAAGGGCTTCAAGAAGATCTTCATCTGCCTTTTGCGTAAGAAAGCAGCCAACAAGGTGCACGTGGCACAAGTGACAAACACCGTCAGCACGCTGGAGGCAGAGCTCAGCGAGGTGACCCACATCAGCGAAGCCCTGCCTGGCCGGTCCTCCACACGCTGTAAGGTCCCGTCCCAGCCCTGGGGAGAGGCAGAGCCCGTGGGACATCAGCAGAAAGCATCTGGCTCCTTCATCACCTTCAGCGTCACCTAGCAGAGCTCCTTCCCCACCCCATGGCTTTGCAGCATCTCCTGCAGTTTCACAAGCCTGGGGATGGGCTACACTGTGTTTAAATGCATCAAATTTCACCCTTTCCCCTTCAAACGCTCCCAAACGTCAAACCGTTCGAGTGATGCTGCTTTCTGAGGACTCAGTCAGGTGAACACCTGAGGATCCAAGTGCAGGATTTGCTTCCCCTGAACATTTGCTGAGAGCAGAGAGCTCAAAACCCTGAGTCAATTTTTGTATAAAATCGCCTGTTGCTGTATATTGCTCATCCCTTTCCGCGCAGACCTGCCAGGGAAGAAGGCCGTTTGCCGGGGGAAGCACGACCAAGCAGGGCTCCTTGGACACAGCCAGCAGCAGAGGTCCGGGTTCGGGTGATGCTGGCCGGGCAGGGGTGTCGGAGCTGGTGGGGACACGGGAGAGCCAGGGGAATCCGTGACCTTTCTGTGCTCCTCAATAAAGACCACCTTCCCCAGTCCCGGGGCCGGGCCCCTGGAGGTACGCTTTGGCTTGCTGCCCCTTGAATGCTTAAATCCTCCGTTTCCCTCCCGCTTGGGCTGAACCGATACCAGCACTTGCTCATCCTTGGTTTCTCTAGCACTTCAAAGCCGGTGCTGGAGGCATCGGCGGGGGGACAGGGGGAACCTCCGACCAGGGGGAAACCGTGGGCATTTGCAGAGGTGGCGGATGCGGGTTACATCCGAGTACAGCCATCGAGGAGGGGACGCTGGGAGACGGCAGCGAGAGGGACAGCTCTGTGCGCCACGGACCTGCGAGCACTTAACCCCGGCAGTACCCACGCAAGAGGCTGGACGTGACTCATGCATCTGCGCTCTTCACGCCAAAGAGGCTCCGCGAGCAGCTGAAGCTGCAGCCAGGAGCTTTATTTAAAACCCCATCGGTTTATGGACCGAAAGAGGGACGTAGCAGGAACAGGATCAATTAATTCTTTCTAAAACCCGGCTGCAGAGCACAGATGTAGGAGAGGTAAAACTGCACGGCAACCTGTCAGAGAGCTGGGACTGGCTTTGGGAGGGGGGTCTTGAGCTTCCCCTGCAGCTTCCAGGCCTATACGCCAGCGCACTAAACGCCCGCGCTGCCCTCCGCCCGTCCCCATCGCTCGGCCTTTCTCCCGAGAAGCTCTTGGCTGTCTAACACTTGCTTTTCCCTGCTGAGCGTTATTCTAACCAGATCTTCCCATCCCCACACGGAGCACCATAAATTGGCCGCTGCCTCATATCAATAACAATTATATTTAGTCTAGGCTTGCTCACGGCATAAGTCACAGAGCGCGATTATATAAACAGCTCTATTACTTATACCTGCATTTATCTCCCGTGCTGAACCTTTCGCAGCTGGGGAAAACATTCAATCAGCCATGCAAACACAGCTAGCGGCCTCATCTCCTTCCCCCGGTCACCTCTCCTCGGAGATCCGTGAGGTCCAGCACCGGTGGCTGCCGAAGCCGCTCTGCCCTCACCACGTGGCAGCAGGGTCCCCGCGGTGGCCCTGGCGGTGCCACGGGCCGGACCTGGGGGCTCCCCTCCCCCCTAGAGCAGCGTGGTGCCTGGAGGGCATGGACACCCCACGACACTCGTGACACCACATGAGCCCCGGTGCCAGGTCCCCATCCCAGTGCAGCCCAGAGTCCCTTGGCCACCCAGCTGCCTAAAACACGCGATGGCACCTGGGCAGGCCGGATCCCCTCTCCCAGATGTGGTACCTGCCTGGCTGGGGACACGGGGATGGAGAAGTTGTCCTACCACCTCCTTGCTCTCCAAGCACATCAGGCTTGGGGCTGGCAGGTCCCAAGTGCCCACGGGGTGCGGGGTCCTTGTCCCCGCGTGCTGTTGTCACCAAACACAACCTAGTGCCTCTGGCTAGGGAGGGGGACGGGAACACCCTGTCCTGGGGGGATTTCACCATGCTCCTGCTCCCGGGAGCGGGGACCGACCCCTTGTCCCTCCCTTCGCACCCGGTGAGAGGCGGTCCCGACCCGAGAGGCTGCGCGGAGGCTCCCCGCGAGTCCCAGGGCCACGGCTCGTCCCCGCGGGAAGCTGGCGCTTGCTCCAAGACCCACGTTGCTCCCCTTGGTGCAGGGCTGAGCCCCCAGAGAGGACAGGGAGCTGCTCCATAGCTCATCTTTTTATAGCATTCAAAACAACATAAAAATAACCAAATCGCAGCCCTGCGAGCCTGCCAGGAAACGTAAATCCCCGGGCTGGCCCCTGCGGGGGGGCTCTAAATCTGCTGGGAAAGGGAGACCTTGCTCTGAGCCTCGCACAGGAGGGGAGCGAGCCCCCAGGCCCCCGCTCGCCCCACCGGCTGGGCACTGGGCTGTCGGGGGAAGGACCTGAAGGGAGGGGTGAGCCTCTGCCGCCTTCTCCTGCCCTGTCAAAATCTCTACTTGCTTCACAAGTTCCTTCAAACAGCAGAAAACCAGGATGGCGAGAGCTCTTCTTGCCTGTCCTCCACCCCAAGCAAGGGTCACCTCGGCTGCTACCACCAGCTCCCCGTCCTCTCCCGTGCACACATCAGGACTTACCTATGTCTCCTGGAATGGCTAAATCCCTGTGGATTTTGTAAACCCAGGCTGCTTTTTTCAGCATTTTGGAGCGGCATGGAACGGGACGCTCAACGTTATCAACCTCGAGCTGCGACTCGCAGCTGGAGAAGGGAGGGGGACAGGTCACCTCCCTTGAAACAGCTCATCGAAAGCACACGCATCGCAGCAACGTGCTTCGTTAGAGCCAAAGAGCGTTATTACGGGCAAGCAGAGCCGCGGGCCGCTCGCCGTCACCCTCTGTCCCGGGGGGAACCGGCCGCTCGCTCACCCCGCTGGCCCAAGCCGCCGGGGGACCGTCCCTGCTGCCCACCCCTTGCCGGAGCTGCCCGACAGCCCTCGATGGTGCCAGGCCGGCGGCGATCGATGGCCTCCCCGGGAAGCCTCTCTGCCGCTCGATGCCTCCCCGCGCGGCTGCTGCTCACTTAGCGGCTCTCACCGCGGCGGGGGGGGCCGGCGGCGCGGGAGCCCCCGAGCCCGCATTGCCATAACGACGGCACGGCCGTGCGGCACGCTGTGAGCATCCCCGTGGCTGCCGGGCCCGTGGCGGGGCACCGGGCCGCTGTCGAGAGCGGGCTGCCGGCTGCTTTAGGTAATGACGTGCCGGGAGCATCCTAGCGCCTGGCCGTCGCCCGGATCTGGCCGCAACGGGGACCCTGCTAAAGGGTGCAAAGAGCAACTGTGGGCGGGAGCGAAAGGGCAGCGGTGCAGCAGCCTGCCCCAGCCTGGGGGGCGAAGGGGAGCACCCCTGCCCCCCCTCCCCGGGTCCCTCGCTCACTGGCTTCACTTCCAGCCCCGCAAACCACTGGGGAAAGTAGGTCCCACAGTAGCTGTGTCCCGGCACGGCATGGGGAGCCCCCGGCTCAGCACCAGGCGCAGGGACGGGCAGGATGGCCCTGGCTGCACCCCGGCTCCAGAGCACCCCGGGAGGGCTGGGGACAGGGCGCCGGGAGCGAGAGCCACCCACGGCCCTGCCGGCAGAGCCCCGCACGACGAGGCGGCAGGCGCCCGTGTGCCCGTGCACGCGTGGGGCCACGGGAGAAGGCCCGAAGAGAGAACACGGGCAATTTTTTTGCATCTCGAAGAACGTCATTGCAGGAACAAGGAGAGGGATTTTGCAGCGACTCCCAGCACATCCGCTAATTACATTTAGCAAAAAATTGACTTGGGTGACTCATTCCCACACTGCCCCCCTGCTCCCCGATGGAGAGGGGTTGGAGCACGAGGGGGAGCGAGCGGCTCTCCCGCAGCACCGAGGCGCATGGCACGGGAGCGGGGCGCGGCGGAGCCGGCGAGGGGACACCACCGTTTCCCCCCGTGCCGCTGGCCGCGGCGGGGCTGGGCCGGCAGGGACGTGGGATGGGGAGAGCACAGGGGACCGCCAAGAGCGGGAGCAGCCTGGTAGGACCCACGCGGAGGGTGAAGATGCTGACAGCAAGTCTTACCACCAGCCTCGGGCGCTGAGGCTGGGCTGCCCCTTGTCTTCCTCGGTGCAGGCAGTGCCTCCTCCACCCGAGGCTCAAGCCATCAGCTTTTCCCTGGTCGCGTGTCCATGCCCTGCCAGCACTTCTGAATCCAGCGGCGGAGCGCAGCTAAGCGGCCTGCAAGAGGGGAGCCCGTGGGGCCACCAAACCCAACCAGGGAAAAGTGATATTACAGAGCTGGGACAGAGGGAGCGGGTGGCAGAGATGCAATATTGCACTGCGATGGTGCTAACTCACACACTCACCTTCGTAGAAATGCAGGGAGAGAGGGGCAAAGCACCTTCCCTCGGGCACCGGGTGCCTCGGCACTGCCTGCCCTCAAAACCAGCATCCTCCAGCAGCTGTTTTGCATGGCCTGAGACCCGGCATCCTGGGAGCCGGGCAAGGTCCCAACAGCCCGGGGCCACCCAGAGCCACCATGACGAGCTGGGTGCCCCGAGCAGCAGCAGGGACGCAGGTGCTGAGCCCCACGCTGCCTTACGCGGCCGTCCCCGGTGGCTCCCGACTTAATGCATGCCGACAGGGCCCAGGCACAGAGCAGCGCCTTGGGAGCAGCAGTAACCAGAGCCCATCTGCGCCGGAGAGCCAGGCAGGGGCATCACAGCTGAACCGCACCGTGACAACCCTTATTTCCCCCCAGACAGGGGAAACTGAGGCACAGAGCAGGTAAGCCTGGGCATAAACATCCCTTTCTGTCCCTTATCCCCCACCCCATCCCCTTCTATTTTTTCCCTGCTCCTCCACGGACATGATTGCCTCCTTCAGGGCTAGCCCACATTGCGCTGAGCCCTTGGAGGGTGCAAAGGTTTCACTGCCAGCGCAGAAACAGGGTGGGAAAGGACCTTCCCCTGAGCCAGAGCCTAAGCGGCTCAGCCGGCAGCAACAGGCACATCACGACTTGGTGCCGTGCCGCGGCCGAGCGCCCACGCAGCTAAGTGCAGCGGGCTCGCACGGCTATCAGCGTAAAGGCTTTTTCCTTTTTAAACCTTAGTGAAAGTCCCAGTGTTGCAGCTAAACTTTAATAGGAGCAGATGCACCTAGGAAAGGAAAATAAATAGGCTAAATTCACTTTCCATCAAGCCCAACAGCTCAGGGAGAAATGGAACCATTTGACTGAAACCTTGAGCTTTCCAGAAAGCAGCTTTATCTGGGGGGTGGGGGAGCGTTTTACAGGCACTGCCAGATTTGGGCGGGGGGGGGTCCCCTCTCTGGCCCTCACCTCCAACGATGGCAACACTGGGGGCTGCAGGGACCCCGGAGCAAGATCCCATCCGGTGCCTTCAACAGGCTCCTGCCGCTGGCCCCATGCAGCTGAAGCAGGAGAAATGGGGCTCTGGCCCCAAAATGGTGAATGTCGTGGGTCAGGCACTTAGGGGACTTGCCAGTAGCAAGGGCAGTGCCAGGAGGACTGCAGGCCTGCTAAAGAGGAGGAAAGCGGAGGATGTTAAAACCAGCGGTGGGGGGCCCCAGGGCCTCTCGCTCCACTGTATTTCTCAGTGCCGAGCACAGGGCAGGGGGACGAAGCGGCGGGGAGCGAGCCTGGGTCCCTGGCGACCACGCTCGCTCCTCACTCGGATGCTGCCGAGACATTCCTTACCATAAAAAGCCAAGGAGCCTCTGATGCCGTCCCCCGAGCGCTGCACGGCCTCTGACGCGCCTTCAGCAACCGAGGCCAGCACGCCGCGGGCTGGAGGGGGCGAGCGGCTCCCCTGGCAAAGGGTGGGCTCCGGCCAGGGGTGCTGCAGCTCCCGCAGGCCTGGCTCCGTTGGACTCCAACGCGAGAGCCGTACAGCCAGGAGCAACAGAAGCCATCTCCTCCCCGGGGTACTCACCGCCTCCGCCAGCACCTCGGCCTCCTCCTTGCTGCCTGGCACACACCAAACTGGGTCCTCAAGCCCCCCGCAGCCCTCACCTCCCTCCTTCCCTGAAACAAGGTCATGGACATCACCAGGGTAGAAAACAGAGGGCCTGGGACATTTTGATTTATTTTCCCTCTCTGACTGTGTTTCCCTGTCTCCGAGCTGAGCTGGACCAGATCCTCTCTGGCCCCAGACCAGCACAGCTCTCCTGGCTGGACCAGCTGATGGCAAGCCCAGCACATCTTTCTGCATAGGCCACTCAGAGGCCTCCCCAGAGCCTCTGGAATACAGGATGTGGTCCCCATCCCAGACTCTAAGGGACCTCACACATTTTCCCCTTATCTGGGCAGCTAGCACAGATTGAGGCAAGGTGGCAACCGTGGCCTTGGGACCACAGTCCCCCACCTACCAGAGACTGGTGCTCCGGGTCCACATGCTGCTTACACTGTCAGATCAGGCGAGCAGATCTGGGAAGGACCTTACATCTCTCAGGCTTTTCCTCTGCCTTCTTTTTGGCTTATCTGCTGCACACATGCACAACACTTAAAGTGGAAAAATCATGTTTTTGGGTGACCTGGACCAACATCAGCAGCTGCTGTTGTATCAAATTTCTGGTTAGCCCAAGAGAGCATCAAGGATGATACTAATCCTTGCCCTAAAGCCCAGATGCTCCAGAAAGGCTGTAGGTGCCCTGCTTCCCTCCCCTGGCTTTGGCTGTAACTGTTCTCAGTGAATCACCTTGTCCTAGAATCAGCTGCAATAAAACATATGTTTTATAGCCTCAGCCTGAGCACGTCAACAAATTCCACCCGCTCTTCTGGAGAAAAAAATTCAGATCAGATTGCTGCTGCAGAGAAGACAGATCCAGAAAGATGGAATCCAGCTCCTTCTGGACAATGTCAGCATGTGTATCCAGTGCGCTCTGTGCAGTACATAATGCAAGCCAGGAATGCTTTGCTTATGCTTAAAAACACTGTCCAGGGCCTGCCAGCCTTTGAGAAGCCCTCAGAGCTAGCAGAGGGAAAAAAAAAAAAAAAAAAAAAAAAAAAACAAAACCCAAACCAACAACTGCTAGTACAGGAGTCTTAGGTTTCCTCTGCATTTGAGATCAGAAAGCAGGAGTGAAGGCCCCTGCAGAGGACAGCTCTCAGGCCAGTACTGCAAGCTTGCATGGCCAACCAGACAAATGAAGAACAGCCCCACAGGTGTGACAGATTTAGAAATCACAGTGGACCAGATTTGGGCTGGATGAGCCTGTCAAAAGTGATGTGTTTTTTCAGGTGTTTTCCATGCCACTCAGTGTGTAGTGTCTCAGACCACATCAAGGTCCAGGCTGAGAAGGAGTAGGTCAGGGGTTTAGAAAGGCCAGAGGAGATGGGAGTCCTTGTCCCTACAGATCAGATACTAACAGGAAAAGAGCAGGTACTACCTGAAAAACAGTTGTGTAGGTAGGCAGCTGCCCAGGCAAGTGGCTGGGTCTGCCACTGCCGGACCTGTGTTCTCATCCTGGCTTTAACATCCATCGCATAACACTGGGCAAGGCACTTGGCCTGTCTTACCTACTAGGCACTAAAATTGCCCGGAACAAATCGTTCCTAGGATATGCAACCTTGACCTTGCCAGGGTTCAAGGCCCACCTCTTAGCTCTGACACACTAACCAGGTAGAGCAACCTCTTCTGCTAGGAAAAGGCAATATTGGTGGATGCCCAACAGCAGTAGGGTTAAAACAGTTCTCCACCATTTTGCCATCCTGTTCTCACTCTCTGTTCCAGGCCAAGGTCCGCCTTGTGTCCCTCCCCTCACCACCTCCCTGTGCTGTTTGCAGTGCCCCGAGTGGTGACGCAATGGCTGTTTCACTGCTGGCCTAATTAAACACCAATATACATTCATTCCTGTAAGTATAGGCTTAGGTGAATAATGCATTTGCTCCAAATTACAAAGTAGCAGCTATTGTGAATGTTTCCAGCACTATGGAAACCCTGTATTTCAAGCGTTACGATGGGCAAATAATGGAGAAGACCCCACAATACAGCAAACCACGAGAGTTGGTGAGAGGGGAGCAGGAGGTGCCTGGCCAGAGACCGCAGGAACATGTACAGGCTCCAAAGCTCTGAAAGGTCTTGGCATGAAGATGGCTAAGTCCAGCTACTGTAGCAAAGCTTGTGACTATCACTCCAAGGCATACTGTTGGCTGATCTTGTCTCCACAAGAGCAACATTCATTTCTCATGTGATGCCCTCTGGTTAAAGGAAGGGGATGGACTGTTTCTTGCAAGACAGAGATACATTAGATCTTAACAAGACATGAGGTAAAGAAAAATGGGAGCAGGAACAAACAAGGTGCTCTGCAAAACATGCACACTGACCCTGCTGCACATGCCCTGCTTGGGCCAAGAAAAAGCAAAGGCGCATGAAGCTCCCCTGGTTCTCACTGCTATCTATCACAACTCCAGCCCACAGCGCTCCAAGGGAAGGGCCAAACTGCCAGATCTAATCCACAGAATGATCCTAACCAGCCATCACCCTTTCTACCATGGCCTCACACAAAACAGAGGACTGCTACTGAGGCAGCTTATGAAGCTTTGGGGTAAGACAACTTCTGCACACAGCAGGACCTCAGGCCTGCCCAGCACCACCATATCCCACCACCACCATACCCTAGAATCAGCATCTGGCCCCATCACTGAACTAAATGATAGTCAAGAGTAACGATAGGAAATTTCTTTGGGATCCTACAGAACTGAGATTCTCAAAACACGTCAGGGAAAACAGCAGCATCATTAGGAGCTTGGAGCCTCCTGCCCCGAAGAGAAGGACTATACTCATCTGGGTTTACGCACTCGCCCATCTTGACTACGTATCAAAGCATGCACACTTACACACAGGCCTGAAGATGTGCAAACGTAAGATCTCAAGACAGTGCTGCAGTGGGCATCTGGAGTCTTTGCTCGAGACCCATGGAAGAAGGCAAGGACAACCAGGAGACAGTGCTTCCACATGTTTATAAATCATAAATACAAGTATAACACCCTGCCCACAACAATGGGGCAGGGCAGAAGGAAAGGGAGTCCCAAAGGTTGCTGAGAAAGTGCTGCCTTGTACTTGTCAGCTAGAGGGTACAAGACAGCTGGATTTATGCTGATGTGTCAAACAGCTTCTCAATCATCTCGCCTACCTGGTCAACCTGGTATTTGATGTACTTCTCAGGGTTCTTGGTGAAGGGCACGTTGCCGTATCTGCAAAGTGAGACAACCCCTGGGTGACAAGCAGTAGAAACTGAGCAGGAGACACCCTCTGCCTCACATTCTCCATATGGAGAAAGACTGCTCCCACCTATATCCCTCGTCTGCCAGAGAAAACAGCTCCACTCCAGCACATCCCACTTGAACCTCACAGGGTATCTGGTAGGGAGCAAGTGACCTAGTTACAGTGGGTCTCATGAGGTTTACGCAAACACCCCAGGGTGGCTCAGAACACCGTGCTAGCTAGAGCACCCATTTCACATCGAATGAGAATGAAGGTGATTGCAGATACCCACAACTAGTTGAGAGCAGCTTGGGATGTTCTAGTGTGAGATACAGGGCTGCAGGAAAGTGCCTCAGCTCTGCCTGGCTACTCTGGGCCCCAAAGACCTCAGTGAATGTTGCAAAGGGGTGTCACCTGTTCAAGAAGGCACCATAGGTCTCTTTTACAATTGTTTTCTGCGCCCGGCGGATTTTGTCCCGTTGCTCCACATCTGGGATGGCCCAGGCCTTCTGGATCTTACACAGCTCCTCCAGCCCATCGTTAAAACCCTGTTCAAAATGGAACACAGTGAACATCCTCTCCCGTAGTCAAGGCTCTCTACTGAGTCTGATGGTCTTTCCCTCCACTGCTGACTACCATTAGACAGACCTTTGGTCTAACCCTGTTAGACTGTACTGACCACCAAGGGGATGTTCTTCTGCCATTCAAGGCCTCCTTACCTTAAAGCGCTCCTTTATCATCTGCCTCTCCTTATCCTTAAGCTGCAACAAGGAGGGAAAGGATTTCACTTAAGATTACAGAAATAAATTTCAAGATCGCCATTTGCTCTCCAAATCCCCATCCAACCTAAGTGATACCTCCCTACCTGCTTGGACCAAATTGCCTCTCCTAAAGCAGGAATGAGAGAAAGCTGCAGTGAGCAGCACATCCTACATTCAGTGACTGGCTTTCATCTGAAGTAGATTTAAAGAGAGTAATTTTCCGCCAGAACAGACGTAAAAATAGACTTCTTTATGCTTTGAGCCCTTTCTAAGGGAAGGGCTCAGGATTTTGCAAACCCAAAATAGCAGCATTTATTCAGGTAAAAAGATGAGAATGGAGGCAGAGATGAAAAGACTTGCATGAATCTGGGGCAGGGGAGATTAGAAGTCGATGCTGCTCTGTCTTGTTCCAGCCACAGTATTTACTCTGCAGAGCAATACTGGTATGAGATAGAGAAGATCTCTGAGGATTTCTAAATACAAGCAGCAGGATAATTCTGGCAATTTCTATCATCTCAAAAACATCCTTGTCTATCTTCTCACCTTCACACCTGGTTGAAAGACAGGCAGATTTCTCTCCAAAATGTAATCTGTCACCTTCAACCAGCTGCATTGGAAATGAATCAGGAAAGAGGCAAAGAGAAGGAGTTAGTCACCAGAACACCTGTGTCCTCGCCCACAACCCAAAGGCCACTGCAGACACCACACCTGTCCACAGCAACCACTCTCCCAGTTATATCAGTCACTTGGGAACCATGATACTGGCTGTCCTGTTTTAGGCTAATCCCTCCCACCACTCCAGCAGCACTGACCATGAATCTCCCAAGGAGCTCTCAAACTGCAACAAAGGCAAAGGGAAGAGCACAGGATGCCACCAGACCTGCGCTGGTAAGTCTGGATCTGCTGTTCAATGAGCTCCCGGTAAGATCTCTCTGCTGTCTTCTGTGTCACAGCCACCAACTGGATCAGCTCAGACCTGAAAGAAGAACAGAAAACCTGAGGAGGCACAAGAGCCAACTGTTCTCAGGGCTGCTAGCAGGATGGCCACATTTCAAGCCCTATCAACAAGATCTTTTGCACCCTTTACAATAAAGGGGACCTTGAAAAGCACAAGCCAGGAAACAGAAGCTACTCCAAGCAACTTTCCAAAGCCGTGCCCTCCTGGGATCAAAGGATTCTCTGCAACCTAAGGCATCTCTGCCGCTTTTATCTTCCACCCTCACGTAACGTAACATTTATAGTAGGGCAAAGGCTTCAAAAGGGCTGCTTCAAGAATAGAAGAAAGCAGAGAAGAGACAGGCCAGCAAATAAACATACTCTGTATCAGAGCCACACTCCAAAAGAGTGCTTACTGTGATAAGAATCTGGCCGGACTTCAGGAAAATTTGCCTGGATACACACTTACTTCTCCAGAGATTTCAGGATGTAGTTGTAGTTGTTATGCAGAAAAATGGCACTCAAAGCTGGGTCTTCATAAACCTTGGATTTACTAAGAAGGTTAAGCTGCAAGTTCCCCAGCACTTTGCCTTAAACAGGAAAAACACATGACAGAAGATTTGCACTTAGATTTGTCATTACTGGCAACCCTAACTGAGTGCCCTGTAGTACTGTGGCACTCTAGTATCACCCTGAAGTATTGCTGAACTGACAAAGAAACAGCGCATAATCCCAATGGCACATACAAATGAAAGTATAGTCATGGGTATTTAAAAAGCTTACAAGCCCTACGCAGATTTTTCCTCATCAGGTAACCAAAACCTCCCTGTGAATCAGTTCTCAATCTGTTGCAGTAAAGGCACAAGTCCCAGGTCCAACATGGGTGATCAGACTCAGCCCGAGTACACCACAGAGTGGGGTCTCCAAGAAGTTGAGGGACCTGACCACTGTCGTAACAGATCATCACAAGGAGTGATGCCATGAACTCCTGTGACCATCCCACTACTGAATACAGGATTTTTTTTTTAAAAAAAAACAGAGCCACTTCAGCAGTGGGGAACCCTTACCAGGTTGAAAGCACAAAGTGCAGTGTGAAGATGGCTTGTGCCAGCTGACGATAACAGTTCTGCAGCACAGGGAACTGCTGCACTGTGCTTTGTCCTGTCTAATTGTAACGGTCCCAAGTTTCCAGTCCAGCCTTTTTTCCTGCATCCTTCCCACCAGATTCCAACTCAATCATGGCCAGTAGGAGACACAGCTTGTGCTCTTCAGCCAAGAACATGCCAAGTAAAGAACAGCTGATGGAGCAGAAAGGGGAAGGTGTGCACAATACTCACAGATATAGGTGCTCAATAGCCGTCTGCTGAACTCTGAACTATAGCTACTAGCTGAAGAGCTGGTCTCTGAAAAGAAAAGAGCCTTATACCAGTTAAAATGCCATGGAGAAGGGGAGTATATCTGTGGTCAGCCTGTCTTTATTCTAACAAGCTACTTCCTTGTTGCTATGGATTTAGTGCAGAGCTCCTGTCAACAGCAAAATTAGCTCCCTCCTTCAATGCTGATTGTCAGCAGATTATCCAGGGTGAGGGTGGAAAAGCTCTGCACCCCATGATCCTTTATCTGCCTCGAGTGCTGGATACTCCAGCAGAAATCTCTCCCTTCCTTCCTACAGCTCAGAGGATATCCTCTTGATCAGAAATTGAGCCATTAAACACATCCTCCCCATCATTCTGTCCCACCTGAAAAGGGCTTTTTAAAGCACTAGAAAACTGCAATTAGAAAACAGATGAGCTGAAGCTGTTGGCTGCAGGCACACAACAGTAATTGAAACAAGCTGAAGGGCTCTGGAAAGTTTCAGCCACCCCCATGGTTACTGATAGGGGCCTGCCCTGATCAGCACAAGGGACTGTGCCAGCACAGGAGCCTGCCCACGCAAGCAATGACTTTCGGCTGGCACAGGTTCCTCTGTCTGTGTGTGAGAGATGGCTTCCTGCCCTCAAGGGCATGTGGCCTTGGGTCCCACAGGACACACAGGGCAGATATCCCCTCCTTCCCTTCCAAGGAATTAGGCAGCTAGGCCTAGTTTGGGTGGTCCAAGTTCATAAGCACCCCATGGGAAGACTGAGGCTCCTGTTGCTAGGAGTTGGACCATAAAGAGCTGAGCACACATAGCACAAGGTGTGATACCAGCTGGGCCAATTTGCTATGTGTGCCAAACAGATTCAATGCCATGACAGTGTCTTCAGCCTGTTTCAGCTCACAGGGCATCCCTGATTGTCTACAGGTGACAAGCCCTCCCTATTTTCTCCAGACCACTGGCAAGAGTTACTTACCCTTTTTACTTCTCAATTATGTGTTGGTTTATTTACCACTCATACAGGATAAAGGATTAACATACATCACCAGAGTCCAAGGCAATATGAACAGGTACATGTAGGTAAGTTTGCTTACCTCTGGGATCTAAAGGAATATTGTATGTGTCCCCAAGAACTACAAAGATTAAGGCAGAGCAGAGAGAAAAGGGGAGGGAGGAGAGAAAGAAATGCAAAGTGCAAAAAGACAGGTTAGAGACCACCATCCCTTCAAGAACAAAGCAGATATTAACACAGAGCAGCCACACAGAAAAGCAGGCAGGAGTCCCTCCAAGGCCACGGATGGAGCTGGAGATGATGTAGAAAAGGCCAGGTCTATAACCTCCTTCCCCTGCTAGAGACATTCACATGACATTGTTTATATACAGCAAGATGCCTCACTCCATGTCAGTTCAAACCTGCTTTCAAGACAAGGAAAAGCCTCCCCTTGCTTCACAGCAGCAGTTCAGCTGCTCCTTGAAATGAGCAACACAGCCCCCTGCACCTTTCTGGTGCCTTAGCATCTCCTCATGGCAATACAGGGCCTACAGAGCCTACATGGAAACTGCTCAGCAGGCAGCAAGTGACTGGTTGGACCCACTGCGTTCATCTGCTCTGCTTTTGTTGCCACTTGAGGGGAACATTGCAGAGAAAGACGTGTGGATTTCCCACCTAATCACTTGGGATAGCTACAAGAATTATCTAACCTAACTCTAGACATCCACATCTGACCTAGTGACCAGAAGCTGCCATGGGGGCAATTCGGCATCCGAAAGCAGATGCCTCTACTGGTCAGAAGTGACTCTCCCCCTGAGCTCTGCTGATATAATCACCTCTGGTCGGATGATGTTTGGTCTAGGGTGACATTAGACCCATGGCTCCACAGAAACCACAGCTCAGTCAATATTCAGCATCCAGTGCATAACTCAGAATGAGACATAATGCAACAAACAGCTTTGCCCTGTATCCGTGTCCTGTGCTGAACCAGGCTTTTGGAAGGAGCAACAGAGCTGTTTCTGCATGAGAAACCACCACTGGCACAGAGCAGGGAGCGTCTGGCATCCGATGGTCCCGAAGGCCAAACTGCAGATGGAGAGAGTAGGATTTACAATACTAGGACTGTGGGTCACCTCATACATGGCTCAGAGGTACTAAATGTCAGCCTAAGTTACCAGATCAGTTATAATTACACTGACCTCACACTTAAATAATTGAGCAGACTACAAAGAGGCATTTTTCCCCCTCAAGCTGTCTTTACCCAGCCAGATCCCTCTATACCTGATGGGACAATTAGCCACAAGAGAAAATGGCAAGACCACGTCCCTGACATTTTGTTATATGACCAATACAAAAAGAAAGCCTACACTACCTTTTTAATCAGCCCCTATGACAGACTTCTGTTGCATGACAGCAGTTCAAGTCTTTGAAATGGTAGTGCTGGCCTCACCATTCAGGTAAGCACATCGGAAATGGTCCATTTCCCTAAGAGAAAATTCAGATTCTCTCTTTGGCCAAGGAGAGTCGAGGCCACAGTGGCTCTGAGCACACTGAGCTTGCAGGTGGAGAGCACACGTGGCAGCTGCTAGAGATGTGGCAAGAGGCAGAGACGCATTCTAGTTAGCCCACAGCTGGCCAAGTTTTCCAAGCAGAAAGTGCATTTAGAAGTCTTGAGGCAGCTGTGAGCTTCCCCCTTCCCTGGCTCCTAAGGCACTCCCCTAGCTCTCTCCAAATGCCAGCCTCCTTGCCCACTCAGGCCTCCTTGCCCCCTGAATCTCAGGCTCTCCAACTTGCTTTATTCCAGCCTCTCTAGGTGAAAGCATAAGATCTACCAAGGCTGAGGGTTTACTACAGAGGTGGGAGCTGCTGCTCTGCACAGCACCAAGAAATCATGCTGCAGCCGATGTGCAGGAGCAGTATCCTGGTACATTAGGCAGCAGGTCTGAGCTTCTGATCCATTTATATCTCTCTGGAACTAGTTTCTTTGGCATCCTGGGGAGCCCAGCTAGAACTGGTCACTCTGTTAAGGCATATGGCACATGAACAGCTCATGAGTCACAGCTGGACCATGGCTGGATGCTGAGGAGAATATTCTTGCTACTCTGAATAGAGGATGTGGCAGGGAGAGAAGGCAATTCATCACCACACAGCCTAATTACAGGTAACTCATCTGGACCAGCCATCCTCACTCCCACACTGAGACTGGACCAATCCTCCATGACTGTTTTGAGGTTAAATGGCTGAGGCACCCTCTCTTGACACTACAGTGCACATTAGCAACAAACACCATCCACAGAGTACCTGGTGGGAGCAAGCCTGGCAGGCCAGCAGAGAAACTCTGCACCCCTTGGCGATCTCCAGGTAACCATCTACGTGGTCATGGCAGATTGGAGGGCAAGACAAACCACAAGGCAAAGGACAGGAGGAGAACAGGCTCACAGTGCGTGTTGAAGTTTGATCTTTTTACGGAAAACCTTCAGACAATTTGGGGAAGGAACTGCATGCCCAAACAAGCCCCATGCATGTACCTTGAGATGCCAGCATGGCACCTGCTGTCTCCTGGAAATCCAACAACTGCTGTAGGAAGAGAATGGCCTAGAAGAGACAGGGAGAAGTTAGCAGCAACTGGCACTGGGTCTCCTACGCTCTGCTAATAAGGACTATGAAGGATCACGTGTCCCACCATATCCAAAAGCCTTCAAGAAATAAACCACAACACTCCCTTGAGATGTTTGGTTTTACTCACACAGTCACATCACAGCTTAGCGAGGGTAACTAGCTACTGTCTTAGTGCAGGCCAGTTAATCTCCCTTTCAATACCAATACACCTTAATTTAAGGCAAGAAATTTCCCTACTGCTCTTGTCAAAACCAGCCTCTGAAGAGTGGATTTTAAAGAAGGGGTAGTTCAAACCATTCTCACATACATTGCTGGTGAGCTCGTGAACTGTCCCGTCTTTTGGCATGTTATATTCCTTGTCTGGATCATTCTAAGGAAGTAACGAAAACACACATAAAGCAAGTGTGTAAGAAGGAGAAGAAAAAACAACCAAACAAAACCCCCTCCCGCGTGTAAAATAACTACTGCAAGTGAGTGCAGGCTTGTTTACACAGCCTCTCTCAGTATCCTCAGTCCCAGCACTCACAGTGCCATCTTCTGGCACTCAGAAACCACAGCTCCTAAGTACCAGCCACCAGCTGCTCAGGACCACGGGGGCTTTGCTCTGCGTGTCACCATCGGAAGTTCCGTTTGCTGGCTGGGCAGTGTATTCACTGACCCCAACCTTATGCTGACAGAGTTTAAAGTGAGTCCAGCAAAACTTTTTACACTCAGCAATTTTCCTTTCTTTTTTAAAATAGGATTAAAGTCTCAGACATTGACTTAACATCTGCAGAGGCCTGGAAGTCCATGTCAACTGATCTGTAGGATGCCTGTTGAGGGTCTTAGGCAAAGCCCTCTGTTTAATTATAAGCACATTGGAAGCCAGGGGCACAAAGCAAGGATTTTCCTCCTGGATTTCAAATCAGTATCCAGCAAGCATAGCCCTGCTTCAGAGTCAGAAAAAAACATGGTCTTGTTGAAAGCAGGAAGCTGAACTAGGGGCTCTGCTCACAAAAACCCTCTTCCAAACCAGCTGGCCTTGCTAGAGAGAACAGTGAGGGGAATCCTACCTTAATGTTGTCTGCAAACTCTTCCAGTGCCTTTGCACCAGTGGTCTCCATTGAAGTGATCAGCCCTGGCAGTTTGTTCTTTGTGCCTGCTGCGGTTCCCTGGAACAGTCCCATAACAGATCAGAGAAAGTGAATAATCTCTCTCATTTGGCACCTACCACCCACCCCAGCATCTCACTCTTTCCCCCATGCCAGGAGATTATTTACAGCATCATCAACAGTGAGTGAAATCCTGCATTCTTCAGACAGCCAGCAAGGGAAAATGCTGTGCCCCCTCTGCAGTACCCAATACAGAAGGCTGGTATATCACAGTCATGAGCTTCAGCTGGAGGCAGATGAAGAGAAGCCTTGCTAAACCTGGATGCCATTATTTGTTACCTGTAAAACCTGTGCAGGCACCTGCTAGACTTCTCAGAGCAGCTGATCTTCCAGGTATCAACAAGCATCATCTAAACTGAGCTCAACATTGTCAGAGATAAAACACCTCAGAGGGCATGGGTACAGCAGAATAACCCAGACAGTCCATCACCAGGTCATCACTTCAACTGGAGAGAACTGCTGCTGAGAGAAATAGGCTGGCCCAGCATCCCAGGAGGAAGCATGCTGCACATGTCGCTCCCAGTCCATGCTGGAAGACAGTCAGCATGCCTTCAAAGCTACTGTTACCACTGCTTTCAACTAAGTGTTCCAGACAGCCTGAGCCATAGGACCCTCTCTAACTCCATCACGCTTACCTGCAAGACCTGATCAAACTCTGGCTTCATCTGCTTGAGGTGCTTGAGGACAGGGAAGATGGTGAGCACAGCCGAATAGTCGTGTCGTATGATGGCTTTCCGGGCTGCTGAGACAATGTTATCCCCCTCCATGATCAAGTTATCTAATGATTCCTGCAACAAAGCCAGACAGTCAGAAAGAAGCAGTGTGACTTTTGCTCAGGTAGCATAATACGGGATCAGGACACCTGTTAAGGATGGCAATTTAGCTGACAGGTCATCAGTGATACCCCACATGGCAAGGGGAGCGACTCGGAGCACATGTTCTCCAGGGTCACTGCCTCAGTTTACTGAACAGTTTCCGGAGGACAACCCTAGCAGAGGTGGTGCTCTTGGACACCCACAGTAGGTGGTTGAGACCATGTCCTCACAATGAAGAGGAAGGGAAAAAGAATTTGTGTAGATCCTTCACAAGAGCAGCCAAGATGAAAGACACAACTGACCTGGATGAGGGAATCAAAGGTCTTCTTCTGGTGGTGCTCTGGGACGATTTCTGTCAGGAGCTGGTATTCACTCTGGGCCAGTTTGACAAAGGCACTAACACAGTGGATGTACGCATCTATCTCGATGTCGAACACGTCATCTCTGCCTGTGGAGGCAAGATGGCTTTAAGAGACAGCCAAATTCACACTGAGCTTCCAGCAGCTCTGCTCACTCCAAGGCCTTGGTTTACACAAAGAGCACAGGGTTCTTCTGGAACAGGCAATACTGCCTTTGCACCCATTCTGGCACAAGACCATGATCTATATTCTCACCAGGCCTGCCCCCGGGTTTATGCATGGAAAGCTGTGCATATCCACAGGAGGCACACAAAGCCATCAGCAGTTTGGCAAACGGGCACATCAGGACATCACCAGCAATTTCCAGCATCATGACAGGAGGTATGGTTGGAGCTCTTTATTTCTGGGACAAAGCTCAAATTTAATCAAGGGCTTGAACAAACAGTACTAAAATAGGTAAAGCTTGAGGTGAATTATTCAACATCTATGGTTGTATTTTTAGAATTCCTTATCTCCGTCTGTCATGCAGATGAAGGTCTGCCATTTTGCATCAACATTTCTGGGAAATCAAGGCTCTCCTGGAAGGCAGCCTCTTCCCACAGGTAGTAACCAAAAATGAAAAACAGGCGGATGAACATTTAAATCCTGTAAAGCAGGCATATCAGCACTGTTAGGTATCTGCCACACAGTGCTGTATACAAATGCAAAGATTCAAGTGCTGGTATTGAGTGTGTCAGACAGATCCAGCAAGAAACCCACCTGGTAGGCATGAGAAGTGCTGGCAAGATGTAAGGGCACACACTAACTCATGCCAACCACTAGCTGGATGCATCAGCAGGATGGACACAAATGGACTCGCATCCTGCATTATTCAGAGCCTGGCAGTAACCGCCACAGAGCAACAAAAATAGGCACAGAGAGGCCTTCTCTAAGCTATGGGCTGCTGCTGCTTTCCTCTTCCCAGCAGGATCTGCAACTTTTGATGCAGAAAGAACAAATGCTTCCCTACACTCACAGGCCCCTCAGGATGACCTTTTAAAAGTTACAGTCAGCAGGTGACACACAAACATGTCTCAGGATTTTAAAAGCACGGCCTGCAGTGGCAAGAGGCCCATCGTATTACATGCCACATGTGATCCCTCCCCTGCTCACTTCATTTCAGAACCAAACAAGCCAGCAGCTGCCAACAGGAAACAGCCCCTCAGCATGGTGGCTGCCAGTCTTTGCTTTGACAAAGCTGGGGTCCCCTGTTTGAGGGCGTGCGGTGTGTGTGATTAGTAGGAGTGAATTCTATTGAGAAGAGCCAGAGCTTCATAGCCAGAGAAGGCCCATGCTCCAGGACTGCCCACACAAATAAACAGCCACTGGCCACAAAACTACTGTGAAACATGCTAAAAAGAAGGGATGTTAGCCAGCTTGTTATGAAGTGACAACGTGGTACTTACCAGCAGCTGGCCCATGCTTGTCGCTCAGGGTATCGGAAAGGTGTTTAACTCGTAAATCATGCTCATGACCTAGTGAGATGTCAGCCGGCACAAACAGAAGGCGCAATTTATCCAGGGTGGTTACAGCATGGATGCTCACACTGGCTGGAAGCCACTTCAAGCTTGGCTTATTTGGTCTGATGGACACTTTTCTACGTAATCCTGGGAATGCTACCTAACCAAATCCCTTTGTTGGGTTATGTAGCAGTTGCAGCCTTTCGAAACCTGATGAGAAGTGTGAACAAATCATTTTGCTGTGCCACAGCTGTCCCTTGGAACTCTTGGCATAAGCTCTGAATGGGACAGCAGGTACCAGAAGACCAGTTTGTACCTACAATCATTACAAGTCCAAACTCAAAGCCCTTCTCCAGCTCAACACTGTTGAATTTTTTTCTCCTGTAACTGATGACAGTTGCCATCTAGGATTCAGCAGACTACAATATAGGCACTGAGGAGATCTACATCAGATGAAGATGTAGGAGGAGGTGAAAAGGTCTCACAGACACTTTGAAGCAAGTGACCTCTCTTCTTCCCTACCTGGAACAACCTCTCTGAGCAGAGGAGATCGGAATACAGGAGGAGATCCCGATCGTTTAGGCAGGTATTCAACGGGAAGATGTACAGGCAGTGGCGCATTGGGCTAGCTGTGTTCTGACACTTCTGCATCAGGTTTGGAAAGGTCACTAGGAAATTGAAGGTCTCGAAGTCCAGGCAAAAGGAAAAAAGAGCAGAAACACCAAAGGCAGATGTCACCAGAGCAGAACAGAGCTTCCATTAGCCCAGGTGGCTGTGGTAGATTGACTGCTTTAAGGCAAGATTCCTTTATCTGCGCTCATGTCTACAGATGCTTCGAAACTCAGACACTCAGTTCAGAGAACTGCTTTGGGCCTCCAGCGTCTCCCTGGTTCCCCAAGGACTGCTCTATCTGCTGCTGTCCACCGAGCACTGGGCTAATGGAAGCCCCTCCTGGAAAAGCAAGGCTGATACACAGAGAAGCTCAAGGGTGAAGTAGCTAGAGCTGTGATTACCTTCCATAGGAATGAGGTTAGAGGCCCCCTTTTTCCCATCTAGACCATGCTGAGAGTACTGTTTCAGAAGGTTCTGAGCCTTCCGGATCGTGCCTGTCACCAGAGCCAGAGAGAAGAGACAAGAAGACCTAGAAAATGAGCGAAAGAAAACAAAACCAGAACACCAGCCCTCCACCAGCAATAGTCACCATGTCCCAGCAAGAGGACACTGGGCATTGATGAGCATGCTCAGTACAGGAACGCAAACCCCAAACTGATGTCCAAGCGTGCCAATGCAAGGGCACTTCCAGAATGTTTTCCTTCTTTGAGAAGGAGCACAAATTCCAATCAACGCTACGGAATCAGGGAGCATTCAAGTCAGTTTGGTGAGGTGATATGGCTGGGTGAGAAGATGTAACCAGAGATGGAGAACAACAAGACATCCTTCCCTGTAATGATTTTATTTAAGCTAGTATGCTGCATCCAAGCATGGAAGGCTTATTGCCTTCCCTGAGCCATGGAAGCAGGGCTTTGTGGTATGCCTAATCTTATTGCTAGCCAGCAATACACTGCCTGCTCCCAGAGCCACAATTCCAGCTCTTTGGCTAGATCCGCAGGAAAAGGTGCCCTTTCTGAGGGGTATTTTCTGAGCATGCTCAATATAGATCCATCAGGAGCCCAGGAGCCAAGACAAGGAATAATCTCTGGCTTTACAGGAAGCAATAAAAGGGTGATAACCTCAGGGCTCAAGAGAGCAATTGCAGCAGCAATTTCCATTACAGGAATAACAGATGGATTTTGCCCACCCACATCTAGCTCTCATTAAAGGCACCCTAATCTCTAAGACAATTCTCTTCTAAGGAACTGCAAATCACTTAAAACCATGGGGGGGAAAAAAAAACAACACTCAAGTTAAAAGAATTATACTTAACAAACAAAAAAACAGACAGAACTGAACAAAAGCTGATACCGGATATGCAGCTAGAAAGCACAAAACAAAGGATTAATGTGACAACCAAAAACTAAGCACTGTTTCCATGTTAAAAAAGTTAGTGGTTATGCAACAAGCTACAACGATCACAAGCACATGGACACTTCCCACAGCAGAGCCCTGATGCTGCCTGCGCAACAGAGAAAGGAAAGTTTTGGGAAGGTACAAGGAGTTTCTATAAGAGACCCAGATGAAACAGAACTGGATTGAGTAAACAAAAAAGGATGCAAGTAAAAGCAATGCAGCCAAAATGAGGAATTGTTCTTCTGCTTAAAAGTAATACTTCAAAACATGCACAAACCCTGACTTCCACCAGCAATGCTGTCAGCTACAGCACAGCCTGGAAATGAGTGCTGCCTGTCCATATGCTGAGGACTGCTATCCTGAGGGGCAGTCCAAGTGTACACTGCAGAACAGCAACCTGGTGTTGGGGAAGAGCTTCACCCCACAAAGGAAAATAGGGCAGGGAAAAGGAAATATCGGGTCCCCAGGCAGTGCATCTCTAATGGGAAAAGACAAGAATGCTTTTTGGAGAGAGATTCTCATTAAACTACCAAGTTGCCTTAGCCTGCTTCACTTATTAAATAGCAGAACATGGATCTTCAAGCAAGATATTTCACTGGCAAGTTTCCTTCTGTCAGTTCAAAGTGTTCTTAACCACTTGGGGCGGGGGAAGCCCTTAAGGCACATTCATCTGGCAGGAAACTTCCCCTCTAGACCCACAGCTTGGAAGGTGGGAAGACTCACAACCATGGTGTGCTGATGCATTTGCTCCTAGTTCCTATCAAGTGACAAAACAGGAGAGCTATGCGACTTCTTCCAGGCTTCCTGATGCTTTTCACACCCAGCACTCCCACTTAATCTTAGCTGCTTTTGGAAGCCTTAAGAGCTAACCTTGAGAGCTTGGCTACAACAGCAAATGCTTCCAAGGAAAGCAACAGCCATGAGCAGGGCCACAGCAAGCTCTGCAGATGTGCACTAAGCCCTTCATTACTGCTGTCACCATCGCCCAGCTGATGCCCAGCAACTTGACCCACAGACTGTTCATCTACCAGGTTTCTTTCACCTTTCCCATTTGCTTTTAAACATAAAGTAAATTGGTTTGAAAACCTGAAAACCAAGCAGACAGGACAACTGCTACTGCTGTCAACAGGATCTCATTTCACAGGAATGCGGTGTACCTCTCCACAGCCCAGCCCTGCCGATTTCTTCTCCGACCAGAGCTGCAACGTCTCTGCTGCATTTTATTTGCATAAGCACAATTACCTGTGTTTACACTGACACACTCCAAGTGTTTACCGGCATCACTTCAGTGCTGCTGTATCCCTGGTACTTAGCACTGTAATTAGGCTTTAATGGATTCCAGTGGAAACCAAATGCTTTTGTTCCACGATTGTTTTCCCCTATTAGGCAGCTTGCAAACCAAATGGGATGACATTTCAGCTACTAATGAAAGTATCTCATTCGAGCTAGGCAGTGATCAATATGGGCAGCAGGAACGGGCTCTTTATTCTGCCACACAAAGACTCCACAGCCTTCTCTGAAGCAGCACCTCATTGTTAGGCAAATTGGAGCAGTAAGCTAGCAGGAAAAGGGCTCACCTGCAGCTTGACAAGAGCCAAAAAAATCTCCTGACACTTTTGCTCCTGTAGCCTGATTCTTAAATAAAGTGGTTTTAAGGCACGTATGAGGCACAGTTTTCCAATTCATTGTTGTTCTGTTTCCCTCTTCCACTAGCCAGCTTTCTAACTAAAAAGGAGAACGTATCCTCTTCTCTTGAGCACTGACAGCAGGAGTCTGTACAAAACTGGATGAAGCTCTCTGGCTTTTCTGTGTAAGAAACCAGGCTGAGTGCCCCTAATGGTTTCTTATGGCCTTATCCTTCACAAGCTTCTGACAATCCAGAGAGCTTTGAGGTACCTGCTCCTTTCAAGCCAACAGAAGAGCACTGGGTCTAGAGGCATCACGGAAAAGAGGAACTGCCTTAATATTTTATGGACGGATGTTTGCAACAGAAGATTTGGGGATCTGAATACACTTGTACCCTGAGACAGACGGCTAACATTTCAAGCAGAAAACTGCTTAAAAAAGCCTACAGAGTTCTCTATCAGTCCAACTTGCTTTGGCAAGTTTCAGTCAACAGGAGATGATGCTGCTTTAAAAGTATCTCTAGCACTTACAGATTTGCAACTGCATGTTGTAATGATGGGAGGAAGGACAAGGTACACCAACAAATGAAACAGTTATGGAGACAAGGGTGCTCAGAAACAATACACAGATATGGTGTATATATTCCCCAGAATCCAACCTAGTGCCTGGGGATTTCTGCCTTGTTGCCCTGTCCCCAAAACCTCACCTTCTCTTCAGTTACTACTACCCTTGCACTTTGCTTTGTAGGTAAAAACATTGTAGCACAGCAGATTTAGTTTGTTATTTATCCTTTGCAACAGATGAAGTGTTCATTGGGGTGTGCACTGGGATATTCTTCCTTGAGGATTAAGAAAATCAACTTACTTGTTGGAACAGTAAGAAACTCCTTGTATGAAATACAATTTGTGGGGGGACTTGATTTTACTTCCTGAAGCAATAGCACAGAAAAATGTCTTTGTCCACATTTGAATAAAGGCTAAAATCAGGAGAATCAAATGCCACCAGATAAATATTGCTACGGAGAAGGCCATGATGGCAGTGTGCAGAAGTTGTTAGACCTTCACCTTGGGAGCTGTCCTTGAAAGCTGATGGAACCGCAGAAAAACAGGCCAATCTCTGCTTGGAGACTATTTTTCTCCTCTCTATTTCATTTCACTTTTGCACAATTTAGTACCTATAAGAGATGGCTGGTGTATGAAGTTTTACCACTCCCGTCCTTCAACAGCTCCAGTCTGGTTCTCTCTCCTTATTCGTAGGAGATTGGAGATAAATTAGCTACTGCTTTTTCTTGAGATTGACAATACCCCAATAAATCATTCGACATACAGAGCTGAGAGTGTATGAAGGGGAGTGTAAGTGCATTCAGACTGTGCTCTGTGCCTGCTGCCAGGCACATCTCACAAACTCCCATTAAGCTGAGCAGGAAGAGGCCAAGATCTCCTAACAAATCTAGAGTTGAGACATAATGAAAAGTAATTTTGGATGCCCATGTGCATCGATATTGGAGGAGCCCTGTCTGTAGAGAACAGATGCTTGTGCTTTCCAGACATGTGGGCTCCTTTCTGTACTCTCTACGTGAGAATCCAAGATCTGAAGCTCATTAAAAAAAAAAAAAAAATTTTTTTTTTTTTTTTTTTTTTAAAAGTCTACCCATGAAAACATCTCTCCACCTCTGACTAACTTAGAGCATAGGGGAGACGTCTCTATTTGCCAGGTGGGTTGGAAACATTTACTGACCACTTCATAGCAATCAAAATCCAGGGATCTTCTCAGCGTCTGGCAGTAACTGCAAACTGCAGACCAAATCCTAAGCCAGGATCTGCTACTCGAGTTTCCCACGACTCCAGCAAACTTATGCCAAAAACTCTCAACTACAGATCCCCACCTGGCATCTTTCCAATAGAGCTACTGAACCACAGAAAAATAACTTTCACCTGCTAGAATCACCTTGTCAGGCAAGGGCCACTGTTCAGAAGCTCACCACAAATGACTGCTGTCATGCTTCGGAGCAGTGTTAAACATTGCTTTCTTTCAATCTGCAGTCCATTAATTCTCCTTGGCAGGAGGATATTGCCCTCTACAGGCCTTCTAATACTGGGGGCAAATTCTTAGGCAAGTAACTCACTCATGAACTCCAGAGGAAAGCCAAGCTCCGTGGAGCAAGACATCCCTTTGCCAGGCAAGCCTCTACCAACAGGGAAAAATTCTTTAAGACATGGATTCACTGCACTCACCAATTGTTTGGCACATCAGCTCTCAGGAACAGCTCTAGGGCACAGCAGCAGTGGCATAGATTTAAGAAAGCCCAGAGAAGCGATCTCTGGGTATCACAGCCTTCCTCAGGCAGACCTCCCTTTCCAAATATCCCAGGCACACCCTCTGCTTCAGCAAGGAGGGACCCAACAAAGCCTCTCTGCACGCAGAAGTGAAGAGCGAGCACCAGGGCTAGGACACGCACACATAGACACACATTACCTGGGATGAGGACTGCATTCACATCAAGGTTATAAAAATAAACACAACACGATTAAAATGGATATTTCTTTTCCTCCCTTACCCCATCCCATCCATTCCCCATCTCAGCCTGCATCTCAAGTTTTTTTTTTCCTGAATCTGGTAAAGCTACTTAGACAACATGGGAAAACTACTGGGGTGGGAGGGAGCACTTGCCAGGAAAACGCCACATTTTTCTGACTTTCATCACCATTAAAGGGGAGACAACGGGGTGCTGTGACACATGGAGGGATAACATCACTATGCTGCTGTGGAAGGTAAGTGCTGTCTTTTGCTGACTCTCCTTACGGCTGTGCTCCCACCAGGTGGCACATTTCAGAGAACGGGGAACTGCAGGACAAATTCGGCTCTGGCACGTCAGCTAGAGCAGCAGATGGGAGTGACCAGCCTCACCGGCTGCACAGAAAGCAGCAAAACTCCATTATGAGGAGGGGTCGAATAACCCACCAGTCACATTCCTATCTCTTTCAGAGATGGGCTGCAGCACAAGCTTTAATAACCTTTCCAAAGTTTGATTAGGACAACTTGGGATATCATGTCCACAGGCACCTACTTCCCATTTCAACTCCTGATGAGTTCTTGGCTTCCTAGTACAATAATCATTTACTCTAAACTAGCACTTAAATTGGCATGTTTTATCAGGTCTGAGTTTTCCATTTTGCAGTGGCACAGACTATCTTCTGCGTTCCAAGGCTGAGGATGTTCCCGTTGAGATGTTCCCAATCATATTCATTTATAGCCCTCTCAGGTCTCTTTTTACTGATGTCCTCGTTAATTTAAAAAGCCTCTTCTCTCCCTGTGCACAGGCACTCTCTCCTCCCTTTACATCCACCCAGAGAGCAGACCTGATGACTTGACAAATTGAGACAGAAAACAGCCATAACCTCAGTGCTGAATCCAGTGCAGAGAAGAGGTGCCTGTCTCCTAAATCCCACCCCTACTCCTACTCTGAAAGGATCTTTTAGGCCTAAAGGCTGGCTCAGCAGGGAGAAAGCCTGCACAAGTGTATTTGATACCCAGGCAAGATGATACACAGCACAGTCAACCCCCCCACTTCAGGGACTCACCTGGTCTCTTGATGGGCTTTTTGGTGGGGGTGTCCTTCCTTTTGTTCTGAATGGCAGGGGAGTATGGGACCCCTGAGGAGGAGCTGTTCTTACGGAAATGGTCTTTCAGACCCTTGATGGAGCGGTCCAGCTGGATAGATCGAATCTGGAAGTAAACAGTCATGAAATCTAGGAAGACAAGGTAGAAAGAGGATTATAAGCAAGCAGCAAACACTGTATAGTAAAACAAACCTTTCCTGAAACATGCTGTCCCAAGGACAACTTACTGGCATTGATGTGGGATCCCCGATAAGTGTTTTTCCCTATTTTAGGCATCTGGACATCTTTGGGAAGGGAACATCACTTTATGTTTGTATAGCACCTGGCACAAGAGGACCTGGCCAGAACCAAATTGCTAGTGTAACTGCACTAGGCATTAAATAGACCTGCACAGAGTTCTGCAGAGCCCCAGATGCAACCGTGCCAAACCCAGAAAGAAGCCAAAATACAAACAGACTTGATGGAAAGAAGAACAACTTTGCACAGAGGAGACAGGCATTTTTCACAATTGTTAAACTGGAGCAGACATGCAAACTACCATCCCAAAAGACTGCAAAGTCTGAAGCAGAATCTAGACAATCACTGGGCGTCCTCCATTCTCAGAGCAAACCTTTCCTGTCCTGACACAGCCCTGAGATGTCAGCTTTGACTTCAAAAGATGTCAAGTGCCTTGTTACATCTTTCACGCTCCTGAAGGACTGTGGTTGCTCCCTGCCCTTCATGTAGCCACAAGTTATCAGCTGACAGTGGGAACTCAGCAGACCACCAAGAAACTTGCTCGCGGGGCAAAGCTGGATAAAAAGCTCAGGAACCAGATACAGAGGTCTCCGAGTTACACTGCAGGCAGAGAGCACACGTGCACTTAATTGACTTGCGCGCCCACAAGGACCACTGTCAGGACACACCAGCCATTACTGAGTTTTAGTGGTCATCCCTACGGATTCTTCCCAGCTCACTTCCCTGTACTTACTACTGGTCATCTCCTCCTCCATGTGACTGCTCCACACAGCTTTCCCTAGACACTATGCTGCTGGAAGAGCTAGTTTACTCTCTTTAGCCTTCTTTTTTGGGCTCCTGTGCACTGCAGCTTCTCCTTATACAGGCTGTTTATACTTGTACCACAGTAAATACCCATCAGCTCTCAAAGGAAGCAGATCGGGGCACTACACTCTTCACTGCTTATCCAGCCCAAGCTGCAACCATGCAACCCCATGGTGACAAATCACACTGCTGCCTTTGGGGACACCAGAGATGCCCATGCCTGCAGCAACACAGTGCTTGATATGGGCTACAGAGTCTGGGGAGGGAGAAGAGGACACAGGCTGAAGGCAAGAGCTGTGGAAGACCACAGCCCTTTGTTAGTTTGCCCCACCTCCTGCCCCAACGTCTCCTTAACCTTCCCTCTCAGCCAGGCTGGCCCCTTAGGGCCTGAACAAACTCTTCTTTATCACCTCAAGTGCCAGAAGAGAAAGGCTGCTTCATCCCCCTGCTCAGCCACCTCCACGCCTTTCTTTCAGATCAACCCTCTAGGGGTTTGAGCTGATAAACCTAGGTTCATCACACTGGTCTCCCTTCCCATCTCCTGCTCAACCACCCTTCCTCCATCCCCTTCCCTTCCGCATACTATCATTCCACTCTGAATCCAGCTCTCTTTCAACCCAGGTCCTCTCAGAGCCCTTCCTTTAAGTCACTCTTACATTTGACTCCAGCTTACAGTCCCCCTACCCACTCAGCAGGCTTAGCTGCTGCCCCATTTACATGTTATAGCAGGGAAAAAGTCTCCTATTTTCTTCTAAAACAGGCTTCCTTCCCCTGCAGTATTCTCCAAGCCCTCCCACCACACACAAACTGCCCACCACTACCAAGAATGGATCAGTTTTGGTGTTTGTTGTCCAAAAGCAGAATACAAACTGCCTAACTAAAATATGTGCGCTGGAGTTGCCTCCTTTGATCGTGAAAAAAATTCTTATGCAGCTCTTAAAGATGATTGCCATACTCAGTAAGCATAGTAAACCCCACTCAGAAGTGAGATAAATCTGAGGTGGGGAAGAATTCCAGTATTTGCATGTATGTGAGTACAGGTTTCCTGTAATGAGTTCACAGAATTACTCAGTCCAAAAGGAAAAGTCAATAAAGGAGTATAAAGCTGTAGGTTGATTTTGATTTTGCAGAACAGGAAAGAGAGACATAGAATGACTGAAGTCTTCTGTGATGTTTTCCTTCCCTGTGGTCACATTTAATACAAAAAGTTCTGTTCACAAATAGTTCCCAAATGGGGAATAAGTGATCAGTGCATTCTGCACATTTGTAATAGCTGGGCACTAGGTGGCTGCAGTCCATCAGAAGGTGCTAGAGGTGCAGATTAAACAACACACTCCTCTTGCAGACTTCTGCTGTAGGACCAACTGCGCATTAAAATAATTTGTGCTTTATCTATGCAGCCTCTGATCATGTCTACCAATAGATCATTCTGTCCAACTGACAGAGCACACTGGAGAGGTGACTGAACCACTCACTTATGAGCGCGATTAAGACGGTCACCAGTTTTGCTAGTGCTGCTAGCTACCAACAGCAGTGTGACTCACGGCTTATTAGCTGCAGAAGCACCTGAACACAGGCTTGATGGCTGCAGGTCTGTGATCTACAAAGCAAAGTTGTAGAGTGCCACAAACAACTCTCAACACTCTACTTTTGCTTTCAACCACTTGTGATAACCAGCTGTAGCTCTCCAATGGGTCAGTGCTCTCCAAGGGAGCAACATGCAATGCTACCAACCTTGATTCCTGCCATTTTCCACTAGCCAGCCAGAAATACGGATGATATCGTGCAGGACGCTTTCTGGGAGGTGCTCCAGAGACATCTCCTCCTGCGTCTCCATTTCATCGTCCCCACTGATGAGGTCCAGAATGAGAATGGGCGGGACTGGCTTGGTGTGTCGCGTCATCAGGCTGCGAAACTCCGATTCCAGCGACTCCTTCCCCCTCTCAAAGAGGGATTTCTGGCACAGAACAGCAGACGGATAGAAGAAACACAGGGTTTCTGCCATCAGTCACTCACAAGTCAAAACACTCAATCACTCTCTGCAGCATTCCTAACCACTGCAAAGTGCTGCATGCTTCAAACTCCAACAACGCTTGTAACTAAGAGACTTTTAAAGTGAATTAAACACAAAAATGCCTGGGAGTTGCTCAGCCTTCAAGTGGGATTGAAACTGATTCCCCATTCTGCTCAAGCAGTTAAAGGACTGACAAGAGCTACTCAGAGGGAGGTTCAATCAAGTCCAACACATGCAAGATACGCTTTCAAAAGTCCTACTGGCACAAAACATGAAAAAAAGAAAATGCCACAAGCAGAAATGCTGCTGAGTTCACAGCAGAAGCCCAAGCAACCATTCCTTCAGCTGTGCCCAGACACCTCCTTTGCCAGGCAACAAGCCCATCAGCCACTCACAGCAAGACAGCAAGCTGCAGGGCAATGTTTGTCCCTCTCTCACCCTTGCCAGGTTTCAGACTCAGGACCTACCACACGATTCAGCTCTGGGCTGTCCGGATTGTTGTCCTGGAAGTATTCCACTGCCTTCTGGATTTTGTCCATGCAATTCAAATACTCTTCTAGCCTCCCAGTGGGGCTGTGAGGGGAGAGGAAAAAAAAAAACCCACAGTGATCCAAGGACTGAAGGAAGAAGATAAAGATATCAAGAAAGGACCAGACTAGACTCAGGATGAAAACATCAGGGAAAACTTCAATTCCCTTTTCATCTACCAGGAGAACATGGGATTCCTTTTGCCTCCACTCAGTGCCACAACAGAAAACCCAACTCATGCAGCAAGTGCAGAAGTACTGGTCACTCAGCAGCCCATAGCTCTCAGCCTTACCTTCCTCTCCCAGCCAGACCGTAAGGGGAAGGCAGATGAAGCTGCCATCACAACACCCTACAGGAGACTGAAAGCAGGCTCCAGAACAGCTCAACTTATTCTGAATGAGGTGACAACATTGACAGGGCATGAAGAATCTTTGGGAAAAGGACAGAAGGAAGATGAGAAACAACCAATGCTCAGGATCTTCATGGGGGAGCATGTGCACAAAACCTGGAAGGGACACCAGCACAAAGTCTGAACAGGCTTTGCCCTCAGAGGACTGCTGAAGTCTAGTCAAGAAGATTTTGGGGGGACTGGTGGTTGGGAAAAAGGGTGGGAGAGGTACAAGGAACACTAAGATGAGTGTGAGGAGTCAGGTCCTACCTGTGTCCCAAAAGATCAACAGGATGAAGCTCCCCAGTAAGGTCTGGCTGCTCAACTCACCCTTCCTTTATGATCTTCTCTGTGTCCTTAGCCACATGGTAGTAACTGATGACATGATCCAAGCAGGACAAGGTCTTCTCCACATTCTCCTGCAGGCGCTGCAGGTTCTCTGTCTGTTTATGGACAGGGATGATCGAGTTCTCCAGCTTCATCAAACGACTTTCAAAAGAGGACAGGATAGAAACCTATATGCCAAGAGAGAAACAGAGCTCAGGACATCCTTCCACACGGATCCACATGATAAGTTAGCAGTCAGAGCAGGGCAACCAGGGACCTTCAGGTCCCAGCTTGTCTTCTGGTTCTTCTACTAATTTGCCATGTCCTAATTTCCATTAAAACTTACAAGACAAATCATCTGTCATTGAAAGATGGATCAATCTTGAATTAAACATTCAGAAAACATGCAAATAACATATCAAGACAGTACTAACAAGAATAAAGTTTTATTTGACAGTAGAAAACAGATCCACGAGAACTGCCTGGAGGTACCCAAAGTAACAAGGGCAACAAAAGCAGAACCCAGCATCTACTTTGCTCCATACCATAACACTGAAAACTCAGATGTGCAACACAAAAGCACAGGAATGACCATTCTGACCACCTCTTGCATCACTGGCATTTGTTTTTTAAGAGATACTGTGATATCACTTCTGAAGGGTAGAAAACCTCAGTAGACACATAAACAATGCCTAATTGTCATCTTTTCTAGCCAAAAATACAATTCTTTCAAGATGCGCTCCTATACTGTGTTTTCCAAACTTCTCAGGTGGTGCCTCTATGACTTTCCTCAAATGCTGAGCCCAAAACTGGACACAGAATGCTAGCTAAGGGCTCATCAGCACTAATTAGAGCACAGTAGTTACTTTCTACCTCTTATACAAAACACTCCTAAAATAAACTCCAAACATGACCTGCCTTTATGAAGCAACAACATGATGCTGTTGCACAATCCAGTTTGGGGTCTATTAATACCTCTTCCCACAAGGGAGGGCAGCCTGTAAAGAGATGAGACCAGCAGCTCATTTGAGCCCAGCTCATCTCAGGGGAGAAGCTCAGGATTGAAAGATTCACCAAGCTCCCCCTTAGCCCCACCAGTGAAACCTAAAACAGTTGCAAAGCACACAATGTCTTCCTCTACATATCTCAGATGTGCACACCAAGAGCCTTGAAAGGGATCCTCCTAATAAAGAGCAGCCCCAGGCCCAACATCAGGGCTGAACTTCACAGTCCTCCTTACCATGTTTTTTGTGAGCTGGTCGCTTTTCTCAAGGCTCTCTTTGACAAAGGAGAGAGTTTCTTCTTCCTGTTGTTAGAAAGAAAAAATAGTCTCCAATCCTTAACACTGAGCATTTAACTCATACAAGATCAGGACCAAACAATACATCTGGGTTTTTACAAGTCCTGTTAAGCACCACAGCAAACCATGCTTGATTTGATGGTAAGGCCACATTTTAACATGTCACCTCTTAATAAAAATCGGGATAATTAACCCAAGGTGAGAGATCTACCACGTAACAAACAAGGTTTTTAAGGATTATACATTTCCCTCCGATACCCTGAGCCCCAACACCTTAGCAGTGCGCTTCGCAGTCAAAGCACAATGTAAAATTGACACTTTTACGACAGAGATGCCCTGATTTAGGCTGCACATTTCCCTGGGTGCTCTATAGGCAATGGGGGTATTCTATGGGCACCAAATTTCAGCGGCAGCATAAACCCGAGCTGAAGCAACCACCGAGGGCTGGTTTCGAGTCACTGAGGCCCAGAGATCTGGGGGGGCGGGGGGGGGGGCAGTTTACAAGCAGCCCCCAAGGGCAGGGGCCCACAGGGAGGGCCGAGTCCCCGGGCAGGGGCAGAAGCTCCGAGTCCCCCGGGGGGTCCGGGGGAGCCGTCTGGGTCCCGGGGGGACCCTGCGAGCCCCGAGGGGGCACCCAGGCCTCCCTCCTAGGCGAGGAGCAGGGACCCCGGGCCCGGCGCCCCCAGCCAGGCCCACGGCGGGTCCCCGGCCCAGCCCCACCTGCTTGAGCTTGCCCTCGATCTCCCTCCTGCGGGCCGACACCTCCTCGGTGGGGATCATGCTGCCGCGGGGCGCCACGGCCGCCCTCCGCCGAGAGACGCCGCTGCGGTCACCCTCTTCCGCCCCCCGTCACCGGCGTGACGCCATCTTGGGAGCGGCAGGACACACTAAGCATGCGCGTTAGAGCCACCCGCCATCTAGAGAGTGGCCTTCATATAAGGGAGGCCGGAAGGGCAGGGGAAGCAGGGCGCATGCGCAATCGGCCCCGTGTGTAAAATGACGCGTGCGCATTGCCTGGCGGCCAGCTTGAGAGTGGCGGGAAGGCCGGGCAGCCATATTGGGAGTGGCGCGGGGCGTTCCCAGTGCAGCCCCCGCCTTTCTGTGGGGAGCGGGCCCGGCTCCCAGTCCCCAGCGTTCCACCGCGCTCAGTTAGGGCCTGGCTGAGCCCGAGCCCTCCAACCCCAATTCCTGCTCCTGCGCTGATGCTTTGGTCAAAACCGGGCAGCCAGCCCCTCTTCTCCTTCCTCCCGCCTGGATCGCACCCTCGTGGCCCCTCATGGCTGTAGTCCGGACTCCCAAAGCCGGGAGCTGCCAGTGCTGCAGCCCGCACAGCAGGCCCATTCGCCCCAGCCCATAGGCAATTAGCCAGCGTTGCTAACGAGGAGCAGCGTAGGCACCCAGGAGCCGGTCCCGGGGCGGCCGCCTGGCACGGACCCCCATGGGGAGCCCCTCGGCCGGGGAGCACAAGGCGGAGGCAGTCCCGCAGGGCAAGGAAAGGCGAGCCGCTGGGGACGCGTGCCCGGCCTGCTCCCAGCCGGGAAGCGCCTGTGACAAGCCCCGCGTCCGCCAGATGTCCTCCAGTATCAACTTTCCCTGGCCCACAGCTCGGCCGGGCCTGGGCAGGCTCCGCAGCATGGCCCCGGCTCCCGCCGTGCGGGCGGGAGAGGCTATTTCTGGGCAAACCCCTCCCTTCCTCCCACCTTCCAGCCGCGCCGCGAGCTTGGCCCGCGGCCGTACAGGAGAGCCGCCCGCGGAAGAAGGAAATAGGCCGCCTTGGCCGTTGTTTCCCCACCCCGGTAGAACCGAGCTGCCCCGCACAGGGAAGTGCGACGCAGGGAGGGTGCCGGGTGCTCCCCCGGGCTGACCCCAAAATGCCCACCCAGGCGCATGGCGCTGCGTCCCGCACAGCTGTCCCCGGGGAAGGATCCGGGGAAATAGGTAGTACGACCGTTGCGTTAAATTAAATATACATTGCCCCTGTGAAGCAGGGACAACTCTGCTCGGAAGGCTCCCCGGAGCCTCCGTGCCCTGCTGCGGCGGGATTTACCGGCCTCGTGGGGCCTGGAGGGAGAATTGAGGCACAGAGGGAGGTTACACGGCTTTGCTCCCAGAGTGTAACACGAGTTATAGAAACGTATAACAAGACAGCAGGAGCCCAGATCCATCAACCCCATCCTGCATCCCCGCTCCAGAGAGACAGGCTGCCTCCGGAGGGCTGCTGTCTTCCCCCTCCTGCGGCGGAGATGGGGACGGGTGGTTTACCTGGCAGTGGGGCAGCTATGGGGCTGGACAGCCTCATAAACCACATCAGCCTGGAGCAGGGATCTTAAATGCCCGGGTGGCCCCAGCCTCCGTCCCTCTGGCGTTGCGCTGAGGCACGGGCACCGCTCCCATCCATCTTCCCCTTGTCACCCTGGCCCAGGCTCCGGAAAGGAGCTGAAACAAGCCCAACGGGCCTCTTTTGTTCGACAACTTCAGTGCGTTTCGTAATCCACCTTATCACGCTGCAAACAGCTGTGCCCGGGCTCTTGCTGCCACGAAGGGCGATGCACAACCAGAGCGCTGTTTTCTGTACGTGACATTGCTTGGCCATGACCACGGGCCCACGTTTTACAGAGGCACCTGCTATAGGGGATTTTGCCCTTTGGGTGTAAGAGAAGATCGCAGCCCTTGCCCCGGGCAGGCGTGATGTCTACCGTGCTTTACTGCGCTGGGCTGGCAAGGTTGGGAAGGTTTCCGCCACAGAGCAGGGCTACGCAGGCCCCGCAGGTGCCCTGGCTGCATGATCCATGCCTTTTCTGCATGCATGGAAAGCTGCTTTTCTCATTGCACTAACTTTTCTGTGAATGCACCCCGCCATTCAAAAGGCAGCTGGAGTGAAAGGAAACCTCCCCTTCGCCAAGCCCAAGGAAGGGCACGGTGTACGGGCTGGCCTCTCTTCCACTGCCGTCGGCTCCTCCAGGCTCGGATGCTGGAGATGTGGGGAAGTGATGGCCCTGATGTCCCCCTGTTGTGCACAGTCTCCTGAATAGAGCTTTATATCTCCCGAAAGGCCAGCGAAAAGGCTCCGCTTACCCGCCAAGGGATGGCTTTGCCCTCGGAGCGGAGAGGAGGAGCGGGGTTAGGGGTGCGCAGGCCGCGTCCCAGCAGCCAGCCCTGCTCCCGGCCTCCCGCCCGGGGGGGGGGGGCATAAAGGGCGAATAAAGGCACAGCTCAGGTCCAATTGCCAAGCAGTCATGTACGAACTGCGAGAGCTGGGGCAAACACCAGGCACGACAGCACGTCAGAGGCGGAAAGCAGATAGCATGCAGCTTGCTATTCGAATGCAAAGAGTTGGTGCAGCAGTGGTTATTTCTGATGGAAAAAGAACTGAAGCACAGGGCATCTGGGGTCTGTCCTCTGGGTTTGTTGTCTCTTCCCAGACAGAAACCAGCCACCAGCAGTGGAAACCTCAGCCTGATGCTGGTGCCTTGGTCATTTTGTTCCCTCATCCAGTGGAACAGGGCGTTTTGAGCAGTCGCTGGGCAGCCTTCCCCTGGCAGGGAAGGTGAGCGTGAGCTCCCTTTCCAGACCCCACGTAGCATGACGCCAGTACCCCAGCACCATTAAATCCCTTCCTCGTGTCCGTGCTGCGGTGCCCACATGCACTCGCTGATCCCAGGTCACATCCTCTGCAGGGCCAAAGCGCAGAGCAACGCGTCCCCCACAGCCGGGGTGGCTCTGGCGGGCAGCTCGGCCCCGGGTGCAAGTCACAACAGCCCATGGGTCTTCTCTGACTTACTGCAGTGCCACGGAGTGGTTGTTCATGCCAGAAACGCCCGGGCGCAGCTTGGCTTGGAGAGCACAGCGGACACCTTCCACCGCATCCTGCATCCTGCAGAGAGGAAACTGGCAGGAAGGGACCAGGTTGGGGTAGAAATGCTGCAGTATTAAAACACAGGCACAGTGCAAACCACAGCTGGGCTGCTCAGGTTGTGAAACATCCCCCCCCCCCCCCCCACCAAGGTTAACGCTGGCTGTTTTGCATTGGAGGCTGCAGCCAGCAGAAAGGCAGCCCCAAAAGCCCCCGCAGTGCGACGGGGTCGGTCCTGCCAGTGCCACCACCTCCCCCAGGGGAGCAGCCCGGCCGCGGTCCCGCGCCTCCTTCCCACCGGCCGAGCCGCCCCGCGGCACTGCGGGAGGGAGGCCGGCCGGCTGCGGGGTCCCCCGGGAGGGATCACGTTCCCGCCGCAGCCGCCCGCCGCCGGGATATGATGACTCAGGCTTCCCGGGAATGCTGAGTCGCCCTTTCCTTTCCCTCCCGCGGGCCGGGGCGGCAGAGCGGGGGCCGGCGCCTCGGGGGGCGTTCGAGGGCGGGAGCAGCCTGGGGCTGGAGCGGCTTCGGGGCGCTGTTGTTTGGCGACGCGGTTTCGCCGCCGCAAGCACGAGGAAGCGGCTGGCGCTCGCGGGGCCGTGCCGGTAATCCCGCTGCAGGGAGGGGGGTCAGGAGGGAGGTGTCCCAAAACGCCGCGGAAAAGAAAAAACAACCCAATGTGCAGGTGGGGAAACTGAGGCAGGCAGGTACCTTGTTCTGCTTCCTCAGGGGTTCGCCCGGAGTTGCTGGCAGGATCCAAATATCCCCAAATCCACTTTACCGTCAAATCAGCAGCTGACCTTACGGCAAAGGTCATTACCCCAAAGGCATAATCTTGGCAAAATCCTGACACGTTTGATGATTTAGGAGCTCCTGAAGCAAGGGTTGTCTGCACCCTGCGTCGCGGTCAAATACTCCTCACCCCGGGAAGAGTTCCTGTTCGAAAATGGCCATTTATTGCAAAAACGGATGCTGCCCGCCCCCAGCTCCCGCAGCCGGGGCTGGTGCCGATCCGCGTCCATGGGGATGATCCGCACCAGCTCGGGAGCAGCCCGCGGGGCGCACGGTGTGCGGCAGCTGGGGGAAAACCGGATCAACGCAGCAAGGAGTCGCCGAAAGGGCTTTGCGTGGGATGGGGGAGAGGAGGGAGATCAGAGCGCGGAGCAGCCGGGATTAACATAAAATTACACCACTTTCTTTCTGGGCTGGCGGGTGGCGAGCCCCCGGCGATGCCTGGGCCGCGCCAGCGCGTGGGAACGAGGTCTCCGGTGGCACTGCCACCGCCCTGGCCGCACCGCCCGGCCACGCTCCCTCCGGGCCAGCCGCCTTGCAAAGGCGATTAATCTTTAGCCAGATTAATCTTTAGCCAGGAAAACCAGGAGCTGCCTGAGAAATCCCCAACTTTCCCCGCTGGACGGGGTGAAAGTAAGAAGGGGGCTGAGAGGAAGCGAGCGTGCCCGGGGGCGCGCGGGGGGATGAGAAAGGAACCAAATCCACCAAGGACTTTGCTTTGGTCCGACCCAGGCTCTGGAGCATCACGATAAGGCTCGGAGACCTCTCCCAGGACGGGGGGGGCGGATCGTGGGGCTCAGCCCCGAGTGCTGGCCCCAAATCCCCGTCCCCCCTGGCGGGGCGGCCCCGGCCCCATCGCAGACCCAAGCTGCGCTCTCCCTCCCTCCGGCTTTATTTGCCAAGGGAATTAAGGTCCCGCTGGGAAAACCTCCCCTGCGCTCCCAGAGCTGCCCGCAGAGCCGGCCCTAAATGGCTTTTCGTAAATGAATGACCAGGATTAACGAGGTTCCCCTGTCGCTGTTTACTTAGCGCGCTGACGAAGCTGCCGGCGGGGCATGGCAGAAGGGTCCCAGCGCCCGAGACCCCCACCGGGGCACTGGGTGCCCCCTGCCCAGCCCCTCGGCCCGCCGAGGAGCCAGCGCGTAGCGGGGCCGGGGACCAAGTCCTCCCTCTCTGCCTCCGGCGCGGGGAGCCGAGGTTTGGGACGGGGCCACCGGAGACCTGAGAACAATTTGCCAGCGGGGCCTGATGAGCCCCGAGCTGCTCTTCTGCCTCGTCCGGTGCCCACCATGGGGGGACCCTGCCCTGGGGGGGGGGGACCCCCTGGTGCCCGGAGCTGCCGCAGGGCAACGCGCCTTGGTGCCCTTGGGATATTCGCACATTCCTGCCGGTTAATGTGTCTCGTAGCCAAAAGCTGCCGGAACGGCACATCCCCTGCCACGGGCATGGCGCATCCCCTGCCGCGCTCCCCCGGCAGCAGGATCGGCCCCAAACCGAACTGGGAGCCCCGGAGGCTCCGGTGGCCCCAACCCCAGCTCATCCCATTCCCCCAACCCACCCTGCTCCCCGCAGTGCCAGGCTGGCTGCGTCCCCCTGCCCTGTCCCACTGGGCCGCGGGCTGCCTGCCGCCAGCGAGGGGAAGAGGAGGAGGAGGAGGAGGAGGATGCCGGGGGACGACACGCATTCCTGGCAGCTCCGCGTGACAGCGTCCGCGCCGGGGCCGTTGCATTGCCGGGCGGGTCGCCGGCGGCACCGCTCCCCCCTCCCCGGCGCAGGGCAAGCCCCGGCCTGCCGGCGCATTGTGCCGCGCTCGGGGGCAACGGCCGCCGGCAACGGCCCGCCGCCCCGGGGCACGCGCTGCCCGGCCTCCCCGGGGGAGGAGGGAGGCTCCACGGCCGGCACCCATGCGAGGGTGCACCCACGCCGGCCCCCAGCATCGCTGCGGGGAGGAAGGTCCCCAGAGGGTCCCGTGCACCTGCGCCTTGCCCTGCCTCAGTTTCCCCGTTAAGCCATTGCACCGGGCGCCCGGCCCAAGCGAACGCCGCGGGTCCCCCCGCCTCCACGAGCGGGGCAAGGTCTCAGCCCAAAATGCACAAGCAGGACGGTGTCCCGGCTTGGTTTTCAGAGCCCCCTTCTCCGGGGCGAGCCCGCATGGACGCCGGCAGCGGGCAGGTGCCCCCGGCAGCCCCGCGCCCAGGCCCAGTGACGGCCCCCGCGCGATTTCTCGCCCGCCGCCGACTCGGGGCGGCTTCAGACGAAGGCCCCGGATGCCCATTCGGGAACCTGGTTTTCCCCAAACTTTGGAGGCTGCTTCATTGCTATGCAAAGCGAGTCCCGTCCCTCCCGCCTCCCCCTTCTCCCCCGCCAGCGCCCCGGCCGTCCCAGCCTGGGATGCTAAAACGGGCTGAATTTTTCACGGAAAAAAAAAAAAAACGGGGGGTGGGGAGCGGGGGGAGAAGCCGTGAGCTGTGACCTCCTCGAGCGCCCGGCCCGAACCCACACAGGGAAACAAAGGGCGGCGGGATTAGCATTTCCAAACAGAGCAGAGATGGCCCCAATCTTTGAGCTGTTTATTCTAGGCGTTGATTTTCAATATTTGGGATGATTAGCAAGTGAAAGCAGGCTGTTGCCGGAATGGCTCGGCGCCAGCCCCGCACTCAATGGAGGAGAAAGACGAGGCGAGGGAAGGAGAGAAAAGAAGGGCTCCTGTGTATATTTTTCCCCCTCTGCGAGCAGGAGATTGGTTTGAGGTGTCAGTGTTTGCCCATCAGCGCGGGGTGATGGATGAGAGGACGGGAGAGGACGGCTGGGGGGAAGAGCAGAAAGAAGTGATAAAGGAAGAAGCGCGAGGTGCTTCCTGACGGGCCGGGAGGGCCCCGCGGGGCGGCTGGGGCCTGGGGGGCTTCACCACCCGCTTTGGGGTGCTGTGGGAGGGGGGCCAGTGCCCATGTGAGACCCCCCATCCCGAAACGCGGTCGCCCCCGGGCTGGGGTGCCAGCGGTTTTCACCGCGCGGGGCCGGCTGCTTCGGCCTCACCCTCCTCAGCGCTGCTCCCGTGGCATCGGGGCCCGTCGGGGTTATCCCCAGGGCCCGGCCCGGCGGGCAGAGATGCTCAGTTTGGTTGATGCTCATCAGCACCCAGCAGCGGGGCCGGGACGGGCCTTGGCGGCTCAGCCCGTTGTCCCGAAAGCACTCGTCTGCCCGCTGCATCCGCCGGTGCAGCCGGGCTCGCCGAGCCCTCGCAGATGGCCCCGAGAAGGGGCTGGGAGAGGCGGCACCGTGACGAGGGACAGACCATCGGTCCGGGACCCCCGAGCCCCAGCCCTCTCCCAAATCACTGCCTGCACTCTGCAAACCGGCTGGTGCCTTATAGCAAAGGGGGAAAATCCCCAGGTAAATCTTTGGGAGTACCGTGGGATTGCCACCGGCACTGGCTCCAGCACCCCCAGCTCCCTCTGCTCAGCACCAGCTGCTCCCAGGCTGGATTCGGCCCCAGCCACCCCTTCCCCGAGGCCGGGGGACGCCGAGCAGCGGTGCAAGCGCACCCTCCCCACGGCTCCCGCCTCGGCCGGCGGCATCGGCGGCACCCGTGGCATCGCGCCAGGGCCGGAGGGAGCGCGCCGGCAGCCCGGGAAGGCACCGCGGCCGCGGGCGCCCTGGCCCAGCCCCAGCGCCGGGCGCGGATCCCGCTGCTGCCGGCAAGCCCGGACAGGCCGGGGGCCGCCGGGGCCTCGACCTCCCTTCTTCTCGCGCTCCCTTTCGCGCCGAGTACACACGGCGCTTTGTGCGCGGCGGCCCCGGCGCTGCCGAGTTTGCAGCCCAGGGAGAGACTTTATTGTCTCGCATTCCTCAGCGCCGGCTCCGCGGCCGGGGAAAGCGCCCGGCGCTGGGGGAAGAAAAGGCTCTGCCTCCCGCCCCGCGGCCGCCCTTCCCGCGCCCGCTGCACCTTCTCACTGCTGCTAAGGGGGAGGGAAAAACCCTCAATTAAAAAAAAAAAAATCACTTCCAAGTTTGTTTTGTTGCTTTCAAAAGCTGAACAAAAACGAGGTTGTTTCAGGCCTCGCCTGGTGCCTCCTCTATATTCGTCCCTTTTTTTTTTTTTTTTTGCTTTAAAAAACTTGACTGGCTCCAACAGGGTGGATTTTGTTTTTGTTTTTTCCCCGCAGCAGTGTCATTTTTTTACTCCGGTGCCCAGGGCGAGTTGGGGGAGGGGTAGTTAGTGCTTTTCCTTTTCAAGCAAGTTTTCAACAGCAGCTGAGCAGTTGTGTCTAGCAAACCAAAAATCAGTGAAACAAAAGACAAGGGGGGCTGCCAGCTTTCCACAGCCTCACCACAAACACTACTAACACGTGAAAACCGAGAGGAGATCCCCCCACATTGCAAATGGGGAATCAAGAAGAGGAACAGCCCATGCTGAGGTTTCCTGACTGCTTTTCAAGCTCACGGCTCTGGTGTCCCCAAGCTGCGAGGACCTGCCTCCGAAAGCACAACAGACACGGGGACAACCCTACCTGGTGCAGGTGGCCATGTCCCATCCTCCCAGCATGAAGCCCACCAAGACATGCACCAGCCAAGGCCATCCCAGCACCTGCAGCCCTTCTTTTGGGCTGAAAGAGGCCAGATTGAGACCAGCTGGGAGCTGCTGGGTGGTGCTGGCATGGCCCAGCTGCTGCCGTGCTGGGTGATGGGGTGGTGGGTTGGAGACCTCTGAGACCTTTGAGCAAAGGGTTGAACTGGCCACTTCCAAAGTCCCTCGCAGCCACCTTGTCCCATGATTACTGGGAGCAACATCCAGCCGTGGGGCATGGGGAGATGCCACTGGGTTCGTCCCCGGCCGCTGCTGGCACTGCTCCGAGCACGACACCCGTGTGCCATCCCGGCACAGCTTCCATCCCCGCTGTCACTGGTGGGGTTCCCGGACCACCTGTCCCGCGGTCGGGGGAGCTCCTGCCGCCTGCCCACGATCTTGGCTTGCTGCCGAATTTCCCCTGCTTTTTATTCCCTGCCTTCGCAGAGCCCGAACGCTTCTCGGCGTAATTGGCCTCGCGAGGGTTTGGCTATTCCTGGGGCTTTTGCACAGCTCCTCTCGCCGCTGCGTGCCCGGGGGGGCTGCGGGGGCCCCGGGAAGCAGCTTTTTCTGCTGGGCTCCACGTCAGGGTGCCCTCAGCTCCCCTGGGTGGAAAATGGCAGCTCTGCATCCTCCACCTTGCAGAGGGCGGCCGGGCTGGGGAGCCGGCCCTTCGCTCCCCCGGTAAAGCCAGTGAGTGATGACCAGACCGTCCGAAAGCGCTTGTGTTTCTCAGGGCAGAGCTGGAAAGAGGGCAGCCCCAGCTCTTTGGGATCGAGCACTTCGCCCTGGAGCCTGAGGTCTCCGTAAATGAGATGCTGGAAGTAAGGAGGAGCATGGGGACCCATGCAACCCCTCATCCTGGGCCTGATGGCCACGCTCGCCGAGCTGGGGTGAGTTTCCAGCTCTCCTTCCCGCGTGCAAGGCCACTCGAGCTGCCCACCTTGCATTATCCCACCCCGTGCACTGAGGATAACAGCAAGTTTGGACTGCAAACCCTGCTGGGTCACCTTCTGCTCCATGTGTGGCCACTCCAGGCAAGGGACCAAGGTGATAATCACCACCCAGGTTCAGCACGAGGGCCACTCGTGGCCACCAGCCCCAGGGACGGTCACCTCCGCTCCCTCTGCAGCAGCTCCCTGCAGGGAAAGCCAAGGATGCTCCCGAGTTAGGAGCATCTCCTGGGACTCGGGAGGTCAGGCCCAGCTGCCCTTCTGCCCCATGGGTGTTGTGTAAGCAGCACCGAGCAGTTTGCTGGTTTGTGCCTCAGTTTCCCCTTGGGGGAATTACCATGCCCATCGCAGAGCAGGGGTTAGCACCCACGCTGCTCCCGCCTGCTGCCTGCAGATTTGGATGTACAAACAGGCCTATGATGGAGAGATATTGTCTACCTACACAAGCAAGGCTCAGACAGAGCCAGTCTGTGCTGGAGGGAAACGCGGAGGCAAACATCTTTTTTTTTTTCCCAGTTTTCTTTTTTTTTTTTTAATTTGTAAATAGCTTTCCATGAAAAAGGTTAAATTGCACACAACTCTTTGCAGTTCTTCAGCATCAGTATGGAGGAGGCCCCCAAAACCAGGAAAACGGGACAAAAGGAATGAATAAAAAAGAAGCATCACCAGTACAAATACATACACCTACACGGACCCCCAGAGCTGCAGCGAGGCGCAGCGGCACCCGGGAGGCAGCAGTACCTCCCCGCTCGGACACGTGGCCCATGACCGGGGACGCTCGCTGCGTGGTGGCATCGCGGTGGGCTTCGAGCCCGCGTGACGCGGCTGCCCCAGCCCCGGCTTCGGAGGCCGCACGAGCTGCAGGTGCTCGTTCACGTTGATCCGGTGGCGCTGGGAAAGCAATGGGCTGGGCAAAATCACCCCCTTCGTCTGCCCCTAAATGCGGCACCAGGAGGTCGGTGCCAGAGGGACCCGCGCGGGGACCAGAGCTCGGTGCCGCCAGCCCGTCCCTCGCCTTGCCGGGAGATCCGGGACTCGTGCTCCCGCTGCCGGCAATGGGACCTGTGCGCTGGGGTGGCTCCTCGCCTGAACCCCCCCGCCCCGCCGCAAAGCGCTGTATTTGCAACCTCGGATGCAAGTTACTACAAGGAGTTTCTTTCAGGCTAATTTATTTTATTTTACACTACAGCTAGACTCCAGCTAAGTTATGTTGCTCACATCAAAGGGCCTAAATTCTTCTGTAACCAAAAAAGAAAATCTTTATCATCTTCCATTTTCCGGCAAGTCTAAGACACACCACTGAAGCTACAGCTTTTACCTTGCGCTAACTAGCAGCTACCTTAACTCTAATAACCTGTAGCAAAGGAGAGGCAAAGAATCCAGTTCTCTAGAGCTTCAAGTCAAGTTTTAGCACAATTTTGCTCTGCTACCGTAACATTTCTACGCTGCCTAGACCTACTTTGCAGATACTCTGCCACGCTGTCTTTACAAGCAGAGTCCAAGGGCCAGATCTCCAGTCCATGTCGATCACCACAGCCCTGGCAGCTCTCCCAGCTGATGACCCGCTCCCGGCTGAAGGCAACCAGGCCATTTCTCTCCCGGCTTTCCAGGTGCTCAGCGACACCACGATGTCTTCTGCCTGCTTTGGAGATACTTCTCACCCACGTGCCCGCTCTGGGGAGGCGGCTGGGTCCTGGGCAGGCTGTTGCATGCACACAGCCTTTGGCCTGAGACTCGTGGACAGAGCCTGGCTCCAGATTTTATTCTTCCTTGGTCCCATCCGAGAGCATTGAATTTTCCAGGCAGAGTGACGCCATTGGTGACAGCCGCCGTTGGCCACGCCGTGAGGGACTGCATGCAATGCACAGCAGCCGTTTTCCTTGCTCCTCGCCCACGGCTCCCCCAAAAGTTCATCCTTAATTGGGGTCCTGCGTTGTCCTGTTGGCTGCTCAGAGCCTGACGGATGAGCAAAAGAAGGGGAGAGCAATAGTTTCAGACCAGAAAAGGGAGAGGTTTTGTCAGCTGTTGAAAGACAGAGAAAGCTTACGGTGGTGCAAGGCTAGACCTACGGCAACCGTGGCAAGGATGTTGGGTACAGAAATAGGAAAGCCACTTCTGGGAAAGTCCCAGTCCCCTCTGCTCCTCTCCTGCCGTGTTCATTTTGTGGATCCATAGCAAAACCTGGTGCTGCCGCTGTAGGAATCCTCCTTTGCTCATCAGAGCAGACAAGCCGTACACTTCATTCTTAATTTGCGGAACAATGGCCACAAGTCTTTATATCTTAAAAATATAAAACACCCCCCAAACTGCATTTCCCCTCCCTCCCACTGAAAAGAAAATCTAATGCTAAAAATATAGGTTTCTTTGAATATATAATATATAATAGATTATATAAAAACATCTAAAGAGGCAGACTTGCTGATTTACATCTGAATTTACAGACCTTTTCTTCTTCTCTAGGCACAATTCAGGAGGGAGGCTGAACTCAGAGAATCCAGAAGGGACCTTTATTTGCCTGCTAGCTAATTATCACGTGTCATACCTAGGAACTTCCCTGCACAGAAAATACAGAAAGAAAGAGAGAGAGACAAATGGAGAGAAGAAGAGCTGAGGAAATTGCACCATCTACAGAGTCCTAAGCCACCAGGAATCTCATTTCTTGGATCTAGTTTAGCAGGTGCTCGCCTTTAACCCAAAAGGAACATATGCCTTGTCCATTTTCATGAAAAAATGCTAATTCATATTTCTTTCTTTAAAAGTAAAAAAAATAAGTAGTTATATATCTTCTCTTGAGGAAACTCAATGACCAGAGACTTCTGATGTGTCCTTTAAAGATGCACCAAGTGACTCCTGCGTTATTGGTTTTGTTCCCCCCTGGTGTTTCTGTGAATATTCGTACTATGAAGCTGACAAAAGTCACTGTATATGTCTCTGTCTCTAGAAAATCTTGTCCCTTGTAATTTCCAGCAGCACGGGGGGAGCATCCTGCTAATAGGTAAAGTCTATATGGGCTTGATATGGTCCTTTGAATCATGAGTGGCCTCTTACAAAAAGGATCCCACACTGCTCCAGTCATTCACATCCGCTGGCAAACAGGTGTCGTTGAGTTCAAACAGTTGGTCCACGCTGACGGAGTTTGAGAGGTAATCGTTCCTCCCTTCATCCCAGGGATGCTGAAGGTAAGAAGTGGCCATGAAGGTTTCATCAAAGTCCAGGCTGTTCTGGTTGGATTCGGTCAGGACCTGGTCGTGCCCAACGGGGCACCACTCCTGTGGACAGTCGATGTGTCGGCCGTGTACTGTCAAGTCCACGTCTCGAGTTATCGGGCTGAGTGGAGGTGTGAGCTCCAGATCCTCAAAAGGGGAGAAATCACCATTCAAGGTCGTGTCAAAGATGGCTTCCCAGTCAAAGTCACCTTTCAGCGATCCCAGCTCGGTTTGTTCTTCCTGGGTGAGCAAGGGAGAGCTGCAAAGCCGAGCCAACTTGGCCGTCCGTTTGGGCAATGGTTGCTTGCGTTTGTGGCCTGCTTTTCCATCTGCTGGATTCCAGTTCTGGTTGCCAGTGACTTCTTCGAACTCTTTCAGGAGCTGCTGCGACTCCATGTTGACATTCAGGACATTATTGCTGGGCCAAGAGGAAGCTGCCGGGCTAGTGGTGGACCTTCCTTCTTGCTGGGCTCTATTGGTGAAGGCCGGGTGGATCTGCACCGGGGGCATCCTCCGTTTTTTGAAGGCACCATTCATGAGCCGGTCGGCATATTGGGGGTCAATCTTCCAGAAGCCGCCCTTCCCTGGCTCGTCCTTCTCTCGGGGCACCTTGATGAAGCACTTGTTCAAGGACAGGTTGTGCCGGATGGAGTTCTAAACCCAAAAGAGAAAACAGCAAGGTTGAATGCCTGCTCTCTACAGTGGGACCTACCTGGATGGGAAGATTGGAAAGGCTGGTGGAAAAGCACATCTCCAGCAAGGACCTTTGGTAAAGAGGCAGCAGAAATTGTCAGGACAGAAGACATCCCAGGCTATGTGCCCAGCAGAAACTCCCCTGCCCCAAGTCACCAGTGCAGTTTTCTTGCCTCCCATTTAATCCATCCAGAAATGGCAGCAGCCAAAAGGTTCGAGCTAGGACTTGCCAACCAACAGGAATTTCTGGGAAACTCTCCTTGGCTTTAAACTGGGGCCATGGGGCTTTGGATCACAGTGCACAGGGAAAAAACAGCCTAACCTGCTCTAAGCACGGAGCTAAGCTGAAGGAGATCGTGCCCAGGCTAGTGGATATGGAGGAAGAGTAGAGACTTTATACTAGTGAGGCCACAGCCCCATTACAAATAGCAACACACAGAAGTACCATGGGGGGACAGCACCATCAGAGCCCTCCTTGGACCCCCAGCTCATCTGTACTTATTACTAATATTGAAGGGAAAACACATTGCCAAAAAATAGCCTGTTGTGCCTCCCTGCTGCTCCTGCTGTCAGGCTGACACCGGAAACTAGATGGGCCAAACTAGACAGGCACATGGGCCATCTCCTGCAGGTACCGACCAGCCCTGGGCCGGCTGAGCCGGGGTCCCCTAAGGCAGACCTGAACCGGGTGCTGGAGACTTGCACACCCAGCGGTTGGGCTCACTTTGGTTGTCTGTCATATTTGTTCCTACAGGTGCCTCCTGGCCTGGGGAAGCTTGCAAGGAAATCACTGCATCTTCATCCATCGCAGCCCAAACTAGCCGGGGAGAAAAAAAAGGTTTCTGCTCCCGTCGTGCTGTTCTGAAACCCTGAATGTGCCCAGGGTGATGTGAATAATCAGAAAGGAAACTCAGTTATTGGGTAAATAACACAGCGTTGGACTCCACAAAGCCAAGACTGTATTAAGAGATTGGATATGGTAGAGGTTTTTTTTTTTTTTAATGTTGCCTGGATATCTTTATGCTTATTCATCCATAATCCGTAGTGCCGAATAGCAAAAACAAGGCTTGAATGCTTAGAGCTGTTGAAAAACACACACACGCATACACACATACACACACACACACACAACAAAACCCTCCTCTCGGCTGAAGCTCCTTGGGTGTGTTGGCTCTTCTCCAAAGCACTCAGCTCCCACAGGAATATATCCATCTCCCCCCGGAGTATGGGTGGCATGACCTTTCGAGTCTGTCTTCACGTACAGGAATTGGGGTAGGGGATGAGAACACAGCCTCGATGGGCGAAAAGAAAAGAAAAGAAAAGAAAAGAAAAGAAAAGAAAAGAAAAGAAAAGAAAAGAAAAGAAAAGAAAAGAAAAGAAAAGAAAAGAAAAGAACCTTGCAAACGTTCCAGACTGCAGCTATTCCAAATTTACAGTTTAATGAAATTTTACAAGGGTCAGAGAATTGCAGGCTGAATTCTCTGCTCCCTTTCTCCCCTCCCCATCCCAAATTTCATTCAGCCTGGCTGGGCTGCCATTTGTTATTACCCGGCCAGTTAACATATTTATCATTCCTCCCTGCAACAATCCAGTGAACCCCCTGCATGTCTGCAGAGAGGGATTGAAAACCTTCTTTCTTTTTTAATAAACACATTTAATTAAAAACGTGGTGATTATCCAGCCGTGAGTTTGCAGGAGAAAGTCAAAACGCGGGCACACAACTCCTCCCCTCTGAAACACTCTCGTAGATCCACCAGCACGTAAGAAGGCTGCGTTCATGCTGACTTTCAGAGGTGGAAGCGTCCAAGCGCTCCTGTTTGTGTGAGCCATTGCTACCTGCACGCACGGTCCCTGGGGTTGCTCCTGGCAGTGAGCGTGGGGCAGATATTCCCCATTCGCCTCTTGGCTGCAGCTCAGCCCCTAGTGTCTGGGCAACACCAGTGAGGAGCTCCCTGGTCCACAGAGAGGTTTGGAGGGGACAGGCGGCACTGAGACCTCCAGGGCCAGCTTGCCCCTTTCTCAGAGGGAGGCTGGTGGACCCCAAAGTGGCCCTGGAGAGGGATCAAGATGGTTCCCTTCCCCTCGATGGTCTTCGAGGGCTGGTGGAGACCCACCTCCCCTGGGAGAAGGAGGGCAGTGCACGGGTGGGGGACGGGCAGCTCTTTTGCCTGAAATGGCCAGATCAGCCGCTAAGCTGTGTGTTGTGGATGGCAGGCTGGGAATAACCAGGTGGAGGGATGTGCCACCCGGGTCCCTCCTGTCCTCACACGTCCCAGAATGCCACATTTACAGGTGGTCCCTTTGCATGACAGAGGAGGGGCCCCAAACCAACACGGCTGGGAAAAGCCCCTGTGCTTCATGTTTTCCCCCAAGGCAATGAACCTGGGGCTGCCGTCCCCGCTCCCTGGGGTTGGGGAGGCAGTTTGGTCTGCCTCAGGCTTCCTGCTGAGGTCTGACCAGCTCATCACGGCGATGGACTCTTTCCTCTGTCCTCCCTGAGGGATAGGCAGCTCTGTCGGAAAAGAGGGGCGACCTCTCCTCCTGCTCTGTTTGGAAAGCAGCAGCATTCTTCCTCTCAACAACCCTGGGGAGGGATCTTCCCAACAAGCGACACCTCCCTGCAGGTCCCCTGCGTCCCCTCTCCTATGCTTGCTTCTTGGCACTCACCGAAAACTTGACTCTGTGATATTAGGTGTTTGCTAAGCCTCTGAGGGGCCCAGGGCAGCTCAGAAGGCTCTGCTGTAAGACGCCTTCCCGCAGAGGCTCTGGGAAAGGTGGAGCGGGGGGACGGAGACGCCTTCCCGCGGGGGCTGGTCCCGTTGCTGCGAGGAGCTGCAGGCACGCGCAGCCGAGCGGCTGCCCGCCCTCTCCTAAAATGGCCCTGGCTCTTCCCGTAATGGCTGGCTCCTGGCTCCTTTCCTCCACAACCCTCGCGGCTTTGTCATTTCTGAACAGCAAAGCTCCGGCCAGGGCTCTTTCCCCCTTACGGCTCCCTCTTGGCACCCTTTCCCCAGCCATTTCTCTTCCACCTGCCTTTCTCCTCCTTCCCTCCTCTCCGTGCTGAATCCTCCCCTCTCTGACACCAGCCCAGGTGGAAAAGAAGAAAATCTGGGCCTCTCGGCAGCCCTGGGGACGCGCTAGATAATAACTAACTTCGCAAGGGCAAATTCCTGTTTACACTGGGAGCATCCCCACTGCCAGCAGTTCCTGCCTGCTCCTCCATGCTGGCACCAGGCCGAACGCCCTGGTGGGAGACTAAGACCTGCTACCGCTGCCACGGGAAGGTCTTCTGCTCAAGGTGCCTGGACCATGGAGAGACTCTCATCTCTGCAGACCCATTTGAAACTAGCAACCAGGTCGCCATTGCCTGAACAGGGACAGGCGTGCTGGCCACCCCGCTGAGTGCAGCCTCCTCCTCGTTTCTCGACGGGCAGTTTGGAGTATCAGCAGCTCCAGCCTTTGGTGCTCAGCCTCGCGTTGCATGGCAGAGGCTGCAGAAAGTCCTCCCCCAGCCCCACCGGCAGGTCCGAGTCCAAGGAGAAGGGAAGGAGGAAAGAGGAGAAGGTTTCCTGGCCACCTACCTGCCAGGTGGGGTCAGCGTGCCGGAAGTAGCAGAAGTTGTCGGTAATCCATTTGTAGATGGCAGAGAGGGTGATTTTAGTCTTCTTGCTGGCTTCCATCGCCATGCAGATGAGTGTGGCGTATGAGTAAGGTGGCTTCACGTGTGGATTGGTCTTGTAGTCTATGTCTTCCATGGGCTGCGCGTGCATGCCCATGCCGAGGTGCGCAGTCCGGGACGTCGAGGAGGAGATGGGCTTGCCGGGGGTGTGGGGCATGCCCATGCACGCAGGGTCGGCGGCCAGCGGCGAGCACGGCGCCGCAGAGCCGGGGATCTTGTGGTAGTCGTGAGGGTCGGCGCCGCTGGGGGACGTGGACGACTTGCCCACGTTGGCATTGATGATGGAGAACTCCTGGAGCCACTGGAGGCTGGTGAGGCTGTCGTCCAGGTTGCTCGAGTCCCCCATGCTGCTTTCCAGCCCTCTCTCTTCTTCCGACCGGAGGCTCAGCCAGCCGTCAGCCATGCCCGGGGAGACCAGGGCGGGCAGGTCCAGCATCCACGAGGTGCGCAGGGGCGGGGAGGCCACGGGGCAGATCCTGCAACAATGACAGGGACAGGGAGCGACTCAAGATCCCCGGCAGGCAGCCAGCTCCCCGGTGCCCAGGCAGCTCTGCGGCCCGACGCTCCCCAAGCCGCTCGGCGAAACCCATCCCTGGGGCCCCTCTGCAGCATGCTGCGATGATGATGCCGCCGCCTCCTCCTCCTCCTCCTCCTTCCTGTGGTGCTTCAGCTCATGTCACCTCCGGGGGAAACTCCCTCCAACCCGTGCCCGGGGCGCCCACGCCACCCTGCTTGGCCGTGAAAGCCAAAATCGCGCCGTGCAGCTTGGCCAAGCACGGACGCCATTCCCAAAGGACATGCGTGCCGCCGGTGACCGGCCAAAACCGCAGCGTCCGATGCGTTGGGGAAACATCTCCACGTTACCCCCTTTGCTTGGCTTTATTTCGTCTTCCCCCCGCTAGGACACTGGCATCTCCGAAAGCGAGGGGGGCGAGCCCACTCCACACACCCTCGCTCGGCCTGTGTTTTTCGTGGCGGGGAGAGCCCGGCTCCCCCGCGACACCCCCTTGAGCCACGCGATGTTTGGCAGTGGGGGGAAGTGCTGGGGGCCCGGCCGCCTGCCCCGGCCCCCTCTGACACGCCGGCCCCACCGCCCCTGACTTGCCCGCCCACCCGCCGCGACACCCATCGCGGAGCTCCTGCTGCAGCGGGGCACGACAACAGCGAATAAATAAATTAATTAAATTAAATATAGGAAATAAATCGCCCCCCCGGATGAACTGCCTGGGCTCCCGCGCAGCCCCCCGCGCTGCCCGGCCCTTACCCCGTCCCGGCGACGTCCCCCGCCGCCAAAGTTCAGGAGCGAGCGGGAATGTTCTGGAGAAAGGAGGGGGGAAAAAAAAAAAAAAAAAAAGGAGCACGAGCACCTCTCGGCGGGGAGGGGGCAGGGTCAGGGGGCCCCGCTCTGCCCCCCCAGCAGCGACCACCCCGCGGGCTGCCGGGGCGCCCGTCCGCGGCGCCGCAGTGATTTGTCAGCGGCGGAACGCGGCCATTAAGTAGCTGCCCCGAAAGGCTTGGGCCGTTGCTAGGGCGACGCGCCGCCCCGGTAAACAGCTTCGCGCCCGGCCATTGGCTGCCGCGTTGCCATGGCGAGCGAGGCCGCCGGCCCGCGCTGCCCGCCGCCGCGGCCGTTTGGGGGCCGCCGCCCCCTCCCCCCCCTCCCCGGGCCGGGCTGGCCGCGCCGAGCAGCGCCGGGAGCGGCGGGGCGGCGCCCTGGATCCCCCCCCCGGGGCGAAACCGGCCCTTTTCTCCCCCGAGTGGCATCAAGTTGGGGGGCAACCCCTAATTTTAAGGCTTTTCCCGTGTTTAATTGTGGTTGCAGCTCCGCGCCCCGCGGCCAGGCCCAAAGTGTCGACACCCCCCCAAAATACTCGCTGCTGTCTGTGTGTGTGGTAAAAAAGCACTTTTCCTCCCCAGATCCGCAGGGGTCTGGCCCAAAGGGCGGTGAGGCCGAGCCCTGGCCTCCGTCCGCGGACGCTCCTCAGGCCCGGGCCGGGCGCAAAGGAGGAGGCCGTGCCCAGCGGAGGGGAGAGTCCTGCTTCCTCTCCCAGCGGATCAGCACCCGGCTTCCCAAACAACCCCATGCTGCACCACTTCTGCCCCTCTGGCTGGCCAGGGTGGGGGGAAAAGGTGTCCAAGGGCAGCCGGAGCCGGAGGGCTCCGCTTCGCCCCGGTGCTGCCGCGGGGCCTCGTCCCCCACCTCCGTCCTTGCGGGGCTCCGGGTGCTGGCAAACGCCCCCGCGCCCGTCATGGCCGCCCATCGCCCCGGGCACGGCCCGTCCTCAAAACCCACCGCGGCCACCGGCCTGCCCTTGGCCCCCCTCACCGCCCCGCTGCCCCTTCGCCTCCAGGGAGGGCATCACCCCCCGCGGGCAGGTCCCCTTGCAGGCCGGCGGCCAGGCGCCCGGCTAGCCCGTGCCATCTGCCGGGGACGGGGCCTCACTGCACGCCACCGGCCCCCGCGCCGGGCACCGCGCCGGGCAGGGCTTTCCGCGGCGGCCGGGCCGGCAGGGCTCGGCGGAGGCAGGATCCGGCGGATTCGGAGCATCCGCGCTGGGTCCGGGGAGGTGCCGGGTGGAGAAGGGGTGAGAAGGGTTTCTGCCAGCCGAGCCCCTGGGACGCCAGCTCGCCCCACCGCCTTCACCGCTGAAAAACCACTCTGGACCCTTCGTCGACATAGGATACCCTTTATTAAACATACTCTTAAAATCCAAAACATGCTCAAAGCAAAGTCATAAGCAGCAATCTGGTTTCCTTTCTTACATCCCTGCCGGGTGGATCCCTGGAGCAAGGGGGCTAACCTGGGAGAGAGAAGGGCCGCTGCCTCTCATCCTGCTCCTTACACCCCACCGCTTCCTCTCTCGGCAGCTCCAGGTGGCCAAGTAAAGCTCTCTGGTGCTCCCCGTCCGCCGAGCAGGCGAAGGGGACGTCTCCCCAGCAGAAAGGAGGTGTGACTGCGGTGTGCGTTACCTGTGAGCAGTGAAAATGTCGTGGAAGCAGAATGCACCCGCCGGCCCGGCACACGCGGCGCTGAACCGCCGCTCTGCCCGGCTGATGCTGCGCGGTCCTTGGCTTGCACCAAGGAATTGCGTGAGCTTCCCAAGGGTGCTTTCCCTCTCCCCCCTGCAAACGTCCCTGCTGGGCCACCCTTGCACGGCCCCAGCCTTCCCGGGCAGCCTCATCCCGGCTCTCTTCATTGCCGCACGCTTGCCGGGCGGCAGGCGACCCCGCCGAGTCACCGGCACGCTCCCGCGCGGAGGTCAACCCGGAGACTGTGTCCAACGCGGGAGTCCGCTTGGTCACACAAGCCCATCATCCCGGCGACTCGGGGGGACTTGGGCCACCCCCGCTGCTGCCGGAGCAGCCCCTGCAGACTCGGGAGCGCGCAGCTCGGAGCGGCCGGGACCCCCGCCGCGCTCGAGGGAACCTCCTGAACAAGGACCTGCTTGTTCTCCCCGATCCCCTCCCGGCGGCCAGGAACACCAGCTCAGCGCGGTACCAGGTACCGGCCGCAGTGACCCCCGTGGGGAGGCCACGGGCCTGGAGAGGCCTCGTCGTCCCCGCGAGGAGCGAAGGACGTTGCCAGACACGCGTGGAGCATCATTTCCCCTCCCGTGCTGCAGCGGGGCAGAACAACTTTCCCAGCCCCGCTGCTGGATTTCACAGCTCAGCACAGCAGTGAAACCCCGAACAGAGAGAGCCCGGGAAGCCAAAGGTCTCCCAGTGCCTCGAAAGGCACCGTTTACCCCCCCCCCCCGGGCCAGGAAACCTGAGTCCGCGAGCTGCGAGCCGCGGGCTGCTCCGTCCCGGCACCAGGCTGGAGCAGGCTGCGGCCGTCCCCTTGCCGCGGAGCACGTGTCCCCCCCGTTCCTCCTGCTCGAGGACACTTCTGCTCCTCTCTCCCAGCAGCAGGTCCCATCAGACTGGAGGGCGGCTTGGAGACCTCAGCCTCCTCCAGCCCCTGGCTGCAGGGTCTCGGCAAGAAATTTGGGAACCGCAAAGCCTGCAAGAGACGTGGGTCCCACTCCCGAACGCCGAGGCCTGCAGAGGCCGTCGAGGACGAGGGGGGAGAGGAGCAGGGTGTCCGGCACCGATGGCAGCACCTGGAGGAGATGTGCCACGGAGGGAGCAGCCGTGCACTGCGCCTGCCGCAGCCTCGGCTCCAGAACATGCTAAATCGGGATCCTGAGGCTGATGCTCCCCAAACGGGCTTTTAAGGGACCCTCACGCTCTCCAGCTGCTCTGTGGGGGCTGCAGCGTGGCTCCCCCAAAGCCTCCCCTGCTCCGCTCTGCCTCAGCCCGTCCAAGGGACCCCCAAATCCCGGCGATCCGGGGCCGCGTCGCCACCCCATCCGCATCCCTGTCCTGTCGAGCAAAAACCCGCTTATGCCATCAGCCCGGCGCCGGGCGGAGAACGGAGGACGGACGACGAGAGGATGGAGAGATGGAGGGAGGGCGGGCAGGGAGGCAGCTCCCGCGGCCCCGTCCGCCCCCCTGCTACAAAGTGCTTCAGAGAGAGAAGGACCGAAACAGCGGGCTGGCGCTTTTGGCACTTGTTCCAGAGAGAGGGCCCAGCCCCGAGCGCCGCGCGCAGCAGGTCGGAAGACAGTGAGGTTACAGCAGCGATCGCCCGGGAGCAGCCCCGGGGAAAGCGAGCGGAGGAAGGAGCCGCCGGCCCCGGCCGCCTGCTTATTGCTCGGCTTTGGGGGCCGGGGGGCGGAGGGGAGGCGGATGGGGGCCGCGGGGGCCGAGGCAGGAGCGCTGTCTCCGGGGACTGCCCACGGCCTCGGCCCGCGACCCCCCGCGCTCGGCGCTGCCCCGCGAGCCCGGAGGGGAGAGCACGAGGCCGCGAGTCCTGCCGCCGCGACGGGCCCGGGCGGAGCGGGCCGGGGGCAGCGTCCGAGGTCACCGGTTTTTGGAAAATCACTATCGCTCCGGCCGAGGGAGGGCGGCGGCGGCGCCGGGGCTCCGGGTCCCCGCGTGGCGGGTGGAGGAGGAGGGCGAGGGCGGCGTTGGGGCCGCGGTGCCGCGCCGCCTCCGCGTCGTCCGCCTCGACGGTGCTGGTGGAGCGGCGGCGCCGGGGCTCTGCCGCGGGGGCCGGGCGTTGGTGGTGGCCGCCTCGAGGCCTGGGGGAGAGAAGGGGCCGGTGAGGGGCTGCGGCCTCGCTGCCAGCGGGAGCGCGGCGGAGCGGCGCCCGGCCGGAGCGGTTTTGGGGGACGAGCGGGGGCAGCTGGGCACCGGCCCCCCCCATCTCCGCGAGCTGGGGCCGATTCAGGCTCAAAGAGAGAAAAATGCCCCCTGAGCCCCAACCCAGCTCCCTTCCCTGCGGCATCCTAGCAGCGAGCATCGCGCTGGCCTGCCTGCGGGAAGGACACCCGAAAGCCCCAGGCTCCCACTCTGTGAAGGCGGAGGGTCCCCAAAAAGCAGCGGTTTCCAGGGAAAAAACCCTGGCTTTGAGGGGGGGGATGCAGCGGGGCCGCTCTACCCAGACACATCCAGTGGACGCAGCCCCCCTGCAGCGCCTGGCACCCCGCCGGAGCCCGAGCTGCTCCCAGGGCCCTGGGCATTGCAAGGTCCCCCCATCCCAAGCCCGCCGTGGGGCTGGAAGGGCCATACGGTTTTCCCGGGACTTAGGGGGAGCGCTCAGGCAAACGGCTCCGGTCGGACCCACAGCTCCGAGCGACGCACGCCGGGATTGGCACAACCTCCTTGGGAAGAGGGCACGGGAGCCCTGAGCGCGGTCCCTTACGTCCCCACCGCCAAATGCGGGGCCGGCCCGTGCCCGGCGCCCGTGGGGCCGAAGTCCCGACGAGGGGCACACGGAGGGACGCAGGGTCTGCGTGGGCTTCGCGGCGCTCCTACCTAGTCGTCGATGTTAATGGGGCAGGAGTCCGGCACCGCGGCTGCGTGGCGGGGAGAGACCAGAAGGCACATGGTGAGCACAGGAGAGGAAGCACTGCCACCGCTGCCACCAGGGTCTCGAGGCCGGCTCTCCCCTGCAGCCTCCCCACGCCAAGGGGATGGGGACGGGATGGGGACTGCCACCGGGTGATGCAGCGCCAGGTGGATGTCATGCGGGAATGGCCCTCGCTGCCCCTCCACGTCCCGCTTCGGTGGCCCCGTTGTGCCCTCCAGGGTTTAGCACCAAGGAAAACCCCGGCGCGAGGGCACGCGGGGTGGTGCTCGGCCTCCCACGCGCCTCTCCGTCTGCTGCCCTGGTCCAAGGGGGACTTCCAGCCTGGGTCAGGGTGATGGGCCCCGCTTGGGTTCTGCCTCCTGCCCCCCAAACACCGGGGGCTACATGGCTCCATTGGGAAGGGGGTGCACCCACGGACCGGGGTGGCTGCCCCCCAGCAAGCCTAACGCCGAGGCGGACCCCGAGCCCTGCCTGGACACCCCATGGGCCGGGCCGGGGTGGCTGAGGGGAAGCACGCCGGGGTTTTCAAAGAGGAAGCCAAAAAAAACCCCCCCAAACCCGCTGCCTGCTGATTTATGGAACGTGGCAGCTCCCGTTTCGGGTGGCTTTTCATCGCCAGCTCGCGCCGAGGAGCGAGGCAAGTCAAGGCTGCGGATCCTGGAGGGGATGGGTAACTAGACAGGACCACACACAAACGCACAGAAACCCCGCGAAGAGCCTGCTATGGCCCGTCACTCTAGTGCCACAGCGCCTCGGTGCAGAGACTGAGATTAGTCCTTGGAGGGGTCACAAGGAGCAAGTCACCGGGAGGCTCCAGGCTGGGACATGCACACGCTCCTCGTCTCCCTTTTGGGCCAGGACAGCCCCATCCGAAGCCCTTCGAAGGCAGAGCCCCCCTGCCTTTCGGGGGGAGTGATCTTTTTTTTTAAGCTGTCATTAAAATAGCACGTGGCCCCAAAGTAAAAATCCACATCGTTCTTGCCTGTCCACGGATATAGTTACATCCGAATCTGCAAAACAAACGCGCCGAGCTCAGGGCTGGCAGGGCAACACCAGCCACGAGTGGCCACGGGAAATCTTCCACGTTTGCCGAACCTGGGATGCTGACAGCGAGCTCCAGCCGGTGCGAAGGAGCACAGTCAGCCGGCACGGGGGAGCTGCCTTTGCCCTTTCCCTGAAACCTCTGTGCTAACACCCATTTTCGGTGCGTTTAAACCAGCCCTGCAGCCAACCAGGCGGAGCTCAAAATCCAGCACCGCCAACACAAATATTAAGCGCCCTCAAATCACATCCCTTGCAAAACCAGCAGAGCCCAAACGGCTGCTGCGTCCTGACTAAATGCACCCGGGGAGACTTGGTCTGGGCAGACGGCAGCGAGAAGCAGCTTGGTGCAGGGCGAGGAAGGAGCTGCCCAAGTCTAAGGAGCAAAAGCAACGTGGCGAAACACCGGTTGCAGCCAGGAAAGACCCACAGCACTGGTTTCCATTCACCCTGCGTGCATCGAGCTGGGCAGGCGGCTACAGTGGGAGGTTTTCCCACCGCCTCTGTAGCACACCAGGCCCAGAGCTTTCTGTCTCCCTCGAGGCATTTCCCTGCCTCGTCCGTGATCCGTCCCTGAGCTCCAGCCCGGCACCAGGATGGCTGGGACCACGGGGCAGGAGGCGACGTGGCTGGGTTTGGGACTGAGACGAGCCCCGGTGAGCTGGCACGGGGGCTGAGCTTTTGGGGATCCCCAGGACCCACGAGGGGTGGAGGGGGCTGGCCCAGGGTGGGGGCTACACTGAGACAAGCTCAAAGGGGGGGGGATGCAGGTGAGCTACAGCCTGATGCATCCTGCTCTGCTTCGCGCCGCTTTCCTCTGCCCTCCAAGCCCAGCACCAGCAGCACCTTCCCCTCTCCAAGCACGGGGCGGCTGCAGGAGGAGACGCCGAGAGCCCGGTGCCGGCCAGGATGCTCCTCCGCGCACAAGGCAGCGCGGTGCCGCGGTCAAAGGGCCCACGAGCAGCAAAGGCACCGACCGCGTGGGCAAAGGCTGGAAACGGCTCTGCCTGGCCCCGTGGCAGTGTCCTTTACTCGCTCCAGGCGGGGGGCAAGGACCAAGGCCATCGCGGTCCCCGGGGCAGAGCAAAGCAGGATTCAGCCTCATGCCGCCACTGTGCTGGGGCTGTTTCGGGAGCAAAGCTGCCTTTGCCTTGTCCCCCCTGTGGCCACCACCAAGCGGGACACGGTCTAGCACGGCTCGGGAATGGAAAGGGTCCCCGCGCAGCCCCTGCGGCCAAGCCGGGCGCCCTGGTCTCAGCACCCGCCTGCGCCGGGGCTTTGAACCCGGCTGCCGGCGTTGAACGGTGGGAAGCAGCGACCGGGCGTTCGCGGCAGGTTCCCGTTCCCCCGCAAGCGTCTCGCTGCGTTTCTCCGGAGCAGAAACCGCGAGGAGCAGGACAGCCGGGAAGCGCGAAGGGCGGCGGGAGGGAAAGCTTTCGCGGAGGAGAAGGGATGGCAAGAAAGGACCTTCCCCCCCAGCCACGTCCCCCCCATCTTGGCTCTCCAGCACCGGCCACGTTTGCAGAGCCGGTACCTGCCACAGATGTTGCAGCAAGGAGCAAGGCAGGGGCAGAGTTGCTCTCAGCTTGCCCACAAAAGTATCGGCACAGGCAGCACGTGAGCCCCGGCTCGCTGCCGAGGGCTGCGCCCGGCTTTTCTCTTTCTGGCTTAAAAAGCGGCTGCTTGGTGCCACTGGGCTGAGGGAGACGAGCCGGGGGGCTGCGCAGGGGCTCCCGGCCCTTACGTCACCGATACATTTGTCACCTCGCAGCAACTCGGAGGGGACGCAAGCAGGGCTGGGAAACCGTGCTGGCACAGAGCGAACATGAACTTCCGCAGGGACAGGGGAGCCGGGGGGGAGAGAGGTGAGGAGAAAGGAGGGATGGGCATGGGGAGGGAGGAAACAGAGAGAGATGGAAGAGGGGAACAAAAGGCATGAAGAAATGGAGGAGGGGGATGAACCCCTAGGGCTCTGCTAGAGCTAAAGTGCCGAGACCCACGGCGCGGCCGGCCACGGGGGCTGGTCCACGGCAGGCGGTGGGAAGCGGCCCCTGCACAAGGGCCGGCTCTGTGCGGGATGTGGCTCGCAAAGGCTGCGATGCCGGTGCTGGTCCTGGCCCACCGCGGGGCTGCCGGGTGGGAGACGGCACCGCGGCGCCGGCCCTGATAACTTGAGCATCACCTTGCAGCAAGTGCATGGTTGAACGGTGTGGGGCTCACATCCCGACCCAAAACGCAGCTAAACCACCAGCATGGGCTAAGGCTGTGCCACCCGACAGCCGTCGCGGGGAGGCCTGGTGCCCGTGTCTAAGCCCTCGCTCAGGTCTCCTCTTAGAGGAGCTGCCAAGACTCCCACCAAACCTGCCTCGGGCTCCGGCCGCGGTGCTCAGATCCGCGGGGATTGAGCCAGGAGCCTCACTGACGCTGAAGCAACCGGGCACGTGACAGCGTGCGGGTTCCCAGCACGTCCCTCCCAAGCAAATCCACGCTCTCCATGCCCTGCGCCCTGTCCTGCCCATGGCTGCAGCACTGCGTCCCCCGCTCCAGGGACACCTAGATAGGCCTGGCCTAAAGACCGCGGTCTCAGCAGACACCTGGCTAAGGGACCAATCTCTCCATCCAAGCTAGGCTGCAACTCCTCCCTAGCCGAAGCAAACCCATCGGGCATCACGGCTGGGACAGGACATCTTGACCTACTGCTGCCGGATGGTTTCACGCCTGGTGGACAGCCCTGGGGTGGGAGGGATGGTGGGACGGCGGTGGGGATGGTGATGAGGATGGATGGTGGGACAGTGGTGGGAGGGGAAGGGGGGGGATCAGGAGGGCAGAGGGTGACGTAGGGAAGAGCAAAAACTCCCCCCCCAAGCCCGAGTTCATGTTCAGCAGGCAGCCACTCACCAGGTAAGCAGGCCTCAGAGCACAGTTTATTGTCCAGCGCTTTCACGTGTGCGATGGCCACGTCATTGTTATTGTCACACCTCAGACCGAGGAAAGCGCCTGTCCTCTGGCCTGCAAGGGAGTTAACGCAGTTAGAGCGCGCCGGGCCGCGGCTTGGCTTTGCGGTTGTACAGGCAGTGGTAGGAGTGCAGGGGATTTTCTGGGTCTTCTCCTTCCCCCTTCCCTCCCCACCCCTTTCAAAACAGGTTAAAGAGATGAAAATGAGGTGTCCAAAACCGGGGAATCGAGAAGGTGAAGAGCGGACAACAAGGTTGGGCTTGGCGCGCGGACACGGTCCAAGCTGCTCCTTTCCTTGCGCCGGCCGTGCCAGAGGGCAGCGAAACGGAGCCGGGAACCAGCCGTCGCGCAGGGAAAAGGCAGCTAAGAGGTGCTGGGGGAAGCTAAGGAAAGCAGCCTGTGCCAGGACTCTTCCCAACATTTCATCTTCTGGTGCCTCTGGTCCAGATAAGACATCTGCAACGACCAGGACGTGGACGTGGGAACCTGCAGAGCCCGGGGCGGCACCTCGCGTGCCGCAGCGCTCGAAGGAGCACGGCGCTCTCCCAGCCCCTGCCTTGGATTTTAACCAGCCCTTCCCCAAGGCAGGGCCAAGCGGAGGGTCTGCAGCCGGTCCGGGGTCCGTAAGAGGCCGAGGCGGCTCTCGTCACCTCCCCGAGTGCCGGCGGCACAGCGAGCCCCTCCGGCGCTGTCGGCGGGGACGTGACAGCCGCGGCAATGCTGGGAGGGGGCAGCAACCAAAGGCGAGTACAAAACAAGCCGTAGCCAAGCTTTGCATGGGGCTGGGGTTGATCTGGGGGGAGGAATGACAGGGTTGTTGATGGCGAGTAAGATCTGCTTCTTAGCGTGACCTAAGTCAGTAGCTCAGCACCGAGGATTTTTTACGTGCATCTATTTGATGCGAGAGACTAAACTTCAGGAGAGATGCTCAGCACCAGGCTGAGCAGGCCCAGGATCACTTCCCAAGGAGAGACCGTCCTGCTCCCGGGTGTTAGAGCTGGAAACTTTTCACAACAGATTTATCTGCTGGTGTCTGACGCAGCAGGATGGCGACGGACCCAGAGTTCGGTTTCAGCACCCCACTGAGGAAGGACGGTTTGGGCCCTCGGGGGTGCCAATGCCCGTCGTTAACAACTTTTCTTTGCACCCCACTTTCCACTTTTCAGTCTCATCCTGAGCAAAAAACTACCCACAGGGCAGAGACTATTTTTGCCCATGAAAACACAACGCCAGGGCACGGTGCAGACGGGCTCTTGCTTTCCAGATTGGCTGAAGGATGGGGGGGGGGGGGGGGGAAGCTTTGGTTTATTTTTGCTAGCCAGAAACATGCAACCACGGAACTGGGGAGACTGGGAGCCTCCCTACCTTCCCCCAAGAGGTCCAAGCTGGGAGGTGGCCGATGGCCTGGGGGTGACCAGGTCTTTCCATGGCTCTTTGAGGTGCATGGGAAGGCTGAGAGGAGCCCTCAACGTGCATATGGTGACTTGCTAAACCACGTTGAGGACAGGCAAAAAAATTAATAGAACAGCCTAAAGGGACTGGTCTTGTGACCCTTTCCTAGAGAAACCACGGCAGATTGGGATATTGAAGGGAGAGATTTTCAAAGATGCAGAGGGAGATCTTGGAAGGGTAAAAAAAATAATGAGGAGCCTCTTGCTCGTTTGGACCTTTGGAAATGCCTCTGGCCATAAGCAGAAAGCAGCAGCCCGACAGACAGCCGTGGTCGCCCTTGCTGCCCGGACCCCTCCTGCCTGCCCGCGGCCGCTGCTCGCCGAGCACAGCCAGCCTGGTGCGGTTAGCCCGTCCCACACGCTCTGGGGCACCATGTGTCCCCTGTCTCCTGCGGCTGCTTCCCTGGAGAGACGCTCCCAGCTCAGGAGGCCTCAGGCGATCTGCACCATGCTGCTCCTCTCCCCCCCGGGAAGGCGGATGCCGGGGGCAGCTCGCGTGCCCGCGCCGGGGCTGGCCGGGGTCCCCGCGGCCGGCTGGCTTTGCCCCAGCCCCGCGAGCCTTCAGCGGGGCGGGGCGGATGCTTTCCCAGCCCCGGGTGCTCCCGAGGTGGCCAGCGCTGCCCGGAGATGGCCGCAAGGACCCCGCGGAGCTGGGGACGACCCGACGTCTGCCCTCGCTCCCCGTGCTTTCGGAGGAGATGGTCTAACCTCGTGGTTCGCCCCCGCCCTGCCCGTGCGCGCGGCTGCCCGGTGGTGGCACCGAACCGGAGAGGAAGGGACAACGATCTGGGGCCTTTTACCGTCTTCCTGCGTGGGAGAGGCATCCTCGTCCTCCAGCACGTCGTTGCCCTGTGGCGAGAAGCAGCGAGTGTGAGCAGCTCCGAGACCGAAGCATCCCAGCCCGGCATTTCCCCAGGTTCCCCCGGAGGAGCTGCCACTCACTCCAGCCCAGCAAAATGAGCCGGCACACAGCATCGCTGGCCACCGTAGGGGACAGCCCCGTTGCCCCGTTTCCCTTCGGGAAGCATCCCAGCACGGGGCGGTGGGCTGCCCAAGCCAGGGGACGCGGCGCCCCGGAGCCGGGGTGGTGACCGCAGAGCCCAGCCCCGAGCACCGCGGCTCCGGCCAGCTGCCAGCGCCCGGTCCTCACCTCGGCATCGCGCTCCTCGGCCGAGATGCTGACGAAGTTTATGTCCGGGGACTCCACAGGCGTCGACTGCGGGAGGAAGGTGGGAAAGTAGCGGAATAAATAAATAAATAAATAAACCAACCAGGTGCTGGCAGATTTGGAGGAGAAATTATGTCCCTAGAGGAACCCCCCCGCTGGTGGCCTGCCCTGGGGTGCAATGGGTGCTGCAAACGTCCTCTCCCACCCCGGGGCCCAGCCGGGGCGACGGCGGCCGAGCCAGCCCTACCTCTTCTTCGGAGGCCACGGTGCTGGCCTCCGCCGGCGAGGGGAGCATGTCGCCCTCCTCCTCCGTGCCGGGAGCGATGTAGGAGCCGGACATGGAGGAGACGGTGTCGGTGCTGATCTGCGAGTGCTGGCTCTGGGAGGAGGCCATGGACATGACGGACTGAGCCAGGCTGCTGCTGACGGGGTCTGGGGGGAGAGCAGGGGCTGAGTCGGGGGGACACGGCGCCCTCCGGGCCGCGGGAGACCCGGGGCCGGCCCCGAAGCGCGGCGGCACCCAGCCGTACCTTCTGGAGACGAGATGGTGGAGGAGAGCGGGGTGCCGGTGCACGAGGACTGGTCGATGGCTCCCGACGAGGACAAGGTGAGGTTCTCGCTCTCTGGAGTCACACCGCATTCCTGCGGGAAGATCCCACGTGCCGGAGAGAAAAGGTCGTTGCGAGGAGGACGGGATGGGGTGTATTAGCCGGGGTGGAGGAAGGCAGAGACCTTGGGGACTGCACCCACCAGCCACGCAACCGTGGCGGCTCCATCTCCCTCTCCTTTCCCCATCCACACTTGGGTGAGGATGCCCAGGAGCAGAAAACCCAACTAGACTGCAGGGCTGAGAAAACCTTTCCCAAACCAGCACCCCAACCCGCGTCTTGGCTCATCACCAGCTCATTTTGGAGGGCAAATACCACCTCCAGTGGTGCACACGGGGCCTTTCACTGCCTTACAGCATGGCCCAGGGAGAGCCAGGGCAGGAGCTGCTGGACGCTCACCTCCTCGTGCGGAGCCGGAGATTTCCTCGGGACAATCCTGATCTCCGACTCGGTGCAGGACTTCTCGTCGTCCTCTTCGGGCAGGACGGAGGAGGTCTGGGAGATGGACCTAGGCGGGAGGCAAAGCAGAGGGCTTCACCAGATGCCAGGAGGCACTGGTGACCCCCCAGGACACCTGGGCCCAGCCCGTGCCTTCCTGACCTCCCCGCCAGCAGGGACGGCAGCGCCGGTACTCACTTGGAGAGGCTCTTCTTCAGCTTGAGCCCCTGGCTGCCGCAGTCGGAGAGGCGCTCGAGGGGCGAGAGGGCCCGCAGGGGAGGCAGGTGGCTCTCGCTGCCGTAGGAGGGCAGCGTCCCCGCGCCACGGCCGTCCCCCAGGACGCGGAGCGGCCGGGTGGCCGGCGAGGGCGTCAGCGGCCCGTTGAGGGCCTCCAGCAAGGACACCACCTCGTAGCCCGGAGGGATGTTCTCCGACGACTGGTGAGAGCAGGAGACGGGGGTGAGCGTCCCCCCCCGTCACTTCGCTGCCGCCCCTGCCCTGCTCCCAGCAGCACCGGCATGTGCCCTTGAGAAACAGCCCCAGGAGAAGCCAAAAGCAGAGGGTGGACAACCTCCTTGCTCACGGGAGAGCCCCGAGCCAGGTCTTCCACGGTCTTTGCTGGTCACAGCCTGGAAAACCCCCACTCTCCCCCTGCCCAGGGCACATTTTTCCTTTTTTATCCTAATGAACTTGCGTAACATCCGTCACGTGGCTGCCCGCGGGGTGGAAGGTGGCCCCAAGTCCCACGCAAGCCCTGAAGCCACCCGTGCTGCAGCCAGGTCACCCGTGGCCGGGGCTGGGGTGGGACGAGCTCCGCGCGGCACTGACCGAGTGCTCCTCCGAGTCGGAGGTCTGTGAGGCGATGATGGGGTTGAAGCTGGTGGGAGACAGGGGGCCCAGCTTTTTCCTCATGGCTCGGATTTGAAGCAAGGCTCGGAAAGCTGCGAGACGGGGAACAGCGGAGGGAGCGAGCCGTGAAAACCCTGGCTCGCGCCTCGAAACGGAGATTTAACCGCCCCGAACGCCGCCGCGCGCCCGGGCCTTACGCAGGCGGCAGATGGGGCAGTTGTTGGCCTGGTAGCGCAGGGTGTCCGCGCACGTGTTGCAGAGGCAGAGGTGGCGGCAGGGCAGGATGAGGGTGTCGCGGACGTCCGAGAGGCAGACGACGCACTCGGCGCTGTTGTCGCTCACCTCGTCCTCGGCGACCTGCCCGGCGGCGAGAGGCGAGGACGCGCTCAGCGGCCGGCCCCCCTCGGGGTCCCCAGCCCCCGGGGCACGGACAGCCCTGCGATCCCCCCACCGATGCCCGAGACCTCTCCGCAGGGTGCCGTTTGCCTTGCTGCTTTTTCCCTCGCTCCCAAAACCCTGGCACGCCGTCCCTGCCCAGGGACCCCGGCGCTCCCCGCGGAGGGACGCGGCCGGTACCTTGGCGTCCTGCGTGTTGTACTTGTTCTCGATGCCGTAGATCTCCTGGAGCAGGTAGCTCACGCCGTCCACCTGCAAGCGGCAGCGGGGCGGGCTGAGCGGCGGGGCACCGGCCCCGGGCTGCCCAGACGCCCGGAGAGGGAGGCAGAGGCAGGGGCAAAGCAGGCAGCTGCCTCCAGGGAGGCTGCGGGGCCCATCCGGAGCGTGCGATGGGCACCCGCTGCTCCAGCAGCCCCAAAGCCCCTCTCCACCCTCCCCGGCGGCGATGCCCCAGGCCGTAGCCGTCGCCTGCCCTGGCCCCTGCTTCATTTGCCACCCCAGGGCTGGGGTCGGTCCCGCTGCCCCCCGCGAGGAGCCCGGGGCCGGCCGGCCGCACTCACCACTTGTTTCTGCTTGAGGGGCTTCACGCAGAAGGTGCCGTCGGCGTGCTGCGGGGAGGAAAGCACCCAAGTGAGCACCCGCCGCCGGGGCTGGCCCGGCTCCCCAGGGCCTGAGCACCCCGACCCGGGGCCTGCGTGGGGCCAGGGCAAGCCCGGGGGCCACCACGCTGTGCGCTGTGCGCTGGCACCGGCCCGTCCTGGAGCAATTGCAACCCCTGTCTTGCGGTCCAAGCGTTCAAGCAGCCGATTTCCCAGCGATGCCCAGCTTTTCCCGGCACCCCGTTAGGCAGGTAGGGGCTGGGATGTCGCCCTGCCAGGGCACACGGTGCAAAGGCATCTCTCGCTTGGTCAGACACTTCTTAGACTAGCAGAGAAAGCGTTGAGACCATAAGCCTCAAAACCGGGTGCCTAAAAATCAAGGACTTTGGGGATATTCCCAAAAGGCAGCAGAGTTTTGGGAGCTGCCCAAAATAGCCCAGGCCAAGCAGTGCCTGAGTCCGGAAGGGAAACCAGCAGTACCGGGGAGGCCCTGGGCCAGCGCTTACCTTCTCGAAGGTCGCCAGCAGCACGTGACAGTGGCCAATGTGCTCTGCAAGACACGAAGAGGCGGGCAGGGCTCAGGGGAAGGGCAGACCGGCGCCCCGGGGCCAGAGCGTGAAGGAGCGTGAAGCCAGCCAAGGCAGCGCTGGAAAAAGCCAGCCCAGCAAGGAAGAGAGACCTCCCCTCTCTCCCAGCCTTGCCCTTACCATCTCCTTCATCCACCACGGCATGCACCACCATGGGATACACCTCCCGGTCCAGGTCGAAACCCAGCTAGAGAGAGGCAGAAGGAATCGGTTATTTGGAAGAAGCAACAAAAGAGGATTTACCCCACATGCAAAACCAGCCAGCTCTCATCCGCTGGGCTGCTGTGCCCAAGCCCAGAAGCTCTCCTGGGCTGCTGGACACGCCAGGCAGAGCACTGCCCTGTGGGGCGGTCCCATGGCAAGGAGCTTCCACTTCCCACCTCTACCCACCAGCTCCACATTTTAGGAGCATTTCCACCACCACTTTGAACCTCCGGCAGGTTCCTTCCACCTCATCCCACGCTTAGGGACAGGGCTCTGGTACCGGGTCACCACCACCGACGGACTCTGACACCTTCTCCCCGCCGGCGGCAGACCCCATGCCTGCGACGGGAGGGCTCGCGTGCCGGCGCGGCCGGGCGTACCTCCTCCTCCGCCCACTCCGAGGGGTCCACGGTGTGCGAGGGCATGCAGAACTGCTGGCACACCCCCCGCTTGTAGTGCACCGTCTCCGACTGCAAGCTGTTGTCCTTGGGGATGTAGCTGCTCGTCGGAGAGAAGACAAGGTTAGCGGCTCCTGGACCACCTCTCCGTGTTTCAGTCCTGCTCTCCGTCCCCAGCTCATGGAGACGCCGGGAAGACGGGAGCAACTTGAGTCCCTTCCCTCCTGGCTGCTTCCCGGGGGCGACCGAGGCAAGAAGTGCCTATGAGGCAGTAAATCAATCCACGGTCCTCCTGAGACACCCAACATGTGACCAAAGGGCCTAATGCAACCTTGCATCAACCTCACAGCGAAAGGGATGGGGGGAATGATTTCACCTGACCCCAGCTCCAACATGGAGACAAGAGGGAGCAAGATGGGAATGGGAAAGAGGCAGCTTCGGACGTGGAGGGACGAGGGACCGCGGCTGCCCCTCAGCGATGGGCAGAGCCCGAGGTCTGGGAGCTGGGGGGGTGTCCCCCCCTCCACACGGGCTGGGTGTCCTCACCTCGCCACGCCGTTCTGGAACTCCTCGCTCGCCTGGTAGTAGATGGTTATGGCCACGCGGGCGTCCGTGTCGAAGGTGAACTCCACGTTGTAGTGCACCTTCGCCTTGCTGACCTCTTCCCCCGGGGTCTTCACCTCCTCCGAGCACCTGGGGAGCAGCAGGGGTTGGCGACCGAGCATCCCTCGGGGGCACCGCCGAGCAGCAGAGCCTCGAGCAGCCACACTGAGGCCCGATGCCACCAGGGCAACCTGTCCCCAGCGCGCCGCGGTCCCCGGCGAGGAGCAGCCCGGGAAAGATGGGCTCTGACTGGCGCCGAGGAGGTGCTGGCCCCTCTGCAGACACCTCGAGGCCAGCACCGTCATTGCTCTCGCAGTGAATAAAAGCCACCAGCCACCACTGTGCTGGTGGGAAGATGCTTTACAAAACACCTCCCGGCACCCCTGGGGCTTGCAGCGGGGGAAACTGAGGCACGGCACGAGGGACCGGCTTGCTCAAGGTCAAGTCTGCAGCCTGAGGAGCGCGGCAGGCAGATTTCAGCCGTAATCCTGAGCCTTCCTCCCTCAGCCGCAATCCCTCATCCTCCCTCGAATAAAGCCCTTGGAAAGGGCTGGGGGAGGACCAGAAAGTAAATCACTTCAAAGGCAGCGTTAAGCTCCGTTTAATCCTGCCGGTCTCGAGAGCCGATGGAGAGCACACAGAAACCGTCGCCTTTGTGCGCCGGCGCGGCCGGCCCACGCGGGAGAGGGGATCGTGCACGCAAGGAGCATCCCCACGCTCGCCTCCTCTCCTCGCCGGCATTTAGGGTCACATCGGCCCTCGGGGGTGAACCAGCCCCTCACCCCGGCCCCGGGGCGCCCGACTCACTTGACGAGGCGCAGGGTGTCTTTGCGGATGTTGATTAAGCTCCTGAGGGTCTTCACGGGTTCCTGAGGAGGTGGAGCAGCGTAAGGGAACTAGGACGAGAGAGAGACACCGGTGAGGACGGGCACCGGGGCGCCGCAGCCTCGCCGGCAAAGCCGCCCAGCCCCATACGAGCCGGCAGAGAAGCCCCGGCCCAGGCAGCGCCGCAAGCCGACACGCTGGGCAAATCCACGCAGAAGAGCAGGCTCTCCCCTACCGGCCGCATCCCCGAAAACCACCACGCACAGCTTAAATTGCACAAGGGTCCCCCCCCCCCCAAATCTGCCCCTCTCAAATGGTCACAGCTGCTGGGGGCTTTAGGGCTCACACCTGCAAGCGCCGCGCTAGAGCTGGACAAGCGCTGTCCTGGTTTTTTTGCATGGGAGCAGAGCTGCCCCGCGATGCCGCGAGGGGGTATTTGAAGGAAGGAAAAAAAAATTGGAAAAAAAAAATTGGGAAAAAAAAAAAAGAAGCAGCCTAACAAAAGGGATGAGGCCGCAGGAGCTGGGCACATCCCCGCTCCGATGGCAGGTTGCTCCGTGAGCCGGCACGGAGAGGAAAAACGGGCAGAAAACACGCTGCCGGGAGCATCGGCCCCATCCCTCGCTGCCCGGGGCCGGCGCGGCCAGCCGCTAACGCCGGGTATTTTTAGACTGCTGATGCAGCAGGAGAGCTGACGGGCGAGGCCGGGGAGGGAGGGCGAAGTCCGTCCTCCGCCCGGCAGCGAGGAAACGGATGTGAGTTTTGCTGTTTTCTCCCTCCGATGGACGGCGTGTGGGTTGCGGGGGGGTCTCCGGCAGCCCCGCCGTCCCCCGCAGGCAGCGACCACCAACGCTAGGTGCAAGGGAAAGGCCAGCGGCTTCGCCCCAAGGTGACCGTGTCCCTGCCGGGGTGGCCGCGGCCACTGAGGGGGGCGGCCGGGCAGGGGGACCGGGCTCCCACGGAAGCCAAAGCAGCTTGGACTCAAATCCCACTTTGCAGGGGGGAATAAGAAACCTAACCAGGTTGCCCACAGCGTTTTGCTCCTTCCCCGCCGTCCCCAGCCGGGGACGAAGCTCCGGGAGGGCTCGGGGATGGCGAGACCCCCCCGGACCCGCTTCGCAGCCCCCTCGGGGGCCTTTCGCCGAATTTGGGGGCAGCCGCCAGCCGCAGGAAGGCAGCGGCCGTTGGGCCGGGCAAAATGAGGAAGCTCCGCAGGCAAATCTCTTCTCGCCGCAACCGTTCTGCTGCCACCGTTGTCACCAGCTGTCACTGCCGGGCTCCTGCACACCCACGTGCGGACTGTTTTTGTTTGGTTCGGAGGTTTTTTTTTTCCTAATTGAAATTTTTGCGAGCCAGATTCGCACATCAAAAAGGGGCTATTCGGAGAACTTTTTCCGTCTGCCCAATATAGACGAGGCTGAGAAACAACAGAAAAAAACCCTTCGTTGCAACCGCTAGGCATTTAAGAACGCTATAGGTGTGTGCTTATAGCTATATTTGGTCTGGGCAGGCTTCTGGTAAGGTCAAAGCAGGAAAAAAAAGAAAAGAAAAAAAAAACCACTAAAAAAATATTTCTCTGGGTTTTGTACGAGCCCAGCCAGGCTGGTGTCTGGCAGGAGGGAAAAATCAGCTTTGCTACAGGGATGCGGGGAACCCCGGCGTCGCCGTGGGCTCGCTGTGCATCCCGGCCGGGTGACGGGCGCAGGAGCAGCTTCCCGGCTCCTTCGCCCCTTCCCGGACGGCGGGTGCCGCCTGCCTCCCCGCACCGCTGCAAACCCGCGTTCGGGCACGTTTCCCGCGTGGGGACGAGGTGCCCCGGGGCTCGCGGCCGCCACTGGCATCACACGCGGCACAGCCGCTCCTCGAGTAACCGCATCCCGATGTGCCCGCGGCCAGGAAGAAAAGCGCTGCAGGCAGCGGGATGGGGGAGAGACAGCACAGGCGAAGCAGGCGCCAGCCACGGAGACAGAAAGCGGCCGAGTTTGAACCCCACCGATCATGTCAAAGCACCAGAGCTCAGCGGGGAGATTCGCGGTGACTCCCCAGCCCGAGTTTAGCACCCGGAGCCCCACAGCAAGACGCGCTGCGGCAAGAGCCCAACCCTCATATTAGACATCAGAGAATCCCCTCAGCCCCCTCTCCTTCGCGCTTCACCCACACGCTCCCCCGAGCTTTCGGGAGAGTCCAGACCGAGCTCAGCCCTATTGCCGGGGGCAGCTCGCTGGGGGCGGCCCCGCGGCGCGGTCCCTACCACCACGGGGCGGGTGCCCAGGAAGTTGAGGTCGCTGTTCTCGCCGAAGAGGTAGCCCTCGGGGTGCGTCGAGTCGAACTTCTCGCCTCCCATGATGAAGTGGTTGGCGAAGTAGCTCCCTAGAACGAGAACACAGGTATGGCGTGAGCGGAGAGGCGAGGAAGAGGGGGAGGACGGGAGCGGGCGAAGGCACCGATGGTGGCAGGCTCCAAAAAGCCGTGTGGGGACAGGGACGGGGACACCGCGCAGCCAGCACGGCCGCGGAGCAGCAGCACCTGGCCCACAACGTCCTCCAGGGCCGGGACGGACCATCTGTGGCCAGGCACCACCTCCACAGCGGCCTCCCTGGCTCCCGGCAGCCGCCTCCGGGAAGCTGGGCAAAGCACAGCTGAACTGAGTTCTGCCCGTTCTCAGCCGCTGCCCATCCAGCCTTCTCGGCTTGGACCCACCTAAAGAAGGCAGGTCTCCCTAACGGGGACCGGGGCAGAGCCCCCAAACACACTCGTGCTCCAAGACGAGAGCACCAGTAGCTCAAAGTCACTGCACAAATATTAATACCACGGGGGAAACCCCCCCAGACCAGCAACGCCGGGGGTCTGCAGACCAAAGGAGCTCAAGGCGCTGAGTCGCAGCTCCGTATCCCCGGCTAACCGCCCCCGTCCTGCATCCGCCCATCCCCGTCCCGCATCCGCCCATCCCCGTCCTGCATCCGCCCATCAGGAGCGGACAGGGCTTGGACCACGGAGGGACTTTTCCCCCCCGTGAGCGTCGCTATTTCTCCTCGAGATCATCGTTCCCCCGTCGAGGTCAAACGCAGACGACCTCCCTGGCCCGTCCCCGCTCGTCCATATTGCAGCAGCTGCTTCCCAGGACCGAAGCCTGAGGTTGCAGGTGGCTCCCAGCAGCCGCAACGGCTGCCCAGGGCTGGATCAGGCCTTATTACTGCGTTGCAAAACCAAAACCGAGCCCAAAGCGCAGAGACGGGCGGGAGGAGGATCTGGGGCCAGCGGAGCCGGGCGCTGTGACCTGGAGCCTGCCCAGCGCGGGAGCGAGGATGCTGCGCGCCGCGGAGGAAAACTCGACCATCAATTATTGATGCCTGCTGCTTTCTGGTCCCATTTTCCACGTACATAATTTATGGGCAGCTCCTCGGGGAAGGAGGCAGCCACCTGAAAAAGCCCAACAGCAAACTGCCTCCAGAGCCGCCTCCGTCGGCGGCACGGCCGCGGCAAGCCGAGCGGTCCAGGGCTCTGCCAGGGATGGACTTTGGCCAAGAGGGGGAGATTGAAAAAGCAAGTGGTAAAATATTCGGAGAAAACCCTCCCAGGCACCAGGGAGACGCTGGAAAATGGAGCGTGGGTTCACAGCGATGGCCCCAGCCCTCCGCAAGGGCTCCAGCCCCTGCTGGGTGCACTCAGGACCCTCCGCGGAGCAGCATCCCAGGCCTCTCCGCATGGGTGCTGCGAGCACCCCGGGGTGCTGCTGGCTCCCGGCTGTGCATCACCCACAGGCCACGGCTCCAGCCCTGCGGCTCGTGGCCGGGGATCCGGGAGCACAGGGCCGGCGGGATGAGGGAAAAGCCCTCTTCGGCGACCGGCTTTCTCTTCCAGGCTGATTGTAATTCCTCAGCCAGCCCCTGCGCCAGAGGCTCGCGAGCCTGTCAAGGACGGTTAAATCACCGAGGCAAAGCCAGGATTTAATGAGATCTGAAACTTCAGAGGCCTGAAAAGCATGCGGGAAACGCCGCGAACGAGGGCAACGGAGCCTGCTGCTTCGGAGCGGCAATAAGCCCAGCTCACCCGATGCTCCCTGCAAACCAACGCGAGCCCTGCGCGCCCGGCAGCTCCAGCCCCGGCACGGTCACGCAGCCTCCGGCTCCGGGATGTCAGAGCCTGGATGAGGCTTTCGGTGCCGGCAGCGGTCACAGCCTCCCTCTCCAAAGCAGCTAAAATAGAAAGGCTTATTTGCAGCCTGTGTGCAAGCTTACGGCTAAATTGCTCCCTGCTCATCCCAGCCTGCGAGGGAGCACGTGGCTCTGCACTTACGCGGGCAGCGGCTGCCCCGAGCCGGCGGCCCCGGCGCTGGTGCAGGGACCCAGCGGCAGTGGGTCCTCCCTGCCCGTCTCCCCTCTCCCAGGAAACGGGGTCCGGGAAAATCCCTCCTCCTAAATAGAGTGGCCGACACGCCGAGAAGGTGGCGGGTGCTTCTCCGGCCTGAGGCTCCTGCCCTTCCCCAGTGGAGCGGCCCAAAGCCACCCGCGAGGCAGCGCGCTGCGGCTTATTTAATTTAGTGCTATAACGCAGGCGGCAGCGGGAAGGTGAGAGCAGAGCCCTGCGCATCGTCTCCCCGCGATCCGTCCTTTCCACGGCGAGACGCAGCCAGCTGCGGAGCCAGACCCCGGGCGAGGAGCTGCTGCGTCTCCGCAGGCGGCAGCGCTCCCCGACCGGCTGCTCCTCTGCCCTATGGCCCTTTCCTGGGCCGCGTTTGCAGATCTGCTGCCTGTTTCCAAGCCGTGTTTAAGGACGAGAAGCGTCACCGTCGCAAAAGACTCGGCTCAACTGCCCGGCACGTCCTCCCCCTTCCTCCCTCTGGGCTGCCGACAACGCCGAGAGCAAATCCCCCGCGAGATTAAAAGCGAAAGAGCTGTAATCTCTCGTGGCCGCCGGCTTGCACCCGTCTCGGGACAGATGGCCACGGGGCTCCTACGGCTGCTGCAGTGCCTGGGACCTCCGGGCCTCTCCCCAAGGACCCCGGGAACCCGGGCAGCAGCGGGACCGGCCTCCCCAGCTCTGCCCAGACCCTCGCCTGGGACAAGCCCACCAAAAAACACCCCCGAAAGCAGGCGCTACCCGACAGCCTGGTGCTCTCCACCAGCTGTGATGAGTTTGGAAGTGCTCAGCTGAGCCAACCCACTATCCCAGACAATTCATGCCAAGGTGATGGAGCAGGACACAGTGCAGCAGCAGCCTCCGCCTCCTGTGCTCGGATATTTCAAGGCGGCCCAAATTAAACACACGCTCGCTGGCCTGCCTCCACCTGGGAGCAAGGCAAACCTTTCCCAGGGGATTTCCACCTCTGCCCGCGCAGCGGTGGGAGCGGCGCTGCCTCGCTGCATCCCAGGCGGAGAGCAAAGCCCGCGGGTGGGTTAGGCCGGCTTCGCCGGGCATCGGCGACCTGCCGTCCCCACCGGTGAGGACGGGCCCTCGCCCCACCGCTCGCCATTTCGGTGACCCCGCCGCCCCCCGGCCCTGCCTGGAGGGACGGGGCCAGACCCAAGGCCGAGGCAGATGTTTTGGCAGACCAGTTCCAGCTGTGCTCCCTGCTTCCAGAGGAAAAGAAAAGCGCCAAGCACATCTCTTCAGGACACAGTCTGCATTGGCAGTAATTCTTCCTAAGGAGGTCTTTATTCGTAATTAGCAAGTAATTTGTCACAGCGCTAACGATCCCAGTGTTTACCTTATCCTATTAGCTACCAAAATAGTTACCTATTAATATCACTCAGTGCCGCAAGGATCCTGTGGCGATCCCTGCACGCACGCAGGGCGCTTTCAGGCATCATCCGCAGATAGGAATGTTTTTGCGGCTCTGAAGCACTCCCCACCCAAGGAGCCGAGCTCGGTCACCCTCCCCGGCGCGACCCCCTCGGACGCCCGACCGACCCGGCCCTTTGCAGGGAAAACCGAGGCACGGAAGGGAGGGACCGATTTTCCAAGGTCACGCACAAGGTTTGAGACAGGGCCGGAGCCGGAAAGCCATCGCTGCCGCGTCTCGAGGCAGAGCTGTGGCAGCGAGGGGAAATCTCCGCAGCAGGCAGAGGAGCTGCGGCGGCCCTGGCGAGGGGGATGCCCTCCGCTCCCTCCCGAGCCCCTCTCCCTCGTCCTCCCGGGAATTTAAACCGAGGCTTTCCCAAATACCGGGCGCCCTAACACCGAGCTGCAAAGGGAGCATCAGCGAGGCACCGCACGCTGCAGAACATAGTTATAAAAAATAACGCAATTAAAGTAGCAAACAACTCAGGCAAGTTGAGGAGCCCGGGGCGGGGCGGGGGGGGGGGGCAGGAGGCCCCAGCACCGCGGCACGGAGCCCCGCCTGGCCCCGGGGGGACCCCGCCGGGCTGCGCGGCGCCCGGGGCTCGGAGCATCCCTCCCCGCCGCGGCCCCAGCCCCGGCCCCGGGGGGGGGGACCCGGCCCGGCCCCGGCGGCGGCCCCCCGACGGCAGCCCGAGCCCGCCCGGCGGCGGCGCGTACCGGATTTCGGCGGGTACCGGTAGACGGAATTGGCGGGGATGTCCACCTCCTCCACCCCTGCGTTTTGCCGGCTGGTCAGCGCCCCCATGGCCGGGCGGCCGCTCAGCGGGCGGGATGCGGCGGGGCGCCCTCCCGGCCGGGACCGCGACCGCCACCGGGACCGCGGCCGGGGCCGGCGCTGGCGGCGGCCCCCGCCCGCAGCATCCTCCGCGCTGCGCCGCGCCGCGCCGGGCGCCGCCTCCGCGCTAGCGCCGGGGCTGCGCCAATGCGGGGCCGGGGCCGCCCCCGCCGCGCCCCGCCCCGCCCCGCCTCGGCCCGGGGGGGCCGCGGTACCGGGGCGGGAGGGGGAGCGGCTGCCCGGTCCCCACCAGCAGCCTCCTGTCCCCAGCATCCACCCCCCTGTCCCCATGTCACCCACCTGCCCCCCACCTACCCCCCCGGTGTCACCTACCTGCCCCCAACACCACCTATCTATTCCCCCCCCCCCCCGGTGTCACCTACCTGCCCCTAACACCACCTATCTATTCCCCCCCCCCCGGTGTCACCTACCTGCCCCTAACACCACCTATCTATTCCCCCCCCCCCGGTGTCACCTACCTGCCCCCAACACCACCTATCTATTCCCCCCCCCCCCCGGTGTCACCTACCTGCCCCCAACACCACCTATCTATTCCCCCCCCCCCGGTGTCACCTACCTGCCCCCAACACCACCTATCTATTCCCCCCCCCCCCGGTGTCACCTACCTGCCCCTAACACCACCTATCTATTCCCCCCCCCCCCGGTGTCACCTACCTGCCCCCAACACCACCTATCTATTCCCCCCCCCCCCGGTGTCACCTACCTGCCCCCAACACCACCTATCTATTCCCCCCCCCCCGGTGTCACCTACCTGCCCCTAACACCACCTATCTATTCCCCCCCCCCCGGTGTCACCTACCTGCCCCCAGCACCACCTATCTATTCCCCCCCCCCGGTGTCACCTACCTGCCCCCAACACCACCTATCTATTCCCCCCCCCGCGGTGTCACCTACCTGCCCCTAACACCACCTATCTATTCCCCCCCCCCCGGTGTCACCTACCTGCCCCCAACACCACCTATCTATTCCCCCCCCCCCCGGTGTCCCCTACCTGCCCCCAACACCACCTATCTATTCCCCCCCCCCCGGTGTCACCTACCTGCCCCCAGCACCACCTATCTATTCCCCCCCCCCGGTGTCACCTACCTGCCCCCAACACCACCTATCTATTCCCCCCCCCCGGTGTCACCTACCTGCCCCCAACACCACCTATCTATTCCCCCCCCCCGGTGTCCCCTACCCGCCCCTAACACCACCTATCTATTCCCCCCCCCCCCGGTGTCACCTACCTGCCCCTAACACCACCTATCTATTCCCCCCCCCCGGTGTCACCTACCTGCCCCTAACACCACCTATCTATTCCCCCCCCCGGTGTCACCTACCTGCCCCCAACACCACCTATCTATTCCACCCCCCCCGGTGTCACCTACCTGCCCCCAACACCACCTATCTATTCCCCCCCCCCCGGTGTCACCTACCTGCCCCTAACACCACCTATCTATTCCCCCCCCCGGTGTCACCTACCTGTCCCCAACACCACCTATCTATTCCCCCTCCCCGGTGTCACCTACCTGTCCCCAACACCACCTATCTATTCCCCCCCCCCGGTGTCACCTACCTGTCCCCAACACCACCTATCTATTCCCCCCCCCGGTGTCCCCTACCTGCCCCTAACACCACCTATCTATTCCCCCCCCCCGGTGTCACCTACCTGCCCCTAACACCACCTATCTATTCCCCCCCCCCGGTGTCCCCTACCCGCCCCTAACACCACCTATCTATTCCCCCCTCCCCCGGTGTCACCTACCTGCCCCTAACACCACCTATCTATTCCCCCCCCCCGGTGTCACCTACCTGCCCCTAACACCACCTATCTATTCCCCCCCCCCGGTGTCACCTACCTGCCCCTAACACCACCTATCTATTCCCCCCCCCCGGTGTCACCTACCTGCCCCCAACACCACCTATCTATTCCCCCCCCCCCCGGTGTCACCTACCTGCCCCCAACACCACCTATCTATTCCCCCCCCCCGGTGTCACCTACCTGCCCCTGACACCACCTATCTATTCCCCCCCCCCGGTGTCACCTACCTGCCCCCAACACCACCTATCTATTCCCCCCCCCCCGGTGTCACCTACCTGCCCCCAACACCACCTATCTATTCCCCCCCCCCCGGTGTCACCTACCTGCCCCCAACACCACCTATCTATTCCCCCCCCCCCGGTGTCACCTACCTGCCCCCAGCACCACCTATCTATTCCCCCCCCCCCGGTGTCACCTACCTGCCCCCAACACCACCTATCTATTCCCCCCCCCCCGGTGTCACCTACCTGCCCCTAACACCACCTATCTATTCCCCCCCCCCCGGTGTCACCTACCTGTCCCCAACACCACCTATCTATTCCCCCCCCCCGGTGTCACCTACCTGTCCCCAACACCACCTATCTATTCCCCCCCCCCGGTGTCACCTACCTGCCCCCAACACCACCTATCTATTCCCCCCCCCCGGTGTCACCTACCTGCCCCTAACACCACCTATCTATTCCCCCCCCCCGGTGTCACCTACCTGCCCCTAACACCACCTATCTATTCCCCCCCCCCGGTGTCACCTACCTGCCCCTAACACCACCTATCTATTCCCCCCCCCCGGTGTCCCCTACCTGCCCCCAGCACCACCTATCTATTCCCCCCCCCGGTGTCACCTACCTGCCCCCAGCACCACCTATCTATTCCCCCCCCCCCGGTGTCACCTACCTGCCCCCAGCACCACCTATCTATTCCCCCCCCCCGGTGTCACCTACCTGCCCCTAACACCACCTATCTATTCCCCCCCCCCGGTGTCCCCTACCTGCCCCCAGCACCACCTATCTATTCCCCCCCCCGGTGTCACCTACCTGCCCCCAGCACCACCTATCTATTCCCCCCCCCGGTGTCACCTACCTGCCCCTAACACCACCTATCTATTCCCCCCCCCCCCGGTGTCACCTACCCGCCCCTAACACCACCTATCTATTCCCCCCCCCGGTGTCACCTACCTGCCCCTAACACCACCTATCTATTCCTCCCCCCCCGGTGTCACCTACCCGCCCCACCTATCTATTCCCCCCCCCGGTGTCACCTACCTGCCCCTAACACCACCTATCTATTCCCCCCCCCGGTGTCCCCTACCTGCCCCTAACACCACCTATCTATTCCCCCCCCCGGTGTCACCTACCTGCCCCTAACACCACCTATCTATTCCCCCCCCCCGGTGTCCCCTACCTGCCCCTAACACCACCTATCTATTCCCCCCCCCGGTGTCACCTACCTGCCCCTAACACCACCTATCTATTCCCCCCCCCCCCGGTGTCACCTACCTGCCCCTAACACCACCTATCTATTCCCCCCCCCGGTGTCACCTACCTGCCCCTAACACCACCTATCTATTCCTCCCCCCCCGGTGTCACCTACCCGCCCCACCTATCTATTCCCCCCCCCGGTGTCACCTACCTGCCCCTAACACCACCTATCTATTCCCCCCCCCGGTGTCACCTACCTGCCCCTAACACCACCTATCTATTCCTCCCCCCCCGGTGTCACCTACCCGCCCCACCTATCTATTCCCCCCCCCGGTGTCACCTACCTGTCCCCAACACCACCTATCTATTCCCCCCCCCGGTGTCACCTACCTGCCCCTAACACCACCTATCTATTCCCCCCCCCCGGTGTCACCTACCTGCCCCCAACACCACCTATCTATTCCCCCCCCCCGGTGTCACCTACCTGCCCCTAACACCACCTATCTATTCCCCCCCCCGGTGTCACCTACCTGCCCCCGGCACCACCTATCTATTCCCCCCCCCCCGTGTCACCTACCTGCCCCTAACACCACCTATCTATTCCCCCCCCCGGTGTCCCCTACCCGCCCCCGCACCACCAGTCTCCCCCCAGCTGGTAGCACGGGGGCTATAAACACCGGGGCAGGGGGTGCGGAGGGGCTGCCCGGCCGCGCGGGCGGTGAGCGAGGCCCTGGCCGGGCTCCTTCCCTCCGCGCCCCCCCGCCGAGCCCCGGGCCGTCCCAGCCCGCAGCGGCGCTCCGGGGAGCCGCTGCTCGGCCCCGAGCGACTTCGGCCGCGGGTGCACCCGGAGGCAGCGCCTCTCCTCAGCGGCACGCGGCGGCCTGCGGCGCTTTAGCGGGGCCGGTAACGCGGTTACGCCGCGCGGAGCCGCCCGGCAGCCGTGGCCCGCGGGGGCCTTGGCCTTCCAGCCGTGCGGTGCCGCGGCGGCTCGCGGGGGGGCCGTGCCGGGGGGGCTTCGCCAGGCGCTGCGGCTGCGGAGGCAGCTTCGGGGGGGGCCGCGCTGGGGAGCCAGGGAGGAGGCTTCACCGCTTTCCAGCCCCCAGCACCCCCGCGGGGCCGCCGAATCCCGGACCCTGGGAGCCGCCCGCTCCGAGGCGACTGTCCCCGCTCGCGGCCTATCAATCCCGTCCGTTTTTACGCCGCCCATTTGCAAAGTCCCCGGTTTATTCGGTTGGGTTTTACCGCCGCTTTCCTCTCGTTAATTAAACGCTTCCCGGCGCCAGCGGCTGTCGCGGGGCGGCGCGGAGGGCCGCGGCGGGGAGGAGAGCTCCGCTCCGGGCTCCCACCGGTTGGCGAAAGCAGTGACTCACCAGCATTTTAAACATTATATTAAAAAAAATAAACATAGGAGCTCTGAGGGAGCCTTTTGAACCCCCCCGGTGCTTCCGCGGCCCTCCTCCGCGACGGGGGGGCTCTGGGCGAGCGCCGCTCCCGGCTCGCCCCGGGGAAACTGAGGCACGGAGCGGCCGCCTGGGGCCTCCCGGCGTGCGGCGGGGGGGTGCTGGGCGCGGACCCCCACGCTGGGCGCCGCGGAGGGCCCTGCCCTGCGCCGGGAGAGCCGCCAGCAGCCCCGCGGCGGCGCGGAGCGGCCCCCACCGCGGCCTCGCGCCCCAGAGCCGCGGCGGCGGCGGCGGGAGGGCGGGCGGGGGAGGGGCCGCGGCGGCAGGGCGCCCCCCGCGCCTCTCAATGAAGCTCCTCAATGAACGTGACGTCACAGACGCCTTCTTCTCTCTTGTGAGACAAGTAGCAAAACAGCAGGGGCCGGCAGCCAATCAGCGAGCGGGACGGCCCTTCCGCCGGGCTGCGACCCCCACCGCACAACGCCCCGCCCCTCGCGGGGCGGCCGGCCAATGGCGGCGCCCCCTCCAGCCAAAACACAGGCGGCGGCCAATGGGGAAGGGGCGCCGCCTCCTCCGGCGGCGGCGGCGGAGAGAGGGGAGGGGGCGGCGGGGCGCGGGCCGGAACAGCCGGGGGCAGCTGGAAGATTCGAACCGCCGGGCCGGGGCGCGCGGGGCGCGCGGCGGCGGCCAATCAGGGCGCGCGGGGCGCGGGGGCCGGCCCGCGGCCCCGCCCCCGGCCCCGCCCCCGGCCCGCGGGACCGTCGGCGGCGCGGCGCGGCGCGGGGCGGCCCGCAGCGCTCCGGGGCCACCCACGGCGGGGCCGCGCCGAGCGGCAGCGTGCGCCCCCCCCGCAAAAAAAATACCGGCACCCCCCCCCCGCCATGTCGGTGAACATGGAGGAGCTGCGGCACCAGGTCATGATCAACCAGTTCGTGCTGGCGGCCGGCTGCGCCGCCGACCAGGCCAAGCAGCTCCTGCAGGCGGCCCACTGGCAGTTCGAGGTGCGTGGGGGGCGCCCACGGGGGACCGGGGACCCGCGCCGCCCTCCCCCGCTTCCCCCTGGTGCGGCGGGGCCCGGGAGGGGGGGGAGGCCCGGCCCGCGGACACGCGTGGGCGCCGCGCTGGGGGCCGCCGGGGCCCGGCCCGCTGCGGGTGGGGGGCTGGGGGGTTGTCCCCCCCGCCCCCCCCCATCCCAAACCTCCTGGAAGAGAGGAAAAACCGGCTCGGAAATCTCCCGCGGCTATTTATACCCGGGCTGTAACCGGAGCTGCCGGCTCGGCCCCGCAGCCCCGAGCCCAAAACACGGGGCGGGGGGGGGCGCCCCGAGCCCCCCCGCGTGTGTGTGTGTGTGGGGGGGGGGGGCTGGGGCAGACGTGGGGACACCAAACCCCGGGGACCCCCATACACGGGGGGGAGGGGGCGTTGGGGACCCCTCCCCCCCCCTTGGAGGCCTCTGCCCGGGTTTGGGGGAAGAAAGGGGCGTTTTGGGGCTGGCGGCGGGGGCCCCGCATTGTGCGCTCGCGGGAGGAAGACACGGCGGCGCTTTCGCCCACCCCGGCCCTCGGCCCCTCCGTGTTTTTCTTCCGCCTTTGTCTCCCCGCTGGATTTAACGAGTTGCTCATTGTTATTTTTGCAGACCGCTCTGAGTGCGTTTTTTCAAGAAACTAACATTCCCAACAGCCACCACCACCACCAGATGGTAAGTGAGACAAACTTCCCGCACGCCGCCCCGCGCCTGCCCGCCGGCGACACCCGGGTTCCCCGTGGGGGCCCTTCCACGCGGCCCCCTTCGGCCCTCCCTGCCTGGAGCGAGCCCCAAAGCGCCCTTAAACCCCCGGCACGGCCGTGCCGCCCCCCCGAGCCCCCCTGGGGCCGGACGGCGCCCCGGGGCTGCCGAGCTGTCAGCTCCTCTGACAGCCATATTGCTCTGCAACCGGAGAAACACACAGCCGGCAAATGTAAACACGAGCTAAAATGTCTGCCAGGAAATAGTTTGTCTCCACGAGCATCTCGCTGGAAGTTGGGCCCGGGGGGCCGCGGCGGCGCCGAGCCCGGCTGCGCCCAGCGCTGCTTGACCTTGGCCGAGGGCAAGTCCCTCTGGCAGAGCGGAGGAAGTTTTCTCCTCTGGGTGGGTTGTTGGCGTTTTGTTTTTCTTCCTCCCTCCCGTTGAGGAAATCAAACCGTGCCGTGCGCGGGGGTAAAGAGCAGATCTAGGCTAAGCCGATTTTTTTTTTTTCCTTTTCTTACGCCTGCCGTCGGGAAGTCCGTAGCTGGCCCCAAATCTCTAGCAGCGAAGGGTGTCTCTCGGAGAAACCTAATTTTGCAGGGCCGGTTCCTGCCTCGCCAGCTTTACCCCGCTGCAAACCTTTTATTTGTTTGTTTTTCTGATGCAAAATTTCTCCCGTGTTGCAATAAGGGTTATTGCATAGGGAGGCTCTCTGCGTGCTCCAGCAAAGTGCCCTTTTCCTCTGGTACTGGGCACGGTGAAGAACAAGTCTCGGCTCCCCAAAAACATAGCGCTAGGCAAGGAGGAGCCGCAGAGGAGCCCGAGGTCCCGCACGCCGGCGGCAGGGCCAGAAGTTTGGCGCTAGCCCAGCTGCCCGGCCCCAAACCCTGTGTTTGGGGAGGGGGGAGAAGCCTGGCTGGAACACAATGGCCCTCTGAGAGGAACTAGATTTTTATCTTGTTCCTTTACTGGAGTAGAAATCTGGTCTTAGAGCTTTTATTTGTAAATTAGCTGGAAAATTCCCACGAACAGGCTTTCGGGTGGCTGGAGGACAGGCTTTCACCGAGTTTGCAGTTGTTCGAACTAGTGCTTTGGAAAGCTTGGGAGATATCAATCTCGCAAGGCAAAAAAAGAATTCCCAGTCGGAGAAGGGAAGGGAGAGGAGCCAGGAGCTGCAGGCCTGAAAGCATTCAAAAAAAGCTCAGCAGGGTGATTCCTTCCCAATTTGAATCAGTTAGTGCTTGGTTGCTACAGGAAGTTTGATGCAAAACAGGCTGTGATGAAACACATTGATTCTTGGTATTTGTACTCCTTGTGAACAGGGTGAATCGAGATCCACCTCTGACCTGTTTCGTTTCCCTTAAACGAAAAGGCACCACAACGTTGGCCCTGAATCATTACGATTCAGCCCCGAAACACTCACATCCAAAGCATTTTTGACACCCGTTTCTCAAACAAGAGAACTGGCGCAGCAGAGCTGGCCCCGTTGCTCGGGCTGGAGGCTTCTGCCCTGGGTCGAAGCCGAGTTTCGGGATGGGATTGGTGGCGGGGGGTGCGCTCCATCGGCGGCTCCTCGCTGCTGCCTCCTCCTCCGGCGTGCAGATCCCCGACCCGTCTCGCACGGCCTTCCTTGGGTTGAAAACAAACTTTTCTCTCCCCCTCCCTGCTTTATTTTCATTCCGGCCAGATAGGCGTTAATCAGGGAGTTTGCAGTACAAGCTGTGCTCCGCACGGCGACAAACACCGTTCAACCGTCTCTCCCAGACGCTCGTCTGATTCCCTTGTTGCATTTTTGGCATTTTTGCTGCTATTCCCCCCCCAAGTCTCTTGATCTCACTCCAGCTTAAAACGCCTCGAGCAGCTCCGCTCGTGGCAGGGACAGAGGTTAAGAAGAGGGGCTTTACAACCTTAGTTTCTATTTCTTTTTAAAGCCAGAGAGAGCAGAGCTCTGAGTAAACCAGTAACAAGTTGCACCTCCGAGAAGCGCCTTCGCCCCCGCGCCGCCTCCCAGGCCGGCTGCTTCCCCGCGGGGAGGAGGTGCTCCCGCAGCGTCCCCACGTTAATCTTGGAGAGATCCTTGCTGAAGCTGTTGGGTCTGGAATGGGACAGACCCTTCTGGCAACCACTTGCGAGCGGCTCCTTAAAAAAGTGTCGGAGGAGGAAGGCAATAATTATATAGCAATTTATTTTTTAATTAATGCTGCAAACAACACCCCAGAAACCAAGCTGCGTGCCCCTGCAGCAGTGCGTCCGACCTCGGTCCCGCGCTGGTGTTTGGGCTGTGTGTATTTTTCTTTTTGAACACAGTTGCTTGAAGTTAGAGCCCTTTTGGAACAAATCTCTCGTCAGATACAGCCAAAAACGCAGGCTGGTTAAAATAAAAGCTGGCTCGCCGCACGTTTGAGGTGAGCCCTGCAATTAGCTCCGCAGAAATCTGGGTGTGCAGAGGGAGAAATGTCCCCGGCCCTCGGTGTTAACCCAACGGAGCGGCGCAGCCTCCGTCGGTCCCGTCGCGCTGCCCTGCGGAGCCGGGAGAGCCACCGGACCTGCCGCCCTGGCAGGCCGCTTATCTCCCCCGCTTGTTTGTTTTTTAATTGCTTGGATTGAGAAACAACCTAAGCGCGGGCTGGCATCTGCCCCGCGGGTGAAGGTTCAGCTCTGGATGTGCCCGAGGCGGCGCCGAGCCACGGTACCGAACGAATCGTGGCCGTCCTGCGCGGCCCGGCTGGAGGAGGGGGCCCAGGCCGCCGGGGACGTTTGGGAATAGGAGCTGCTTTTCCTGTGTTTGTAGGTGGAGTCCTGCAGGGCCGGGAAAGCCGGGTGTAACTCTACCAAACAAACAATTTGGCATCGTCCCACTTCCCCGTTGCCGTACAGAGTTGCTGCAGACTTATAGCGGTGCAGGAGCTCCGTCCCCTCCGCCCCTTGAAGGTCAAGCGCCCTCGGCCCGGCGCTGCCGGGAGAAGGTTTCTCCATGGGGCCGGAGAGGCCGTGGGGACACCTCGCACGAGGCCCCACATCGCGGCTCGCGCTGCTGCTCTCACCTTAGCGCCCCAACACGCAGCCGGCTCCATCCCGCGAGCCAGGTGCTTGCCGATGGGACAAGGCCCAAAACGCGATGGAGTTAACGCCCTGAGAACAGAAAACTCGTTTCTGAGCAGCGTTGCTGGAGTTTTATCTAAATCCCAACGTTTACCAGAAACAGCCTGGGAAAAGGATGAGAAGTTGAAGAACAGAGGCACATCCCGAAACACGAATTCGGGTGCTCGCGGGGCCCGCAGTGCCCCAGTCCCGTGTTCAGCCTGCTGCCAGGCCTGGCCGTCTCGGGTGAAACCCCGGGAGGGAGCAGGCGCGGGAGCTCTGCCTTCTCGGAGGTGTCTTGCTGATCCCAAATCGCTAAAAAGGCACCTTCAACCCGGAGGGAGGAGACGCTTCCAAGCTCCCGTAGCACCGCAGCTTGCCCGTGATCATCTCCCGTTGCCACCACTCACACTGCTTCCTTGGGTCGTTTTGGACTGTCACAGCTGCACTGCGGCCACGGGCACCCTGCGCGAACAAGGGGGCCGGGGCAGAGCCGGAGCCGCCGAACCCTCTGCGACGGGGTCCGCAGAAAGCCGAGCTGGGAGGCATCGAGCTCTTCCCACCCCTCAGTGCGTTTAAGGCAGATTCTGGCCCTTTTGGCCTCTCCAAAGAACACCTTCGCCTGCGGAGAGTAACGCAGCAGAGCGCCGCTGGAAGCACTCCCATCCCCCGTCCCCAAAAGGGGAAAAGGATGAAAAGTTTAAGAACAGAAGTGCATCCCGAAACACGAATTTGGGCACTCGCTGGGTTGGCAGGAGGTCGGCTGCAGGAGGGGACCCTCGCGCCCGTCGCGGCAAAGCCCTCACTGCAGGTCCCACAAGTCCAGGGCTTCGGAGCCCGGCCCAGGTTAACTCGAGGTGAATTTAGACCCGATCACGCAGAGGTGCCCCGTCTGCTTCCCGCCCTGCCGGAGCTTCGCTGGGATCAGCGAGCAGGAGGGAAATGCTCCTCAAGATGGTTCCTCCCCTAGGGACAGCGCTGGACATGCTGCAGCTATTTTTAAACCCAGCACGTGCAGCCAAACCCGTGGTGCGGTGCCGCGCACGAGCCGGCTCCTCCGCGTCGCCCTGGCGAAGCCCGCGCACGGAGGCGGCAGCCAGCCCGGCCGCGCAGGGGGTTGTTTTTGCCCTCCCCACCGCTCCGTTTCGGGTGCTTTTGCGGGAGGAGGCGACTCCCCGGGACTCCCTCGGGCCGGAGGCTCCGGCGCTCGCTGCGCGTCCCCCTCCCCGCCGCGCGCCCGGCTCGGATTTTCCTCCGCCTGCGACCGCGCGGTGAGTGGGCGGCGAGATTCATCGTGAAAAGGGCCGGCACCGCGCGAGCAAGCGAGCGAACGGGCCCCCGAGGAAGGAGGTGGAGACGGCGGTGCTAAATTTAGTCGGATACGCAGAAGCCACCGGCCTTACCGGGAACGGCGCGGGGCGGCCGCCGCCCCACAGTGCTCTCGCTGCCGTTCCTAAGCGCGTGCGAAGCGGCCTCGGTGCCAAGGGGCCCCTGGGCAGGGAGCCACCGCGGCTTGGCTCTGGGACCACTGTCGGCTCCTCTGCCCCGCGCTTCGGACCACGGCTGGGTTTTGCAGTTGCTGCCTTGCAATTGAGGAATTGCTGGCCCTGGAAGGCTGCAGGGCCGGCCAGCGTGAGAGAGGGGGGGAAAAAAAACACAGAGCAGGGAGAAATGCCCATCCTAGAGCCGGGGACCGCTTGCTGGGCTTGGCTTATGTTGGGCCTTTCCCCGCTGGATCGGTCCCGGGGAAGCTGCGAGGTCTCCGGGGCCGCGAACGCGGAGCCGCGGGGGCCAATCTGGCCCCCGCGGCTCCGCGTTCGCGGCCCCGGAGAACTCGCAGCAGCAGCGGGATGCTTTGCTCCCGGGATGCTCCCTGTTGCACACTTGGCTTGGGGGGGGGGGGGCTGGGCGACACGGGGCCGCCCGCTTCCCCGGGCCCGAGCAGAGCGGCTCCTTTCTAAAGAAGGAAACCAAACTGCCGGGCTATTTTGGTCCGCTTGCAAGTCGCTGGCTGCGGTGCCAAATGTGTTAAAACGGCGCTTGCACGGAGGGAGGAAAGCGGCCAAGCGTGGCGCGGGTGTTTCCGAGGGCCGTCCCAGGCGCAGCCAGAGGGGAGCCCCCCTTCGCCTTTTCCCTCCCCCTGGTTGCAAGCCCGGTTGCGTTTTAGATAACCAATTTCCGTGCCGGAGCTGGGGAAGGGGGATTGATACCGGCTCTGCTGTTGCCTCCCACGCTCAGCCCCGCAGAGCTTGGAGCCGTGTGCCGACCCGGCTGCAGAGCAGCTCCGGGGAGGACATCCAGCCTTTGGAGAGTGCCAGAGACACCCCCACGCTCTGCTTCTTTTCTTTTACTGCCAAGCCACGCACGGGCCAGCGTGAAACCCTGGGAATTTCTTAACAAAAACAACCCCCGATGCCGGCAGCCCCTCTTGGCTCAGAGCATCCCCTGGGCCAGTGCTACCCGGTCCGGGTGTGGGGGCCTGCATCCCATGGGGATGCTCCATGGTCCTCTGGTGCCTGGTGATGGGACCAGGCGATGGCGAGGTCCCAGCTCCCCGCAGCACCTCCCGGCCCCAAAACCGGCTCCGCGCTCCTCTCGCACCGCTCTGACGCACCATCTCCTCCTTCCCTCGCAGATGTGCACCCCCAGCAACACCCCGGCCACTCCGCCCAACTTCCCGGACGCGCTCGCCATGTTCTCCAAGCTGCGGACCTCCGAAACCCTCCAGAGCAGCAACAGCCCCATCACCTCCATGGCCTGCTCGCCGCCGGGCAGCTTCAGCCCCTTCTGGGCCTCGTCGCCCCCCAGCCACCAGCCCGCCTGGCTGCCGCCCTCGTCGCCCACGGCCCACGGCCTCCACCACCACCTGCACCACCCGGCGCCCGCCTGGCCCCCGGGGCCGCAGCCCGGCGCCCCCCCGCAGAAAGCCGTGGCCACAATGGACGGGCAGAGATAAGACTCGGCCGCCGGCGGGGGGTGGCGGGCAACGGGGCTGGGGGGGCAGAGAAAAGGTTCGGGAGATCAGGCCAGGGCATCCGGAGCAGGGGGGTTCCTGAGAAACGCACTGGAATCATTTTCTAGGGTTTATTCTTATTTTTCTGGGGGTGGGGGGGAGGTCACTGGCCCACGACAGCCTCCTTGCGAGAGTCGCTAACTGGTCTTTTCTCCTTTTTTTTTTTTTTTTAATATATAACTATAATATATAAATATATCTAATGTATATAAATCCAGAGAGAATGAGCAACGGACGGGTTGCCGATGGGCTGGGAGGCGGCGCTGCTCCGCCGCGCGGGAGGGGGGCACCGCGCAGGCCCCCGGCACCGCTCCAACGCGCCGGGTCCCAGCGATGCAAGAAAGGGAGGGAGGGGAAGAGGAAAAAAAAAACCAAATCGGTGGATTTTCAGCACCTCTGGCTGCAACGGTGCTGCGCCGGCCGCGCATCGCCTGCGCGACGCGACTCCTTCCCGCGCCCCGACGCGACGGTGGCGGCTCTGGATTTTCCCGGACGCTCGTTGCTGTGACTCAAACCAAGCGACCCTCCTTCGGCATCCAAAATTCATCCCGGCTCACCGCGCAGACGCCCCGGGATCCCGCTCACCGGACCCTCCCCGTTGCCGCCGCCCAGCCCTGCCCCAGAGATGCTGTCGGGAAGCCGAGCTGGGGGCTGTGATTTAACAAGGTGATGCCCCCCCGCCGTCCCCGCGGCCACCGCTCACAGGCCCTTCCCAGAGGAGGAGGAGGGAAGGGGGGGAGCTGAGGGGGGCTTTTAGTTTTCAAATCAATCTTGCTTAAAAAAAAAAAACAAAACAAAAACACAACAAAAACAGGTTGAAGGTTTTTTATTAATTTAAAAATAATAAAAAAAAAAAATCACTTTTTTAACACCAGCAGTTCCTGCTTTTTCTCTTTCCCGGGAAGGCGGCTTTCTGGTGGGGGAAGCGCCTCGGAGCAGGGGCTGGGAACGAGGGCGAGACCTGCCCCATCCTCGTCCCCACAGAGGGGACCGCGATGCCCCCGGACCCCTTTCAGGGGGCTGCTGCCCCGGCCAGGGCTCAAGCGCACTTGGTCCCCAGGCTGCCTGCCGAAAAGCAGCACTGCCGACGCCGAGACCAAACCCTCCCCTCCGGCTGCCGCCGCCAGCAGCTCCGAAACGCAGCTGTGCCCGAGACGGGCACGCAAAAAGCAAAACCTGCCCTCCGGCACGCGACACCAGCCAACACCGTGTTTTCTTTCTCTGATCTGCTATTTTTAAAAGCACCTAATGAGAACATTGCACGGGAGAAGCTACCCGAGCTCGCCCAAAACGCACGCCGGAGAGCTGCCGGAGCCGGGGCACCGCTGCGCCCGGTCCTCTGATACAGCATGGGAGCAGCCTCGCTCTGCTCAGGACCTCGCAAAGCCAAAACCCCCGATTTAGCCTTTAATGCCGGCACCAAATGAAGGCACAGCTTTGCCCTGCTCCCGGACACCTGCTCCCACAGTGGGGCAGCACCCGGCCAGGGTGCAACACACAGCTGGGGTAAAACAAGCCCCAAACGGGAACGCAGCAGCTCTGGGGCTGCCAATGAGCGACGGGGCACCCGGAGACTGGGAAATCCAGGGCACAAGCCCCATTTTCCTGGGAAGAGCCGCCAGCCCGACACTGGCAGCCCCAGCACAGCGCATCCTCCGGGATGAGAAGCAACAAAATCCCCCACTCGGGGCTACTCACCTGCTCCAGGAGCAGCAGAGCCGGCAGCACCGGGGCCAGGGGAGGGAGGAGGCTGCTGCCGGCTCTTGCTTTTGTGGGCAATGCCCAGCTGGGCCCAACCCTGCCCAAATCACACACAGGTGGGTGAGGGCCAGGCTGGCTGCGGGGAACTGGGGCTCCCACCCTCCCTGGTGGGCTCCTGTGCTTGGCAGGGTTGGGCCCAGCTGGCCCTTGCCCGGGAGCTGCTGTGCCCCCCCTTTGCCGGCTCCGGCCCTGCTGGTTTGCCCTGGCTTTTCCCAGCCCTTGCACTGGAGTCCGGGAGCCTGGACACTGCTGAGCCCCCTCCCAGCCAGCATTTAGCACCCGCCACCTCCGAAAGCAGGGAGCATCCCGGGAAGATGCGCTCGGAGAGCGGCCAGGGTAATGGGGGACGGGGTCTGTGGGTGCAGGGGGAAGATTGGGGGCTGAGGGGGAGCTCCCCGGACGCCTGGGCCCCATGTGCAGGGGCAGGGGGTGCCCCGGGCCATCCCTATGCGGCCACTCTCCCCGAATCCCCCAAATTTGCTCCCCTGGAGCGAGGAAAGCGGGGCAACGGCACCGGCACCCCGCCGGACGAGTGCACGGAAGATGCCGCCTCGCCGCAGCCCCGCGCTCTCCCAGCCCCCCCTCCCACGCCGCCTCGCCGCGCCGCGTTTCGGGGAAAGGGGAAGCGGCGCGTGCCCCCGCGGGCCGGGCAGGCACGTGGCCGCTCGCGGGTTGCCCGGGGAAGCCCCGTGCCTGCCACCCGCACGGCCCGGCCCCGCTCTGCTTCCAGCGGCTGTCGGCACCCGGTCACTCGTGACACGACGTGCGCTAGGTCTCAGCGTGGCTCTTTCGCAGCCGGCCGGGGAAAAGAGGAGGCTGGGCGAAGCGACGGGGCGGCGGGAGGGCCGCGGTGGGACGGGAGCCCGGGGGACGCGGGGGCACGGCCGTGCCGGGCTGCCTGGGCGCGTGCTTCCCCTGCCCCCAAGGAAAACAAACCGCTCCCGCGTTATTCCGAGCAAACGGACCGAGGGCAGGTCGGCCGGGCCGCAGCAGCTGCCATTCGCCGCGGCAAAAAATCAGGCCCCATAAATGCCGTTTAAGCAAATAAACAGGTGGCTTCTGCCGTGGTGAGCGATGGGTGAAGTCGCGACGCTCGCGGAAAGCTGGGAAAGGGGGGGGCCGGCGCTGCCCGAGGGGATCCCGCCGAGCGCCCCCAGAGCGTTTTAAACCCCCAAAGCTGCCAAAAGGCCGGAGCCCTTTATTGCCCGGCTTCCCGGCCCGGCGCCTCGGTGAGGGCCTCGGCCAGCGCTCCCTCCGGGTGCCAACGTGGGTCGGGGGCCCGTGTGACGACGCCGGCCTGTCCTCGGGCGACCCGGTGGCACCTGGGGGGGGGCAAAGCGGAGAGGTTATGGTGGTGGGGGGATGCCACAAGCCCCCCCAGCCCGCCACCGCCGTGGTGGGGGGCCGTACCCGGGGCACTGCGCGGGGTCAGGGCGCTCCGGGGCCGAGGGGGGGGCTGCCGGCGTCCTGGGCGCCCCACGGCCCGTGGGACGAGGCGCGGGAGAGCGCGGCCGCCTTCTTCAGGGACCCTGGCGGGAGAGAGGGGTGAGACGGGGCGGGAGAGAGGGGTGAGACGGGGAGGGAGGACCCAGCCCGCCGGATCCCCCCCCAAGTCCTGGCCTGACCGTCCTTGCTGGCAATGGCGGGCAGCCGCACGTCCCGCCGGCCCTTGTAGACGTGCCCGTCCTGGCCCAGGAGCTCCACCTCGTCCTGCGGGGAGGGAAAGGCACGGCGGCACCCAAAGCCCCCTCGCAGCACCCGGCCGGGCGCCGTGGGGCTCCGCGGGGTTCCCGGCCCCCCCTGACGCTCCCGTTCCAGCGAGGGGCCCCACGGCAGCTCCCCCCAAGTGGCAGGGCACAGCGGAGGTGGCTGGTTTGAGGACACCCCGCCTCGTGCCTGCCCTGCCCTCGTCCCCGGGTACCCAGCGGAGGAGCACGCGCCGCGTTAGGAAAGCGCCCGGCCGGTCTTGCCCCGAGAGCCGGGATCCGGCGCCTTCCCAGGCGGGCTGAGCCCAGCTGGGCTCCTCTGCGTCCCCTCCGAAAGGGCACGGGCTGCTCTCAAGGCTGAGACCAGCCACAACTCATCACACGTGTGTGGCTTCAGTGCCCTGCGTGGGCCTTGAGCACAAGCCCAGCCCCGAAAGCAGTGCAGCAGCACAGCCGAGCGTGGCACAGAGCAGCTTGCAAGGACAGAGTGGAAATAACCGGCGTTTTGGTGCTCTGCAAGAGCAGGATCTGCCCCAGCGGCTCCCCAGGCCGGTGCCTACCTTGGCCGGCGCGGGCGCGGGGCCGGGCTCGGGGTGCCCGGGGATGGCACGCGCGAGGAGCTGGCGGCGGGCGCAGCGCTGCAGCGGGTGGATGAGGGTGTGCCGGCCCCCGCAGTGCCGCGGCACGCTCGGGTACCCGCACTCGGCCGCCCGCTCGCTGTGGGACGGGGCACGGCGGGGCTCAGCACCCACCACCGGCCCCGCAGGCAGGCGGGGGGGGGGGGTGGCCGCGGCGGGCAGGGCCCTCTCATACCGGGGGGGCACGGGGCTGAGGCATGGCAGCTGCAGCAGGTCCCTGATCATCTGGCTGCTGGCTCCGGCACCGTCGTGGAGCTGCACCTTCTCTGTGTCCCTGCTCATCCATTCGTGGGTGCAGCGCGGGCTCCGCGCGCCCCGCTCCAGCAGCAGGGCGTCCAGGGGCGAGGGAAGCCCGGCCGGGCCCCAGCGCAGGCTGCAGGGAGGGAAGAGCCGCGACGGAGCAGGGGGGTGACGGGGACACGCCGTGGGGCGGCCGCAGCAGCACCCCACGGAGCAGCGGCTCCAGACGGGATGCGCCCGCCCGGACGCAGCGGGTCCCCGTGGAGCTGTCTCTGCAGCATGGGGCAGATCTTAATTTGGGGGACTTGTTTCGCATGTGGCACCTCCCACCCCAGGCGTCAGGCTGAGACCGGACACAACTCATGGCATGCGGCCTCGGTGCCCTACCTGCGGCCGTGCTGCCGCATCTGCTCCAGCTCGAAGACGGTGTGGGGCCGCAGCGAGTGGCGCGAGGGCAACGCCGGCATGGACGGGATGGCCAGGACGTGCCTGCGGAGCGGGGCGGCAGCCGCCTGTCGGGGAAGATTCCCCCCCCGGGGCAGCGACAGACCCCGGCCCCCTCCTTGGGGGGGGGGGTGATTGCAAGGCTACTTACGGGCCAGGCACCAGCATGTTGAGGGACCTGTCGCAGGAGACGCAGTGGAAATGAGCCAGCAGCTGCCTGCGGAGGAGAAAAGGGCTCGGGGAGCTGCCGGCAAGCGGGACGAAGCCTCGCCAGTGCGGAGACCGCGCAGGAAGGGGCTCGGAGGCAGGAGCAAGGCACTGGCTGCTATTAGGCACCAGAGAATCCACAGGACGGAGGGAACATCCTTAGAAACCCCACCGCCGCGGGGTGCAGACGCTGGGGGCTGGCATGGGCAGAAGGAGTGATTTGCCCGGCAAACGCCGGGACGGATGGATCCTGGCTGGCGTAAAAGCACAGCTCCGGCGCGGGATTGACGTCCCCGGACGACCGACTTTCCCTCCGCGCAGCAGCCAGCCCTCGCACCGCCTCTCTATTTTGAGCCCCATGCGATGACACCTCCCTCACAGCCTTGTCCCTGTTAATGGCCCCGTGCGACGTTTGCACGCGGGCGCCCGGGAACCCGGCTCCGATCCTGCTTGCAACATGTCTGAGAGCAGGGCTAGGTTAGTGTGGGGCAGCCGCCAGGGCTCTCCTCCTCGGGTCTCAAAGCATCTGCAAGCACCAGTGCATCTCCCGGAGCGACTCGGGTTGCAACTGATGGGGTGAACTGAGGCAGCAAGGAGGCTTGAGGGCCGCTTTATTGCAGCATGCAACGAAACGGGGTGAGAAAAGCACAAATCCAGAGTCCATCTGCCCCGCTGCGATTGCACCATGCAGCTCCTCTCTTGCTCTCAAGCAGCAGCAAAGCCTCCGCCTCTCTCAGCTGCAACGTTGGGTCTCTCCCCTCCGAGCTGGACCTGGTTTTGGCCTGGGCGAGGGCTGCCCCTGTGGCGGGGTGCCGGAGGTGCCCCTCGCCTCGGCGTGCCCACGGCCGCGCAGCGCCTTTCCGATGCCCTTGCTTCAACAGTGGCCGTGCCAACGCGCGCCACCGCCGCAGCATGCTGCAACGCTCCAGTCCCGCTGCTGCAACACCGCGATAGCTGCAGGCTTTTTCCTTAAAACTGAGGGTGTGAGTGTTCTCCTAAACCGACCGGGAACCTGTTGCTCACTACTGGTTTGAGGAGATGAGCCGGAGCCGGGAGGCCCAGCTATTACGTGAGCATCATTATTGCATGACAAAGTCACACTCGTTAAATCGGTTCGGCTCCAGGGTGGAACGAACCCCCGGGGACACGGTGCAAGGCAGGGATGAAACGCGCGTAGGCGTGAGCTCGCTCGCTTTAATCTTGCAAGTTCAAGGCTGGGGAGCAGCGAGCCCGCGGGGGTTGCAGCCTGCCCGGGATCCTGCCCCGGCAGCTCAGCCCCTGCCCACGCCGCCCGCGCTCGCCTCGCCCCCGCTGCCACCCGCGTCCCCCGGCCCCGCTCCCGTACGTACTTCCTAATCCCAGCCGCGTCGTCGGCCTCCGTCCGCGGCGCCTTCTCCTGGAGCTGCTTCAGGAGGGTTTTCCAGCGCTCCTCCAGCCGCTGGCGGAACGGCGTCAGCTCCAGGCGGTCCAGCTGCGGACAGGACGGGACCTCAGCGAGCCGCCCGCAGCCCGCGCCGCCGGCCGCACCGCCGCGGCCCCCGAGGCTGTCGAGGGACCGACGTGGTGGAAGCAGGGACCCGCGTGAGCGAGACACGGGGACGTCCCCCGGGCAATTTGCAGAGGGGTCTACAGGGGGTGAAATGCAGCCAAGTGAGCAGCGTAGCCTGCCGGTGCTCTTCCCACCGCGGGAAGCCCTTCTGCCCCCCTCACTGACGGGGTTAACAGCTTTTTGGGGCAGGACAGACACCTCCAAAAAAGCTGGCAGGAGGGCACATTGCAGGAAAAAGCCTTCTGGATCTGCACGGTGCAAATCCAAAAGCAAAGGGGTGTGGTAGAGCAGGAGACAAGGTTGAGAGCGGTCCCTTTGCTTACAAGTGCAGGAAAACGAGAACAAAGTCGTGCACGGAGCACCAGTACTTCTGGTAGAAACAGCATCTGGCCCCGGTACAAACCCAGCAGAGGTTTTTCCTCTGCGAGGGCTGGCAGGAGGCTGCCTCTCAGCCACACTTTACCTTGGAGTCCATCTCTTCTACGAGCTTTTGTTGGATTTGGTGCCAATCCTGCTCCTGACCCGTGACCCTGTCCAGCATGTCCTGAATCATCTTATTCAGGTGCTCCATGGTGGCATCGAACTGAGTGCGACTGACTTTGCCAGCCAGGGCGGCTTTGTCTGCTTTCTAGCGAAGGGGAAGGAAAGGAGAGTGATGGAGAAGGGGCTGAGGTGAAGAGGAAGGGTAGAACTGCAGTGCCTGGCAGAGAACAGTGTGTCCCAGCCTTTCTCTCCTCAGCCGTCTCCTCGCAGGGCTGGCCCTGCCCTGGGGCACTGCAAGGTCCTGAGGATGGTGGTGAGTCCAAAGGCGCATGGCCCGACTCACCGCTCCCCCTCTGCGGGGTTAGTGCCACCAGCGCCTGCCCAAGGGAGGCACGGCGTGGGGGAGCGACTTAGCGAGGGACCTGCGGCAGGTCTGGAAATCCTCCTTCCCCTGCCCCCTCCCCAGGTAGCCTCTAGGCTACTTCTGTCGCTGAGCACCCAAAGGCCCATGTGCATTTGTCCTGGTGCCTATGACCGCCTTGGCTGACGCTAGGTCCTTTTGACATCTTACCACATTGATTTCCGTCACCAGATCCTCCCTGTCTGCTTTCTCCTTTTCCAACTTCTCCAGGGACTGGAACAGAGCCTTTAAACACAGAAGACACCCAAAGATGAAGCCCAGCCATGGCATTAGAGGGCCTAGGGTCTGCCTGGAAGATGCTCCTATCTGGAGGGGGCTGATACCACCCACTTCGATATCTTTCTGCTTCTGGCGATGGCCATCCACGAGATCCCCTGTGATGAAGTTAAGCTTCTCACAATCCGCTTGCACCTGCAGGATGGTGGCCTGGATGTGCTTCAGAAGTACCTCATCCTGCTTCGTGGAGGGAGACAACAACACAGCGCTGTGCGACGGGTTGCTCGCTGCCCCATGGGGAGAAGCAGGCAGGCATGGCATGGGGCAGAGGGTCTGATCCCTACAAATCACCCAGGCACCAGTCACCCCACGACCTCCAACCCAGTGACCACCAGGCCAGGCGCTTCCCTGCCTGCCTGGAGCTGGGGACATGGGTCACGCTGAGGCACAGAGCATGCTGCCAATGTCACCCCCGTGGCAAGGACCACAGCAGCCTGAACAGGAGCGTTGTTCCCCCAGCCCCTGCAGCTTCCCCTGCCACCCAAACACAAATGCCTCTGGAAAACCGCTCCTGAGAAACCAGCTCAAGGGAGGACTTTTGTCTCTGGTCACAAGGTGGGGACCCGAGGCACTGAAATCTGTAAGGGACTGTGGAGAAAGAGGACACCAGCATCCAGCCTGGCCCGTGCAGCACCCAGACTAGCCTGAGACTGGGATGCCCGGCATGGCACTGGCATGTCCTTGCAGCACACTGGGAGGCACCGCGGCAGCCTGACACTCCCTGCGGTGCGGTTTTCCTCGCCTCTATCATGGGCTGTTTGTTGGGACCTGCCAGAGCAGCCCAGAGCCTGCTCGTCCTCTGTGTCGAAGGATGGATACTGGCGATGTCCCTCTAAACATCTGCGCCAAGAGCTGCCACTAGCTGCTCAGACCCACAACCGCACAGGGCGACATCCTCACACCTCGGATGGGCATAACCATCCCTAACTAGAGCCCCTTCCAGTGCCACCAAAACCCTCCGTGTCCTGCTCTCCTCCTGCCCCATGAAGCCATCCTCAGCTACAGCCGAGCAGCCGGCCAGGTTAGAGATGACCCTGCTGTGAGCAGAGGGGGGACCGGACCCACGTTTCTCAGCCCGTGACCATGAGCTGTTGGTGACACGAGGACAACATTTGCCCTAAGGCTTTTGTTGCCTTCAACGCTGTTGGCTTTGACAAGCACCCAGATGTGAAGCACCTTGGGGAGCAGTGAGGGACTCCCCTGTAGTAAAGCAAAAAAGGATCCCAAGGATCCTGGCAGCCCCTTCCAAGCCCTGTGCTACGCCATGCTGGCATTTCCCTACCTGGTTCCTCGCTGGCAGCTGCCTCGCTGCCTTGATCTCCGCCTGCCGCGCCATGAAGGAGTTAACCAAGTGCTGGAGCTGCTCGTAGCGCTGGAAGAGCTGCCTGACCTGCTCGCTGACGTCCAGGCTGCAGGCCGGGCACGTGGCCTGCACCTCCTCTTGCCTCAGCTCCAGGCTCGCTGGCACGCTCATCGACAGCAAGGCCGGAGACGAGGCCATCGTGTTCTCCATGACAGACCTCAGCTTGTCCAGCTGGAGCAAAGGGACAGGGAATTGGCTTTGAGACGGGATGGCAGCGGCCAGGGAGCCCAGATGCTGCTGACCCTGTGCCAGTGGCAGACGGAGCAGCCTGGCAGGTTGAAGCGAGGATGCGGGAGGCACTGAGACAGCTCTGACGGGAACGCAGCCCCTCCGGTCCCCGACCTGCTCCTGCAGGTGGTCGGCCACATCAGTCACAGACTGCTCCAGTTTGGCTTTGGCCCCGTCCTGCTTCACTCTCAGCTCCTTCAGCTCCTTCTCTATCTCTTGCACCGTGGACCTGGTCGGTGACGCAGCGGGGTGATGAGCAGGGTCACGTCAGAGAGGGGGGCACCGAAATCCCCCCTGAGCCCAGAGCGGCTCAGCCCCACCAGCCCGGCCACAACCTGCGGCTCTGGCACCCCTGAGCACCCAGGGCCCGGCCAGCACCCAGGCAGCACCCGCCACTCAGGGGACCGGCTCAGCCGTGCCCCCTTGTGCCCAGGGCTCCCTTCCAGCCCCGAGGGCAAGTCCAGGGCAGGGTATAGGAAACCTTCTGGCTTTCTTTTACCTGAGACAGCCTAACTGCAGGTTTATCTGGTTGGTGCCCTCCGCTTTCTGGTCGGCTCCTGGCACCGCCATCCTTTCAACGACGTTCTGCAGCTGTTTGATCTGGGAATGGTGTCAGGGCGCAGGGCGGGGGCGCTGGCCCTGCACGGTCCCCCACGATGGTGGCTTGGCCACCCTGTCCCTGCTCAACCTCCTCCTCCTGGCCTAAAGCAGCCCTGGCACCAATGGACATCGCCGGACTCTTGGGGCCTGACCGTCACCTTCTGCGTCCAGCTGTCCTGCACCAGGGTCCGTTCCGCACCCAGCTCCCCACTCTAAGGGCCACAGGGTGAAAGGACCACCGCCAGCCCCACAGAAACCACTCAGAGCGGTTTCCACCCCACGGAAACCTCCACGGTCCAGGTCTGAATTTCCTTCCAACTATCTGCCCACCTCCCCCACCACAGCCAGGCCTTTCACCATCATGACCGATGTCCCCACTCTGGGGAACGCTCGCAGCCGAGTGGACAGGGTTGGCGGTGGCATTGCTGTCCCCTCACCTTTGCCTTTTCACCTTGCAGGTCGCTGGCCACGGTCTGCAGAGAGGCCACCCGGTCCAGGAGGTCATCCAGGATGCTGGGCCTGCTCTTCTGGTCTAGAGAGATGTGGCCTAAGGGAAGGCGCCATTGGTGAGGGGGCTTCGCTTGGAGTCAGCCTCCGGGTGTGACTAACCCGACTGCACGACATGCTCAGGATTTCCCAAGCCACCGCTGGAGAAATTCCCTTGCCAGCTCCCCAGTTCATCCCTCCAACCCCAGCAAGTCCAGACGTTGGCCAAACTGGGGGATTGCTTTGAGGCGAGGACTCAGAGGTACCACGCACTGAAACAATCCCAACGAGAGCAAAGGCCCAGTGGTGGGATCAGGGCCCTGGGCAGACCCCGGGAGATGGGCACCCACCACCTGCCAGAGGGCTGCTCCGAGACTCCGAGTCTGCAAAGAGCCCTGCTCCTCCCAGGGATCACAGCCAACAGGACACCCCAGCACCAGGGCACAGGCTCCCCGCCACGTCCAACCTGCCCCACGTGCCCCTCGCTGCCCGGCCCCCGGAGGGCTCCCTACCTGCCTCCATGAAGAGCAGACGCAGCTTCTCGAGCTCGGCTCGGTCGCACTTGGTCAGCTCCAGCTGGGCCACCTGCTCCTTCAAGGCTGCGTAGAGGCTGCTGAGCTGCCCGACCTGGCGGAGAGCCTCCGGCTCCGCGTGGCGGTCGGAGGCGCTGGGTGAGCCCGCGGGCCCCCGGGGCAGGGCCACCATGTCCCTCTCTTGTGAAGAGGACGTGGTCCTGGCGTCTGTGCTGGAGGGGGTCTCCGGCTGGTGGGCTGTAGCAGTGGGGTCTGCTGTCGGGGGGCCACGCTGGGCTGCGGGGGAGCCTGCTGGGGCACCCCGTGTGCTGGGCAAAGCCTCACGGCCCTCCTCAGGGCTCGGAGCATCGGTCTGTGCCCCCGGAGCACCGAGTCTGGCTTCAGGGGGGACCGTCCGAGCGTCAGGAAGGCTGGGTCTGCTGCCAAGGGGCCTTGGCTGAACTCCTGCACCTCCTGCTTGGACCCCTGGTGGTGCTGGCTGTGTCCCTGGGATGGTGGCCCCAGTGCCAGGGGACCCTGGCTGTGTCCCTGAGACGGTGGCCCCAGTGCCAGGGGACCCTGGCTGTGTCCCTGCAATGGTGGCCTGGGTGCCAGGGGCCCCTGGCCGTGTCCCTGAGACAGTGGCCCCAGTGCCAGGGGACCCTGACTGTGCCCCTGGGACAGTGGTCTGGGTGCCCGAGGACCCTGGTTGTGTCCCTGGGATGGCGGTCTGGGTGCCAGGGGCCCCTGGTTGTGCCCCTGGGATGGTGGTCTGGGTGCCAGGGGCCCCTGGCTGTGTCCCTGGGATGGCGGTCTGGGTGCCAGGGGCCCCTGGCTGTGTCCCTGGGATGGCGGTCTGGGTGCCAGGGGCCCCTGGCTGTGCCCCTGGGATGGTGGTCTGGGTGCCAGGGGCCCCTGGCTGTGTCCCTGGGATGGTGGTCTGGGTGCCCAGGGCCCCTGGCTGTGCCCCTGGGATGGTGGTCTGGGTGCCAGGGGCCACTGGCTGTGCCCCTGGGATGGTGGCCCCAGTGTCAGGGGACCCTGGTTGTGCAGCCGGGGTGCTGGCACCGGCGTCAGAAGCCCTTGTCCCATCTGCGGGAGGGCCCGTCCGGGTGGCTGGCGCTCCCGGCATCCCTGCTCGCATCTCCCGGGAGTCAGGCTGCATCCCTGGAGTCCCCTCCCTGGGGCTGGGCTGGATCCCCGAGGCCTCAGCAGCCGCACCGGGGGGCTCGCCAGGGGACGAGTGGCCCTTTTTGGCCTCCTGGAAACAAAAGGAAAAAGGAAGCAAGGTTACGGGCAGGCTCCAACCTCCAGCAACGGTGGTGGTGAGGGCAGCTCCCATCTCATGCCAGGCCGAGCCCTGCCAGCAGCACCCCCAGCCCTGGCCCCAAACCGCCTCTCACGGAGCCAAACTCAGCAGCACACAAGGAGTTCACAAGAGCCCAAAGCCCAGAGTCATTTCAGCAGGTGATCCAGGGGATCAGAAAACACCCTACTGAATCCATCTTACATGATGGCAAACCATTTTTCCTCTAGCGATGGGATCAGACCTGCTGGACCAGACCCGTTTCCCTACCCACGGGCCCCAGCTGTGCTTCAGGAGCAGCAGCCCCAGCTGGGATCTGAAAAACGCAGGGTTCCTGGCACCTCGCGGTGCCAAATGCCTGGATCTGCCCTGGCATCGCTCCCACGCGCCCTGGAGCATGCCAGCTCCTGCCCACCGAGCCCTTGACAAGTGGGCGAGGGGGTGTCCTGCCTGGCAGTGAGCAAGGACACAGGTGTTACATGGTCACCCCCGCGGTGTCTGCCGCTCATGTGCCCATGAGCGGGCTGTCACGGGCTGTCCATGCAGCTAGGCCTTCAGGGAGGCAACAGTGCCTGCTGCTCTAAATGTGGCCTTTTCTGAACAGAAAACACTGAAACCGTAAATGAGGAGCAGAAGAGCTGCCCTGCGCCCATCTGCGCCTGCATCCCCTCTCTGACTGCGATGTGCAGGGAAGAGCAGGGCAAGCGCCTAGCGAAGCCTCCACCAAAACCCTCCAGAGATGTGTCCCTGGATGGATTTGTCTCCTGCAACGGTGTCCAGGTGATTTTCGGCGCATGCAAACATTCAGTACATGCACCAGCCTGCGGCAAGGAGCTCCACAGCTGCGTGGCGGATGCAAACCCCCTCCGGCTGCTGCTCCAAACCTCCCGACAGCATTGCTCAGCTCCACTCAGGATCATGCCCTGATGGAGGGGAGCTGGGGGGGGGTCACTCTCCTGGAGGAGCGAGGGAAGGGAGAAGCAGAAGAGGGGAAGCTACAGGGACCAGCAAAGCTCCTGTTTGCAAAGCGAGGGACAGCACGGGGATGCACCACCACGCAGCCGCACTCGTGGACGTACCGTGTCCCTGTCCGGCCTCGCCTGGTCACGGAGCAGGCCCGGCGGCTGGCTGGTGGCATCCCGGGACGTCACCTGGAGAGGGGCAAGGAGAGAGAGGATGTGTGAGCAGAGGGAGGTGGATTTAAAGGAGGCACCTGCAAATTAACTTAGGCACGAAACAGAGAAACACTATATAGAGATGCGCCTGGGGGAATGGAGCTGTGTTTTGTTAGGGAGATCCCTATCTCCGCTCCTTCCCAGCATCCACACGTTTTAATTTTAAAAAATGCATTAACATCCCTTTGGGGCAGCTTCTCCTCCCAGCCACGTCCCCCAAGGCTGGTGGGCTCCCACCGCAGTGTCCTCGCACGGGGGACACCCCTTCCCAAGCGCTCCCGTGGGGCCGAGCTGGGCTGCGCGCGGCGGTGCAGCTACGCGGAGAGGTGCAGGGACGGAGGAGCTGGCTCAGCCCCATCCTGCGGGCACCGGCACCGGCTCACCGATCCCAGCAGCTCCTTGATCCTTTCGATGTCCTCCTCCACGTGGAGCTGGGTCGTCTTCACCCCGCTCATCTCGGTGAGGAGATCCTGGAAGAGAGCCATGGCCTGGAAGGGAGAGGAGGCGGGTGAGCCTGGCGAGGCCGCTCGGGAGGCAGCCGGGCTGCGCGAGGAAGGCGACGGCTCTGCTCCCTCCCAGCCCCTTTACCCCCTGCTTCGGTTTGCAGAAAGCAAGGAGATAACGGGGATCCAACCGGCTGTGCCAAGAGGTGGACCCGGCTAGGCTGGTTGACCCCGTATGGGGGGATTTATCCCACCTTCAAAGGCTGAGGGCAGGGAGAAGGGAGAGCAGCTCCCCAGTGACCTGGCACCCTCCCCAGGGGAGCTGGGCACCAGCAGGGGCCATTGGACAGGCCATGTCAGCAGGGACAAATCCAGACCTGCCTGCCCCTTGCCTGCCTGTGCCAGGCTTAACGCAAGGCTGCTGAAGCTAATCCAAAGGGCAAAGAGACGCTGCCCCCGCCTCGGATGCAGCCTGCCAGGGGACCAGCAACCGCATCCACCGAAGCGAGGAGAGATCAAGCTCGGACATGCCCCGAGGCCGGGCGGGTGCGGGAGCTGCCTGCTCCGTGCCAGGGCCTCCCTGGGGTCATGTCCCCCGCTTTGGGGACAACCTCTGCACAGATGTGGCACCAGTGTTTTCCTCCAGATGTGCCAGCCCACGGCACGGCAGCTCGCTAGGGTCTTGCTCTGGCCTCGCTGCTGCAGAGCCAGGGCCAGACTGTGACCCCAGGGCCCTTCCTGGAGACAGGCTGTCTTCCTCCAGCTGATCCCCATCCTGGGGCCACCGGCTCACTCAGTGGCACCTTCTACCCGCCATGGCAGCATTCAAAGTCATGCTCAAATGGGGGAGACAATGGTAACCTTGGGGGAAGGTCCACCTTGGACATCAGAGGGGATCCTCCAGCGACACGTGGGGATTTGCAATTGGAGATCAGGACCATCAAGTGCTCACTGAGCCTCTCAATAACCCCAAAAGACCAGGTACATTGCCTGCAGCTTATGGGGGGAACAGAGGGAAGGAGAGAGCAGCCAGGGCTGAGAAACCCACCCCTGGGAGTGAACGGGACCTACGTGCACTTGGCGCTTTTGAGGAAGAACTGGATCAGACCCATAAGGACTCTCTAAAGGTAACGCAGGAAGGACACAGCACAACTGGAAGCAGCATTTCGATCCCAGCTCTTCCTCCCTGAAACTCCACCCCGTTCCCTCAGCAAAGCCCAACACGACTCGCAACACCGGGTGAGCTCGGATTTCACCGCTGCCTGCTGCAAGGATCTTTTACCAAGGAGCGTAACAGCTCCAAGGACGAGGCAGGCTTGGCCGTGGCCAGGCAGAAGAGAGGAGGGATGAACATGAGAAGGGCCCGTTATCAAAACCGTGACAGACATCGAGCAGGGACGGGGCCTTCTCTGGCCCCAACTCTAATTCAGCAGCAGCAATCAAGGTCTTTCCTTACTGCTGCCAGGGAAATAATTGGCTTGGAAAAGCTTTTATAACATTCCTGCAACCAGTCAGAGACGTAACCAGAACCACATAACAGGCTTTTCCGTTGCCATCTGTGCTTTTCCCCTGGGTCATGCCTGGAAAACGAGTTAACTCATGACCCCAGGGTAAATCTCAGCACGTGAGATGGGCGAGAGGCAACGAGCAGGAGCCCCGGCTTTCGCAACAGCATTTCCCCTTCTCACGGTTCAGCTCTAACCCAAACTGCCCGCTGTCAGAACGCCCCGCTTCCCTCCACCTCCTGCCGGGCCCAGCCTTTCCCGCGTGAGCATCCCAAACCTTCGGTCAAACGGGGACGCCGAGCCCAGCGCCAGGCGGTGGGAGAGCCGGGGGAGGAGGTGGCTCACCCCAAGCCCTGGAGATCAGTCAGCGACAGAGCTGCTGCTCCGGCGAGGTCTGGGTTGGGCTGGGTTTGAAGGACAGTTAAACAGCAGCGTAGACGGCAGGGAAAGGAGAAGTGTCTCGTGGGGATAAGAGCAGGGCAGATAAAACAGGAGCCAGGGAGGATCGAGTGGCCTCGCCCTGGTGCTTTCTGGACGGCCTTGCTGCCCAGGTCTCCTTAGCAGGGGCTCCTGGAGCCCTGTTTCAAGCAAGCTTTTACCTTGGAGACGCCGTTCTCATTAGCTTCGATCTTCTTCTTCATCTGCATCATCTGCCACATGTCGGCCACCACGGAGGTGGCCTGCGAGCTGCTCTTGGTCCTCTCCAGCAGGTCCGTCCCAGAAGGCAACTTCTCCAGGGTGGCCATCTGCTTCTCCAGGTCCTGGAGCTGCTGGCCCATGCCCTGGAGCTGGGCCTCCACCCCGACCACCTTCTTCTCCAGGCTGTCGTAGGGAGGTTTCTCCTTCTCCAAGAGCTGGGCCCTCTCCGGCGGAGGCGCGGGCGCCAGGAGAGGCTTCGGGCTCTGCTCCTGCATCTCCGTCTTGACGTCCTGCAGGCCGAGGTGCTGCAGGATGGCGTGCAGCAGGCTGTGGAGGGCGTTGAAGTTGACGGCTCCGACCTCGGGCATCCCGATGGCGAGGTCCACCAGCTCCCGCAGGCTGATCTGCGCCATCGCCGCCTCCCGCTGTGCCTTCTTGTATTAAAAATTCAGAGCGCGACCTTTTGTGTGGGGGGAGAAATAAAGGGTTTCAACTCGGAGCGGGTCAGGACGGACCCCCCAGCCTTCCTCCTCCTCCTCCTCCTCGCCACAAACCCAAGGGAAATTGGTTAAACCCCATCCAAACTGATGGGGATGCCCCGGCGAGGGCAAGGTTTTCCGGCTGGGGGGCTCCTTCCCGCCTCCCCCCGCCGGCAGGGTCCGGCCGCCCCTGGCCCCGGCCCCCCCCCCGGTCCCCTCGGTCCCCCCGGGTCCTCCCGGCCCCGCACCCCGCCGGCAGCCACCCCGCGCCGCGCCCCGCCAGCCCCGCCCCGCGCTCTGAGCCCGCCCCCGCCCCCTCCCCATTGGCCGCCCCCGGACGCTCCCCGCCGCCCCATTGGCCGCGGCCGCTGCCCACGTGCCCTTGTTTACACGCCCGCCCTCGCGGTGATACAATGTAGCGTTCCCAGTTGCTACGCGAGGGAGCCCCCCCCCTCCCGTAAATACCGTAATTATCCGCACACGCACAGATACCGTAATTATTCGTCTACGGATAGCTATCCTTTGCCAGCCCAGGCCCCATCCCCCAGCAGGCGGGTTGAGAAAAGCCAGCACAAACACAAAGCCGCGAAGACATCAGCTCCCTTCACCCGGCCGTGGCACAGCAAGCAATGTCCCCTGCTTTCCTTAAATCACGCAGCCATCCTGCCTGGCAGACAGGATCCAGCGCATAACAGTCCCCCACCTCCTCCTCCAACCCCATTTTAACTGAGGGCATCGTTGGGGCCGATACAAATCCAAGCTGGTTTAGAAGCTGGAAACAGGAGACAGCGCACACAGAGCTGTCTTCTTCGGGGTAAAGCTTCTCCTAGGAAAGGTTTTGCCCAGTCTCAGGCACCTACAGGCTCACTCAAATGCCAAAATACACAGTTTTTTGCGTATTTCAGCCTTATTTCAGCCTTCTTTCTGCTTCCAGGTCTTCAGCAAGGCCACGAGGCCCCAGCCTGGAAGCCCAGCTCCCCGGGCAGGGCGGCCTGCAGGTGCAGCGGAGACAGCGGCTTTGCATCTGCCTGAGCGGGGAGAGACATGTCCACCTTCCCCACTGCTCCGAGGAAACAAGGCAGCGGGTTCAACAGCCGGGATGGGCAGACGCAGGCAGCCCCTGAGCAGAGAAGCACCCGCGAACCGGAGCGCTCTGGTGCTGCAGCGCAAGCGGGAATTGCTTTTTTTTCTTAAAAACTGGGCAAGGGCTTTTCACCTTTTAGAGAGGAGCTGTGATCTTTAGCTCACGGCCTGCCCGGGTTTGAAACAATGCAGCAAAGAGTTGAGAAATCCCCTCCTCTCCAGCTGGGCCAAAGCTGGGCTCAGCAGAATGGGTGAAGCTCAGTTTCTTGGGGCAGCAGCTTTGCGCAGGCCAAAACCAGACCTCCGAGTTGGGCATCTTCTCTCCTGTCCTCCCGTTCTGCACGGTCAAATATTTTGCCTGTGTTGCAGAGCTTGTGGCCGTCTCTAATCTCACAGTGAATAAATGGTCCCAGGCACTGACTAAACATCTGAGTGACTCATCAGCACCAAGGAAGAAGGTCCTCACTGCAGCCATGGATCAGACGTGTTTCCATATTTCTCCTAAAAGATGAAACAAATTGCCCAAAGGTGGCACAGGAGGACTTCAACGTTCAAGAGCAGCAGCAGAACCTCCCAAATCCTAGCAGATAGCTTTCAACCACAAGCTATTGCTTTTCTTCCTCCTAGCTGCTTTGCAAACAACAAAATCCCCTGGGACCTGGACCACGACACCTCTCCTTCGAACATCTCCTCTGTCAACAAATCTGAATCACCGCTCAGGGCACCTTCCCCGACAAAGCCGTCACAGCGGAGACGGAGGCCAGCCGCCTGCAAACGCCTCCATCTCCTCACAGCCCCTTTTAAAGCTGCTGCTGGAAGGACCGTGCATGGGGGGACAACCTGTGCGAGGCTGCTCTTCTCCCCGGGCTTTTCCGTGTGCCGTCAGGCCCCAGCCCGGCTGCCAGCGCTGGCTCCTGCTGCCACCTCGTGTCAGGCAGGCACCCTGCTGCCTGTGGGCACCCAGGCCTGAAGCCAGCACCCCCGGCCCCTTGCCTCTGTTGCACACCCAAAATTGTGACCCTGAGGCAGTGACGCTCTGCAGAGCGGCTCCCTGCAAAGCCCTTCACCCCCCCCAGACCCTGGGGACCTGCTGTCCCACCGGCGTCCCCGCTTGCAGGTTGGTACTTGTCCCAACTTAATCCCAACCCTGGCAGCGTTGCCCCAGCACATCGTCCGAGCAGGGAGGGCGGAGGGGAGCTGCACAGATGTGTTACGGCAGTAACTTCTTGCACTTAGAAGCTAGAGGCTCCAAAACCATGCAGACCCGCCCCAAACAGCAAGGCTACGTGTGTGCAGCAGGGGTGCTTGGTGCAAGAACTGAGACAACGTTCAACTGAGAATTCAGAGAGTTTATTTGCATCCACGCTTGGAGTTTCTCTACAGGTTTCTAACACACATCCACAAGCACTCCTGTCACTTTCCCCAGAGAAAATAGTTAAACAGCATATTCTAGGTCAGACAGGTTTCACGAAGGCTAGGTGCTCACGCCAACCACAGCTGTCCTCACACGCTGCCCTGGACAGAAAAAGGCATGAACTTATGCATGGAAGATGTGCCACGGGTTCCTTGCATTCTTTTCCACTTTAATACTTTAAGTGTAATTGGTAACATCCATCATTTTAAAGCAGCTTAATGCAGCCCCTGCTTAGAGAGGTTCAACTTGAAAGACTCAGCTCCCTCACGGGGTGAGCTGTCTCCGCAAAGAACAACTAAGCCACGGGCAGAAGGAAGATATCTGTAAGCCACACAGCACGGTCCACTCTGAGACTTTCCATGAGGAGACAAGTCCCAGAGAGGAAGTACTTCATTTTTTTTTTCTTTTTTGAGGTATCAAAAGTAGGACAAGTTTTTCCCTCTCCCCCAGCCTCAGAGGTGGGAATGGTGGAAGGTTGTTGCTAACTGCATCAACACACAAATTTCTTAGCAACTCCATCTCACTCTGAAGCAAAAGCCACATAAGCAGGGAGAAAGAAATGCAGATAAACACATGCTTCCAGATAATCCTTGGGAGTAAAATATTCAAACACTGGGAAGACCTTTGAACCTGAGTGATCCATCAAACAAGTACTTACAAAAATAATCAACGAGAACTTCTTTTCCCTTATAAACCATAAAGTCAGACCATCACAGTTATTTAGAGTATTAACATCTCTCTCCTTCAGCGAGGCACTCGAAGACAATTTCCAAGGAAGGATCAGAGTGGACAAGCGGAAAACAGAATAGATCAGCTTGCTCCTTTAAAAGATATAAGGTATCAGTTTTCAGGCATTAAAAACAAAGCATATAGATCTGTTGTGTGTGTGGACCTTCCCTTTCAAGCTGTGAAGACTGAATTCAAAGAGGGAGTAGAGAGATTAAGAGATGGGAACATGTACTGAGACAAGCAGCTAACCCTCTTATGAGGGATCCTAAGCCTTTACTCTGATAACCGGCAAAGCTGCCAGTTCAGAAGGTTTAAGTCTACGTATAGGGACCATTCAAGCTTTCTAGAAAGCAAACAGGACTGGCAGAAAAAGCTGTAAGACCCCCGAAAATGGCAAAGGGCCAGATCACTTCAGAAAGTGCACATCAGCACACTGTTACGGCAACGGCAAGGGCTGGATTTCAGGGCAGAATGAAAAAGGAGAGACTCGGCTCAATGCTGATGTGGTGGCAGACTAGACCCAAGCCAGGTTAAATCAGGCAGGTGCTATGTCCTAACTAACAGACACCTGTCCCAACCCACCAGCTCCCCTGGCCATTTGGGGTCCGGTGAGTACAACACTGGCTCCTGGTACGAACAGCATGGTCCAGTACCGGCTCAGAACAACGAGGCACACAGGCTTTTTTGCAAGGACTCCACGTGCCTCAGTCAATCTGTTCCATAATACTTAAAATACAGTAACACGTTACAACCTCAGGCCTAAGAGCCACACTGTGATCACAGAGCACAGCTGCAACTTGTCTGTAATACTCTGAAAATGCAGTAAAACCATCACTAGCCAAAAGACCAGTTCTAGGCCTGTGTACTGCTCATGGGATCTAGCTTAAAGGTTTAATTAGTGCTGGATACCACAGAAGACCCAACTGCTCTCAGGTTTGGGCTTTCACGCACCCTCACTGGCAAAGAGACAGGACATTAGCCCTGCAACACAAACTCCCCTGCTACCAAGGAATGTTTGTTTGCCTAGTGCTCAAGGCTCTTCCTGCTCTCACAGTATCACTGCTTGCCCCTGGGCACCATTTGGATTTTGGATGCTGGAGTGGAAGAGAAGGATGTAGGCAGAAGCTGAAGGATGAGTGGAACTAAAAAAAAAAAAAAATGCCTGCTAGAGAGCGCCATCCATCAGCACTGTTCTCTTAGGCAATTGCCTCTGGCAGGATTTGTTCCTTACACCAGCAGGCTGGAAAATATGATAGGTTTTACTGGAGTGCGTTAGCCTGTCTCATCAAGGACGAATATCACGGCTTGGGAATTCATCCTTGTATCTTCCTGGAGACAACAAAAGCCTGCCACAATTCACAAGCACTTTCTGCTGCTTTCTCAAGTGTCCCCTCCAGCCAAGGATTAGTGTCACTTGAGAAAAGAGCAAGCAGCGAGTCCTGCTTCGCTGTGGAAGGCGGCTGCAAGCTGCCAAGCGAGCCTATTTACAGCAACAGCCCCATGGTACAGACACAGCAGCTGCTCAGAAGGCAAAGGGTTCACAGGGAGCACCAAAAAGGAAAAATCCTATGCTTTTTATTGCAGGTTCAGCGTTAGTGTTTTGGAAAGCACAGTCGCATTAGAGGCAGATGTTGTTCCAACTTCCCTTCCCCATGAGAGTCTGCCACAATTTTATCAACTCCAGAAATTGTGGCTGGCTTCGCAGTGCAGATAAGCGTTCAAGTGAGGACCTAGATCCTCATGTGACTTGCCACTGAAGCACAATAATGATCCCAGGCTCACAAAATGAAAAGGCCAGCACATTGTCTAGAGTCTCTTGCCCTGCCGAGAGCTGCATGTGAACTTGTTGCCAACCCCTAGAGACGAGGATACCCTCCGAATGGGTTGCCCTGAGCTGCCCTTTCTGCATGTTCCGCTAACCTGGTTTTGATGAAAGCACTTGCTATGCTGTATGAGAGATTCAAGGCCTCTAAGTTGGCAAGGCTCTGCTCTGCTGATTAGCTCTGCCAGCAGCAAGCAGCCTAGCTTAGCTGCCTAAATGAAGCATTCCCTTCTGTGCTCTCTCAGGCAAGTCAGAGACAGAAACAGAAACCCAAAGGCTGTTTCCTCCTGCTGTTCACATGCAGCGATGAACATTCCCCATTCCTCTCTCACGAGTTAACAGTTGTTCTCCTTTATTTTTGTTTTGTTCTTTTTTTAAAAGGGCAAGAGAAAACACTACAAAAAAATTAAAAGAACTTAAAAACTCAAAGCCTTCTTATTTCTTTCTCTTTCTCAAGGTATAATCCTCCCCCCTGCCAGTGGCCTCTTCTGTTCACCTATAAAGTGCTGGTCAAGTTGATTTTTTTTCTGCTGGATCTCATGGCTCAAGTCCCTGAAAACCTTTACCCTCCCTACAAGAATAAACAGTTGTGTTATGTCTATAATTTATGGTATTGCCTTTTCATGCATATTTCCTTCTCTTGTGGAAGCCAGGACAGGGGCAGCGTCAGATCTAGTCATCAACAGTGATGTTGCGAAAGAGATAGGCCATGGACTCCCCGTTGTGGATTCGTCGGATGGCTTCAGAGAGGATCAAACTGATATCCACAGTCTTTATCTTGGGGCACTGCAGCTTCTGCACCTCATGAGGAACCGTGTTGGTTACTACCACCTGCAGATTGCCAGAAGGAAAAGAGCATTAGCTGTGTTGCTGACATTTTCATCCTCATTTAACAGCTACCCAAGATTAATTCCACAGATGATGCGTATTTGGTGTTTCGCAGTTCAGGGTGAGGGTGAGAAATCCTTGCATGTTAGAAGAAAGATTAAATACAAAGGGTCTCCCCAGTGGCTCTCAACATGTCCAAGGGACTGACCTAACCAACACCCTGTAAGAGCTACCTCCACGTGGGCCGATGGGTCCATTTAGATCACAGGATCTGAGGTGTTTGTTAGTAACGTTTGTTACTAAGGACAAGGTTTGGAATCTTATTCTAATAATGGACCCAAGAGTCCGTCATCGGATGGGGGAGAGGGACAGGTAGAAGGTCTGTTTTGTGAGAAAGCAGTCACAAGCGCTCAGCTGTGGTAAGGGAAGCATCCAGGCAGGGATGACTAATATCTGTGTACAGAGGAGCAGATCCACTCCGAACAAGTATTAAACACACCCTGGTTTTATGAAGAACCAGATAACTGAAAGTACTGGATGAAACCAGTCGTTTCAGAAAGATGAGCTACAAGGAGAGCAGGGGAGAACCTCTGTCCAGTGAGAACAGCTAGTGCCTTAAACCAACCCAGCCACCAGAGCCACCTTTCCTCCTCACTCCAAAAAGCAGACGCACCTCATCGATGGAGGATTCCTCTATTAGACGGGGGGCATCTGCAGACAGGAGCCCATGAGTAGCCATCACAAATATCTTATAGGCTCCTCGCTCTTTCAGGATTTCTGCAGCAGCTACAAAGCTCTCCACATCATCAATGATGTCATCCTGAGAAGAGACAGAAATAGCATCAGAACTAGAAATAAACCATGCCTGTGGGGCAGGAGTGGCTCTGCAAGGTATTGCAGCTGTGGCCACGCACGCAACAGAAAAAAAATACTCTGGCTACCTCAGCTGCTGTTGACATGCAAGAAGCAGCCACACGCACATGCTAAGTCTGTGAATGCCTTTTCACTTATTTACAGACCTTCCCCTAGTGCACAACACAAAGATAGTGTGCCCTGGAAACAACTTAGCCCCAGCACACACACACAAACAGAGCTTATCTTCAGCGAGGCATTTTTCTTCTTGGCGATAATAGCTGCATGTTGATTGCTTACACTGCAGCATGCCAGAGTATGAGAACCTCAGCAAGATTTTCACACTTCGGGGTATTTCTTTGCATTTCCTGGATTTGTCAAATATTTGTGGATTCAAGGGGGCAAGGAGATTTTGGGATTTACAGGGACAAAGCGTGAAGAGTTTTCAACAGGAAGTTGAAATATTCAGCCCAAGTCACCAGCAGAAGTGGAAAAAACAGAGGCGACAATCACCTTCCCATCCCAAACCAGCAGTCCTACCTACCCTTTGGAATAAAGCAATTACAAAGAAAGATGCTGGGAGAAAGCCACCCCCACCCACTCCTCTCCATCACACTCATACCACAATGATGGCAATTCTTCCTCCAACATCTCCAACCACAGTTATTGGCGGTTTCTCCTTGGCCATCATCACTAAAGAAAAAAAGAAAAAGCAGGTCAGTTAGGCTTCACTCAAACTGGCACAACTCCACTGTACAAGAGGCCAGCCCTCTCCTAACTGCGCCTTGTAGTGATGCACAGATAAAGATGCGTGCACCGCTTTATCCTCAGATGAACCCAAGCGGTTAAATCCTATTATAACCATCATTTTCCTTCTTAAATGAGTAGTACTGTAGCTTAAAAATGAAGCTCTCAGTTTCTTCAGTACTGACCCCAGAGGCAGCAAGCAGACCCAATACCTAAGAGTCCCCTATGCAAGGACTGCTGCTACGCAGCAACTAGTCTAAGTGACATGTCAGTGGCTCTTTCCCCCTGCGGTTGTGCTCCAAAACAGGACTTGAAGAAGGGATGTCCCGTGATTGGGAACAATAAATAGGCTTCTCCCTGCAACACCTCTCAAAGGGTCTATGCTTTACAAGATGCAGTTTTTCATCCGTTGGCCTCAGGACATCACGTGAGCGATTTGAGACTTGGCTACAGCTTTCTTGCTATGTCTTGTATCGCGAAAGACGCAAGGACCTTTCAGAGCACGTAAAGCCCTTAGTAATGCCTGCACAGACAAGTAACACTTCAGGGAGATTGCAAAGTTTGCTGGGATCTTTTGAATTGCATTAATCAAGGAGCAGGACAAAATCCAGTTCAAACTCAGTGCTACACGCTCAACACGACTAGCAATTAGAAGCAGAAGTACACGCTGGTGAACTGCGCTAGCTGATGCACAGTAGAGAGATCTAACAGGAATCCCACTGCCTCATGACTATTTTTGCACTGACATGGGTCATGCAAAAACTACATGTGCAACAAGCTTTATTTGTACTATGGGAAATCAGCAGTATAAAAAAAAGGAGACAAACTAGGATGCACTGCAAGCGTTCAGGTGTGACAGCGTTCAGACCCCCGCCAAACGGCAATCAGTCTGCGACACCGGACGGGGACCTGCTGCCAGTAAGCCAAGCCTCACACGTGCCAGAGCACGCTAGCTTATAAAGGGAACAGGGTACAAAAACTCCCAGCGTGGCAAGGCTATAGCGGGGGATATATGCATTTCATTAGGTGATAATCTGGGCTGAACCAACCACTGAAGCCAAGGGAAACATCTAACTTTTTGTAACGCTTAGCCAGCACACCTGCATCCCGACTTTTATGCTGTCTACAGTGTCCTGCTGGGGCACTTTGTACCTCTCCTCCTCCTCCTCCTCAGTCCAGGGCCTGCTGGGGTTCTGGGCACAAACGCTTCTCAAATGCTGACAAATTTTGGCCACGCTAGGTAGCAAGATTTTCTTCCTTTAAGATAACCTATTTCCATATAATACATAAGCAGCATGAAATTACATGCCATTGCCCAACAAAAAGCATGTCTGGACGTTGATTCCAGCCCTCCTGGGTAATAAAGTCCTGCATGAAACTCCCCACCCTGCGCAGCAGGCTGATCCGGTACTATTCCCACAGCTCCTCAGGGGCCGGGAATGCCTCTAGTCCAAGCCCAGCTGGGTCGGCGAGTCACCCTGAGGGATACGATGAGAGCAGTTACAAGGACCACAGCTCCGAAGATTCATGTACGGTGCTGTTCTTTGTATTCAAGACGCCCCACCGACTGCTTTTCCCTAAGCCTACCAAAGTTTTATTAAAAGCATTCAACAGTTCTGTTTTGTTGCTGTTGAAATTCAGCACTTGAATTTTCACTTCGTGGATATCTTTATATTCCATAAAGGACACAGACACATTCCTTGCTATGCTCATAGGCTAACACACCAGCTACCAACATTGCAGTGCTTTGCATCTTTTGTCTGCTTTTAAACGCTGTATTTCAAGGTTGCTTTATCTTTAAAGTATGGTAGGCAACACGTCGACCTACCCGGATCCTAAAGAGATGTTCTCCCTTTTTCTTGTTCAATTTTCTCTGTAAAGAAAAGAAAAAAAAAACTGCAAGCCAAAAATCTACCCAAAACCACATCAAAAGGCAAGAGAACTTTGATCGCTCCAACGTGATGGGAGCTTATGCAAGCGTTACTGAGGCCGGTTCCTCTTTCTTCAGAATCTTTGCTCATACTGATACGCACAAGTCAGAACTGCAGAATAAGGTGGCTTGAAAAATGACTCAAAATAATAAAACAACATTTTCCTCCCAGACATAAACCCTCTATTTATATGTAGACAAGAGGGCAACAGAAGTAAGCTGCAGCTGAATTTCTGCCCGGCAGGACCCCTTGGATTATGTAAGAGTTCAGGTCGAAAGAGTTGCCTATTTTTTGGAGAGTCGGAAAAGATGCTCATGATATTTGTAGCTTAAAAAAAGAAAAGAAAAAAGAAACAAACAAAAAAGAATAACCACTGTTTTTATAAAACAAGCATATCACAGAACACTGTGGGAAAAAAAACCCACCCTAAACAGCAAAACCACCCTAAACCACACTTTCACTCTGATGCAAGTAATACACACCCAGGTATCATGCATTAAAGGTTAGAAGATCATTGGCATGAAGAAACAGCATTCCCAAGTGCTTCAACCTGTTGCATCAATTAAGTGGTCAAAATGGGTTAAGGAATGCTTAAACAAGAGCTGACAGTAACCACTGCGTGCATTAAAATTATAATCACCACGTAAAATAATGCTGCATTTACAACAGAGCCTCTGCGCAACAGAACACTCAAGGGCTAATTTTTACGCAAAGCAGTAGATCCAGAAGCACAGATCATGTCTGTAAGCCCCAGCCTGAACACAGCGAGATGAGGGCAGGGAAGCAGAAAGAGACCTAAGGTCATTCCAGTTTTTCACTCAGCTCCCTCCCTTTATGGCAGTTGCTGTGCTCTGAGTTTAGAGGAGACCATTACCTGTCTGCACAAAGTGCCGAGTTTCAAAGCTGCTGAAGGGATTTAGCGGATGGGGCTCCACGCATGCACTTGTTAGGGTGCAGCCCAAAGGCAGCTGCAAGCTTGGAGACACAAAACAGCACAAGGAAAGAAAATAACCCGCGAGTGAAACCTGCCTCAAAGGCTCCAATTTCTGATTTTTGAGTGATGGGAGGCGTTGCTGCCTTTTCAGCACAGCACTTTAAGAGCAGCAATCAGAAGCACCTTTGGCATTTTTCTACCCCAGATCAGAGTGTCACCCAGGCCACGCTATCAGGACACATTGTTTAACACTCATTAATTAAGGACACATGATCCCTGCTAGAATAAGGAGAAAAGGTGCATGCCAGGACCCAGGAGCCCAGTCAATCCACTAGGAAGCCCCTGAAGAACTGCATAAACCAGAAGTCACCACTGCAGGGCTCTGGTCCTGCTCCCAGGCACGTCCTCCACCTCCCTTCCGACTGTAACCCCACCACCGGGCACCCCAAAACCGCTGCTCCTCAGCCGGGGAGGATGCTCCGCACCGATCCCTACACAGCCCGCGAGTAAGGAAGCGTACAGCTCGGGGTTGACAGCGCGTCAGATCATTGAATCAGACAGAAAAGGAGGAATAACGGAGAGGATAAGTACAGGCATTCACAGCACTGCCATCCTTAAGCCTAGTGGTATTTTTACCTCTGTCTGGTGGAGAGCACATCCATGACTGTGTGCAATACAACCCCGACTCTCTAGGAGTTTGCAGACTGCTTTTAAACAGGTATTGCTTTGGTATTCTGTAGCTCCAGTAACAGAGTCCAGCACTGACTCAAAACAAGCTACCTGCTAAGGTTAAAAGGCTGGAGAGAAAAGCACGCTTCTACAGAGGGTTTTGGACAAGCTCACCCCGTAATCCACCCCACATCCCCTCCTTGATAGACAGCTACCAAGCAACAGTTTGATTATTTCACATTTGAGCCTTAGGCATGCAAAAATGCAAGGTCAAATGTCGAGTTTCTGCAGGAGATAAATAAAGCGGTGAAACCCAGCGAATTAATTCGTGTCTGGATAGCTGAGGACTGAAAACATTTTTCCACTGAAATCATAACTAAATTGGAAAGGGCAAACTCCTGCATGAGCTTCCATTTATGGGGCTCTCCAGCAGCACAAGCTCCCACAATTGAGCTTCCTTGAAGGGACATGCCTGGAAACAAAGACACAGTCGCATCCATGCCCTACTACCAGGTAAGTCTCAGCCAGTGATATTTTGGAGGACAGAAATTCTCCTCAGACTGAAGTGAGAAGAAAAAGGACAAGAATAACCAGGCAAATTCCTGTTTTGTTGACAGTGCATAAAGAAAACCCCTTGCGAGAAGGAGGGCAATAACAGCAAGCCCCAAACTTCATTGCCAAACCTCACCTGTCCCCCAAGGCCCACGAGGAATTTAACCAGCTGCGTAAGCACTGTTTAAATGATTTCATTATAGCAAGCAATGATTTCGATAATGCAAAATGGCTGCAATCTTACTTGCCTTCCCCACAACTTGTCCTCAAGCTGGTTGGATATTCTCCCCAAACTTCGAAATACAAGAGAAGCTGCTTATAGGTAGCCCTAGCCACAGCCAGCATAATTAAGTTTAGCTGTACGATGGATAGCTCCTTATCACGTGCAGCAGCATGCTATGTTTCCCACAGTCAGGTCTCAGCCACGCTCACTGCACCCACAACCCATTTTCATCCTACCATCATTTACCCAGAAAACTAAAGTTTTCCCAAGGCAGGGTTGGATTTTGACTGTACTGTTGTTGTTTGACTGCTGCTGTTGCAAGAATACAAGCGATTCTAAGAGGGTGGCATTTCCCAGAATACAGGTTTCCTCTGTTTTTCTTTGCTCTGTGCTCCCAAATCAGCAGTTTATCTACCGATGGCAAGAGCACAGAAGTGCAGCAGTGATCCCAGAGACGCTATTCACACTAGCCACACAAACCTCAAAATCTTCTCAAAGTAGACAGTGGAACATTACCACCTAGCTCCCAAGATGAAGACGACTTCAAATAGTAACAGTGACTGCAGACCAAGCAGAAAACCAATGCCAGCTCTCCCCTCCAAGCTGCGGACAGCATCCTGTCTCAGTATTTGTTCCCTTGCTAGTTACACTTTTACATTTTCTGTTTCATTAGCTCAATGAGTTTCGCTACTGAGCACTTTAAAAGCACCACCTCTAGCAGCAGTTTGCCAGAGTCCAATGCTGCTGAGCAGGCACAGCAAGGGGAACATCACTCCTCATACCTTCCCCCACAACTCGCTAACATCAGCTTTGCTCAAGAGAAAAACTGCACTGGTCCGACTGCTATCAGGTTGCTTATACCTATACAGCTAAACCAATGGCAAATTCCCATCAAACTTCTCCTTATAGCCCAAAGATAAGCAGAGAAACTTAATCTTACATGGCAGCTCCAGACCAGGATGCACAGTTGCATTTTTGACCATCGGGGGGGAGTGACGACCATCATCCATGTCCTGCTCTGTGCACTGAGCCTCTCCATGTATCACTGCTAGTCCCAGCCGCAATCTCTCAGCATAAGACTGAGCCCTGCAGGACAACCACAGTATGTCAGGAAGATGTTGGGCTGAAGCAACCTTACAGTCTGGTGGAGCAGTCCCCCCCAAATCCAACGGGGCAACCAAAGACTGCATCTCTGTGGCTGTACAGTGGTTCCTCCTTGAGTAAGAAGTTCACCAAAAAGGACTTTTTATTCCTCCCAATATCCCAATGCTCACTCTACCCCTTGGCTCCATTACAGAGGTCTCCTGGTGTTCCTCCATGTGCTAAATGGTTTCTGACACAGTCAGGTACTACTCAAACTCATGCAACAAGTCTGACCCTCATGCTCAGGTGAACCACCCAGACCTGCAGCAGCAGCAGGAGACTCCAGAGTTTACTCCCACAGGGCTGAGACTGTGAAATTCAGCCACCCACCTGCAAGACTGGGGATGCCATCCCACTTTTCAGCCACAAAGGACTTATGGACCTGATTCCTGATCCATCTGGGACCCTCCACATTTTTGCTGGCATACACCCCATCAACCCAGACCTTTTCCAAGTTATAGTCAACGAGCTAATAAAAGAATCTATTTACCTTTTTGCTGCATCAGGAGATTTGGCTACAATAACGGCATTTCTGTAATCTGGAATCTGGATTCAATAAAAAAGTTATTGAAGTAATGAGCTTCTTGCTAGTAAGTGATACATGGCTGAAGAATTGCACCTCCACTCCCCTCCCCACCCCCAAATCTTAATTCTCTGGTAGGAAATTGGCAGGCAATAGCACTCCTGTGCTGAACCAGCATTTGTAGATTCTGCCCCAAATGCCAATACAAATAAGTTTAATACTGACAATACTGCCTACAATGCAATCGTTTCATAGGTCCTACTTTGCACATGATTGCAGTTTCGTGCCTCCTTTCACTACTGGCATCCACATGCTATGGCCTGGCATACGATGCTAAAAGTAGCTGTTTCTGAGATTCAGGCACTGGATGTACTGTAGGAAAGGAAGGGAAAGGTTTAGTGAATGACCCTGAAGGCCAAAGACTCCTAGTATCAACCCTGGACTCCTGCAGCAATGCAGAGCCCCCAGAGCCCACACAGAGCAGGCATTAGCCTTATGCTCAAGAAGATCGAAGGTGGGAAAGTTCATTCTATTTAATCTGCCCTACGTGGATGGGCTGCAGTTAGTTCTGCCAGTATGGGAAGGTACTAGTCCAGGGGCATATTCCTCAGGATATAAATCATAATCATTTGGACCTGGAAAATAAAGCCTCTGCTCCCCCAACCCTTCTGTGCTCCGCGCTCTTAAGCGCAGCCCAAGACAAAGTCTCTGTCGATTATTCACATCAGTCAGACACCCACCACAGAACGAAAAGTGAGGGGAGACACTTTAACAGGACTTAAAAGGTGACTAGAGGCAGAAGCATAAATAGCATCTCAAATGGCACTAACACTACAGAGAACAATGAATTACAGTTGAGGGCTCAAGCTCATTTCCTGCTTATGAGCAAGAATTCAACTTCTGCCCAAGTATACCATCATACAATCTACTTTAATACGACATTTTCCCAGTTCCTTGAGAAACATACAATAGATGCTCTGGAAGAAGGAATTCATCGACTGAGCAATTGATCTAGCCTGACAATGCAGTTTCTGCTTAAGCACAGGTCCAAAACCGCTATCGTATTACGTCAGGCACACGTTAGGACAAACCGATATATACAGAACTAGAGTAACCTCACTTCTTCCTGTATATATTGAAGAAGGAAAGGGGAGGCTCTCAGGTTGTCTACTGGAAAGCTGAAGAAGCCTTGGATTTCCTTTTGATGAAGGTCCATAGTGATAATGTGTGTTAAACCTAAGCAAAAAAAGAGATAACAATTCATTAAGTAGCCCATCAGATGCCTGGAGTTCCTTGAACATCTCAGTTTTCCAGACTATTTTATCTATTAGCCAGACTACTATACCACATATTAGCCACAAGTATAGAGAGGTAAAGTAAAAAGTATCAAAGACATAAGAAAAAACAGACATGCAATAAGAGTTGCACACTAGACCAACAGCATATTTCAACATGACACTTCTATACCACTTCATCAGGTGAGAGTTACAAAGAAATAAAAATTAGCTGCAGAAAATTAGTTCCCCCAAAGTCGCTCAGGTGCTTGGCAGTATGTCTCCAGATCTAACAGGAGAAGAACCAAAGGAGAGTCACCTTCTGGGATGCATGGCAGCGGATGCCTTACAGAAACCCAGCTTGCCATCCTGCTCCCTGTATGATCCTCACCTGCCTTGGCTAGCATTGAAGCCAGCAGCTTGCAAACAATAGAGCCCCTCTTCCTCATCTTGCTCTGTTTGCTGTAGGGGAAGTAAGGGATGACCCCAATGATGTTCCTGGCACAGGAGGTCTTCAGTGCATAAGCCATTATCAGCAGCTCCATTACAGCAGTATTCACATCTCTAGAAGATTGGAAAACCATTTCAAATATGAGTAGGAGTCTTTCAGTGTGATGCCTTTTCAAACTATACCCATTCACCACGTATGTGTGTGCACATATTATACATATAATACACCTATAGTATACGTATATTATACATATATATACATGCACACACACACACCATATCTACCATTCTCACCAAATTTCCAGGCAAAAGAGCAAATATATTAGCAAAAGCTACTGCAAAACCTGGATTGTAATCCTGCAGCTCCTTCCATTATGCCACAACACATTACAATTTATTATATGCACAGGACGTGACCCCAGCACTCAAGAGCTGTGGATCAAAATTTGATGGTGTATCCTAACATGAGGATTATGACGATTTCCCTCCCTCACCACAAAAAAAAGCATTTTTTGTTATGTTGGAACAAGTATCACTTCATACAGTATATTTTAAGATAAAATAATCTTTTAAGGAAGAAGCATCAAACATGCAACCAACACAACTTCATCCACATTAGATTTACTGGGATATTTTTATTTTTAGCAACTTAAGGCAAATTACTTTTCCTGGTTTAAAAAATACTGTATTTTGGAGCCGTACAAATATATGCACATCATTTTGGTGGAAGTCAGCATCTCCATGCTACCTACTTTATCCAGAGATGGATGGAACAACAACACACTAAACCCCAAACTACTTTTCTTGGAAGGGAGGGAAGGGGGGGGGGGGGAAAAGCAATACAGGCAGAACACATATACAGATCACAGCAAAAAATACGTGTAATAAACTCCATCTTCAGTTGGTTTACACTACGATGACCGGTGTGCCTCACTAGAAGTGTATTAATCTGCATTTGTATTTATTTTGGGAAGAGAAAAAAAGGCCAAACTTTTAGTTCCTTAAAACCAACATCAAGGGAGGCCTGAATTCCACATGTAAGCCGCACTATCAACAGGCCGGCTCGAGACCGTTTTGAACCTTAAGGATGTGCAGAAGGACGTGCAGCGTTCCCAGAAGGAAGACGTCCTTGCTTGGGTTATTTCAGCAAAGACAGTCTCAAATGACACCTCCGTTCCCCGGACAGGTACACAGGAGGGGACTTTACACTGAGGATGGTGCAGCAGCACAGTCACAAGGTGACAGAGCAGAACAGGCCATCTTCTCGCGTGGCAGTGGAGAACACCACACCGAGCAGCTAAAGCTCTGCAGAGCTTCTGGGCGTCACTCCGGGACCCGCGTTCCTCCTGGCCACCCGGGCTGCCTTCCCCCAGAGCGCAGAGATAGCCTTTCCCAAGCCTTTTGGTGTAACACGTGACAAACTCCAACCGTTTCCATTTCTCCACCGCTCCCCCTTCCTTCGGAAATCAACCTCCGCTTGTGTCTCTCCGTTTGCGAACGCTCCAAGCCTCTTTATTCGCCGGCTGGCTCCATCGGCCCCGGCGCACAATGCCGTTTACACACAAGAAAGCTTTGTTAGCGCTGAAGCACCCGGCCAAGAATTACATAAAACATAACCCCCTGCCACGTAGGACAACAAGCGAACAAAGACCCGTTTCTTCCCCTTGGTGTTTGAGCTGTGCCAGCGTGGCTGGGAGAAGAGAAAAAGATGCTAGTAGCAGTATTGTATAAAAACAAAGCAGCCAATTTTAAACCCATTTAAAGGTCATCCGAGAAATCCAATATTTTATGTCATTGCTTCTCAAATTGCTTAAAAGAAAGACTGAGGCTGCTGTGGGATTCTGGGAGCCCCATCCCCGCGCACCAGAGCAACGGAGAGGCTGCACGAGGAGGAGTCCCTCTCACGGCATTCAAACAGGACCCCACGCCGGGCACAGAAAAACCCCCGAAAACCAGCTGGCACAGATGCTAAACGGAGCTGGACGCATCTGTCCCTGCAGCAGCGCCCAGGACGCTCGCCAGGGCTGCGCGAGGGCAGGTCGGCTGGAGCTGAGCAGAGCTGGACCCTCCTGGATGCTGTGCGCGGAGCCAGCTGGCACGCTGACCTGATCCTCGGGCCTCTGCAGGGGGCACTGACCCAAATCCAGGGCCAGGCTCGGAGCCGGGACTAATTGGGGAAAATAATGTCCGTGGCAGAACCCCGGCCACGGCATCTCCTCAGATGAACACCCAGGAGAGCATTCGTCTCCTTACTGCTCGCTCCTCCTCCTTTCCTGCAGCAGTGCTCACAAGCTGCTTCTGGAGGGCCGGAGTCAAGACTGCACGCGGGCACTGCCAGCTCATCACCACGACATTTAGGCCAGCTCAGCTATCCCCCATCCCCTGTTTACCACCCTTCTCCAGCAGAATAGGGCCCTCCCTCATTGCTCCCTACCTTTGCCTAAGCTATCCCTGGAGATCCGTATCCTCACGGCTGAGCAACTGGCTCAGTAAAGCCACTGCACAACAGCTGCCCACCAGTCTAGCACTAAAAGTCTTTTCTTTAACCTCTAGTGTCTCACTTAAACCATCAAGTCCTTCATTTTCTACAATAACTATGTTAATACCAAGTTGTGTGTTTAACACATGCAGGAACATAAAAATGGTTGTGTTCAGCCTGACCCTGCATCCTGCGCTTTTGACGGTGACCAAAAGGCCACCCAGCGAAGAGCAAAGAGTGAGGATACAGCGATGCCTCTCTCAAACACTCTCCCAGCATCCTGCGGTTTGCAGCTCGGGGACCTCCTGAGACTGCCATGCTCTTTTTGTACTTAACAGTCCTTGATCTGTTCCCCCTGCCAAGGATTTGCCTAATGGCTTTTTGATCCTACATAAACTCTTAGCAAAGTTAGCGCCCTGTTGCAAGGGGCTCCCGAGGTCAAAGATGCTTGGGAAGAAGCACCTCGTTTCCTGTGTTTTGAACCGGACACCTGCTAGCTTTGTGTAACATATCCCTGTTCTCACAGACCATTACCTCCATGACCATTTCCAGGATACTCATGATTCTGAAGACCTCTAGCATAATATCCCCTAGCCTCTCTTGCCCAGTCTAAATAATACAAAACTATTCACTTTTCCTCATACAAACGCTATTCTATACACCAGCAGTCCAGGATGATACTTGCCATTGTAACTGTCTTAGTTTTGCTATGTACCCTTTGGACTTCGAGCTTGTAGCATGTATTCAGGTCTTTCTGCTCCCTCCCTGTGCATTTAAGACGCAGACTGTGGATTTGCACTGCAGCGTAACAAGGTTGTTTCATTCTCTATTCCTTTCCTAATAAGTCTCAATATTCTGCTTGCTTTTTGAACTGCTACCGAGTGCAGAAATTGTATTTTCAGAAGACCCTGGCTTGACAAGCATAATCCAACACCATTCCTCTTTTTCCTCTCCTGCAAGGTCCTTGAAACCCAATGCAAAAAAAGGAGATGTCCTTGAACCTGCCTTTTCTAAGCAATGCAGCAAGGCACAGCTGCAGCTTAAGAATAAAGGATTATTTGTTTGCACAAGAGTGGCTGCTCATTTGGAGGGCCTTGAACCCTTAAACATTTTTGCTAAAGGATTCGTTTTGTGGCCTGCAACATTTGGTTCAGTTTGTGGAAAACCATGGGAATCAAAAAGTTGAGAGCAGGGGAAGTTTTCCCCTTTCAAAACTATTGCTTGTCCCTAATATACCAAGTTAGCTCTCTCTGAAATATCTTAGCTGTCATGTGCTTACACCACTCCCACTTGCAAGTTTTTCCAGAGAACTCTCTCACAAGGGACACCAGAACGGCACCATTCACCTGAAACACAATCCTGCATTAATGGGTTTTCATCTTGCAGAGATTGACTAGCCTCCTGTGGGAAGTGACACTTGGAGCATCTCCCTGGAGACAGATGATTTCCAGGAAAACGTTTCAGCCTTCAAGAGGAACTCTAGAAGTGAGCAAGCTGCTCTTGCAGCCTATTGATTTCTTTATCAATAGGCCAAGCATTACAAAGAGCAACTGAACTTGAATTCTCATTGGGCTGTATTTCTTAGGCAAGCTAGGAAAATTTCTGTTTTCAGTATATTTTCCTACCCGCTTGGGCTCTGATACCTATTAATTAGTTCTTGTGACCTCCACAATTTGGGCAGAATTTGCTAACTGGGAAAAGGCTATAATGGCATAAAGACCTTTGTTTAGCTAATTGAGCAAACTGCACCCCATCAATCCCTCATCTTTGAGAGCTGAATCTTCCCTACTTGCAGCTGCTGATTTTGCAGTACTATTTGTATATAGGCTTCCCCTGCACTTCCCACTAACTTGTACGGACCACTTGGCCAAAACTCAAGAAAAATCACCCCATGCTCCAAACTCAGCTCTCCAACTCTAACACAATCCCTCTAAGCTCTTCCTCAGCCAGCGACAAGCAAAGCTCCCAGGGGTTAGCAGGTGGTTTTCAAGCCCTCTGGCTACTTGCAGCACTTCTTTTCCCTCCTATTCCAAGGCTAGAACAGCTGAAACTAAAAACAAACAGGCACACATAAGAAAAGGCACCATGTTATTATGAATTATAAGAGTATGGGAAGGAAGCTAAGGGCTTCCTCATGAGTTCAGTTTCACATCACTACAGTCGAGGGGAGAGTAATCCAACCTGTAATGAAAGCAATAGCTGCTGGCTCTGCTGCTCCATAATTAGAAAGCAGAGGAAATTACACATCCTGAGATGGAAGTGCCAATCAAAAAATCACCAAGCAACTGAACCTGCAAGGACACCAACACACAGACCAGGGACGTTTCACTTAAAGCCATCGGTCATACTTTTTCTTGCCTGAAGTGACACACTCAAGCTATCTGATGGGTAGCTTCTCAGCTTGCTGTGGTACAAGCAATCCTCTGGGAATTTTAACAGCTCAACACTACACCGTATCTTAAAAGCAAGTCAAAGCAATGACAACTATGGAAAGAGACAAACTATCATGCTGGCTAACAGCAAACAAACCTAATGGAACAACCTGCTGAACCAGAAATGCAAAGCATATCACAGCTATAAAATTAAGCCACAGGTCACTCACCTGGGGATCGTCTGTATAATGAAGATATCCTGTCCCCGGACAGATTCTTTTATTTCAACTCTTGTTTCTGAATAGGATAGAAAACAGTCAGTTTTACTCCCAAATGTCAGATTTAAACTGATAACACATCATATTTTAGCAGCAACTTTGCCCACCAGTCAGAGAAGACTGCAAGACTTGTCCTTGACCCTACGTGTGCACACACCCAGTACACATCAAACGAGACATGCAGATTTTCCAAAAGGCAGGTCCTGTGAAGCAAGGAGCTGGCATCACATATCAGTGAGTTACTTGTATTTACAATGCAGAATGGGGCTGAATAGCTGTTATCTTACATGCAGAAGACAATTACTTCATTTTCAATAAGGGTACGTCCATGCCATAAGTCTTTTTTATTTCTCCGAGCTGGGTGCTGAAAGCTGTTGATACCACATCCACTAGTGAACAATGAACCACCTGAAGCAGAACAGCCTCTAGCACTCACCGAGAAGGGACACTGGCTCCTTTGTACCTTACCACGCAGTTGGCTCTGTACATGTCAGACGGCCCAATACAGTATCAGCAGCACAGAGTTCAAAGGGGGAACTCTGCCACTTGCCACCACGGCCAAGACATTTTGTCACTCACGTGGGCTGGAAACCTAAGTCTCCAATGAACATGCTTCATACTGCCTCTTACTCAGACCCGAAAGCCAGGAGCAGCTCTGCAATGCCAAGGTTTCCTGGGCTGCCTTTCTAGCCACTCATTTCCCATGCAGTCATGTATGATGGGCAGGGATAAGTGAAAGGAGAAAAAGATCTACTAGGCTACAGAAGTCAAAGTCCAATTGCCTGGGCATTCGCAATAACCTCAAGGGACTCTGCTGAAAGGAGGCTGATTTGCTGTGCAGTGATGAAGAATGACTTCAGACCTTGAAGCAAGCGACCTGATTTAAAACTAACCCCAAAGGGCACAAAGCTAGCACGAATGCAGCAGCCAATCCAATCATAGCCATACGCTCCCATGGCAGCTTACACAGAGCACGGCCCATTCTGACTTTAATAGTAACGGCATTATCAAAAATCCTCACGACGAGCCTAGCACTGTAATGAGAGCTCCCCATAGCCCATGCATGCCCAACAGGAGGAAGGAAAAAGCCATGTGCACAGCCTGGAGTCTTGCTGCTGATATATAAAGCACTCAATATCTCACGGTTGATGTACTTATGGATTGTCTATTCTTCCTGCATTGAGGAGGTGAGGCCAACTCAGGACTCTTGTCTGGTCAGCAAGGCACTTTTGGTGGCAACAGGATCTCAGCTGAAGAATGACCGTTCCAGCATATCCCCCTCCACTGTCAAAAGCCTCCTGTTTCCACCACTTACTCTAACCGGCATCAGTTGCCTCTGCTTCTAGACTCTTTTGCAAATATGGTAATAGAGATCTTGAAATGGTAAATGACATTTAGTGTTTTAGTCCTGCATGGACATCTGAAAACAGGCACTTGCTACGTTTAAAGAGATGAAAGGAGGTTCATTTCGCCAATACATCCTTGAATTTGCGCTCTTTAAAGCAATAAGACAGGTGCCTTGCTAGGTACGCTGTACAATTGCCTGTGGTGAGGGGAGGTCTGGGAGAAGGGGATAATTTCCAGTTTGCAGGGCAAACATTGAGAAAGCAGGCTGTTACTTTTAAACCTGGAAGGTGTTTCTCTAAGCACACCAGCATGTAAGATTTTGTAGCAGCTACCATTCAAAGCAGGAGTCTTTGTTTTAGATTAGTGTCAGCTGAGAGGCATGCAAACGAGATAACAGGGGAAAATGAGGAACACATTTACTTGGTTTGTCCAAGGTCAGATGCAGAAGTTTAGCACTGCCAGAAGCAGAAGCAACATCACAGCTGAAGGCAAAAAAATCCTCCTTTGTTTCTGTTAGCTCATCACACATATTAGACAGGTTCGGCCAATGGAGCTACCCGGTATTTATACAATTACCTCAGACAGGCCTGCAAGTAGTAAAGATTCATCTTACCTCCATTGGTTTCCTGGTACACCACAGATTTTCCCAACTCAGCACCAAGACGCCTGGAGAAAACAAAGGAAGTTAAAAATTGAAGTGAGCAGTTCACGACCCAAAGTAGAGACTGCACCAGTTCTTATAGACTGGCAAAATACAAGAACTGCCTAATGGAGCCGCTGACCTCCAAGTCCCCTCCTTTCACAATAACCCCTTTCTCTCCGCGGTCCCTTCGGACACTTTGGCTGGACGGAGAGCAGCTGTTTGCTCGCGTGCCCTCTGGCCAGTCACTACATTCAGGCTTCCTGCTCGGCTACCTGGTCACACACAACATGTAACTGCCGAGTCCTGCTTGCTTTTTCATCTCTAAGAAGTATTAACCTGTATTCATCCCCTGTAACCAACCACCAGTCCCAGGAACCAGGACAAACCCTGCAAAACTTGGAGGATTAAGTCATCCCAAAGGCTCTTTCTTCTCCCTATCTGGCTGAGACCAGCAAGGGAACCCACAGTTTATTAGACAGGCAGCACAGTCAAGCCCATCAAGCCTGACTTTCTTAGGAAAAGAGGCTTAAAACATTCAAGTTATAACAGGCAAACAAAACCAGTTTGGAAGTCAAAGGCATTTGGATACAATCTCTAATGCCCAACCTCTAAGCCCTTCCAAACAAACAAGTAGGTCACACGAATCATCAAGCATCCCTTCACAAATGCTACCATCACTCCCCGGCTACATTATTTGTTGATGTTAAGGTTATATGGTGTGGCAGGTTGCTGAAGCGCTCCTCGGGCTTGCTGCTCTGCAGCAGATTAACGACATACTAAGAATAGTCAGTGCTTTTATGATTTATCAGAGGCCACATCTCTGGAGTTACGGCAAAGGACATCCTTCCTAGCCAAGATTACGCTCTAAGCAGCAAGGGGACCAGAATCCAGCGGATACGTTTCGGCGCAGGCTGTGCACGCTCGCCCCGCGACGGAGCCAGCGCCGCGGATCCAGGGGGCCCCTTGGCTCACGCTTTGCTGCGGTCAAAGTCAAGGCTATATAACTGCACCTCAGGCAGATCTGATCAATGGCAACTGAGCCACTTTTTAACTCCCCTCTCCCCTTTTTCAAACCTTCCTCCCGAGATAACTCAGCTGATTGAAGAGAGTTTAACTGCAAGTTTCCTGATTTTTCACATCACTCCCTCCTCTTCCCAAATGTCAAGCCGAGAACACTCATCCCAAAGACTGCAGCCCCCCTTCCCCTTTATTGTATTTTTTAGTTCTTCATTATGTAATAAAGATTCATTTTGAAAAGCATTTTCAAAGGCTCCACATGGCAGACTATTCCCGCAGGTGACATTTCTGTATTTAACTGTTCTGACAAGTAATCCATTATTAAGTATTCAGAGGCAGGCGTGCTTTAACCCGCAGCCTCGGCGGAGAGACACTGCATCAGTGAGACACGGGGGACAAGCGCGGTGCTGCAGCCCAGCTGGCCGGAGCACGGGGCAAGTCCCTCCCTGCCTTTGGGGGTCTTTTCAGTGAACGTGCCTACGCGCCGATTTATTCTGCATGTCCACTACGGCAGCCATTTCTTGTCTGCACACATGCTACATTTATTTGGACATACACAGAAATCTTGTGAATCAGGACTAACCCTAAATAAAGACTGTTTTGGGGAGAAGGGAATTACGCTTGTGTTTGTATCATGTGTCTGCTCAGAATCATCTTTGGAAAGAGCAGTGATCTTAAACCTAGGGGAAGTGTCACAGCCAACGTCATCCCAAATTACCTTATCCTTACACTGCTGAAAAGAACTGCATTTCTCCTGTCCCTAGTGCAAACGTACCTGCCAGAGCGTTACAGAAAACGGGCATGCATTTGGGGCCCCTTCACAAGCAGCAATAAAATCTTCTCGCCGAAGATATTAATATATGCAACACAAATACGTAACTGTTTTAAGGTCAACTTTACCCTCAAAATCTCCTGGTTGAAAACCTCATAGTGCGGGAACAGGAGTGGCATGCAGATTTATCTTGACGTGTTTACGCGGTGTAAAAACACACTGCCACTGGTAGGTCAGACACAGCCCACAGGCACTTTCAAAGGGGACCAGGGACGAGGGCTTGGCTCCTCTTCTGCAAAGAGTGGCTTTGATTTTGAACTGTCCCCTGCGCCAGGCCCTCTCGGGAGTCCTCCTTGTTGTGTCCTTTGAAGGAGAACATGCAGTAACAAAAGTTGCTGTGCTGTAGGTGCAGGCAGGCAGATGCAGCACCAATATTTGTTCAGGCTTTGCTACCCCACACACTCAGCATCCCAGGGCAACAGCTGCTGCAGCTCAGAGTGCTGTACAGGTAGGTCACCCCATTCAGCAAGTGGAGAAACTGAGGTAAAAACAGGTTAAACATCCCATCCTGGTATTCCTGCAAGATATCCCTCTGCAGGGGGACCAGGAGGGGAACTGAGCTCCGAGCTGCAGGCTGGGCCCCATCCCATGGGCCTGTTTTCTGATCATCAGGGCAGAAAGACAAAGTACAGGTCCTTTTCCTAACTTCTTCTGCAAGACACAGAAGTCTGTGGCAGGCTTTTCCCCACAGTCTGCCTCTTTCTGTAGTCAGTATCTCCCCATCTCCTGAGCCACAAACTCAGCCTCATACCCAAACTGTCACAAAGATTTGCTTTTTCAGGAGCAACGAACAAGTCAATGAGCAAGACAGCTCGACACTGGCATGCTGCTGGTCAGACACTAACTTCTGGACTCAGCCATCTAGGAGCTGGACCAGAAAGCGTGCCTAGAATAATTGTGACAACGAATACTCTAACGCAATGATATACTTGCTTAACTGCTACGAAGCACTTCTTTGGCGCACACACCTTCTCTCAGCACTGCCCTGATGGTGCGTTTGGGAAAGCACATCGTGCCACAGCTGGAGCTACTCCAGCAACTCCCCACAGCTTGTAAGCAAACTTCTGAACCGAGAATCATACGTGTGTTGTCTGCATGCCCAGATCGTGCCAGTCGAACTGCAGGCCCCTTGTTTTCACCAGGCTTCCTCAGCATTAACCAGCATTATTCTGCTTGGCAGATCTCTGTTGCAATAGCTGATGTTTCCCTGCTAGCTGTCACGCATCGTTCTGCTGAACGGTTCAACAGTCACTTAGCCAAGGTTATCACCCAAGAACAAGCCATGGGGCAGCAGAGGGGCTGCAGAGGGGCAGGCTATGCTACGGCTTGCACAGAGCAGTAACCAGCCCAGCTTGGCCGCTAACTGCAGCATCACCCAGATGCTGTGCAGCCCAGCAAGCCACCCAAACTCTTAGTTCAGCATCTCTGTCCTGCTAAGTGAAAACGAGCAACTGCAACACGAGAGCATCCGTGGTGCCACCACTCCAAAAAAGAGCAGGCAGCTGGTCAAGGAAAGCCAGGCTCTGTGAACCCCAAGGACCAACTCGCAGGCTGCGGCACAGTAAAGGCGAGTTCTCCAGAGGAGACCTGTCAAGTGCTCACTTCCATCCTGCCACTCGGTGGGATCACGCTGTCTTTCTGATGACGGAGCCAGGCACTTGCACTCACTGATGCCTGGCCTAATTCCTGCCAAGGCATCCAACTCAAAAGCTTGAGAACCACACACACACAGAATGAAAACAGTGGGGGAAAAATGGTTAACGACTCAAACGTGTTCTTCCACGACTGCACGGCAAGTCTTGCGAGCTCACTTTGGAGGAACACGCATTTTGGCTTCACCACAGGCAACACGTTCTGACCCCACCACTTGAAAAAAAACTCCCTGTGAATGAGAGCGTACAGCTGCCCTTGGCCAGTCCTGGACCTCAGGGCAGGGAAGTGGCTAAGGCAGGAGGGAAAGCTCGAGGACCAGTCCAGCTGGACACATCTCAGCAAAACACCCCTTGGAAGGTGGCACATTCAGCGCTAAGTGGTGGAAAACAAACATAGCGGAGGTTTGAGATGCCTTGTGAGCATGTGACTGGCAAGGTCCCAGCTCTGCACAAGAAGAAACAAGAGCCCGATACACTGCTGTTCAGACAGCGTGGCAGCAGCATAGTTTCTGTGCTACTGGAAGAAGAAGTCGGAAAGGCAAGTTTGCTCCCTGACGGAACCTGGATACAGATAAGAGCAGAAGACACAGTAAGAAGCTGACGACTTAAAGAAATGAGTGGATCATAGATTGCTCCAGTCAGGCAATAAATCCCACATCTGCACCAACTGTTGACTGCGAGTAAACAAGAGAGGCAGCAATGGGAAGGATATGAGATAAAACTCCCCGCGTATGTCATACATCAACCCTGCCAGCAACGCTTTACAATCTTCCAAGCAGTAAGCATGGCAGATAGAGCAACGGGCAGCTCCACCAAAGCACACTCAATCAGTTTAGGTATGTTTACCCAAGGGGCACACCTTCCCCCAAAGCCATATGCGTAAGCCAAGACTTCAGCCGTTGAGGGATTCCGATAAAACCTTGATTTAGTCACGGCTGTTAAAGAAGGGGGACTGTTTGTACAGCTCCTGTTGTAAAGTCCTGAATTCCACAGGATTTGTGTCAAAAGGGAGATTCACATAGAAGTCAAGGGCAGAACAGAGCCTTAGCCATGAAACAGGCTCTGGGCAACCGTTTGTAACCAAGTACAGAGATAAATTCCTGCTTCCCATTGCCTCTCCCTTGCCTCCCTCCATTCACAGCTCTTTTTTCCTCTAAATTGTCCCCTTGCAAAAGCTCCCAGTTGCTCACTGCTTTAGGCATAGAGGAATTAAATTGATAGCAAAGACTATGTTTACATTTGGCTTCAGGACTAAGAGCATAACAATATGAACAAGAGCTGTATGAATTACTGGATCAAGCTGTCGCAGACATGGGTAGATCTACACTAGGAAAAAAAAAAAGCTGCTAGTACAGGTAATCGAGACCACGAACCCCAGCAGAGAGATATAGCTTGTTCTGGCAAAAAGGATCCTTTAAGTATTACAGCTAAATCATGTCTCCAAGCAAAGTAAGCCTCATTCACAAAAGTCCTATTATGTGGGGCATTATTTGGCTACAGCGGGGCTTCTGCTGATACAGACACGTTTAAGACCGGAGAATGGTGAGGCTGATTTTACAGTATTTACAAAATCCCACTTGTTGACCAGCCCCATGTGGACATCAGAGCACAAGTTCACATCTGGAAGCTCCTTTCTCCAAGCAAAGGAGGAGACAGAAACTCAGTTTGGGGTTGTTTTTGTTTTTAAAGGCAAGTCTCCAGAGCTGGGATCTGTTCCAAGAGCCCTGCACGTACTGTCCCGTCAAGCCCAGCGCAGAGGGCTGGGCGCAGCAGGGACCGAGGGCACGATTACTCTACATGGCTCCCAGCTTTTCAAGCGTTTTTTAACACCGTCTCAGTGCCTGGTTTCACTCTGTAAGTGCTCACTGCCGCTGAAAAGAAAAGCCCTGCTCCCCCCTCTCCTCTGCCAGCCATCCTTGCCCAAGTTTGGTCACCGACCAGACTCCTCTGGGGCTAATAAGAGAGAAACTCTGAGTATGGCTTTACAAAACTGCTCTGAGAGCAATGACTAGCAAAAATTTATATTGATCTGGAGCATCCCTCCCTGTAAATATCGCCCAGGAGAAATGATCTAGCTTGCTGCAGTCCTAGTGCATGCCAGGAGGACAATCCGTGTCGTATGCACAGCTTAATATAAGATCTGTCTTAAATTCACTGCCTAAATGCGAACAGCCCAGAAGTCACCTGTAGTTTAATGAGCAAGGAAGAGAGAGACTGCAGTATTTTAGGAAATGCGGCTAGGTTATATTAGACCTTACTGAAAAATGTTCCTCTGAAGACTGTCAAAAAACCACTATACTACACTCCTGAGACAAAGGACAGTCAGTTAAAAGAGAATTTATGTTTAGCTGAATCAAAATTCAAGAGGCAAACCCAACCTGCAGTATTTCACACCATTAAAGCACGTCCCAGTGCCACTGGGAAGCACTCTGTCTCTCAGCCTGTGCTGCCTTTCCCTCTCCTACTCTGACAAACACCTCAAAAACGTTCGTAAAATCATCTCTGAACAAAACTTACAGCCAGATCACGGTGCAAAAACTCAATTTGAACAGAGAATGCTGTATCCAGATGAAGCCCTTGACTATGATATGATTTTATTTTGGCATTAACTTCTCCATTACACTTTCACTAGTCTCGGCTTTGCAAATAGCCTCGTCTCCCCACACCTACGGACTTGCTGGACCGCTGCGGGCTCTAGACGGTGCTGGCGCTGACACAACAGCATCTGCTCTGTGCTTGGCCTCGGCCAGCAGAGGGCAAAGGAAGCTCCAGCCCGAGTCTGCACTGCTCTTCCCACGCTCAAGCAAGCCTTTAAATAAAGACCACAGCCAGCTGGTCCAGCTAGCACAGTGGCAGCTGTACAGTACATTTCCTAATCTCTTAATTCAAGAGCAGATCTGGAAAGGAAAAGGAAACAGAGAAGGCTTTAGGCATACGAGGCAAGCTGGTCACATACTGCTATAATCTTTTAGCCCCCCTTTGCCTCACTCCCTCTCCCCAGCATGACTGGATACTTGAAGACCATCCTTGCTTCTCATCCGCGCCTTCCCTCCAGAGCCACCCAGCACTTGCATCATTTGTTCCAGTCATTACCAAAGCTACGCAGCCGAATCACTGGCAAGCACTGCACAGATTTTCCTCTACTCTTCCCAGTCCGCTGCTCATGAAGGAACTTACCCCAAATCCGATATCAGCCAGCATAAAGGCTACCATGCAAAACAAGTTTGCTCAGTCATGTTACCTGCTCCATCTAAGTTGCACAGAGAAACTCGCAGCATACTTCAAACTCCAGCTGCTCCACGTTCTCCAGTGCCTCTACTCCAGCACTGAGCACCTTCCGTGTCTTTCTCCAACCATACTATTTTGTAGCTGGTTGTTCATTTCCTTTTGCCAAAAAACTTGATGCAGTTTTACCCTGTAGTATCTGTTTCGCTCCTGCCACAGTGCTTCATGTTCTGTGATGGAAATAAGTTGTGGCTATTTGCTGTCCTTCCAGAGCACCACCCTCGAGCTCCTTCCCAAACACCGAACAGGATTTGCAGACAGGAGAGAACAGTAACACCAGGTTCCTGTGATCCCACCCCCCGTAACATCCTCTCCTGTGCTCTGTCGCTTGCCAAGATGCCTAACAAGGATGTCTGACATTGCTTTTCCTGCATCCCGTCAGAAACGCTCCTTTCTTAAGCTAGAGAAAGTTGCTATGAGTCCTCCTAAAATACTGTCTTCCAAAAGCAGAGCTCACCTTCAGCTCAGTCACAGAAAGCATTGCCCCAGTTTTACAGCATTGTTTACGGGGCTCTACACGATCGAAGATCAGAATAGGAATCTCCATCTTTTCCTTATTACTCCACATCGTTTAGGCTCACAGCATTCCTTTCATCTTAAGATCACTGTCATTTTCCATGCTGCAGAACAAATGAATGTTTAGGATGTTCACACTCACGCTTTGCGGTGAGTTTAGGATAACATCGCATTCCAGACAAGGCAGACCTGCAGGAGCACTGGGGAGGTGTTAGCACACTTCAGTCAACAACCCTCTCCAGCCAAAACCACGGGCAGCGAGTGGAAGGCAACATTTGTACCCTCTGTGCCAAATGCTGTGTTCAGAGGGAAATCGAAATGCATCTGTCCGACTCTGGAGATTAGAAAGACTTGCTAGACCTCCTCCCTCCCACTACCAGCGCACAGGGCCCAGTAGGGATCACCACTGGTCACAGAAATTATCTTTCTCCCTTGCAAAAGCAGCTTGTAATCAGGTGCCAAGTGTCCTAATTACAGTGGAGTTTTTCTTTCCATCTGGGAAAGACTTAAAAAAAAAAATCCCACTTAATTTACAAGATACAAGTGAACATAGGGTTTTAACTATTTTTCAGTGTTCCTGAATCTAAGCATCTTTATTATTTAGGAGTTTCAACATATTTGGTTCTCAAAAATCAGCACAATCTCTTCTCCCTGGCAGAAGCTAACATAAACACAAGCTCTAAAAATTCAAAAGGAAAGTTATATCAACCATGTAGTCATTCATCCTGTGACCAGAGAAGTATGCAAAATAGGAAATTGTAAAGATCGGAAGTGTGCCAGAATGCCACGCTCAGAGGCTGAATCAAAAGCAAATCTGGAAGTTCTGCATTAAATGAGGCAAGGAGATTGACATAAAGCAGACATCTGAAAGCTGTTCAAATTGCTCCCCTGCAGCATCGAGGTTTTTGTTTGTTTGTTTTTTTAGAAAAGGGATAAAGCAGGAGGACTCAAGTATTGATTTTAACTCAAGAAGGGGATCTTCAGAGCGTTCTTTTTACCCAGATGGTTATGTACTGAATATCCCAAACAGATCCAAGGGGTATTTCTAGGGCTTGCTTACCTTTCTTATAACGGTTGCAGCATACAGACCCTGTGCTCTCCCCACTCTGTGTCATACCCCTTTGCACCAGTGTCACTAAAACAAGCCACCTTCAACTCCTGACTTCCTCTTAACCCAGCACATCAGCATCACAGCCAGTTCCACTGGCATCATACCTACAGGCAAACAGCAACGGAGCCTGCACGGAGGCAGCGTCTCAAAGGGCCCTACTCCTAATATTGCGTGTTGTTTTAAAGTTCTTTTACTACTTATGCTAAAGGTCATAAAAAAACTTTAAAAAAAACGCACAATATTAGATGACAGACTCACCCTTATAAGACTGCTCCGACTCTATTTTAAGGCACAACTGACCTCCCCAGCAAAGTACGTGCTGGGATGTGACACGGTGGGAAAGCCAGCAGTCACGCATCTTTTGCAACCTGAAAAAACAAGGGATGTATTATAAACCTGTTGAAACAGCCCCTGAGCTCTGAGGGGAAGTCAGTACAAAACCACACTACAAGAAGAGGCTGAAGATGCCACCAGGTTTTCAGGACTTTTTACTTTGGAGAAATGTGTATTATTAACAGTTCCAGATTTTGCACCCTGCTTCCACAAAAACACTCGACACTTTTCCATTTCTAAGTGCTCGCTATTCCCATTTTACACATGGGGAAGCTATGCGTATTTAAGCTTCACTTTAAGCAGTAGCTATAAATCACACTACTGCGCTAATATGACCTCTCAAGTACCCAACTTCTTTACTGATGATATAGCCAAGGCAAAAAGACTCTTTTACAAGTTTATTTTGTGAGGGACAGCCAGGACATCGCTCTCACAATTCGGCTGTCATTTCTCCTCGGAGCATCACTGAACACCCTGGACCAGGTTGTAGCCCTTTATCACATCTGGGGATACCTGTGCTCTCACAGGCAGAGAAGAAATTCCAAACATTTTTAAAACCTCACACCCATCACCCCTCAACGGAGAAAAGCGAACATAAACAGAGCACGTTACACAGCCAGCTGCAGGCCACAACCTCTGGAAGCCTGCTCCGTGCTGTTCCTCACTACGTCTTTAAAAGACGGTCAATTATTTTTAAGACAAAGGGCAGAGGATAGAGAACGGCTGTTTACTCCTTCAGTCCTGAGAACTTGGAACTTGTCCCCTCGTTCCCAGGAGGGTTCTGCTATATCCCATGTTGACGCAACAGGACGGGCCTTGGTGAAAGCACGCCCCGTTTGCTGCAGCAGGACTTTCTTCTCAAGTAGAGTTTATTTTCAGAGTTGTACCAGCGAAGGCAAAGTGATATGGAAATGACTAAATATAGCAAAAGCCCCGCGAAGTAGCCCTGTCGACTCTCAAATACAAAGACTTCCCTCCCCACCTCTCCTCCAAAGAAGGCTCAGTGTTATCCTACATCTGTCCCACCAACACCAGCGATCCCAGACAAACAGCACAGTCAGCTTCACAGAGATTATCTGTGCTGAGGACTGAACACACTGTTTATTAAGCTACCCAGAGGAATATCAAAACATTCTTGCAGTTTAAGAATGCAGCACACCTATTTTTGGTTCCTGTTTAATTGTTTCCAGTTTAAACATTCCCTTGGAGACAAAAATGGGTGGACAGCTGCCTCTAAGCGGTAGCGAGGATGCTATTGGCCATGGCAGACAAAAAAGCACCGAGGACCCCTAATTTGGGGAGCAGCTTCCTACGCGCTGTGGCTGAGAGGAAGCAGAAAGGAAACCCGAAGCCAGCTCCAGGATGACAGCTTCCCTGCCTCAACAATAAACACATGCCTGTTTCTTAGAAAAGCTCCTTCAGCTGCGTGTGCCCACTTGCTGTTTGTCCTGGTCTGAACTAAACTAATTCAAAACAAGGGATGAAGTGGGAGGAAAAACTCAACGTTGCTCTGTGCGCTAAAAAACAAGAGCCCCATCTTGGAGCCAGCTGTTACACACCTCATTCGACAGGACCTAACGCGTCCATCCCTGCGGAGCCAAGGTCACATTCTGCCTAAATTGATGGGCTGACAAAAGGGGCACACTTTTGTCCCTAAATCAAGCTTTCTTTTGGTAGCGTAGGCTACCCACCTGTTCCACCACATCTGAAAAACGATTAGCTAATGTACTTTGGTTAGTACAAACGTTGGTGTTGCGCCCAGGTCTGAACATGCAACACTCCTCACACTCCAAGCAATGAAGCAATGAAGCTGTTAAGCAAACAAAGTTACAAATACTTCACCACAAAAAGCAGCAGAGAAAGTTTTGAGCATCTCCCAAAACAAGTAAACACTTTCTGATGTTTGTTTAGACAAGTTTCACCTTCTCCCTTCCAAGAAGTAACAGCATCAGCTGCAATCCAGACGTTGCAGCATGGAAATTGGTGTTAAAGACACAAGACAGAGAAAACAACTGGTCCATTTTCATCACTAAATCCTAACGAGTTATCAGGAGAGATCAGCCAGCACTGAGTGGGAGAAAGACAGAGCTGTTAAACACTCCCAGGTTAAAACCTCCACAGCAAAGGTGCTGGCAGCACAGTTACATCAGTGAGACGCCTTTGGCGTGGGGACGTGGGAGGATGCTGAAATCCTTCGGAGCCAGTTTGAAAGCAGCCTCCCTGCAAAGAGGAGTACTCACGGAAAGAGAAACTGGGAAGAGGAGGAACTTACTCTGTGATCCTCTTTGCCAGCTCGGTGCAGGCTGCCGTGGAGTTTGCCGAGAAGACCCGGTAGCCACTTCTGGCCGCGTTCATTGCCAAGGAATCATGCAAACCCCTTGGAGCTCGAAAGTGAGAAAAAACAGATTTATAAGGCAACAACAGCTTCCGTGGCATCCTTTTCTTCCTCTCCACCGCTATCACCGCCCCTTAAGGGGTGGGGAGGAGGAGGAGGAGGAGGGTAACCCTTCTGCTACCTAGGACCTTTCTGGTTTACTCTAATTGCAAAGTGTAAAAGAAGTGTGTGTGGGGCGGGAACAGGGGTGCCCGTGGGTGCGAGGGAGGGGAAGGGGGGGAAGAGAGCAGGCAAGGGAGGCGCTGCCCCCCAAAACACACACACAGGGGCCCTGAGGAGAGGCAGGAGGGGGGTGGGCTTAGAAAGGGGGGGACCAGGGCCGGGGGGAGGTTGGAAAGGGGGGATTTGGGCTGGGGGGAGGCCTGGTGGGGGGGCAAAAATCCCCGCGGGGCCAGGGAGAGCCCTGTGAGAGGGATGTCCCTGTTGGGGGAGGTCCCTGTGGGGCCGGGGGGGGGGTTCCTATGAGGAGAAGGGCTCCCCGCGGGGCCGGGGGGTTCCCTGTGGGGTCGGAGGGCTCCCTGTGGGGCCGGGGCTGCGAGGACGGCGCGCACCCCGCCGCTCCCCCAACGCAGAGCGAGACGAGTTCCGCCACACGACGCCGCCCACAGAGACGCGCGCCTAGAGCGCCGCTCCCCTCGGCGGCCATCTTCTCCGCGGGGAGAGACCGCCCCCAGCGCCCGCAGCCATCTTAAGTGAGGGCGCGACCCCCCGCCCCCGCACTAATGGCGGGAGGGGTGTGTGTGTGGGGGTATTATCTATTTCCCGAGCAGCGCCGGTACCTGCGGTGACGGCGTAAGAACGAGGCGAACTCCCCCTCCTCAGGAGCAGCCTCCGCGTCCGCAGGGGCGGGTGCAACGCGCGGCGACCGGCTCCCCCTCAGCCGGGCTGTGCGAGGCACTTCCTTGGCTCAGTAGCGGCGGCTTCACTTCCAGAGCCCAAGATGGCCGCCGCGCGGGCGGCCCGACGGAAGCGCTGCAGCGGGCGCTCTGGTGCTGCTCCGTGGCAGCCAGGGGGCGGGGCGCGGCCGGCGGCGGCCCGCCATGGCGGCGCTGCCGGGGTCGGGGCCGCCCCAGCGGGCCGGGTTGGAGGCGCCTGGCCAGGCCGGAGGCGGCCTGCGGCGGTTCCCCACCCCGCAGCGGCGCGCTGCCCTGGAGGGAAGGCTGCGGGGTGGCTGGCCGGAGGCCGCTGGGGCAGAAGCGACGCCGCTTGTGGGGGTTCGGCTGGGAAAAGCCGCTGCGGCCCGGGGAGAGCTGCTGGGAGGCGCCGGGCTGGGCTGGGGGAGAGGTGCCCCCGCTTGGGCTTGCTCTGGGGCGGGCTCGGAGGAGCCGGAGAAGGATGGGCCCGGCGGTGTTTGGAGAGGCCAGTGCCGGTGGAGACCATACCCCCCGGGGTCCCAGCAGGCAGCTCGCTGCCCTTCCTGCTCTGGTGGCCCTCAGGGACCGAGTGGGGCTGAGAACCAGTGCGATGAGTTTAAAGGGCCTGGAGCGAGAGATCAGGGAGAGGATGGTTTCCGCTGAGGAGCACGTGGAGCGTGCGCTGCCCCCCACCACCGCGGCAGGGGCGACGCGAGGCCGTAGATGGTGCCACGTGCGGGGCCGGGCTGCCGAAGGGCGGCCTGCGCTGCCACGGGCTTTGTTTCCCTTTCGGCTCGCTCACTTGCTCACCTCCGTGCCAACAGCCCAGGGAAAGACATCACTGAGCATGTTTTACAAAAGCAACCAAGCAGAACAGCCTCCATCATCGGCTTTCTCCTCCTAATTCTAGCACATCTCCCTTGGTGTCTACCTGTCACCAGCAATCGCCGTCCTGCTTTTGGGTCTCAGCCTCCCGGCAGAGAGGCTGCCAGTGAGATAGGAGCTATCAGCTGAAGCAAAACCTGATTTCTGTGTCCATCCTCAGGTGAACGTGCAATGTCAGCCCAGAGGGTCTTGGAGGACCTGACTTGTAGACAAAGTCTCTTAGGCACAAGCACTAAATGACTTATCTAACCAGAAATTAAATTTTCTGCTCCAAAACCAGTCTCACAGCTGTTTTTTTGGTCTAGAAAGGTCTGCACAAAGTGCGCTTTGTATCGTGGGGAAAGCAAATAGCATTAATTTGTTCATTAGGATAGCCCCGCATCGTTTTCTTTGCCCTGCAGGGAGAGGTTTTCCTGACAGTTTTCTAAGAAAGCCATTATGTAAGGGCACTGCAAGATGAAGCATATCAGCTGCTGGCCTATTTTCTTCTGGCTAACATGCCAAGAATTGCAGCACAGTCCTGAAACAAGGGGAGAAGAGGAGGGAGATCGCAGGGGGGTTTCTCCAGCACTTCTTGGAGGATGTACATCTCTTATTCAGTAGCATCCTTCTCCGCTCCCAGCTGCTGGGATGCTCCGGTACGTGCCAGCAGCTCAGCATTCGGCAGCACAACAGCACTGTTAGGACAGTTGTCTGTATGGGGATCCCTCCTTTTAGAAAATTTTGATGTTTAGCTATGAGCTGCAGCATCTCCAGTCTCCTTCCATTGAAGCAGGGCATGCGCTGGTGTTCATTAAACACTGTTTCTCTCCAAGCCTCATTAAGATGCAGCATGCTTAATGCAGAGGAGATACAAACGCATCATTGCCCCCTCCTCCACACATTGCCATCGCACCTCCCAAGCATCGGGAAGGAAAGTTTTGTCTCCCTTCGCCATATCTGATGGCTTTTTTTGGTCACTGCAGCATCTGAGCCATCCCCACCTCTTCCCTGAAGATCACTTAAGGCCAGCCAAGCAGTTATTCTGCTGATGTTTGAGTTGGGAGAGTACCCAAGTATTTGGGTGTACTCTGACAGCAGGATGATGCTCCCTGTGCTCAGCGTGGATCACTCGTCACAGCCATCAGCTCTGCCCTGACAGACTGCCAAGCGCAGCAGAACAGGCTGCAGGAAGGAAGTCATGTGTTGGCACTCAAACTAGGTCAAGATTTACACCACTGCCTTTGCTGGTACCTGGGCTTGCAGGGTTAAGGTGAGCCACTACATGGCCATCATTTCCTCTTTGCTGCAGAGGCAGATCCAGGGTTACTCTTCTGGCTAAAGAGACCAAAGGGACTTGACCAAGGGCACCCAGGGAGTCAGTGGCAGAGCTGGGAACCAAGATCTCCTCTTCTCTTTCTCCAAAGGTTAAATCCCTTGTAATGCTAGGAAGATCCCCAGCTCATTTGTCACCACAGTGATCTGGATGCACAGGGAGAGCGGAGGGGCAGGGCAGGGCAGGGAGACATCCCTAGTGGCTTCCATGAACGTACTGATGCTTTGGCATCGCTCAGTTCACCAGAGGAGCAGACGCTTAGGTCGACTCCGAGGTTAAGTGCTTTGACCAAGCAGAAAGAGGCATCAGCAAATGCACAGCAAAGCTCCTGACCCAACATCCCTGCCGGCAGTTCCAGACATCCCTCCTGCACCGCAGGCAGCAGGTTTGCTGTTGGCCATAGGCCGCAAAAGCCAAGCGTGATCCTTGCTGGGTCACCTGTGGCCTCTTGGAGTCCCCTCTGTTCCATGCAGCTTCTTCATCTGCGTCATGTGCCCACACGGGTTATTCTAGCCTTATCTCAGGGAGAACCCAACTGCCACGGCCCCTCTTGTTTCCAGATCTCGGTGTAAGACAAGGCGAGAGCTAACAGGATCAGCTGCCTGGATTCACTCCATGCCTCAAAGATGACAGCATTTTAAATCGCTCACCCCAGCGTAGCCAGGCGTGCTGCGCTAATCCAGCCTTCAGGCGAGCGATAACTCTGCAGCCTGAGATGGATCAGCAGCATCTATTCACCAGGCCACCAAAATCCCGTCTCTGGCATCCCCCAGATCCCGAGCTACCTGGCCTCGGGCCTGGCTGTCCCTCGGCGTTGTGCAGTGATGCACATTCAGCAGCAGCTGTGCGGGAACCTGCTGCCCTGCAAGCAACAGTCATCTGACAGCAGTCACAGGATCCATGCCGCAACAATTCTGTTGTCACAAGTTGCTGGTTTCATGCTTCAAAAGGAAGAAGCTGGAGTTAAAAAGAAGCGCAGGGGGGAGGCAGACTATTCTTGTGGTTTAGGAAGTTGGCTGCCTCCCAAGGTCCCTCCTGCTGCGTACAGCTGGATGAAGCAGCAGCTCCCAGGGGAGTGGGGACACCCCAAGGAACAGGGACAGCAAGGAGAGGCTCCTACGGGGACACCCTAGAGAGGGCGGCAGCAGGGACAAACCCCAGCCCAGCACCTGGGCAGGGGAGAGCAAGGGGTACCTGCCCCAAAGGCCACAAGTGAGACCCAGCACAGCAGGGTCCCAGGAAAGGTTATACTTGAAGGCAGGAACACCTGCAGCCCCCAGCACCATCACAGGGTGCTCAGCACCCTTGCAGACCCCCTGGGGCAGGGGCTCACCTCCACAGCTCACCCCAGCTCCTCACACCCACCTCCTGCACCCAGGCCCCCCTGCTGCCCTCTTCTTTTAAGGCCCTTCCCTCCTTGCTTGCCCTGCGGTTCAGGTGGGCTGGGGCAGGGCTGGTTAATCCCTTCCCACCTGGATCCAGCCGTGCACCTTCCCCACGGCCCCGGGGTGCCCCTGGGAGCCCTGCTCAGCGCCCAGCCGGCTCCTCGCTTGGCAGCTCAGCAGGCCAGCGTGGGACGGGTGCTGCGGGAGCCGAGCTGTAGACGGACTCACTCCTGCCAGAGTTTTCCCACCCGCTTTTAGCAGGCTCTGTCCAGTGACCTGCTGCCCTCGCTGCTTCCAACCCAGGCCACGACTCACCCGGCTGCAGCAGGCTTCGGCTTTGGTTTTGGGACCAGCCTGACCCTGCTGGACGAATCTGTCCAGATGTCCTGGCTCACACCCACCCCTTGGGTATCATATCGGGCCCGGGGATACGTGAGCCTGGGAATTAACACGCCCGGGACCCCAGTTGCTATCGCGAGTGCCGCGCTGTGATTTGTGGCTGTAACGCGAGGGCTGGCTGATGGCCAGGACAGGGTGGAAGGGCAGTGGCGGGGGTGGGACGTGCAGACCCCCGTGCTGCGCTGACCCTCTTTCACGGCCAGCTGCTCTGCGGGGGACTGATCCTGCCCAGGTCGTCACCTCCCTGTGCCTTCCCAGCTGCTGAGGCCGAGCTGCAACGAGTTTGTGGGTTCTGCGGGCTCCCGCGTGGCACGGCTGGCACGGCTCAACGGTTGGCACCGCTGGCGGGGAGCTCGGGACCTTCTGCACCCCAGCGACCCCGGGGCATCTCGGCAGCCTCCAAGGAGCCCGGGCATCGGCGGGCAGAGATTGCGGCTGCTATCAGCACCGCAACCTTTCTCCTGGAGAGGGAAGCGATTGTGCTGTAGCTGCTTGGCAGGCTGAAGATTACACCTGGTTTTACAGCCGGGCAAAAGGAGAAGAAAGAAGCAATCGTGTTTGCTTATGCGGTTATTAATATGCAATGCTCCCAGCACGCACAGAGCGGCAGAAACCTCCCCCCGGCAGCGAGCCCAGCTCCGCAGCCCTTCGTTATTTCGTTATCGGCCGGGCGGGATTAGGAGGGTGGGTCGGGGCGCAGCGCTGGCTTTGAGCAGGTTTAGCTCCTCTGAAAAGGCTTAGCGGGGCTTAGCCTCCCGCGCTGCCCGCGCTGCAGAGCTGTTTGCTGGGCAGAGGGGTTCGAGCTGTGCTGGGGGGGCCGGAGGCCGCACGTTTTCATAACACGGGGCAGAACCCAGAGGCAAAAACCCGGAAGGTTTCTTTACCAGGAAACGGCCTTATTTAATTTCAACGGGCTGGGAGGGCAGTTTTTCAACATGGCTAAATCCTGCGTTGCTCAACCACGTCGCTGCCGGGGAAAGCCAGGCTGGGGGCCGCGGCCCGGCTGGGTGAGCGCCGGGCTGCTTCGGCAGGGCTTGGCTTTGCTTTTGGGACCCCCACGGGCAGGCGAGGGGCAGGACACACATCCCGGGCTGCTTCCCGCAGGGCCAGGCAAAGTTTTGCCCTTTCTCCTCTACGAGTTTTTCCCCGGTGCCAGGGTGGGGGCGGCCGAAGTACGCGATTCCCAGCCCGGCAAAGAAAGAGAAGAGCCGTGAGAATCAGGGCAGCAAGTCCCGCTTTATCTTATCCGGGCCAGAAACCGCGTGCGGCAGCAGGATGCCGCGTCCCTCCTTGGCCGTGCTGCCCGCAGGCGCCGAGCGTCGCGGCCGGGATCCCGTGCGCCCGGGGGAGGCTCCCCCAGCCCGGCCGGCGGCAGCACGGCCAGGTGGTTCGTGTTGCAGGACTCTGACTCAGCTCCCAAATATGCGTGTGCTCATCCATCGCAGGAAACCGCTACGGGGAAGTGGTGAGAACCCTGCGACAGCCTGAAATTTGGCTTCCCCGGAGAAAAGAGCGAGATCAAAGAGCGGCGCGTTGGCCCCCATCTCTGTGACGCCGGGGTTAGTCACCGGGGTGACTTTTCGGCTGGGCGAGCAGAGCGTGCGGTTCCCCGAGACGCAGCAGCTTCTCGCTGGGTGTTCGGGAGCGGTTTCTGGCGCAGAACTGACCTCAGAAACATTTCTGAGGAAATCGTCAGCCGGGAAGAATGAGCTCAGCTCGCTGGGCTCGCCAAGGGCTTTGCGGTGAGGCCGGGAGGGCTGCGCCGGTGACCCGCCGAGAGCCCGGCGGAGGGTCAGGTCCCGCTGGGGTCACGGACCCCCGCGGCGATTTAGGAGCTGCCGTAATCCCCGGCTTCTCGGAGCCGGAGAAACCTCTGGAGTGAAGCCCTGCTCCCTGTGCAAAGCCAGGACGGGCTTGCGGTGTTATATACTGCCCGCGGGTCGCTTGGGCGTGGAGATGGCGTTGCTGGAGCCAAAGAGACTTGCTGGAGCCCTGCAGCAACCTGGGGGCAGCCCCAAACCCAGCAGCCCCCAGTCCTAGCTGTGAGCCTGAGGCGGGATGTGATGCCCAGAGCGACCCCCGTCTCCGCCGTCCCCTCGCTGTGCCGTGCCGTCCCCCTGCCATATCCCGCCGCATCCCCCCTGCCAGCATCCCGCCGGGCGAAGGGTTGGTCTCCGCATCGGCCGCTCGGGCCGGCGCTGGCTGGAAAGTTCCCGCTGCTGCAGTCGGTGTCTGTCCCCCTGCCAAGCCCTGCAGCCCTCCCCGGCCCCGGCGCAGCGCAGCGCAGCGCTATTTCTGGCTCCACCTTGAGACATGTACCTTGAGCAACGAGAGCAGGGCTAGGAGCGGCTGCCCCGCCGCGAATGCCTCCCCTTCTGCCCCCGGCCCCGGCCGGCTCGCGGCAGACGCGACCGAGCGTGGGGGGATCGGGGGAGCCGCGTGCCCCGGAACGAAATGCCGGGTTCGGCTTGCAGCAGAGCCGTGTCCTCGGTGCGGCTCCCAGCTCCCCGGCGCCGCGGCGGCAGCCTGAAAGCCGAGTTGCCCTGGCACAGAGGCTCGGGCTGGAGCCGGAACCGGGATGCATCCGCGGGGGAGCCCACGGGGTTGCGGCAGGCAGAGCACCGGGGGAGCCGGGCCCCCTCTGCCTGCTCCCGCAGAGAGCAGCGAGCGGGACCCCCGCGCATAACCCTGCGCCCCGGGTGCCTTCCTCGGGGAGGACCGGCTCGCTCTGGCAGCTGGATCCGGGGCAGGGGGCAGGAGGGGGCACTCAATCGCCATATTTAACCCACAGCTTCTTGCACAACTCAGGGCAAGTCCCGGCTGCTGAGCCTGCCTCAGTTTCCCCATACGCAGCATCTTCTGCTTTCTCCGGAGCGCCTGCGGCGCGGCGGTCGCTGCACCGGCTCCCTGAGCAGAGCTGCGGACGCACGAGCCTTCTCCCAACACCCCCCTGGCAGGGTGCGGAGAAGGAGCCTCATCTCCATCTGCACCGTGGCCACATCCAGCCCTCCAGGGCCGTCACGGCCTGGGAAAGGTGCTCAGCAGCGGGCATAAAATCGCTCTGCTTGTGTGGCCACCTTGGCCGCGGGGGCAAAGTGGCGACCGGGAGAGCCGTCGTGTCCCGGGCACGCGCATCCAGCCCGGAGGAGCCCGGCATCGGGGCGCCGCGGAGGCGAAGGGAGCTGCGCGGCGCCGGCGGTGAGCCCTGCGCTGGCGGTGGCACCAAGCGGGCGCCCGCCAAGGGTGGCACGGCATCGGGACGGGTGACGCAGCCGGCGGACACCATCCGGACTTTTGACTTCTTTACGGCATCGCTGCCAGGCCAGGCAGGGCAAAGGGCATCCCCGCGGCACGGGACATGGGACGGATGTAGCAGCATCGAGGACGGAGACCATAACAGCCGGTCCCGTGACTGCGGCACCTGCCGCCAGCAGTTTGACAGCTGATATCATTTCCTCTCCCCGCGTCTCGTGCCTTCCCGGGCGGAAATAGAGAGCAGGTTAGTCACTCCGAAGGGGCAGGTCCGCGGAGCCGCGCTCCGAGCCGGCAGCTATTTCACCCACGGACACCTTGCTGAGGGCCTCAGGGCTGTTTGCAAACGCTGGACCGCGGCATGGCAGCGCTGGCCCTTGGTTAGCAGCCGGCCGGGGAAGTGGTGTACTCAAATCTTGCCAAAAATCAGTGCGGGACCCAAAACTGGCTCCCGCTGCCGTCCGCGAGTGCTTTGGCTCCCCGCAGAAAGCACCAGCCAGCGAGTCGCTCAGCACGGGTTTTCTCCCACCTCCCTCTCTGACCATCTCTTTCAAGTTTTGGCACCCAGGGAAGTCTTTTTGGGAAGTGTATTGCTCCAAACTGCGACATCCTGGTCATCCTAGAAGAAGAAGACTTCCACCCCAGCATTATCTATCCAGCTGGTAGTGCCATTCCCTCCCGGAAACTTTTGGCCAGTTTCCCTCGGTTTACAAAGGGACAGAGGGCTCAAAGATAATTAAGCTCCTCTAAGTGTGAAAACTGATGTCTCCCCTGAAGCGCGAGCTCAAGGTTATCGTGGTGCAGGCTGCCAGCTGGCCCGGCAGCACGCGTTGCGCGAAACCAGCACGAGCATCGCAACGAAGGGTCATCTGAGGGAGCTGAGGGGGAGGAAGGCTCAGGTGAGAGGAAGGGAGGCACTGGGGTGCAGGCGTTGCGATGGGGGTGCAGAAGAGGCCCTGGGAGTAACGCTGGGCAGAGCACTAAGGATGCTGGGTGACATCTTGGGGAAACCCACCTTCCTCCTGCCACTCGTGGGTCCATGCCGGGGTCACATCTTGGGGAAACCCACCTTCCTCCGGCCACTCCTGGGTCCCCTGCGCAGGCCTGGCCCAGGTGGCCTTTAACCCTCCGGCTTTTGCAAAGAAACTGTTCCTGAGCATTGCTCGGTGCTGGGCAGCTGGGCGGGAGGCCCCGTGGAGCCCCACGGACAGGTATGGGGCAGGGGAGCAGGTCCCACGGGGTGTCACTCGTGCTCTCCGGGACCACCTCTGGCAGGGTGTCCCATGGCCGCAGCAGGGCTGGGGGGGGGGTGAGCGTTGATCGTTGACCGCTCCTGGGCTAGGCCAGACCCCTTGGAGACCAGCAGCCCCCGGGGAGTGTGACGCCTGTCCCGCTGCAGTGGGGCACGGGCAGCCGCAGGGCAGCGCAGCGGGCAGCAGCTCCGGACCCACGGCATTTCCAGCCACGCTGGTGGCCTCCAGGCAGGGAGACCCTGAGCTCCATCCCCAGCGTGCTGCACGCAGGGCTGGGTCCACCACAGCACCCATCCCCTCCTGGGGGCTCACTCCACGTCCCAGCACCCTCAAACCCGCCCCGACCCTCGCAGATACCTGATGAAGAACCACCAAAGACGGGATGGACGTGGACCCCAGCCTGGAAACCTCCCCGACCGCTCCACCCCTCTCACCTTGTCTGGGTTGGAGAGATGCAGCAGAGATGCTGGACGCTGCTCAGCCCTGCGCGGGGGCTTGAGGGGCTCGGGCAGGCTCAGCCCCCCGCCAGCACGGAGCTGTGCGTTGCCGGCCGCGATGCACAGGAGCGGGGCCAGGCGCGGCCGCACGGTGCTTTGCCGCTGCCCTCGCAGTGCGAGTGAGGGGGTCGGGCCGTGGCAGCCCCGGGAGCGCAGCCAGCACCCGGGGCGGCAGGAAACCGCCCGGCCGGAGACCCAGCGCGCCCCGGGCAAGGCCGCCGCGTTGCTCCGGCTTCCCCACGCGCTCGCGGAGCCGCCGGGGCGGCGGGGCGGGTCCAGGTGTCTCCTCGGCCCGGGCCGCGTCCCGGCGCGGTGCCGCCCCCGTGGCCCCGGCGGGGCGGCGCTGCGGGGGAAGCGGAGGCGGGAGGGAGCCGCCTCCCCGCCCCGCTCCGCTGCGAGGGGGCGAGGCCGGCACCGAGGGAGCGGGCGGGGAGCGGAGCGGAGCGCAGGGGAGGGGAGGGGAGGGGAGGGGAGGGGGGGTTAAATTTTTATGAATGGGGCCGCCCCGCCTGCCATCGCCGAGCGGCGCGGCGGGTGTCGGCAGCGAGCAGCGGCCGCGGCGCGGCGGCGGCGGGCGGCGCTCCCGGTGCGTCCCGTCCCCGCTGCCCGCTCCGCCGCCGCCCATGGCCGCCCGGCGCCGCGGGGCCGCGGGCGCCGGCGCCGGCCCGGTGCTGCTGCGCGGCGTCTTCACGGCGGGGCCGGGGCCCGGCGGCGCCTCCTGCGCCCTGGCGCTGACGCCGCGGGAGCTGCAGGTGCGCGGCCGAGGCGGCCCCGACGCCGCGCTGCGCTTGGCCGACTGCGTGGGCTGCGCCGCCGCTCCCGCCGCCGCCGCCGCCGCCTTCTCGCTCGTCTGCTACCCGCTGCGCGGCGGCCGCTGGGGCTCGGCGCCCGCCCGGCGCCGCCTCGAGAGCACCTTCCGCGTCGCCCTGGCCCCCGACGCCGAGGGCAACCTGCGCATCGCCCAGGCGTGGAGCGACAAGATCCGCGAGCTGGCGGCGCCCGCCGTCCCGCGGCAGCACGGTGAGTCCGGCCCCGGCCCCGGCCCGATCCCGGTCCCGGTCCCGGTCCCGATCCCGGCGGGAGGGCGAGTCCCGGCCCCGGTCGCTGTCCCGGCCCCGGCCCCCGCCGCCCCGCCGGGCCGGGCGCTCTCTGCTCCCGGGGACCCCCGAAGCCGGCGGGCGCCGAGGCGGCTCCTGTGGCCCCGGCCCGGGCGCCGTCGGGGCCCGCCCGGAGTGGGGGGGAGATCCGGCCGCTGCCCCCGGCCGAGGGCGGCACTTGGGGGCGAAGCCTGCCCAGCGACCGCGCCGCCGCCCCCGGCCGCCCCTCCCCGGGTTACTCCGCTGGGACGGCCCGGTCCGCGCCGCCGAGGGCTGCGGGGGCTCGGGAGGGACAAGGTGTCCGCTGTGGCACCGTCCCCCGCGGCGGTGCGTGCCCAAACTTTGGGGGCCCGGGGGACACGGGGCAGCGCGTCATGGCTCGGGGACGCTGGCAGGGCCCCGGCAGCACCGCGACGGCCGCGGTGACCCGGGGCGCGGGGGCACCCGGACCTGCTGTCGCCCTTAAATCCAAGCAGCAGCGGGGCGGTTGTCTCGCCAGCCCGCTGTGGTGGCTCCCCCTCTTCAAACACTGCAGTTTAATAAGCAGCAAAGCTTTAAAAAGCAGCGTGAACAGCCAAAAAAAAAAAAAAAACCGGTTTCCTGGCTGACGCAGGGAGAACGGGGAGCCGGCACCGTCGCCGGCAGCTCCCACCCCGCAGCGGCGAAGCCCGAGCGAGGGGCCCGGCAGGCCCCGGCTGCGCCCCGGCACGGGGTCTCGGCCCCGCCGGCGGGACCCGGACGAGCGGGAGAGGCCGGCGCTGCGGCCGCGTCCCCCCGCCTCCCGCAGCGAGCGCTGGCGTGTGTTCCAACGTCTGAGCAGAGATGCAATTATATGCACTACTTCATTTATTTAGCTGGCCAGCCACGCTGATCAGACTTGGAGATTAAGAGGCATGCGGTTAGGGGGATCCTGTCAAATCGCATTGAGCCCGGCTCCTGCTGCCCGGCTTCTCAAATGCGGCTTTTTTGCATGACCCGCAGCTACGAAACAACTTTCTTCTGCTCTTAGTAAATACCAAAAATAATAATCCGGCAAAAATGGGTGGGAGCAAAACCAGTTTCCCAGCTCTATTTCCAGCGTGAACTCTGCAGCCGAACGGCTCCCAGCGTCTGAAAATCCTCGCTCGCCCTGTCGCCAGGCGTTTGGGCGCGAGGAGCTCGTTGCACCATCGGGGCCTCCGGGGAGGCCGGGAGGGAGGCCGGGAGAAGGCAGCGAGGATTTTGCAGGCGTTTCGTAGCTGAGGGTCAGCAGGATTTGCAAACCTCCTGCCCCGGTTCGGGACAGAGATAAAGCCGCCTCCGGCCGCACCCTGCACTCGCTGCCCCGTCACGTGCCGGCGCGGATGCTATCTCGGGGCGCGCGCCTCCGTGCGCGGGGCAGATAAGGCCGGGCCGTGGCGTGCAGGTCTGTGCGGAGCGATGCGGCCGCCCTCGTGCCTGCGGAGTCCTGGGAAGGGCCGAGGGAGGCTGGGCAGCAAAGTGCGACTCCTTCGCCGTATTAACCGAAGCTTCCTCAGGCTTAAACCTCTGCAGCTGGCGGGGATGTTTCCCCCCTTATTTCTCCTTAAGGATAAAAAATCCCCGGGCGGGAGGAGCCGTGGCACCGCGCCAGAGAGGCGCTGCAGGACGCGACCCGCGGCACCCGCCGGGCTGAGCCGTGCCCACGCCAGCCGCCTCTGCGCCGGCTGCAGCGCGCTCACCCCGGAGGCCTCCAGCGAGCCGCCGGCAGCTCCCACGCGCCGCCCCGGTGCCGCGGCCTCCCGCGGAGCCCCGCCGGCCCGCCGGCCTCCCTGCGCCCTCGCCCACGCGGCGCAGCTGCGGCGGCCGCCCGGGGCCGCGAGGGCAGGCGGGAGCAGCCCTGATGCCACGGTGATGGCCGCAACTGCTTGGCTTGGGGCCTGGAAACAGCGCGGGAGGAGGGGATTGAGTCATGACAGCCCCTGCCAGGCCACTAATTACAGTGGGGCTGGGGCCGTCGTGTGTGAAACCGGAGCCCCGGGGGGGAGCTGGGCGAGGAGGAGCATCCGTCTGCCGGCACAGGTGTCCGTCCCGGCCCCGCTCCACCTGGGGCCAGCGCGGGCAGGGCTCCCCTCGGCTCCCAGCGCTCGCGGCCCCGGCCCCTGCAAAGCGCCGCCGGCCAGCGCAGCTTGGGGCCAGCCCCGCTGAGCAGAGCCCTCTCGTCCCCGCGCCAGGCCTCAGCTACGGGCTGCTGCCCCGGCCCTGCCGTGCGCTGGTGCTGCTGAACCCGCTGAGCGGCCCCGGCCTCGCGCTCAAGGACTTCCAGGCGCTGGTGCAGCCCATGCTGGCCGAGGCCGACGTGGCGTCCACCGTCTTCGTCACCGGTAAGCGCCAAGAGCGGCTCCCGTGGGCGCATCTGCCTGCTGGGGAGCCCTCCCGACCTTCCTCCCTGTCCCTCCTCCCCCGCGATTGCCGGTGCCACCCCTCATCCCTGCGGGGACAGGATGGGGCGAGCATGGCTTTGCCACCAGGCCAGGAGGACACGTGCCGGCAGTGAGGTCCTGCCTGGCCCCCGCTCGGCCTCTCTCCTCTTCCCAGGGATGGAGCCGGGTGCCACCGCGCTGGGACACCTTCCTCCGCGGCCCCTCGGCCCCTGCGGTGGCTCCTGCTCCCTCGGGGCTGGTTTGCTCCGCTGAAGTGGTGCAAGGCACAGGGTGGCCCCGGGCGGCCGGCAGTGCTGGACCGAGCGAGATGGGGACGCAGGCGCTGGCCTTGCTCCCCATGCCGTTGCGGGCGAGCGCCGCTGCCCGGCCGGGTGTCCTGGTGGGGACAGCGTGGCCGTGGGGACAGGGCTGCTGCGCGGGGATGGTGGCGGCGACACGGCTCTCTCCACTCTCCTCCCTAGAGAGAGCCCAGCATGCTCACGAGAAGGTGCGGGATGAGGACCTGTCGCAGTGGGACACCTTGGTGGTCATGTCCGGAGATGGCCTCCTCCACGAGGTGAGGAGGGGACACACACAGCCACCCCCCGCCGGGCCGGGACGACGGGTGCCCGGGGCAGGAGCCGAGCGCTGCTCCCCGCTCGGGGGCTTCGAGGGGGGAAGAGGGGCAGGGAAAGGCCCCCGAGCAAAGCGGGGCAGCCAGGGTCCTGGCCACAGGCACCCCAGGGTGCACAGGGGTGCCGGTGCCCTCGGGGGTCCCCGGCACCCACGAGCTCCTTTTCTCCCTCCATCCCTCGCGCAGGTGGTGAACGGGCTCATGGAGCGGCGGGACTGGGAGGCTGCTCTGGAGAAGCCGCTGTGCATCCTGCCGGGAGGCTCCGGGAACGCCCTGGCCGCCTCCATCAACCACTATGCAGGGTGAGCCCGAGCCCCGCGTGCCGGGGGGAGGCCGAAGGCTGCAGGATACCCGCCCCAGCGCTGCCCCGGTCTAGCGGCCCCGGGCGGGATCCCTCCCACCCGCTGAGGCCGGCAGAGATCCCCAAGGGGGGCTGTCGCCGGCTGGGACGTCATCCCTGGGGTGAGGGGGTGGGTCGCACACGGACCCCGGGCGAAGCACAGCGGGATGCTGCAGCCCCGCACGCTCCGGCCCGTGCTCACCCTCCGGCCTCCCTCGCAGCAACGACCACGCCGCCAAGCAGGAGCTGCTCACCAACTGCGCCTTCATCCTCTGCAAGGGGCTGCACACGCAGATGGACCTGGTGTCGCTGAGCACCGCCTCCGGCAAGCGCCTCTTCTCCTTCCTCAGCTTCGGCTGGGGCTTCATCTCCGACGTGGACATCGCCAGCGAGAAGTACCGCAAGCTGGGCAACGCCCGCTTCACCGTGGGCACCATCCAGCACCTGGCCCGGCTCCAGATCTACCAGGGCCGCCTCTCCTACCTGCCCGCGGACGCCGCCGCCGGCCCCGAGCGGGACGACCCGCCGTCGCCCAACGGCCCCGCGGGCCGCGTCCTCCCGCCGGCGGAGACGGAGGCTCCGGGCGCCCGGGCCGAGGGGGCCCTGCCCGAGGACTCGCTCCTGGTGCCGCTGCACCGGCCGGTGCCCGCGCACTGGACCGTGGTGCCCGAGGAGGAGTTCGTCTTCGTCTACGCCATCTACCAGTCCCACCTGGCCTCCGACCTGCTCATGGCGCCGGCGGCCCGGCTCCACGACGGCCGCATCCACCTCTTCTTCCTGAAGGCCGGCGTCAGCCGCGTGATGCTGCTGAAGCTCTTCCTGGCCATGGAGAAGGGGACCCACCTGGACTTGCGCTGTCCCCACCTGCGCTACGTGCCCGCGCGGGCTTTCCGGCTGGAGCCGCGGACCAGCGCCGGCATCATGACGGTGGACGGCGAGGCACTGGCCTGCGAGCCCGTGCAGGGCCAGATGCACAGCCGCCTCTGCCGCATCCTCTGCGGCTCCTGAGTGCCGCCGCCGGCCCCTCTCGTTGCCGCTGAGCCGCGGGCACGGCCCGCCACGAGGGCGGCACGGCCTTCCTCCCACTCAGGAACCCCCTCCTCCTCCTCCTCCTCCTCCTCCTCCTCCCGTAGCAATAGATCTCAGGGGCCGCGGCCAGCCCGGGGCTTTGCCACTCTCTGCACTTTATGGAGACCAGGATAGCTTTACCCCCGGGGCAGGAGCCGCGGCTGGGCCAGCGCGCCCTGGAGCGAGCCACGAGCCCCCTCAGGTACCAGCGAGCCACTGGCGTGTGGGTGGTCTTTTTTTTTTTTTTTTTTTTAATCAGTGGTACGAGGTCCCGTCCCCCCGCCAGCTGCGCCGCGCACAGCCCCGGCCCCCTCCCCAGCTCCGACGCACACGGTGGCACTGCCGGGGCCCCGCCAAGCCCGGCCACTCGCCAGGGATGCTCAGGACCAACGTCGATGCCAGGAAATCAATTTTTTTTTTTTTTTAAGGGAATGTTTCTACCCAAAGCTTCCCATAGAAGCAGAGTTTATTCTTGTGAGAAATCCAATAAAGATCTAGCGTTTGCAAAAAACAATATCCCCTGCATTTTCAGTCCAGCTTTGCTTTTTCCCTCTGCAGAAAGAGTTGTCACGCTGCCACCCCCGGCGCCCCGCTCAGCACCGCGGCCCTTTCCTGCCCGCACCAGCGCCTCTCCGCACCCCGAGCCCCGTGAGTCCGCCCTGACCCGCTGTCCCCACTGCTGGGAGCAGGGGACCGTGGCCGCAAAGGGTGCCACGACCTTGCCAGCCCCCGGGGCCAGCTGGAGCCCTGCAGCAGGTGGCTGCTGCAAGGGTTACTCAGCCTTTTCAGTATAAAATTGCAGTAATTGAACCTCATTTGCAGCGCTCAAGTACAAAGTAGAAGGGTAAACAGCAGCCGCTGTTTGCATTTATTCATCTGCAAACTATGCAATTAGGAGGGCAAAGCCGGGGAAGAAGAGCCCGTTTGTTCTCCCCCCAGCCCTGCTGGCCAGGAGACAGTGGGTATTTTCAGGCCAGCGAGACAGGCAGCAGACAGGAACCACAGCCCAAAATAAAGTGCTTTCCCCCATGGCAGTGGGTCAGGTGTAAAAATGGACTCAGCGATGCTTTGCTGAACTCTGACTGTGCCTAACGCTGCTCTCCATCAGAGGCAGCAGCTGTCAGGGAAGGGCCCAGAGCAGGGGATGCGCTTGGACCTTTTAGGCTGCCCGGGGGAGCTGAGGGGCTGGGTCACCACTCACCACCATCCCCTCCAGCTGTCCCTCCTGGCCCAGCAGCGGTGGCCAAGGCAGGACATCGTGCAGGGGTCTCTTTTCCTCAATTCCCCAGCCTTTGCTGCACAAGTTCTTTACCAGACTGCCTCCAAATACCTGTCCGTCACCGTTGCAGGAGTGGGGTATCTCAACAAGTGCACGCTTACCTCTGCATGGGGGCAAGGGCTGGAAATGCAGCACTGGTGCTCTTCCCAGGGCCGGAGAGGGCTTCGCCACAGCCAGGGTCCAGCCCATCTGCTCAGGCCACGGCCACTTCTGCCACCAGCCGTGCCGCGACACACACCAAGCTGCCGGCCCCCGAGCCGGCTGTGCACTTGCCCTGGGCTAGCAAAAGGCCAGCTCCAGTTGCTGCACACCGCAGACTCGGGCAAAGCTGTGCAGAGAGAGAACAGCTCCTCCGGGGCCAGCAAGCCTGCTAAGCCATAGCAGGAGGGTGCTCGGCCCCAGCCGGGTTGGCCTGCTGGTTACCAGGCCGTACAGCTGAACCAGGTACAAAGCCTGACACAGATGTCACATGAATGAGGGTTTTTTGGGCCTCCTCCTGGCACTGTAGTGAGCTACAGGGGAAAGGGGGCAGCTCCCCGCGCTCACAGTCTCCTCGGTGCTGCTGCCTCCAGCCAGCGGGACCCATCCAGCGACTGCCAAGCGAGGCAGGAAAGAAAAAGAAGAAAAAAGACAAGAGTCAGAACTACTCACAGAGGCAAAATTTAATGGCAAGTCATCTTCCCTCCTTTATTACACCTTGGTTAGCCAAACAAAAAAAATTCTGCAGGTAAAAAAAGTTTTAATGGTCACACAGCACTTTATACATATATCATAAGCAACCAAGCATCCACATCTGCACGTGAACAACACACCTCTAAGCATGGCCTCAATAGTCAGGTCTTTTTTTTTTTTCATTTAAATACTGTACAGAATCAAGGCTACAAACTGATTTTTGTTATGCTTCTTCCCCAACCCCAGCACTTAAAACAGTTACAGGCTGTTCTTATTTATACATCACACAGTCGTGTAGCCAGTTTTAAGGCTAACAATATGCATCATGCTTTGGCTTTTTTTTTGTGTGTTTTTAAATTTTTTTTTTTAAGGTTTTAGCCTTTTAAATTTTGTTACCCTTAAATATTACATACATACACAAAAAATTACATAGCTGCAGTGTGCTCACCACCAACCTCATCACCCAGGAGCTTCACATTATCAAAAGCTTAGAAAATTTGTAAACCTCTGTGCACGCTTCGGTTTGGGACAGCCAGCTACGGAGAGCGAGCGATGCTATGGGTGGTGGCAGCCAGGGAACGGCACGTCCCCTTCCAGAAGGCCAATAAACATCTCCTCAGTAGGAAGCCCCAGGAACCTGTGCAAAAGCTCTTGGTTACGATCAGAGGAAACAAAGACTTTTTGGGTGAAGGGGGGGAACCGCCGGGCAGAGCGGCTCATGCCGGGTGCCTGCCCTCCTCCCCGGCGGGGCAGCAGCCTGACCTTCCCCTGCTGCCAGCGCCGGCCCTTGCCCACCGCTTTCCTGTGAGATGAGAGAACTGCAGAGAGTATCGGGTGGGGAAAGCAGGGAACAGCACCACCTCCATCTCCCCCCCAGCCAGAGGATGGCCCTGATGGGTTTTTTCCCCCCACCACCTCTAACGAAGAGCAGCCAGTGCTGTCTTGCTGTCTCCCTCCCCGCCTGGAGCGGGCAGAAGGACAGCGGCAGCCTGTCGTGAGGGACGCAGCCGATGGAGGAATTCAGCGTCTGTAGGTCACCGACTGTAATTATGCCCAGTGAGTAAGAGGTTTAATCATCTGCGGAACAAGCCTCTCTACTGACTGCCTTTCCCTCCCCTCGCCCCGGAGCAACAGCCGCACCCCCACCCAGCCGGTCCCCCTCCTTGCTCACAAAGTGATTCATTCATGGAGCATCAGCAACAGCCAGGGAGAAGCCACGAGTTATGCGTTCGGTTCATGCTGCCCTGCCTGTGGCTCACAGCACCTCTCCGCGCCCCGGATCGGGGCTTGCCACACTGCTCGCCGCACACGGAGGGCTCCCAGGCCGGAGCAGGGCCCGAGCTGCCGTGCAGGTGATCCACTCGCAGGCCAACGCGCCGGGAGCTCTGTGGGCCCGGTCTTCGTTCACAGCCAAGTCCTGCCTCCTCCAGAGCTCCGGGAGCAGGATGAACCCCGTGAAACCCGGGCAGTGGATGGTCACACACCAAGGGCTCGTGTGCGGGCAGGCTGGCTCTAGAGCATGGCAGGGACAGCTAGAGACCTGGGTGGTGGTGGTGGGAGATTTAGGCCAGTAGGTTCAGATCCCGGCCCTTCAAGTAGCAGAAAACACTTTGTAAACACAGTGGGATTAGACTGCTGCTGCTCTCAGCTTCAAAACGAGGAGACCTGGGTGAAGGGAGGGGAACACAGGCATGGCGGAGCTAGAGTAAAGAGGAGTTTTGTCTCCATCCTTACTTCTGGCAGAGCCGAACGATCAGCCTGACTCCTCTCCAGAGAAGCCTGGCATCACCAGCTCCCTGTGCCGGCTGGAAGGACGAACCAACTCTCCCTGTGACACAGACTGTGCTCCGCATGGGTGCCGAGTGGGTGCTTCTCCAACGCCTAAGCACTGGGCAAATGCAGCAATGCTGGAGCGTGATTTCCCAGCTCCAGAAGTGTCGGGAAGTGCGTGCACACACACAGAAAAAGAGGCTTCAGCAAGGTGTCCTGACTAGGAGACTCTGGCTCTGATAAGTCACTGCTTCAAAGTGCTCAAGGTCACCAGCTCAGACAGCTTTCTTGCTGCTGAAACATGGGCTGATCTTGCCAGCCGCTTCCTATAGTGGCATCACAGCACCGCAGTCAAGATTAAGGATGTTATGTGCTGTATCCGCAGTGCTACCTGCCACAGGGGATTCGGGCCATCATAGGAGACGGCTGGCAAGGGAAGGAATTGGTAACAGTCCACATCAGTGTCTGATGTACTCCAGTTACTGGCTGAGTAACAGCACAGAAATGGTCACAAACTGCTGCTGCTGCTACAACAGGACCTAGTCACAACACAACAGATCCTTTCCCTTCAGCAACCCTGGCTCAAACAGCTCCAAAATACCCATCTACAGCCAAATGGTGGAGAGGCAGCAGCCATACCAAGTTCACCATCCAGACTAGCTGCTAGATCTACAACACACACAAGATCACTCTTCACCTCCTACCCAGGTGAGGCTGAGATCCAGGGGTACCTGTAGTGCTGTGTGACAGCCAGGATGGCTGGGAATGAAAGATTCAGATACCTAAGCAAATACCAAGGGCAGAACCCTGAATCCCGTGTATTTCTAGAAGACAGGCATGCATGACAGGGAAAGGGAAATTTGCCTTACTCTGGAGAATAAGAAGTGGGGATGCCTAGAATTGCTTCCAGAAGAAAGACCAGAAGACACAGAACTAGATGGAAACCCCGCAGCACTACCAGGGCTGAGCAAGTACTAGCACAGAGCTCTGGCTCTGCGTATCAAGTCCTGATTAAAGTACCTTGTAGCTATCAGTGAACAACTAAGACTACAGCAACTCTGTATGGTGTAGACAACTTCAATGCAAACACAATCCAATGTCTAAGTACATATAAGCTGGGGTAGACTTTATAAAACCCATGGTAATGCAGAGGAAAAAAAAATGAAATATTGGGAGGGCATTGCCCTTCATCTGCAGATACTACACCAATCACTTCTCCTGGCTTGAACCCCAACAGAACAAATTGTTGGGCGTAGCGCTGGGTGGGAAGAGTCTTTGTGTGGAAAGGTGCCCCAAGATGAAAGTGCAGAGGGAATGTGGCTGCAAGACTGCTTCTGTGCAGGTCTCAAATCTTACCATTGCAGGATCAAACTCGCAAGAGGAGCACGTACATAGAACGGGGGGGGAAGGAAGAAGGGCTGGGGGCAAAGAGTTATTCATGCTTAGACAACCTTTCCTTGGAGGAGCAATCAGGCCTACCAACTTCTTTGGAACAAACCAAGCTGAGGAAGAAAAGCTGGAAGGAGAAGCCAGTTTACTGGTAACAGCGTTTGCCAATTTCCTTTCTGCTGCTTTCCCTTCTCCCCTGCACCTGCCTGTCCCTAACCTGATGGTTTATTTGTCCTCTGTCCACTCTGGGATATTGGCCCCTGCTAAGGCAGCCCGGTACTGCTGCAAGACACCACGGATGCTTTTAATGAACCCCTTGGACAAAGGGAAGAGGGGGAACCCAATATCAGGGTAACCACTCTTCTCCGGAAGGAAACTCCTGTAGCTCTTCCTCCTTTTCTTTGGTTTCACACTAGGCTGCAAGGCAGAGTCCTGGGCAGCCTTCCCCTCGTCCGTTCGGTCTCTGGCCAGGTCTACCTCCCTGGCTTGGCCCGTGCTCTCCGAGTCTGAGTACTGGTGGAGATCACCGGCGTTGGGCGTCGAGGTTGTGAACTCTGACTCATCCAGCTCCTCCTTCCCATCGAGTGCTGAGTCGGAAAACTCGGCTGCCGCCCCCTGCTCCGAAGAGCTGCCGTACTCCCCCAGTAACTCCGCATTGTCTCCTGGGCTCTCAGACAGGGTGCCGCAAGCTGAAAGGAGAGAGGTGGAATCTGCCCCATTGGCCTGTTCATGGCTCCGCTCAACCAGCTCGTTCGTCTCCAGCCAGGACTCAATGCGGGACACCAGGCGCCAACCGTTGCAGCGAAAATGCTCGCGGATTTCATGCTCAAAGACTTCCACTGGCCTGCGCAGCAGCTGCATCATCGACTGCACCACCCGGATCAGGGTCATCTCATTGTAGCAGCGGCTGTTCTCATAGCCCTCCTGAAGGCCGCGGTCGCTGTCAAAGCCTGCCTCGTTGTAATAGGGCTCATTCACTAGGATAAGACCTGCCAGAAGAAAGGGAGAGCAACAGGTTAGAGGAGGAACTTTGCTGTGAATCACCATCCACATTGGAAACTGCTGGGCCTTGACTTTTGCCAACATGTTTGAGGTTCAAGGGTTATAGCACTGTCTCTCTGAGAGATCACACCAGCTTCACCTTCAACCACTTTGATGCAAACAGCCCAAGGCTGGCAGGAAGCAGCACAGGCAAGGCGCTGCAGGAGATCGTATTGCAGGGAAGTTGTGCTTGACTTCAAGCAGTTAGTGGGGGCCAGGTTGGACAAACAGAAATCTGCAAGATGCACTGGACTGATATCACACAGGGAGCATTTGTGTGAATGGGTCTGTGGCCTTCTGCTAGGGGCTGGGGTTCTCTTAGGCCCTGCTGAGGGCACCAGCATTCAAGATCCTTGGCTGGCAAGCACAGGCTTCCACCAGCATGATGCAGAATGCACACAGAGTACAGGAAGCCAAGAGGGAGGGAAGGAGAAAGATTTTGCCAGAAGGGGAGGGAAGGGCAGGGAGCTATAAAGCAACCATCAGAAAATTACAACCAAGATATAAACTAATCTAAACACATCCAAAGCTTTCTCCTCCTCAAATACAACTTTTTTCTCCTCTTAATCAGAAGACCAAACAGAGATAAGTGGTTTGGATCTGGTCCTACTGCTTTTCCCAGCATAGGCCCTCAGAGCAGTAACAAGACACGGTGAATTTGGTAACAAGTCACCCCTACCAAGCTTTCTCCTGCCTGTTTCTAGCTTCATGCAGTTACATGTATGTAGCGACAGCACCAATGCTGCCAGGCTGCTGGCAGCCTGCCACCAACTGCATTATTGCTGGCAGAGGTGAGATCACGAGTCTCTCAGAGCCCAGGCAGCAGGAGAGGGAGATTTGTCACCACCACCAAGGTGCTCCCATAAAGCACTCAGCATTTCACCTTCTAAATTTGGATCCTCAGCTTTGTAAATGAGAAAAAGCATTTCTCATGGCGTTGTCTCTCATAAGAGGGATACAGGTAGGCTGCGAGACTTCAGAGGGCCAGGAGTGACCTGCTGATTCAAGGCAGGAACCCTTGGTGTGTTTCAAAGGTTTCCCAAGTCACATTCCTGGGCTGTCTGGATAGAAAGGTGGCCCTGGGGAAAACACTTCATTTAGCCTGCCTGCTCTCAAGCCAGATTGTGGCAGAGCAAAACCCCGAGGCAGGAAGCCCTGGGGCGGGTCTAGACACACCTCTAATTATTCAGCTTTGGAAGCAGTGTAAACACCAGCATTGTGTGCAAAAATATACCCAAAGTAGAATGGGCGGCTGACTCAGGATAAAAACAGCCCTGTGAAGGAAGCCTGGTTTAGCAGCAACTTCAACTCCCTCGCTCTAGTAACTGGCTGAGGATACAGGGGTTCACCTTTGTCAGCTCAGAATAACGAGCGAAACAGCTCTGTGGTTAGCTGCTGCAGCAAGAAGAAGGGAAAGCGTTGTGTCAGAGACCTGGGAAGTAGCCAAGAATCAGGGCATGAGAAAAGCTTGCACCCGCTTGGACTACTGACTTGGAGAGATAAGGAGAGGATGCTGCTTTGCCCAGCAAGGTGAGAGCACAGCTGGCACCACCTTGTGCACAAGGACTTGCAGATCCCAGTTGCCCCTGCCCCCACCCCGCACACTTAGGCCTCCATCCCCTCTTGCTTCCCCCCCGGCTCTTCCTGTCCTGCAGGCTCTGCAGGAGCATTTACCTTGGATGGAGATGAGTACTTGAAGGAGGCTGGATTTACTAGTCCACCTTTCTGTCCCCTGAAACACATATACAAATGAGTCACAAAGGGTTGAAGCAGCACTGGGTTGCTCTGTGTGTGTTGAGTGCTGGATGAAGGGAGGCCCTGATCTCTAGGCTGAGCAGACAGATAGGAGTTTCAGGTCCCTCTCTGCATCTCTACCGCTAAGGTCTTGCAGTTCGCAAAAGGAATGCGACATGCTAGTGTCCCTGTTGTACCAACCCAACTCTCCGTCACCTTCTGCTAGTCCAGCCCCGTGCTCATCACCCCCAGTTGGGCCTGCAACGCTGTAGGCTTACTGCATCAGACACCAGCTTCAATTCCCTCAGAGCTACCCCAGTCTGCCTACCCAAGACACACCATTTCACCAGCTCTTCTTATTCCTGGTCCCCAGCTGGGCTTTGTGCCACACTGCAGGCCTCATCCAGAGTCTGGGTGAGGGGGACTTAACCATGGCAGAACACCCCATAATTGTGTTGGGATCTCTTCTCCCTCTTGGCTCTGTTCAACCATAACACAGCCTGGTGGTCTGACAACAGGCTTCTTCATCAAGATAGGACAGGCAGTGGCCAAACACAACCCCAGAGGAAGCCAAAATATGCTAGTTATCTACTCCAGGTATCTACAACAGAGCCCAAAGCCTAGAGTCCCCTCCCAGTTCAAGCACAATCTGAGAAGAGAAGTCACCCAGGACTTTCGGCCTGGCAGGAAGTGGCTTGTTCTGAAAGCCAGCCTCACGGCACAACAACCATTTCCTGCGGAGGAGCAAAGACAGCATTACCTTGCCTATCCATGTCCCCAGCAGGCTGACGCACACTTTGCCATTGTCATACAGGTTGGGATTCAGTCTCCCGCTGCACTGGGAGAGGTAGCGAAAGAGAGGTGGGACAGCAGGGTAGATGTTGGGGAGCTGGATATCGAAGAGGAAGAGGCCATCTTCATAGGGTGTGCGCGTGGGCCCTTTTATAAGTGCTGAGAAGAGATCCTGTGGAGAGAAGCAATATAAACTGCTAGGCACCATGAATGCCCTCTTACCATGGCAGAGTTGAATTTGTAGAGAAAGGACAGGGGGGCTACAATTAACTCAGCCCTCACTATGGACCTGCAGGCATCAGCTCAGACAGCACATCTAAGGGCATTTTCACCTACAAGCTGCATTTCTGCTACGGCCCCGTGGCAGAGCCAGCCTCTGCGTCTGAAGCAGGGTTTCAGAGGATGGTCAACCCCCACCACTCTGCCCACTGGTTACACCATACCTTGCTGGCTGCCCCACCTGCCTTTCCTGCTCAGCAGGACATGCAACTCAGTGGGCCAAACACCTGAAAACAGGCTTCTTGCCATGAGGAGGTCTGTGTTGTTTGCTACCCCAGTTTGGGGAATGCAAGAGCAGCCATTTATGATAATTAGAGCCTTATTTAACAGGCTGCACAGGTTCATGCAGCTCCAATGCAAGGGATTAAGGCTAAGCAAGGAATTCTGCAGCAAGCCACCAGTCTGCAGAGTCCAACGCCAAACACACAAGCACTTGAGTGCAGACACTTGCCATTCGGTCCTCAAAGGTTTTGACCATGATGCCATCAGGCAGGGAGGTGGCCAAGAGAGCCATCTCTTTCCGCACGGTGCTAAAGAACTTCTTTGCTTCTGGGGGCTGGAACTCCATTTTCTTGAAGGCATGGGTATCTGCAGAGCAAGGAACAGAAAAGAACTGAATGCCTGCCACAGACTTTCTGAATGCAAGTTTTTCCACACATTATTAAATGCTTCGTTGGGAAGAGAAGAGATAGGGAATACCAGCAAGAGAATCTTCAGAAATATCTTGAAAACCCCTGACTCTTGTAGCAACAAGAAGCACCACAACTCCTCAAGCTGTCCCAGCTCCTGTGTAAACCCAGACCAGTTAAACTTGCTCTGGTGCTGAGCTGGGAGACAGCCTAGCAATTACTTCCCCCCCCCGCCCCCCCCCCACACACACACACTGTACAGCAGCCACAACCTGCATCTTCTGTTCTCAGGGCCCCACACAACATTGTCCTGGGTGTGGGGCAGGGTGCCTTGTGGGGCACAGGGGCAGTGATGCATCGGAGTGATGACCCTTTCTCTGCAAAACCTGGGTGCAGCTCCTATTTCTATTTATACACACCTGCAGGTTCAGAACAGTTTGGCCACCTTTCCCTCTCAGGTCTGGCCCAGACGGCTGGCTTGCAAGCACCTTGGGCTCTGCTGTCACCAATGTTCCACACAACCAGATGCTCTTTTTTTATTTTTGGCTGATTAACATTGGCACAAGTGAACAAGGACACTCACCCACCAAGGACACCCAGCACAAGAACACCAGCTGTTCCTGTTCAGCTTCTCAACCAACTCATCCCTGCAGAAAAGCCTGAACAAGCCCTGTAGCTTTAAAGAAAATATCTGCATGGGAAGCGACTGATCTCAGAAGCCCTTCAAATCTGTTTACAAAGTAGACAAAAGGGAAACCTGTTTCTGTGGTGTGAGAAATAGTGGCAGTGTTTAGAGATGCCTCCTAAAAGCCAAGTCTGGGTCTCAGAACAAACTGTGCTATAGAGAAGTTGTCTTGAATTTCTTCTCCCCAGTTAATGACCTGTGATAAGGACTGGAAGGATACCGGACGCCCAGTCCAAAACGCCTAGAAGCAAAAGGTTTTGGAGAAGGAGAAACACTGCAAGATAGCCACGAAGGAGAGAGTCTACCAGACTGGCCTGACCTGACAGACACTCACCTGGAGCATACTCCAGCACAGAGAAGACCTCTCCCTTGGCGCTGGTGAAGGTGACTCCAGGCTTGCCCCCACTCTGCTGACAGAGCACTGGTGTCTCACTGGGCCACTCCGACCTCACTGGTGTCTGGGCCTCTGCTTTTTCTTCCTTCTTCTCCGTCTCCACCATGGCTTCCATCTTTTCCTCCTCTGCAATAGCCACATTATCCAAGGTCTTCTTTAGATTTTCCTGTAGCTTTTTAATGTCATCCAAGAATTTCTTCTCTCGAGTGGGTTTTTCCAGCTCCACAGTTGGGGAGGTGGGAGAGCCAGTCAGCAGCTGCTCCACAGTCATATTTTTCAGGCTTTCCAGGATCTTGATGGCCTCTTTCAGCTCCCGGAAGCTCTTTGGGGCTCCGTCCTTACCAGCTTTCTCTGCAGCAAGATCTGCAACTGCCATAGCCACAGCTCCCTGGACTTGCTCCTCTACTTTTTTCACTTCTTCTGCCGCTGGCTCCTCTGGCTCCAAATCCTCAATTTTTGGGTGTTCATCTTCCATGAGGCCATTGTCTGTCTCCCAGCTGTCGCTTTCATCCTCCCACTCAGAGGATGCCCCACTGGTGCTGCCATCGACAGAATCATAGTCTGACTCCTCAATCTCCGATTCAATGTTGTATAAGTGCTAAAAGAGACCAAAGTTAGAAAAGACACCAACGTATTTACAACTAAAGCTCAGACTTTTTGTTGTTTGTAAATGCAGACAAGTCAGTCCTCCCCATGAAAAGGGAACTACCAGCTAGAATTTGTTGGGCTGTTTCAGTCCCCTTCCATCTATACCGAGTAGATTGTGTCTGATCCAAATAATGCGCTTGTGAATGACCTGCACAGATTGTAAATCAGCATAGCCCCATCCTCCACCTTTCAAAGTAGGGCATTGTGGGAAAACTAGGGCAGTTCTAGGTGGGCTGCAGCATTCTCAGCGGCTGGAATCCAGCTGACCAGGGAAAGTACGCATGCGCCATCATCTACAAAGCTGTCAGAGGGTTTTCTGAATGCGGAGCTAATTTAGAAGATAGTACATGTTATGTGTTGAGTTAGTATTTCTGGTCTCGCTTCTGCGCCAGCAACTGCATTGGCATGGAACCCCGATTTGGCTGTGTCCACGCTTTGTGCTTCCACAGAGACAATGCTGGAGCTGGGAAAACATTTATACACCAGCTCTCTTCTCGTGTTGCACAGAGTAATTGCCAGAGCTCTGCTACGCTGCTTTAGCTGTTGTACATCAACAGCTTAAAATTCAGCTGGAACAATGAAGCCGAACTCAGGCTGCTAAGCACACTCTTATGTAAAATGTTCTCTTCCCTTTCACTTCCTGAAAGCTGAACCTGCCCACCTCCCATCTAGTCCCATCTCTTAAAATCGCGCTCTTGCACATAGCCACGTCTCTCCTGAGATCCCCTTGCAGGGGCATACAAACATACTCGCTCCAACTACAAGCTCCATCACAGCAGCAGGGGAGTAAGAGCAACTTTGCAAGGCTGCATTAGCAAAATTACAAGATGGAGCATTTTATCCACAGGCTTCTAATGCCTGAATGACGGCCCAAGAATCCTCTTCATCTTGCAAGATATGATATTGACCCCAGAGGCTAAAGCACACGGACACTCAGTCCTCTTGTCAAAGCCTTGAACTGAACCAGCACTGTTCAGCCAGTCCTGTGCCACCCAGAGACAGGCAGCCAGCAGAGGTTAGCTGGGTTCAGCAGAAGTGACTGCAGGCAGGAAAAGCCATCAAAACTCACTGCCCTCAAAGCCCTCAAAGCTAATCCAAATCTGAATTGGAAAGTTAATTAGCCAGTTATGCCATCTTTATTTTTAGAGCTGAGCAAAAGCACCCAGACAGCTCATCTCTGGGCACGTGGACAGGCATTGATAAATCACAGTTTTACCAACTGATAATTCGTGCTGCTGACATTTCTCCAACTCCCATAATTACGCAGACAAGCAGAATCGAAGGGACTGGCGTGACACAGCAGGAGCTGCTGCAGAGCCCCAGCGCTGCAGTGTGAGAACAGCCCTTTGTGGAGCGCACATCAGACCTCCGATTGTGCCCGTGATCCAAGCACATGTGACAACAGGGGGAAGGGAGACAGCAGCCTGCTTTGTAACACCCCAGTCCACTGCCATAGTGCAGGCATTGACTATTCTACCGTAATTAATGCGGAGCTGCTTGGTTTAAAAAGAAATCTTGATCAAATACTTCCACACGCGAATGCATTTCTGTAGCAGAGGCAATAGTGTTCTCTGCCACACTGATGGAGACGGGACCCTAGAGAAGGTTTTCTTTTGTCTTTGGGCTGTCTGCCTTAATTTGAGGCAACAAGGAGAAGAGACACAGGATTAAAGTGTATGCAGAGCAGTGAAGGACATTAAGACAGTACAGCAAAAACCCTGAAAACGGAATAACGTAGAAGGCAAAGAAATGGGACTAAGTGGATTAGCAGTGTGATTCTACCTACATTTTTAAGCCTATATTCAACTTCTTTCTCTCCCCACCTTGGGAAGAGATTACAGTCTGATCCCTAGGTTAGCTAAGGTCACATTTTGTGTCTCTAGTCCAGCTTTTAGGGGAGCTTCTTTAGCCAGGTAAAACACTACAGTGTCATTTCATAAGTGAGACTGAGCAATGCGCCATTTTTCAGTGGTGATTTAGTTGGGCAATGCTGTGAGCCTGGGCTCAAGTCAGGATTGAGGATCACTGAGCTTTGCAAACCCCTCTGCAAAGCAGCAGGCTCTGGAGGCCAGGAACAGGGTTGCGGTCAAAGCTGTATGCAGTGCAGCGAGCAAAGGGAAGTGTGCTGCCCATACCTTCCTGGCAGCACAGTTTTTTTGTTTGTTTGTTTTTAATTCAAGAGCAGCAAAGACCAATTAGTTTCTTGGTCAGCCTGACAAAAGCAAGAATTTTAATGTGCTAACAGAAGTGGGAAGTCACCCTATCATATAGAAAGGGAGCTGTAAATAAAGCAAAACTCCCTTACACAGTAAATCTCTGCATTCTGGATTTAAAACCAAGATTTGTCACTCAGACGAGTTACAGGGATACCATGAGCTAGAACAGGACCTCACCTGAGGCAGAATGATGGTCTTGGAGTTATCAGCCCACACCACTTCCACCTTACTGCTGACGTCCACACGAGCCACCTGTCCGACTGAGGGCTGTAGAAACAACAACAAATCGTCAGGCCCCTTCCTTTCCCAGGCACTTGCAGAGCTGGAAGGTTTTGAGAAACATATCTTCCCCAGGTTGGAGGCCTGCACACCTGGGTTCTCCTTAACAATGTTCTCACACTTGCAACTTGGCCAGAGAGCCAGCTGCAGCAGAAGTAACAGGAGCCCTGGGATCCCACGGGAGGGGAGAAGAATCCTACATATAGGGTTTTGTTGTTAATCTGAGCTGACAAAGGTAGATCACTGTTTCCTCAGCCAGTTGCCAAAGTTAGAGCTGAAGCTGCTGTTAAACCAGGCTTCCTTTGCAGGACTGTTTTACCCCCACTGAGTCACTGTCATGGAGACAAGGAAAATTTACCTCCCACCCCCTGCACCAGGAGAGGACTGGGAGGGGCAGGGCTGATAGCAAACCCTGACTTCTGATCAGCACCAGAGCCATTCGAGGGCTGTGGCCTCTCCAGAAAGCAGCACCACCGGGGGCTCCGCCAGAAAGGAGACGGGAGACCTTCCTCTGAATCGGGCTGCCCTCTAGTGGGATGCCAGGAATGGGGCCTTGGCGCTCGGCCACCCAGCAGAAAGGGCTCCCACAGCAGCTCTTCCCAGCCGAGAGTAAGCGCAGACGTGAACGAACATGTCACAGTTGGCATACGTCACGCACAGTAAGTGGCACCTTACACTGGAAGAAGGTTATTTGGGTCAGCTGAGCAAGCACAGATACGTTTCACACTGCTGAAACTAGAATCGCCACAAGAGCCATCCTAAACCTTCTAACCCTTTTTTAGGGCAGCCATCTCAAAAGCTGAAGGTCTTGCAGGCACGGTAAGGAAGCCTGTTTCCAAGCAGAGAGAGTATTGTCTCCAGAATGACTTGTTCCCTCTTCTTCCCCAGAAGATCAATCAAGTCAACAATCCAAATTAAATGTGTACATGGTAAGTCAGATGAAAACCTGGGAACAGTCTTCAGTCAAGTGAAACAGGTTTCTCTAGCTCCAGACAAATCAACCTTTACTTTTGGCTCAGGAATCCATAGGATAGCCTCATGTTAGAATTTACTCTGAAGTCCAAAGCAGGATTTAATTAAAAACATCAATCTTGTGTTTGATTCTTGTCTCAATTTTGTTTTTGTTCTGTTATAGCCTCAGTCACCATAGTCAAAGGACTTCCCAAAGGAGACCATCTCCACTAGACTTGGAGCTTCTATATGTTACTCAGGAAAGCCAGGCATACCACAGTACAAGATTAGCAAGCTAGGGAGTCAACGTAGGGCCTGAGGCCATACGTCTCCCACTGACTCTTTCACATGTCCCCAATACCTGGTGACAATATGGTCACATAAACATGCCCATGACTCACCTCATCTTCCTTAGCTGTGGCTCCCTCTGAGTTGCCAATGCGAATCACAATGTCAGTAGTGCGGAAGCGGAAGTCTGGATGATCAGCAATATCGTACACACTCACATCCTCCTCCTCCCCGATCAGCTACATTGGAGACAGAATGCAAATATGTCAGTCCCAGGATGCTGCACTGATCTTTGAAATATGCCTTCGACACTTGGTGCTTTTTGTGCTACATTTTGCCAGTCTCCAGTTGGTGCAAGAGGCTGCAACACAGAGCTGCTGATGTCCCCTCCTTCCATCTCATCCTATAGTAAACACTCACTGCTGTGCAGCAGTGCCAGGCATTAGGCACATCAAACAAGCAACAGTAACAGGGAGAAAGGCTATCCTGTCTCTTGTCTGTCTACCCTTACCTTTTACTTCAGGTTTTATGCTGCTATGATCACAAGACAGACAAGAGGATTTCATACCCTTCTGAACATCCAGATTTTTCAAAAACAGTTCAGTAGGGCTCAAGGATAGCATTTACTTTGGAAACAATCCAAGATAACAGGAAGCTTGACAAAAAGCTTGTCTATTGACAGGAAACATTTTCCATTTGATTTCTCTTGGAGGAAAAGCACTAAGAGGACACAACTATTAGAAATGGGCAGTAAAGAAGAATACAAGCCCAGGCCAGACTGACGTTCTGTTTCTAGGTGCAAGGGACCCTACTCGGTTAAGACAAGCTGATCTCCTATGCTAAGGCAGAGGGCTGCGTGACAGATTTGAGAGGAACTGGGACAGGACATCTCCAACTAGTCCATCAGGAGTCTGCAAAATACAGTGCTCCAAGGGTATTAGGAGAGGAAGTGACCTACAAGCAAGAGTGACTGCAGGCAACACTGCCTTGCAGAGACAAGCAGGACAACTACAAGCCATGGACTCCCTTTCTGCCAATTAGCAGGGACCCAGAAAGAAAAAATTCTTAGAGCAGGCTTGAGAAATTAACAGCCTGTGACCGCTCCAGTAAAAATTTTCACACATACCAGAGCCTACGGTTGATCATGTGATGTAAACTCTCTATTTGCACTGGTTTTCAGTATCTTAGGGGCATCTACAAGTATTAAGTGACACCACCTCTAGCAAGTCTCCGAGGCCCAAAGAACATTACTGTTCCCTTTCTCAAGGGAGAGGAGCTAGAACTCCCAGGTTTATTTGTGTGAAGTTTGTGCAGTTTTGCAGCTGCTTCTCCTAGCTGGTCCCAGAGTATGAGACAGTGGCTACTGCACTCACCTCCACATCATCTCCAGCAGGTTTCAACTTGAACCACTTCACCATGCAGGTACGGCCAATATGGTCACCAGACTGCACTACTCCATACACGCCAGGATCCTGGGAACTCTGAGCTTTTGGTCATGATGGTAAGAAAGAAAATAGACAGGTTAAGTGGAGGAGCACAAACTTCACACAGTAACAGACTGCTGCTCCTGAGCTTCAGCTGAAACACCTCGCTTTGTGAATGGCATGAGTAAGAACAGTTCTTCCTACGAAGAACAGTTTGACTCTTCCTGAGTCAAAACTGTGCTCAGCTAAGTCACATGATTAAATGGGGGCATGGAGTGATGATAAAACAAGCTGATTGGACAGGGTGAACACATTCATTTTGGGACCACTTTTGAGCTCCATTATCAAGAGAAAATGGGCCGTCACCTTGATGTTTGCTCTCTAAACCAGCTCCACAGTGATTCAGAGTGCATCAGAGTTTGTGGGCAGGATGGCCAAGAGCTTCCTGGGAGCAGTCATGGCTGCCAAACTCTTCCTCTAGGACTGTGCCTCCCACGACAACTATGTTCCACTGGAAAAACGCACTGGACGACCACAGAAGGCAGACAGGATGCAGGCATATGCATGCGTATGTATGCATAGGGGATCCAACAGCACCAAAGCTGGGCCTGGACCACCTCTCAGGTTCTGCCCTGTTATTCAGCACAGCCTTTCTGATTTATGTGGCTGACAAGATCCACCTCCTGGCATCCTTAGCAGAGGGACACAGAACTGCAGGCATCACAGACTCTGCTTAGAAGGTATGTTTGACAGGCGAGGAGAGGAAAATCAATTTTTTGGAGGCCAAACTAGAACTGGAGCTGACAGATGACTTTAGCTTCCATGAACAATGGCCAAGCCACAATACCAGTAAGACTACTAGTCTCACTAGAAATGGTCACACTAAACAGCAGATACTATTTTTATTGTCAAGTCAGCTTTCCATCGTCCCAGCCTCTGGCTCTAGTATGCTGTGCTCCCCACTGTTGAGGGTCTAGACCTGTTACAAGAAGAGGAGCTGAGAATCAGATGGTGTGCCATCAACAATTCACATCCCCAAACTCTAAATCTACCTTTTTTTCCTGGAACTAGAGGCCCTCACTAGCATCTCCAGTTAGTATGCTGAAGACTGATGCAAGAAGGTGCTTTTTGATACCCATACCACTCCATGGGAAACAGGGTTGTGCTGGGCAAGCCATACAGAGAAAACAGCATGGGACAAGTTGTTCACTTCTCCCCCTATTCCAGGGCAGAGTTCAGGGCTGTTTGCACTTCTGAGGAGAAGACAAGCTGCCTCTAGATACACAAAAGCTGAGAAACCTAGTTTTGCTCCTCAGCATTTATTCCTTTCACATTTTGCCTGTTATAATTCAACCTTTGTATTTAAATAACAGTTCTTTGCTGACATTCATGTAAAGGCACCTGAATCTCTTGTAGCTACCTCAAGTGAGTACTATTAACATCTACTGTAAAAAGAGCTACAGAGTACAACACAGATCCAGACTGGAGAATATACTGCATTTAAGCAATGTTTGTTCCCTGAGGAGAGCATGTTTTTCACACCCAATACCTCTTTTGTCCACCACAAAATCCCCAGGGCAGAACTCATTGTTGTCCAGATGATGTACTGGAATCAGCTCGTTGGAGCGAATGTTTGTCTCCACGGTGCCATCCTGCCACATCACGTCAGCCGAAGTCATTGTGGTCACCACTTCAACAGCAACCCTGGGAACACAAAGGCAACAAGTTACCAGAGGAAAAATGCACAAGCACAACCAGAACATGATGCAGCCAACACCAGGAGTTGAGATGGATCTCAACATTTCACAGCAACATACAGGTACGTCATGAGGCTGGGGAACAAGTCAGGAAACCCCATGCAGTCCCAGTGGAAAAAGCTACACAGCAGGCTGTTTTGACAGGTTCTCAATCACCACAGATGTAACATAGCTGCAAGTGTGTATTGCAGGAGGATTTGCTTTCCAGGGAGCCGATGCTGTGCTCATTTTATTCCCAGAGAAGCAAATTAACCTGACTACTAGCACCCACTTTCTACACCTGATGGACAGACAAGACAGGAGCTTCAAGTCTTTTTGAATCTTCTCCACTGAAGCACTCTCTAGCCTGGCAGTTCTGAGGAGTCTTTGAAGCTAGGAGCATGGGACTGGAAAGGAAAAATAAAGCAGCATCTTCCATCTCAACCCTTCCAGGAAGAAAAAGAGGCAACACAGTGAATGTGGGTAAAGTAAAAGGATATTCTGTTTAAAAGGGAGAATCTCCTTCCCAGCTGTTCATACACACACAGGTGCCTCTCTGCTGTTCAAAGATGAATCCTAAGCACACAACAATGGACCACATGCTGGTACTTCACCATGGAGCTGGACAGAGTTGTTTGAAGAGACAAGTTGCTTGGGGGCCAAGTGGAACAGAGCTGCAGGCTAGCTAGGCAGGCTGTTCTAATGAACCCTGAACCTTTTCCATGCCTCCTACAGCACGGGAGATATTCAATCCCATGCTGACTTTATTTTGCTGGCTAGGCCTTCCAGACAAAATACAAACACCGCATTTATACAGGTTTTAACTTAGATAAAGAAGATATAATAGGCAAATATAACTGCTTTCTGCAGCCCTCTTTTTACAAATATTAACAGGGAAATATTTTTCAGTGAAATTTATGTAAAGGTTTTAGTAGTGCCAGCACTTAACAGAGGAATTTATCAGAAAGTGAAGTCTACAACAGGTCATGGTGGGCAACATGTCAAGAGATGGATTCCTTGGTGGGAAACGTTCAGCTGAGGATGGGAGACTGGAAAGGCAGGCTATCCAAGAAAATGTGGAGGCTCTTCTGTGGAGCAGTTTATGCTGCTTTACAAACAAAACCACAACTTGGCATTAATAAAAATTGCTATGTATCCTCATTAAAAAAAATAAACAGAGGTCCACATGCTGCCCAGAGAGCTGCCGCCAGTCACTAAACGAAGCTAAAGCCACATGCTGAGCTGGCTCCCTGCAGCTAGAGATGCCCACGAACTGACACATCCGATCTGGTGACCAACTAACAAGCCCATCCACTGCACTTTGCAGCAGTGTTTGTCAGCACACCTACTGATGGTCTCACCAGCTCCACCTGAATATTCAAACGGTGAAGGTCCCTCATACTGAGCTGTGACCAGCTGCCACATATGCCCTTTGAAGTATCAGCTGGTTTGCATATTCTGTTTCTAAAAAGCCTGAATTTCTTACAGCTTGTGACACAGTCATCTCTAAAGTGTCTCAAGAGCAGAACCTTTTCCCTTGTACTGAGCTGCCCAGATGCAGCACAGCAGTAGAGGTCTCTCCCCCTGCCTATTTGGTGCAGAAAGCTACAAGCTCCATTAGCTAGGCTCTCCTTAGCAAAACCTTTAGTAAAGCACAGGCACTCAGCAGGACGGTGCAAAGTGAAAAGCAAACTGAGAATCAATTCAACACACTTGAATGCTGCTCTGCTGAGGTTTGCGACCTTCAAACCCAACTTCTCCAAAACCCACAAGGACTAGAGGAGCAGCTCTCCTGGTACATAGGCAAAAATGAAATACCCAAACAGACAGTGAATGAAGTTCACAGCGTTCTCAAAATACCGGACCCCTCAAATCCTGATAACATCGCTTTTCTGGGAGGATTCTCACATATTATCTGCTTTAGTGGTTTCTGATGCTGGATCTATATACAACTAAGTGGTCCAAAGCCAGCAAGACAGGCTAGCCAGCTGTCAGGTGTCTGTGCTTCCCTGGAAGCAGTTCAAACATCCTCAAACCTCGGAAAAAGGTAAAAGCTGCTGAGATCCAGTTATTTCCAGAATATTCCCCATTATATCCAGGGCAGATACATGCAGTGCTCTGCACACCAAGCTACTGAAATGATTTCCTCCAAAGCTCTCAAGGAGCGCATTCTGTTCATTGAACACCCCCCCCCCCCTTCTCCTCATCAAGAAGTCTACTGCTGGCAAAAGCTGCCAAGCTACCTCTGGAGAGCTGGGTAAGGACAGAGCATGGACCACTGCAGTAAAACCCCTGCCAGCATTGACCTCCATGCTGATGTGGAGACAGCCCTCTGAGAACGAACCGTCCATTCACACTACCACGATCTATTCTGAGTCTCTCTGCAGAAGCTGCCAAACAAGGTGGCCAATGAGTGTCATGTTTAAGCTATATAGTCTTTATTCACCTGTTTCCTTCTGTGTACACAGAGCCTAGCGCAACATAGATATTCTGTTGATGCCCTGAGGCACAGCTGGGATAGAATAGCATCAGTGTCAGATCACATGGCCCCACTCGCATCAGAAGCTGGACTGAGACCAAGCTCATTTCACACAGGCTACTGCACAGTCATCACAAGATAATCACTGCTGGTTACTACCAAGCGGTGTCCTAACAGTGCCAAACACCATTCTTCACCCAAGCTGGGGAGGCAGTTTACATTAGGGAGGTTTTGGCAAGTACATCTGAGTTTGGAAATCCAGCTCACCTGTCTCCTGGCTTAAACTCTCGTGAAATCTTGGTCTTCTTCTTCTTGTGCTTCCGCTTCAAGTTTTTGATGGAAAGAGGAATGCTCTTCTTGCGCCCTGTGCCGCTGCCACTCTGCGATGAGGCAGTGGAGCTAGCAGAAGAGGTGACAGAGCTAGTGTCATCTGTGTCATCGGCTGCCTCGTCGTCAGCATCTTGCTCCATGGACTGAAGCCGGTAGTCAGACGACCCCTCGTCTTTCAGCAGGAAGGGGGGCTGCTGCTGTCGCACTGCTGCTCCCCCCTTATCCTTCCCTGTTTCTTCAGGTTGCTCTTCCTTTTTCTCCCCCACGCTCGGTGCAGTGGAAGAGTCCTCCAGCTCGCACTTTGATCCAGGCTTAAGTTCCTCTGCTTTTTGGTCAGCAGCTGCAGCAGACTCTTTGTCAGGAGCTTCACTGGTAGCCTGAGACTCTGGGGAGCATGACATGATCTTCACTATCTGCTTCTTCAGCAGCCTCCTCACCTATGGAAAGCAGACTAGGTTAGGTAATAGGCCCACACACTCAGCAAACAGGCAGCCCGCCCAGGGGAATGGCTAGCTCAGTACAGGGGGTACATGGCTCCCCGTGGGCCTCTGCACACTTCACCCACACCAGAGTATTCTGCAAACCAGTGAGCCAGTCATGCTGGTAATGGTAGCACATCAGAGCCATCTCACCACTGCTTTGCCCAGGAACAAATACCAGCCAGGTCTTGCGCACCGCTCTACCAGTCCAAGAAAAGTTTTTGCTCTTTAAGGCTATTTTAAGCATGCTCTAAACTTTTTGTTATGGGGGGGGGTCACAAGAGGCTTCCCAGGTTAATCTATGTAACAGACAGAGCTATGCAGGGAGGTCACCATCCACACCGCTGACTCCTGCTATTTTAGGAACACGGCTGCTTTACAGCCAATATGTACAAACCATGGCATAACTCATTTGGACTAGGAAGCAAAATCTTTTCTTGTCTCATTGTAGCAAGGACTTAACTGAACAGAAGTTCAGCTCCATGAGGAATATGAAGTCATGTTAATGAAAATGAAATGCATCCACTGGCCCTGACCGTCAGAGCACAGCGTCAGCCCTGCAAGTCAACACCTCTGTGTTCAAGGGTCCTGTTCGTGTGCTCCTGTGGCATTAGCTGCATGCTTCACCCAGTGCAATGAGATCGCTGCACAAGGTGACTTGGTTGCTGGCAACAAGCCGCCATTACTCTTTACAAACACCACTTCAGGAATCACATTTCATGACCATGTGACTGCCGGGAAGATCTCTGCTTTAAAAGCCACAGCAACCAGAAATGCTTAGACAAGTTGTACCTCCCTCTACCCTGTCAACGTACCTTTTTGGCAACTGATCCTTCACCCAGGACACAGTTCCTCTCCGGGCATTCACAGGTGATTTTTGCAGGTTCCACTTTGTCAGGGAACACATAGAGGCACCTTTCCCCAAGCTGTCTTTGCGCATGGTCAAAGCACCCCAGCCGCTTTACCCTAGTAGAATGGGAGGACAGCTGTGAGTAAAGTACAAAAGCAATAACAGAACTTGGCAGTGACCAGAGCCTTTACAAGGCTGGCATGCCCTTACGCCAACTGTGCTGCTTCTGGGGTGGCAAAAAACTAGCACAAGACACCAAATCTTTTCCATGCAGACGGTTCTAAAGGAGGAACAAGAAAGCTCGCCAGGGACTGGGTGGGGATACAAATGGTTTGGGTGGGACACTGGTCACTCTTCTCCTTCTAGTCCCCCCTCCCAGAGACAGCTGCCAAGAGGCATTTGAAGTTGGCATTGTTTTTTGCTGTCATCTGAGTGCTCTTCTCTTCCAGCTTCCTTATGAGCTCCAGACAGGACTATGCTGCATTGTATTATTGCTCCTCTCACTCCTTACTTTCTGAATTTTGTCCAGCTCGTATTTGTAGCAGCAGCCTGCAGAGGGCACCAGATGCTCCTTCAGTACCAGCCTGGGTCCAGTGCAGGACACCTTGGTTACCTCTTGTACACACACAGAACGTGCAGCCTCCTCCAGGCACGTGCGGAAGGACACAGAAAGGAGGGAGCTGTCTCCAGCCACCATTTTCCTCCGTGTCAGCTGGAGAGCACTTGGAGAGGATAACGGAATGACAACCCCGTAACGGTAACTCAAGTGTCTGCTAAGCTGCTTTGGAAGCTACCCCTTCACCTTTTTGGAGCTCTGGAATATACAGGCACACAGCTAGGAGAAAAATCACTGGAGGCAGCAGCTTTGACCTAATCAGCTGGTAGGCAGGTCACCCATAGTCTGTGCAGGCCCTGGTAGCCAGGAGTCAAGAAAAGAATTTAACCATCTCACCTGGACAGGTTCTCCTGGCTGATTACTGAGGGTGGAGGGCTCACACTGTCAGTACCTCCAGGACAGAAACTTTTAGTGATCCAAGTAACCTTTAGTTCTACCACCTGTACCTACAATGTAAAGAGAGAGAAAGCAGTTAAATTTTTCAGAAGCTTTCTTAGACCAGTATCTAGGATCTACAAGTTCAAGCACAGGAAAGGAACAAAACCACTTTTGTCATTTAAGATGGCAAAGTGCAGTTTCACCACTGCAGTGCTCCCGTAGCGTGGTACTGGGCAACACTGAGAGCTTCCACAGTTGCTACTTCAAGAAAGACGACATCTGGCCCAGGAAGGAAGCTACAGTACGTGCACATAAGCAGCCCAATGTCACAAAGAGACATGCTAATGGACTTGGAACTGCTCCTTCTTTTAGCAAAGAGTCAGCAAGATTTCTCCCTTTTTGGAGAGTATGCAACATTAAGTTTCAGTAGAAGAGGTACTTCTGCTATCCTAATGATCAGCAGTACAATATTCTAAGGGTATCTGCACCTGCTCATATGGTGCCAGCAGGGACCCTTGGGAGGAAAAGCCAAACCACGCTCCAGAGTCCTATCAGTCCACAATGAGAAATTTGTCACTTCAGAAGAACAGAGCCCCAGTGCATTTGCTCTTGGAAGGTTACCATGGCAAGCTGACTCGGCTCCAAAACGCCAGCCAGGGAACCATTCTGCGCGGAAGGTGGCTGTGTGTCAGCTTGTCAAGCCTTACCTCTTCCACCACCACTCTGAACTTGCTTTTTGTGCTCAGAACAGGCTTCACACCAGAGAGCCACTGCACACTGGAAAAGACTTTAGAAGGCCCAATGAGGACTTGCCCAGGATAAAAGCCATATGAATCGTCAAAGAAAAGACCCTGTGGGGGAGAGGGAGGGGAAAAAAGCAGTGTAAAGGGCTTTTGCTCTTAAGATTTGGGATTCCAGCATTGCTCTTTCCCCATTTGCGATCAGTAAAATTAAGTGTAAATGAGAAGTCTTGTCTGCAAGTTGCCCTTCTCTTAAGGCTCATTCCTCTCCTGAAGTCAACCTAACAGTTTCTATGGCAACCTACACTGTCACACATTCATACAGGATTATGAGTCAGTGGGGGGGGGGGGGGGGGGGGAAGCAAAGGTACCCGCAAGAAACAAAAGATATGGATTTCACACAAAAGTTCTCAGTAACAAGGTAGTCGGGATGGGCCAAGTCCTAGGAAAAGACACCCAATTTCTTTTCCCTGCTCTAATTCAAGCACCTACAGCTCTCAGAAAGCCACAGAATTCCTGCCTTCCTTCCTCGTCTTGCCAAATTAAGTTTGTAAGTATTATTCCTGTCTTAGGGAGGTTAGTTAGTATGACAGTCCTTTGAAAATAAAACAGGACTGTAAACAGAACAATTACTCTCCTAGAATTCTTTTCCACTAATATTCAGAGTGACTTGACGAGTCAAAGATTCAGAATGTGGGGGCGGACAGAGCAGTTTAAGGTAGATAAAATACTGAGTGCAAAAATACAAGTCTCACAATTTGTCAGAAAGGATAACAGCAGTGTGACAAAATCTAAATCAGGTAAGCATCTAACGCATACACAGCAATTCTGAGCAAAGAATCAACAGTAACAAAGGAGACGACTCATGTTTAAAACCAAAGTGCGAGTCTCTAGATGACTATACACGCTTTAGAAGTGGCCTGACTCAAAAGAGGTATCTCTCAGAATTGGGTACCCAAAAGCTGGATGCTGCTACAACATGGATTTAGGATGGGGAAAGCATGCTGCAAAACTCACAGTAGCAGAGACTAAAATACTGGAGAACATGTAGCAACAGATCACACCTTTTCTGTACAGAACAAGAAAAAAACACCACAGCAGCACATCATATTAAACTGATATTCCATTTACTCCTCAAGTGACAGGCACCAAATTTTAACAGAAATGCAGCTTGAGATCAAAAGAATATTTGCCTTGAAGGCTGGGAAGGACGATGACTGACTGTATAGTTTTGAATTAGTATTATATATTATTATTAGAATTATGTATTTAGAATATAGTTTAAGAATTACATGCCATTCTCTCAGTCAACTCCCAGTAAAGCTGCTAAGAAAAATACCCAGTGAAACCCTGCTGATGCCATTTGGAAGAAGAAGCAAGCCATGATCAGCTTTTAAAGGCGAGAAAGTTTACATCCCATCATTACACAGGGAACTCCACAGTCTCGGGCCACAGGCTACCAAAACTTGCCCTACCACATGACTTGGAAAATGACAGTAAGGAGGCAGGTCTCCATTCAGGGAATGCAATCGACTAGAATAGCAAGAGCCACAGTCTATTTTACATGATCCAGAAATGTTTCTAGCAGAGCACCTTTTAAACACGCTCTTTTGCAAAAGGGGAGCCCACTTGAAAGTGTTAAATGAAATAAGAGCTTTTTCAAGCATGTACAGATGTACTGAGAAGGCAGTGAACTATCCTGACATCAGCCATCTGATCTGACTGCATGTTATGCAAGCTGTTTGCAAAGGAAGCAGCTGGATTATACTAATTGTAATATCTCCTGAAAACCTGCTAATTACTAACATTACCTTTAAGCTACATCCTGTTACACTACTAGATTTTCCTCTTTTGAAGGTAAAAGTGTTTCGGCTGTGATTTATCATGTAATTTTTAGGATTAATAAAAGACCATGGTTTTGTCTTCCCCTTCCCTCCTGCACAAAAAGCCTACAAAATAAAGTTGATCAAAAAGACTCTCAGGAGAACCAGCAGCTCACCGAGTCACTGACGTGAGGGCAAACATCATACAGCTTCGATCCATCTTCTGTGCTCATAGAACACCTGGAAAACAGACAAGAGACAGACACATTGCCAGAGCCATCCACCTCAGGAGCAAACAGCACCAGAATACCTGCCACTGCCTGAGCAGGTCTGTCTATATGCCCAGCAGTACACCGCTGGATCTTTACACACCAGAGTAGAACATAACTGGTTATAGACATAAGCTAGGTAAACATTGGCTCCATTAAAAGGCTTCATTCAGCATGTAAAAAGAAAAAAAAAATCCATGTGAGGCATTAAGCAAGATTTGTCAGCTGCAAAGGTCCCATTGACAATTCATACCAACACTGTAACCTAAAGGCAACTTAGGTGTACTTGCTTCAGCAAAAGCTTCACTTCCAGAGAGAGTTCTGGTGGGATTTCAAATGATTTATTAGGAAGAGGTTTTGAAACAGTAACCTCCTCTTACATAGCTATACACGAGTTGGTAACAGAAACCAAGCAAGGTTTAAAATTGCACCAGTAACTGCAAGCAATACAGATAGAGAAGTTGCAAGCAATACAGATAGAGAAGTGTAGCTATTTTTCACTTCCAGTTTAACATATGCTTAAGAGTCTTCTAGCCTGAGTTAACCAAAAGCTTAAAAAAAAAAAAAAATCAAAATCATAGGTGCATCCACCAATCATCTGTTATAGCTCTGGCATTACTCAGCTCTCTTAGAAGGAGACTCAGAGCTGGCTGCAGGGTTTCTTTTCTTTCTTTTTCTTATTTAATCAATGTCAACACTCAATTTACAAGACAGATGGGTTATTTCCCAGCTGCCAGGCCTATAAGCTTCTTGGCCCTCCATTGGTTCCTTCCTTCCCTTGCATCAACAATAAAGTTTGTTGGACAAGACAGGCCTCAGTAACAGAGTGAACTTACTGACTTCAGAGGGTTTTTAACTTTCCAAGCAACTGTTTGACATGCACAAGGAACAGAATTCAGATCCTACTACTGACTTTGCAGAACCACAAAATAAATTAACCAGATATTTCTTTAAATATCTCTGCTTAAATCTCTCTCTCTAGAGGTATGACGTAGGATTATGTCTTCACTGAAAAAAACGTTCCTAATACAGTTACAAACAACAGTGAAGATAAAGCAATGCTGGTCTTAACAGCTCAAGTTCAACCTTGAGCTGCTTTCTGGTCTCCAAAAAACTGCTAGCCTGCTGAGTTTCCATGCCTCCACAGCTGTTTTAAGGTAAGAATCCTCCCTCCTTGCATCTCAGTGAAGTTATAGTCTCCTACTGAGAAAGCTTCTGGAAGAGATGTGATCCATCTTTAACAGTCACTTTTCCAGAGCAGAAGTATTTTTAAAATCAAAGTACCTTAGTTCTGGAGAACTGATCTGCTGGTATTAAAAAACAAAAACAAATCGCCTTTCAGATACCTTTTTCAGAAAGTGACCAATGAACCTTGATGGTCTCAGAGAAAGACATGCATTCTTACTCCTCTACATCTGAAAATAATGCAAGCAGATGACTTGCCAGTATGTGAATGAGAAGCCAAGCCTGTTTCTAGCTCTCCTAAAACAGATCAGGATGATGAAACCCAAGAGAAAGGCGGACAGTCTTCAACAGAAAGGAGAGAAGTACCTGGCTCCATTGGAAAGCTTGAGGATGACCTGGTTCTTCAAATCATAGACCTTGCCCAGCCAGCAGTCATAGGCTATGTAGTCACCATACATGAATGGCTATGAACGAAAAAGGAAACAAGCCTTATAAACAGCAACCCTTATCCTTCGTGTCATCAAGCAGGTCCTCACACAATGCAGCCTGGATAGCAATCTCAGAAGGATTTAGGACTGAAACTGCAGACCTTGCTGCAAGCTGGAATTAAGGCACGTGGAAGAGCATTTGCTTCGCAGTCAGAACATAGCCTAGATTCCCCAGACAAACAGCTCTGGCTTTCTGAATTTTTCCTCAGATCTTAAACTTGCCAGGGTCAAGTGTCTTATTCTGTTCAAAAGGTACTCTGCAAAGTAGAGGTGTGCTTGTACATGCCTTCAGTCAATATTGATTTTATTTTCTTTAAATTTTATTCAAATATTTATTTTAAATCACTGAGCCTAGGTACAAGCCTATTTCTGGAGAAAGGTTTGTAGCACTCCTTCTCTCCCAAATCTTTTTCTCAGAGGAAGATGAATGATGAAAATCGTCTCCCACTTGGTATCTGGAAATCACCCACTCAAAAGGGAGAATCAGGTATGTCTCAGACTGCTCCAGCTAGATAGGAATATGTTTGACTCCTGTCAACATTTTTATAACCTGCTGACACACTAACAATATTGCAGCTCAGAACCACTGTACTGTTACTACAGGGCTCCAACAGTCAGGTCAATAAGCTAATCTCAGTGCAGCAGCTCTTTCCCAAGATTTAATGTCAGCCTAGCTCTCCAAATCTAATTGGTCTCAACAGTGTGATCAGAAGCATGGAACAGATGGGGAAAAGATGGGATGTTCTATAGTCCTCTTCCAGGGGGAATGCTTTTGCTAAGTTTAGAATAAAACCAAGTTCCAGATGCACCCTGCACAATACAGATGTTTCCTTGCATATTTTGGCTCCATTCTCACCCAGATATGTTGCAGGTCTTTGCTGTTGACAGGGTAGAGGATACAGTTGGTTCCTACCAGCTTCACAGCACACTCTATGTTGACATCAATTACAGTCCCACACTGGCTGTCCTGGAAACAAAAAAGAGAACAAGGGCTTATCACTTAGAGAAGGTTCTGCATACGCAAACACATGTTCTGGGTACAGAGGAGAGGGCCAGAGACAAGTCTCAACAGTAACCCCCGTCCCCCTTATCATTTAGAGAAGTTTTACACAAGCAGAAGACATTGCAAAATTTTCCAAATCTCCTTGCACTGAAGGGCCACTTCACATAACGTAACACAGCTCAAAGACTAAGATCACTATTAAAGACCTGGAGCATTTTCTTTCCAGCTAACCGTGCAGTGGTTGTTGATGCAAGCAGCCCAGAGACTCCTGCATCTGTTCAAATAAGATGATGCTATATCAGGTGATTACCATTTGCTTCCTTTAAAAAAATCCCTGGCTTCTTGGCATATTCAGCTGAGCAAACGTCTGCAGCTCTACAGAACTGTCTTGCAGGTACTGCCATGAATTGGCAAGGGCAGGGAGAGATCATCAGCTCCAGAACACAGTAGAAATCTGTAAAAGCCACCTGGGGCTTTTCATTTAAAACTTGATTCTGCAGGACATTATACATGGTCTTCGCTTGCTGCCAGGCTGAGAAAAAAATCTGGCACCTTCCACCAGACTTCAAGGTTTCAAGCCAGACAATTTACAGTTGGTCCAATTAAAATATGGTTGTCATTGTCTCCCTCACTTTTTAGCAAAGTTTTATCTTTTTTGTCCCTAAAAAAAAATAATGCATGCTGTCAAGAGCCTTCTGGGGCTGCTTTGGCAGGGAGCACGCAATATGCACGTTGCCTACGCATATGGCAGAGGCCTGCGAGGAAGGGCTGCTAACCCAAACACTGTCGAATGTGGCAGCTGCCCCGGCCTCCTCGCACCTGGGACAAGTGATACTTTTATTTATTAAAGACCACAGTCCACTAGAAAAGCTGACTGCGGGACAGCGTGGCAAATGCCCGAAGATCAGCAGCTTCTGAAGCTGCCCTTATCTCGAGCATCAAGGTCTCTGCCCAGGACTCAGGCATGTGTACTCCAAGAACCGACATATAGCGAGCAGGGGATTTGTTTGCTCAGTCCACTTATAAACATGCTGTTTTTTCAACCACATTAAATATTTATTCAAGCCTTTCACCGAGAGCCCGGGGCAGCCCTTTAGGGGGTTCATGAGTTTGCTGGTGCTCAGCTCATCCTGTCTTGCCTTGGAGACAGGTAGCTGGAGCAAAGACATGCTACGGAGACGGAGACAGCCTGACATAACTCCTGGACAGACTGCCTAGCACATTTGGCTGGCTTGCCTTCCCTCTGCCCACTGCACGTCCCCTTCGGAGCGTCGCACAGAAACCCTGCGCTCCCCAGCACCACGGGCTCGCGAGGAGCGAGTACAACGCAGCAGCTCCCCTGCACGGTCCCTGCGGACAGGGGAGCGCACGGGCCTGCCCAGCATACCAGCACCTTCGTGTCCTTGAGCGCTGCCCATGCGTGGCCGTGCCAGCGTTACCCAGCAACGCAGCCAAGAGGCTGAGAGCCGGGCTGGCGGAGCCCAAGGCCGTAGCGGTTATTCTCGCCAGCTGCTTCACAGATTGCTGCCGTTGCTTTCTGCAAAGGCTGGGAACCAAAGGGAGCCTTTCCCAGCTATAGCTGCTGCCCATCACAGTGCAGCTAAGCCTAGCTTAGCTAGTAGCCAAGCATGGACTTCCAAAGTGCTGCAACAGAGCTGCAGTATCAACTCTCAGCTTGAGAGACCTGAAAATGGTTTGTTAGGACTATGCCTCTCTCCAGCCAGCTGCTGCTAGCACAGTCCAAGCCCTGCTCAGAAGTTGCACTGGCTGAACCCAAACCCCCAGCTTCTGAAGGCCAAAGCTCAGCCGTTTACCCTGCTCCTCCTCCAGACGAAGCGAGATTAAATATACCCGATCCATCTTCTGCCCACACCTTTCAGTTTCAGCCCTGTGTTCTGGATTCCGTTTAGTAGTCGGAGACCAAAAAATCCCACACGAAACAAATCCCTTGCCTTGCACTAAGCATTTCAGAACTTACTCTGCCTTTATCAGCAGCCAGCATGACAGCAGTGCTGGGACACGATGCGCTCCAACACCTGCAGTTTCTGTGGCTCATCTGGTCTCTGGGTCTACCACCCCTTTTACCAACGGTAAAGGTACAAGTAATACCACCAGAACTGGGGGGACTGGTGCACAAATACCATCTCTGCACTCTGTAGCCAACAGTTTCCCCTGATGTGTCAGAACCACCCAAACTCAGCCACAAGCAGCTCAGGGAACTCTCCACTGACCACCCTATCAGACAGGGACACTTCTCCATGAACAGACCAGTTTCCCAAGATACCACATCACATCACAAATGCTGAAGAGGGAAAGAAGCCCCTGCAGAGTACAGAAGGTGCCCTGCCCCACCCCACAAGCCTGTCTGCATACCGCAAGTCCAGACTCCCTGGCTGCTCAGCCCCAGCGATCTCACAGCCCACAGGACCACGGAGACAGCTTGGCGAGGACAGCTAAATGCACAATCTACTTTGCGAGAGTCCCAAGAGGCACTAGAGTTAACAGCAGAACAGCCTAGCCAAGTCCACTGAAAAAGCTGTATTGGTGTCAAGAGATTACGGGAATTGATGGTAACGATCACATTGCATAGTTTCTCCTTCCACACTGCAGCATCCCACTGGAAACAGGAATTCCAGCTAAGGATGGATTAAGGAGGCCCCTTGTACTCCTAACCTAACAAAACCCTCCCTGGGTACAGACTCCCTGCAGGCTGAGTCTGAAGGAAGCCACTGCTGCTCTGGGATTCAAGGTCTCTCATCCTGCTAAAGTCAGTTTAAGTCACAAAGCACCAGGCTTCCCATGGTAAAAGCCCTCTCGCCATCAGCACAGGAGAAACTAAACGAGAAGCGTGTCAGCATCTCAGTGTCTGGTACCCACAGATCCCATTTTATCCAGCTGGGCCTTATCGAGCCACAGGCAAGAGTGTTGGGTTTAGTTCAGCATGCACCTCTTTCCACTTATTCAAAACCTTGAGAAATAACCACATTGCACGTGATCATTAAGCAAAGAAAGTGGAGACCAGTGTTGTGAGCAGCCTTAGAAGGCTGCAGGGCTGCTGAATCACAGCTCTTCCCTCACCTGCCACTGCACCTTTGGTTATTACGAGGTTACTTTACTGTCATGTGAAACAGCCTGCGACAGGGAAGGCAGATTTGCAGGCTGAGACGTTCTGCTGAATCACGCCACAAGATTATCGCAAGGCTCAGCAATGCAGTCCCAAACAAGCCAACCTGCCTCTTGTGCTCCAGTCCAGGTCTACGGCCAGAGCCCTGCTCTCCCTCAGTCAGAACAGTCCCGTGCTACTTATTAGGTGCTCCAAATGAAAGAGGACCAAATGAAACAAGCTGACATTTCACAGTTCAGTTACAAAAGTCAATTCTCAATTCCGCTAGCAAAACTACAAAACGAGGGAGGTGACTGACCTGCCTGCGGACTGCGTGCTCACGAGAAGGGCTGACTGATTCAAGCCCCATTCACGCCAAAATTAAGCGTACTCCCTAGACATTCTCCCTGCTCCTGGTATCCACACGGCACGCACCACACTGGAGATGGTGAGTATTTGAGCAGCAAATAGATGGAGAAGTGATTAATTTCCTTTCCCATCACGGACAAGGCTTTAAGGCAGGCCAGCAACTCCTACCTGAGACAAGAGCAACTCAGCAAGTGTAAGCTTCAACTCTACGCCTTCTACCTCCTGCCCTATTCTTTCCCTCAGGGCTCTCTTTTCTGATAAGGAGACCTTCACGCCACCTTCTTATTCCCTTATTTAAAAGGGGCAACACTGCCCAGTATCCTCTGAAGCAGCAGAAGACAGGTGCCTGGCAGATTACAGACCTGCTTCTAATCTGCTCTGCAAACTAGCACACCACCTGCAAAAGTGAAGCCTGCTACCTCCACCCTTTCTCATCCAGCTGGAGCAGACTTCTGGGTCCAACAGCACTCAGAAAAAAGCATCTTGTTTCATGCACTGCCCACTGAGGCTCTAACTCCATCTATCTCCCCCGCTAGATAAGAAACACACGAATCTGAGTCAGTTCTCTCTTCTCTTGAGAGAGAGGATTGCAAGTCCTTCCCTCTCAAGGTTAAAAACAAGCCCTAAGAGAGTATGGTGAATACAGAATAAGTTCCACACTGTGCGTTTGCCAGGCCAACTGGTACAGGGCAGCCGTCCCACATTCTGGATCTGGCAGACAGTCACTCGCAGATTTTCTATTTTAAATGCTTTTGTAATTTTTGGACTACATCTAGTTAACGAGTGAGTTTTCTTTGGGATAGGAGTTTAGTGTCTTATTTACCACTGACATTTAAAATATACTTGCGGGTTAAGGTGAACTGTAAGTAATCTTCATGTCTCCTATATTTTTGAACAGAGGGGAGAGAAGAAACTGAGTTATAAGCCCACCATTCCATCAATAAAAAATTATCAGCCACTAGTACAATGGTCAAGTGAATGCCAGTGCTTATACGCGCACACGGACAATAAAGGAGTGTGCAAAACAGCTGCTGGAACACACTGAGCTGTCTCCTGCTACGCATGCAACAAGCCAGAGAAGACAATTTCTGCTCAGACTAGTATGGAAATTGCAAACAAAAGCAGCACATCCGTGTTTGCCAAGAGGAGAATAACTCAAAGTCATCTTAAGCTTTCAGGACAATAAAAAGCATCCGTGAATAAACAATTAAGAGGCAGGACTCATCAGACAGCATCCCTCCAAGCAAGAAGGATATGCTAGGATACCCAGCTGTGCCAGGTACAACTGTGTGAACAGCTGATATTTCACTTTGCTAGCAGCTCTTTGTTTTGGATTGAAACACATTCATAAAGCTGCAGCTTTAGTAAAAAGCGTTGACTCAGAATTTCCATTTCAAACACAAGAATTAAGTTTCTTAAGGAAATGCTTTGTTTCAGCATTTTTTTGAATTACCCTTCAAGTTCTTCTCCCTTTTCTTTTGTTTGGAAGATTCTGTGCAAAAGGGGTGGGTCGACTTTTTTTTTTTTTTTTTTTTTTTTTTTTTTTTTTTTTTTTTGGCAAAAATGGTTTTATTTGAAAAACCGCCCAGGTCAGAGAATGGCCTTCCCCATCCCTGCACCAGGCTGCACACCATGTGGTGCAACCGCATCAGTTAGCGGCCAGCTGCCTGCTTCATCAGCACCTCAGTAGCTCCACTGCTGGACGCTAGTCAAGAGAAGATGCAAGCGTACACATGGCAGCCCATATGGCTCAGGGTTATAGGTTAGGTGTTAGCAACAGCAAGAAATTGCCAACCAAGCTAAGCTCCTAAAGAGATCTTGTCTCATTTGATAATCAATACCAAATAATGTTCTCAGTATTCTCTTCACAAAAATCAAATCCACGTATCTCCAATAAGCACATATGCTGTGAAACTAGAACGGAATGACTGAAACTTAAAATAGTAACCAGGGAGAGTAACGGGAACAATTATAGGCCGCTGGTTAAGGCTCAGCTTGCTTTCTGCTGACCTAGCTGTGTCAGATGCTTTAGTGTGTCTTGCTTCAGTAGTGCTGGGATTTGCTGCACCTCTTCTGGGAGAAGCTGGACAAGATGGTGCTTGTTGGAGATTTTGAGAGGTCTCCTTGGAAATACTTCTTCCAAATAACACTGTCCACAGCACACCAAAAGGCACATGGTGAAGAGCCAAGTGATCTGCTTCCACACCTTCAGGGCAGAGGGAGCAGGTCCACATCCCCTACAGCTTGGCTTGGCTTAAAACTTCAGGGATGATAGGATGGGCAAGCTTGTCTCAGTACCTGACATCATCAGACTCACTTGCTCAGGAGACCTTTATATCTTGCAGATACGCACCAGCAGCAAGGTAGCCTTATCAGCATTTCATTTTCAAACGATGCTGCTAGATCTATTAAACATCCTAAAAATAGAACGTGCTCAAAGCATTACTGTTCAACTCCATTCCAGGCAATTTGGCAGGTCTTAGAAATCCATACAGCAGTATCATAATCAAAAAGGGACACAGAAAAAAAGCACTTACACTGGAGCTCATGTGTCTGACCACATCTCGAGGGACTACAGAGCGATCTTCAAGCTTCAGCTAGAGGAAAAGAGAGAGAAAGACTAGATTTAGTGACCCCACATGACACTTGGTTAGAAATAACAACATGACAAACAGAAACGCACAGTAGTCCACCCCTCAGGGCTGAAGAGATTTTTAGCAGAGGATGCTGAAGTACTTCCTTACACAGAGTTAACCCTCTTGGCACATTTGCAAAATCCAATTTACAGATCTGAAACACAGCAATTAAGCAGCCTATTCATGACTGTGCTCTAAGTCAGGAGACACATCAGCAAGGACGCAGACGTTCCGACTCGTTCATCACTTCTTATCATCATGTCTCCCTTTTCTCTGCCTCCCTCTGCACCACACATCACTGCCCACCCACACCCAGTCTATGTACTGGAGGAGATAGAAGGCACAGGAAGCAGTGCATCACACATCTGCTCTGTGTTTTAGCCTGCATGTTTAGCCTGCAGAAAATACTCCAAAAATCTGTGGAGATCCTGTTTGCCCTGGAAGATTTTAAGCAAGATACTGTACAGTAAGAAATCTTAGTTGGACAGGGAGTTGGCTTTGGCACCAGATTCTCTGCAGGAAGCACTTGCCTTAAAGAAAGCAAGGAAAGAAATCCTTCGCTGTAAATCAGAAATAGCACAGAGTCCTCATCAGTCACACAGACACTGAGAATCTGATTATGGCTCTTGCTGCACCCAGTAGCCCCCAGGTCCATGCAGGTGGCAAAACCCATCAACAAGAGCATGGCTAAAGTCACAGCACTGCTCACACTCCAGCTTCTGCAACAGCGCTTGCTGGCAAAGAGCTAGCACTGGCAGCAAAAGGTACAGCTGAGCCATCGTTACATATTCTCTATTAGTTTACACAGAGCTGTGGGGACGCTAGGACTCACGACTGGTAAGGGGAGGTACTGCTTGATGCACCTGCAGTGATTATTGGGCAGCTAACCAGGCGACACCCTTCCAGAAGCAGTCTTTCATCGAGCTATTCCAGTGATCCGAAGACCACTTGCAGACTATTTTATTAAGCGTTATCAATAAGCTCAAAACTGCAGAATGCAGTTCACATCTAATGCATTACCAAGATGCTGCACAAGGGATAATAATGTCCTAAGCATACTAATAGGGAGGCCGCAACACTGCACTCTAGTTTTGGGCTTGCTGAGCCTTACAGTAACTGTTAAAATTTCCACTTCTGCTGCACAGGGACAAGTCTGATTTACATTTCAGTGGTCAAGCATATATTTGCATTGGTACAACACTGAGCCCTGCAAATACACTGACTGCATACCATACATTTCAGGAAGCACCATGTGAGCTGAGTATCAGGGACAGAGCTGCTCTTTCACATCTTGCGTTCAAAATGAAGCTCTGTTACTGCTGCATCCATCAGTTCTCCTTGCTGATCCCCAGCCCAAAACCGACTGTGCTTTGTCAGCATTTCCTACTAACCCACGCCCTGGCTTACAAGCTGCATTACTAAATTAGTCATAAATCTATAATCTAAGGACAGGAGCTGGAATCAAAACAAAATACCTGAGTATTTATTGTCCTCTTGACCATGCGTTTCAGTGAGAGAGGAAGAGCGCCAGCCAGGCAGGCTTTTAAAGCGAAACTTTTGGAGTCAGAATTCCACCAGAGTGGGAAACCTGAAGCCTCCTCCAGCCCATTTCCAGATTGTTGAAGTGTTTTTATCGCCTCCCACATCCCACATGGGTACAGAGATCAATTTTTATCAAGCTTTCTAAAATTATTTGTTAAAATAAGCACTGCATGCAATAGCCTCTTGACATCTAAAACCAAGCAGTAACATTTGCATTGCAGCAAGTACTTAGGGAGCATTTTGGGTATTTTAACTAAACAGCTCTCTTCCTCCAAAACTCAAGGCGTATACTGCTACTTTCATTTCAACACACATTCGAGTGATTTAATCTTTGACACTTGGTGTTTAAATTGATGCATTATGTTTCAACATGTCACTAAGCCACACCGCTTTCTTCTGTATTAAACAAGGTACCTGAAGAACCCAAGCTGACAAGACTCTCTCATGCTACCTAGCAGGGGCAATATTTGAGTAGTATTCAATTCTGGCAAATTGAAAAAGTAGTAAATGAATAGTTTTCCCAGCCAGTCACACCTGAAGAATATAACTGCACACAAATTCTTCCAAAAGCAAGGTATAAGACTTTGTCTGCAGGGGAACTGCATTCAATCTATTTTCATATCTCTTGATTTTTAATGGCAGCACAACTATTTTCAGCTTCATGTGCCAGACCCACCTGCCTCGGTTGCTAGGATAAGCAAGTCAAGTAGTAGGCAGAATATCAGCACCAACAATAAATACTTAGGTCTGTCATCACACAAAAGACAGTCAAAACCCAGAAGAAACCTAACCAGAGAAAACCAGAATGCCTGTTTCTGAATACATGACAGCTGAGTCATTCTTCTTCTCTTATATATTCTACCTAGAGCAACATGATCAGCAGCCGAAGGTTAGCCCCCTCACTCAGCGGTGAGGAAACTCAGTAGTGGAAAAGCACTTTTAAAGTAGGTACGTAGAACTCAGTTGCTATATTTATTTCTGCGGAAATCAATATTAATATGACTAGAGTTTTATGTTCTAGAGTCACACGCCTTGATATAGCCCCAAGAATCAGAAATAGGAGTTCCCTAGGGAGGCTCTTAGCTAGTCCTGTACTCCTACACACCAGACGCACACACCACCTTTCCAAGTATCTCAAATAAAAGGCAGGTTTTGTGTTGCTTTGCCTTCTAAAAATTCAGGTTTATCTATATCCAATAGAGCAAACCAGAGACACTCAACACTGCATGCACATCCTAAACAGGCAAGAAGGGATGAAAAACACCCATCAGCAGTCAGTCACGTTGGTTAATGCACCAACACTAGGAAAAGGAGCAGGACAAAGAGGCAGAATAGTTCTGGCATCTCCAGCTCTTCCCACTGCTGTTCAGATGCTTTGTCTTGGTGTTCAGCACTGAATCAATGTCTCAGCTCCACAGATCTACTAGTCAAGAGGCATCGGCTTCAACTCAGCAAAGAACACCTGTGAAATTTTACTAGGTCCCATGATGCTCTCAAAAACACACAACAGGAAGAATACAAATAATTGATTTTTGCTTAGGAAAAAAGCACCAACACCATTATGTTCCCCTTTCTCAGCTGAGTCACCTCACCTCCAATGAAAAATAAAGTAACCATCACAGCTCACACCTGAAATTGGATAGACTAAGAGAGAGGACCATGCTTCCAGCTCAGCTGATGAGCATCAACTCATTAAGCCTTAGTGGCTTGATTGCTTCCAATCATTTGTCTAATTTCCTCTAGCAAACAGACTTGTGATTTCCTGAAACTTTTTTTAAACTGCAGAGGTTGGGAGGTGCACCTGTGGCATTAAACCAGATCCCAGCTTTAGCAAACAATTCAGTAGCTAGGTGTAGACATCCTTGGGTAGGGGCAGGTTAAACACGCCTTGCAACTCCTTGGATTTAACCCCTCAACTCCATAAAGCTAATGGGAGATGTGTGGCCAATTTTCCTCTAAGAGCCACCTTCTGATAGCAGATGAAAAGAGAACAACTTATTTTGATGACTCAAAACAGCCACCAGTGCCAAGTACTGTGGCAGGTAAATAAGTAGCAATCAGTTCTGAAGCCGTTCGTGACAAACAACAGAGGAGTTGCTGAGACTGCTATATAAACAACCAGCTCTGATTGTTGCATATAAAAACAAAAACAGCATTGAAAGTACTCAGCAGTGGCATAAATCCCTGGTCACTATCTGCGTACTTAAAAGCAGAGCTTAAATTCACAAATTAGCAGCTCAGGTTTGCTTGTAACATCACCACTATCCACCAGCGGACAAAAGCACCTCTATGCAGGCTCCAGTTACCAGCCCCCCCATGCAAACATCACGTCCTATCCAAAGGGGAGAAGCACACCTATATGCTTACTCCCAGCACATCACCTCCTCCCCTGTTCCCATAGGGTCTCTGCTCTGCACGGGGCAGGAGTCTTGGTATTTTAGGAGTAACAAAAGGAGAAGGCGTTTCTGCCTGCAGAGAGTAATGAGTATTTTGTTCTGCTACTGCCATGGTTCACTACAAGTCAGCAATCTTGTCACGTGAGATAATTATGAAAAAACTGTCCTTTGCTCAGAACGAACCAAGAACGCAAGCCGGGGAACAAGCTGAAAGGCAGAAACGCACAGCAGTTTTAAAGACCGAAAGCATCCTAGATGAAGCCACTGATTGTTCAAAAATGCCAGCATGCAGCTCAACGCGTTTCGTGCGGGCTGCCTTACCAGCTTGCAGACGAGCTGACTACTCAGCAGATCTTGCAGATTCAACCCAGGTTAGAGAATTGTGCAGTGCACAATTTGGGCACCAGGAAGAACACAAGTTCCCTTGTCACTGTTATTTGTCCTTCCCAAGGCAAAACTTCAAATCACAGTTCCCTGATCTTTAATATTCAGGGACACACAGACTTGGGAGTACAGGTTCCACCTGGATCAGCCATGGCTCCACAACTGTATTTCTGCTCAGTTACCCTGTGGTACAGAGTTTGCACTGGCTATGGAAGACGACACCTGAGCCAGCATAAAGCTGGCAGTATCACATTAAACTGCTAAAGTTCACACTGGGTCAGCACTGCCTCATATAGCTGCAATATTTGACCTAAGAGCAAAACACGCTCTAGGGTACTATGTGATCCCATGGCCTCAGCCTTCAACACAACCATTATGGTGAAGAAACATCAGTTTCTCTTCTGGACACTTTCCACTCCTCCTCTAAAACAAGAGCTCTAGGAGTAAGCTCATGAGGACGGAGGAGGAAGCAGCCAAGAGAAACCTTCCTTCAGTAACTGCTTATGAAAAAGGGAATAAGAGACACCATGAAAGCAGAGAAAAGTATAATTGCTGGAGATGAAATGTTATACATTCATCTTAACTGCTCTAAAACGGAATGGGACATTTACCCAGCTGACAACCAACAGAGTCAGAAGGGAACTACCTGAATCAAATGGTAGAAGTAACTTCAATAAGAAAGTGGGACTTGACTAGCAGTAGTCACCAACCTCTTGACCAGGGAAACCAGGCTTTGCCCTGCACAGCCCCGCCACCATTATTCATTCTTGGCTATTTCTCCATCTCACACATCCCAGTACTTTCCTCACACAGCGCCTGTGTAACTGGTCCCATTTAAACCACTGTTTCCAGGCTCTTCTAAGTGGAAAAAAAATTGCTTGTGATTTTACAAAGCCTGTCTTACACTAGGGATGGTGGTAAGTTCTGTCAGCAGGACTAAGTGCAAGAAAGGATGAGGGGAAAAATAATGCCTTTGAGATCTATTATTTTCTATGGTCTCCTTTTCTAGTTGAGCTCAGGTATTATATACGGGAAACACGTCACCGTTCTTTTCAGTCGTCTTTCTTCACATGCCAATGGACAATGTCCTGACAGAGAAGAGATGAATTGGATACCTGCCTTCCTTCCAAGTTGAATGGTTATGATTTTAGTCTTACATATACCTAGGTTTTTAAATTATACTGGAGAGAGCTCTTGGCGAGTCAACTGACTGAATCCGTTCCGGAGTTAAAAATTAATGACCCTCTGTGGGACATCCCTCCAGGTCACCAACTCCAGCTGTAAGCATCCAGCAATCCCCACATTAATATTTTTATTTTGAAGTATTAGCACCTACTTGTTAGCTTGGAAGTTGCCATGGAAACTTGTACCAATGCTCAAAGAAGAAAAAAACAGGTTTGTAGCAAACCTTCAGGAAAGCAGCCTACTGCAGCAACAGGTAACAAGCTGCTGCGGAGGTCTCTGAACACCAAAACACATTCAAAAGATGATATTCCATAATCAAAGCTAAATCTAAGTGCCTGATGCTGTGAAAAGATATAACCTTGTTTCATTCAACTGATACACAGGCTCCTCACAGGTCTTTCAAATGACCTGATCTCTTGGCACCACGTGAAGCAGAACATAGGGTAGCACACCTCCAGGTCTGGTTTCTGAACGTGAAAGGAATCAGGGCCTCTCCTCTGAAGGCAAGGTCTGGCAAGCCGTGACTCAACCCAGTGCCAGGCAGCTCTGGTTCGTGACTGGGACCACATGGGCACCTTGTTGGAGTTTACAGGAAACCTTCTTGCTGTATGAAGCAGCTCCTGCACTGCCACCAGTTCTAGTGCTGAGCATTAAAAGAAAACAGAAATGGTGCCTGTTCGTGCTATACCTAGCTGTGAACAGGAACAGCTCAACAGCTACTTCACCGCAGAGATGGCCGAGCTGTCCGCGAAGGTGGGAAAGGAGAGCGCACCACCGGGAGCAGCTACTCCAATTCTGGGGGGACTACAAGGTCTTATTACACACCCAAATTCACTTTGGCTAAAATAGTAGCCTAACAATCATCTCAACACAAGCTGTTTTTATTTAAATCCAAATGAGGTGTCTAAAATAGCAAGTCAGCCGTCCAAATATAGCATGGCTGCACAGAGTTAGATGACAAAGGTTCAGAGTTTCAAAGATTCAGAAGATCCGAAGCCAAGATTTTTTAATACAATTTCAGTATCAACATGTTACTAGTGGCATCACATACTATTCTTAGGGAAATACGTTCTACATATGAAGTTCACTTCCCTCGAAAGACATTTTTGTTTCATTGATCACATTGCATTGCACATGAGCCGTTTGTAATGAAAAAAGGGGGAAGAGAGAGAGAGAGATGAAAAAAAGCAAGAACAGAGAATCCTGTGGAAGGCAGCACATGGTCTATTCTGTGAAATTTAAGTGGCTCGTGTCACTTCCCTGGGGGCTCCCAGCCAGACAGGACTCATGGGGGGAGAATGGGGCTTAAGAAGAGAGACTGCTAGAAACTCAGACTCCTGAAAACTGAAATCCCACAACCCAGATCTGAAGAATGAGCTAGAGAATATGAAGGATTATAAAAATAACCCTTGAGGGAAGGGGATGCATAACAGTTAAAAGATATCTTTTCCTACCAGCAAACAAGTTGTGCCCGTGGTAACTCGTGGCTATTCCTACACGACAAGCATGTGTAGCCTGTGGCTCTTCCAAAACACTTTCAAGCAAGAAGTTCAAAATCGACTCCAGGAGCAGGAGGCTGTGAGGACCTCGGCGTTACTTACAAAGAACCATGTGCTTCTGGGACAGGCTCTAGATTCCTGCCTGATCAAGAAGTAGATATCAGAGTTGTGTATGGCTCCCAACACCCTACTATAGAGCAGGAGATAGTCTGTCACTACTCTGCCACGGAATTAATGCTTTTAGATAAGTTACTACACTTCAGGTTTTTAATCATTTTACGTTTTATCATCATCATTCTGCATTTTCATAATATCTTGATATCACCCATCATCTCAAAACACTCAGAGAACTATAAAAGTAGAAAATATTTGGAGACACTTAGCAATTGCACGAAGAAGTTTAAAAAAGACCTGTCCAACGTGGCCTGCATTAAGCTCACAAAAAATCTTTAGTGCACCATTCAGGAATGTACAATTCCCCAGTTGCATTGGTAGAAGTGGAGAAAGGCCTGAGCAGGATCTTTGTTTTCTAGAACCAGTTTGAAAGAGTCCAAACGCTTGTTCGTGAGGCTGTTTTGGGCAGTGCAAAATGCCATTCTGTAAAGGTCAGGCTGATGATTAACTTCCACTGCAGGAAGAACAGAACAGGGGTACAGCTAACACGCTCCTCAAAACTGAAATAAGTGCTTTAAAGGACTTCACAGAAGCTGACACCAGCACACCTTTACAGCACTCAGCACTACCGGCAAGCAGTTGACTGATAACATATTACGATTCTTCATGAAACTAGCAGATTAGATCTATCAATCATCCGACGTTCAACACACACTCAGCTAGCAGTACGGACTAGAATTTCTCCATAAGCCCACCTCAAGTAGTGCCAGTTACTAGCAGACTACTCTGGGCTTAATTTTACCATTTAGATACAACATGCATTCAGACAGCAGGCAAAAGGCATGACCTGAAGTAGGATTTCCTATTTTAGCTCATTATCATCCCATTGCTAGTAGGGATGAACACAGCCACTTCCAGCCCCAGGCAGCCACACGCTGCTCTGAAATAGCTTGCTATCACCAGACGAACGTCTGCAACAGTTTTAGAGCCCTTGTCCTAGAGGGACATGAATTTTTATCAAATTACACACCAATTATTTATCGGATTGCTACAGACAGGCAGCATCTGCTGTCTTCCAAAGTCATTTATGAAGCAGTCAGCAGGTGACTGTGCGTAGAAGGCCACAGCGGAGGGAATCCTTTGCAACACCCACAGGAGATCAGGCAGGCTGGAAAGTGAGAATGGAATCGCTGCCTCTGTGTTACTGTTCCCTTCCAACACTGACATTTTCAAAATCCAGGTGTGCCATTAGTCCCTATAGTCTCCTAACATAGCGTGCCTCTCAGGGGACCTACAATTCTCACAAGAGAAACCTGACAGCTCTAATTTGTCTTTATGAGATATTACGGAGACACAGAAAACTGAAGTTGTCATTCAGTCAAGTTCCTTCCAGCTTCAGATCGAGCCTCCTCCAAGTCTCTCCTAATAACACACCTACCTGCAATGGACTTTTAACTACTTCTGTCCCTATCTACCTTTCTAATCACTATCTGTGTTTTTTTTCCATTATTTTTGGACAGTAAGCTTCCCAGCAGGGAAGAGTATCTTTCAGGTCTCTGTAGGTAGGGAACTCCTCCTGCAATGTAGTTCTGGTCCTTCACTTGCAGTGATATGCTGCAGTATCTCCCCACCTCCCAAAAAGCAACTTTGAGCCTTCTGGCAGCAAGTTACAGTGCACTTTGACACCAAAGGTAGTCAAAGGTCTACTACCAAAGGCTCTACTACCCTTTTCCAAGAAGTGGAGTTCGGCTAAGAAAAAATCTGAACAAATCACTTGATGTAACAAAGTTCACAGGTTTACTCATAACATGGGTAAATGCTGTGCTTTGGAGCAGAGGAATCTGGCTTTAGCATAAATCTTTTGCTTAGCAAAAGTAAATCTTTTACTTAGACCTCCCTTGTCCAAGGCTGTCACACATTATTTATTCTACGGGTAACAAATCACTTCTGTAGCTCTGCAAATTTACATGACATTTCAGAAAACAGCACAAGATAGATTCCCTCGCCTGATGAGCCCACCAATCTAAGGAGGAAGACAAAGTACGGAACAGTAATTCAAGGGAAGAAAGACAAGATGGGAAGGTTACTGGGTTTTTATATAAAGTGGAAGAAGTTGGCCTGGGAACATTTCCCAGCAGAGGGAGCAATGGGCCGGAAGAAGGAGCTGGGAGGACAGGAGGAGCGTGGTGGGCAGGCAGCAGAGAGGTATTTGAAAAAGGAAGAGAGCCCGTGCAAGCTTCACAAATCTACTCTTCCCTCCATTTTGCTTGGAAGATGAATTACAATTAAAGCTAACAATAGCAACTTCCACCCCATACGTGTAAGAGTTGAACATCACCGCTCATCACAAAAGGGATACAGCAACGGGGAATCGACTCTTGCGTGAGGCTGTAGAAGGAATAAAGCAGCAAAAACAACTTGGCACCTAAACTGCCAGCTCTGGCCGGAAGGAAGAGGGCCTATAAAAGCCTATTGATTTTTCTAGACTCAGAGAAGAATGATCTTCAGTGCAATTGGGGGGAAAAAAAACAGAAATAAGTTTGACTTTGTTCAATCTTGTCATTAAGCACTGCTGAATTATTTGTTGAAATAGTCTGACAACCCATATATTCACACCAATCAGCAACTAGGTCACTCCATCTGGGAAAGCACGGCAATACCTGCATGCGCGTAAAAAGATTTACAAAGCCTTAGAAGAGAGCTGAAAAATAATCCAGAAAGAACATAACGATGCTCAGCATAAAGATGGGGGAGGCTGGAGCTCAGAAATGCAAGGGCTAGGAAAACAAGAAAGGAAAGGTCTTGTAAGAGAAGGCTTACTCAACAGGGCCACTTACAGTCCTGCAGGGACTCTTTCAAAGATGTCCCCAAATATAGGACTTAATCTAATCATAAGATTTTTCTTGTTAGCAGCAGCTTATGATAAAAGATATCTGCCTTCTCAGTGTCTATACTTCTGCTTCATATACCCAGTCTTCTGGGTGTATCAGTTCTGGGAAAACCAGATGCCTGGTAGAAAAGACAAGACAGGCCTAAGGAATCTCCTCTCCCGGTGCAAAGAGGCAGCAGCACAAAGCGCTACAGACAGCACCAGTTTTCTTATAGTAAAGATGGCTGAATAAAAGCAATGACTCTCTCCTACTACGTCTGCCTAAGAATTTGAGAAAAGCTTGATAAAGACTTTTGAGCTAGCACCAGATGGCACTGTTACCTGAAAAAAATCCACGACACACCAGTTAAAGACATAGAAGAAGCTGGTTGGAAGCATGAAGCAGAGACAGACAACATTTTGCCTGTACATCAGCTAACGCTTCTCACGGACAGGCTGTCTCTACACCAACCCAGTAAAGCCACATGTAAAACACGGGTCAGAGCTAGCAACCCCCAACAAGGGAAGAGCTGTGGGGCAGCACAGCAACCCCAGGAACACAGCACCTATTCTGAAACCCAGGCCAGCTTGTTTAGAGATGCCCAGCTCAAACAGGACCTAAAGGGATGGCTGGGGAAACCCTGGCAATACCTAACCATCTGGGGTGAGAGCAGTGACTGTGCTGACGTGGCTGGCAGTATCTAACAAGGCCTAAGTGGGTCTAAAGGACAAGACGCATTTGATTACTAGGACAAACTGCCCTAAGGAAACGCTCACTTGGGTGGTTTCTAACACCAGCTGGTGTGAGAAGGAGAGAGCAGGCCATCTCAGCCACCAGCCTTGGCTCCTGGTATTCCCTGCCATTCTAGCTTGCTGATTAAGTAGTATTCCTCCTTAGGCGTGAAAAAATAGGTCTAGTTGCTCTTTCTGCAGCAAAAGGATCCCTCAAATTGTTGGCCTAGGAGGGAGACGTCAGTTATGCAATAGGTTTTCCACCTTCTCACTGGCTTGCACTGGAGTCGACATTTGGACAGCAGAGCTGTAGGAATTAGTCACCGCTACTCCGGGCAGCATGTGAGGCACGCTGCCAGGCCGGGGCCTCTCTAGCCTCCATCTTCCTTCCAAGAGGACAAAACAGATGCCACCAGGAAAACTGTGCAACTTCATCACCAGCAGATCTGCTGCTCAGGTACAATGTGTCTAAGTGCACCGCACCTTGCTCTGTCTTTGTGAGTAGCACTAAGAAGTATACCTGTGTAAAATGATTCCTTAAGCACTGGCCTGTTCCCACACTTCTCATTTCAAACCGTATTTGCTGTTTTGTCCAGTCTTCCCCCTTGCCCAGTGGGGGAACGGGGGGACTTTTTTTGCTGAGCCAAAACCTGGCTTTGTAGGGTCGGTGGTAACTCTGCACTAAGAAATGAAGCGTAACTTCAGCCCCTCAATCAGGTCAGCAGTGTGCAGGAGGACTCATTATTAGCTCGCAGCAAGAATCCACCTTGCAAAAACTGCCAGGAAACAACAAGAGGGAGACATATCAACAGAAAAATCACCGTGTCTGCTTTCCAGCTGGTTAGCTCATATGCTGCTGCTGTGAATACAAACCAGCCATTTAAATTAGCTTCTAATTGTTCACAATTATTCAGAGACAGCATAACCTGCAGCTTTAGGAGAGGCAAGAAAGAGAAAAATGATTTCAGATGCCTTAGTAAGATTTTTTTTTTTAATAAGATTTATACATTCATGCTTTGCAAGCCTCCAAAAGCTTGCAACCTCCAGCAATGCTACTTCTCTAACAGAGCCCGCTGTCAGACATGCACACTGCATGCATTAGAGGCAGATCAAATAAAGCTGTTTGGAAGAAAACCCATGGATGTTTCCCCCACTAAGTTTCTCCTCTTTCTCACTGGACTGGATTTTTGGACTGGATTGGTCCAAAAATTAAACCAGTAATATTTTTGTCTACTCCAGTCTTTCATAGTCTCTGCACACACAGGCAGTTTGAGCAATGCTATTTATAAAACTGCTTAAAATTCTGGACACAGCCGGAGCTCTTTGATAGGATGTCAGCCATGCGACACCCAAACGTAGGAGGTTGACACAGGATGGTTAGTGTAATACAGCCCACGGTTCTTTCCCTTTCTCTCAACCAGAGCCTCCACTAACACCCTCACGAGAGTCCCTTCCCCCAAACACAGACATTAATGTTTCACAATTGCAGCAATTTTCTCTCCTAGGAGAAAGGAAGGATATTACAGTCTATTATCCTTAAATCCACAACAAGCAAGTTTTGGTTCACACATAAGACCCAATACGAGTCCAGTCTGCAGGTCAAATCACTTTAGGGGACTGAATCCAGGCATAGCTTAATAATGAACTTCCCTCCCACTCAGCAATGCTTGGATCCAGAGGTACCGCACTGCCGTAAAGCCAAAGCGTTCATCTAGATCTTAGGAACACTAGCAGATATAATAAACTTAAGCAGGATTATTTCATCAAGTACAGAATCTCCTAGAGGAGACAAAGCATCTCTGGAAAGCAACGTATAAATAGCTCTAGTTGAGAGCCCAAGTGCTGTGTCACGCTCCGCTCTCAAGCCAGCGTGGGGCAGCGAGTGCACGGCGCTGACCGGCTCCTCCCGCAGCTTCCCCGGGTTTCACGGCTGCTCCGAAATGAGAGCATCTCTCTGGAGAAATATTCTTGGTTGATGTCACGTGCAGAACACACTCCCAAAACACACTAACGCCTTACTGCTCTGCTACGTATGAGGAATGCTGCAAGGACAGATGAGCCGTCTGAAGTCTGAGGAGAAAAGGCAGAGCATTTAATTCAATGAAATGGATAAGGACCAAAGTAAATTTGCCAGTTTAGCATAAAAATATAAGACTCTCAGGCTGGTGGTGGGGGGATTTTCCCCTGCTAATGATTAAGAGTGGTCTGGGGAACCTGTGAAACTTAGCTCACAAGGGAAATTGGTATCACTACCTCCTGCAGTAAGGAGGGAAGTCTGGGGTCCTCTCTCCAGTTCCTCCTACCATAGCGCAAAGGCAAACGCTGCTTTAACAGGTACAACAGCTAATGCTAGCTGCAAGACAGCTCCGATGTTCTGCAAAAGCTTTCTGTTAAATAACATGTCTTTTGAAGTTAAGTCAGATATTGCCTAATAAATAAAAGTCTTTGTGTTTACAACCAGTTCAAGCAAACTCTGGAATCCTAGAGACAAGCTATCCAAAAACGCAGCGAGAGGCCAGGCACCTAGTGCATGCATCCATTTCTGATAAACAGCCCAGCCACTCCCCTAGCTCATGCTGCAGACAAGAGTGTGCGAATGCTATTGGGACAATGCAGCACAATTGCATCATTGCCCAAAAAACCTCAGCTGCATTTTCTATTCATTGAAAGAGTTTCAATTATCCTCCCTCTCATACATAAATGCTGTACTTGCCGTTACAGAAAGAAGGAACAACCCCTACTGAATCCATAGGCCAGGCTACAGGAGCTCAGTTATTTAACAATTGAGTTTCTGCAACCCCTGCACTATCACACGCCTTTTTATTCAAGAGGTGAACTCACCACTTGGGGACTGGCTGGTGGAAAAATTCAAGCATCCTTCAGCCAGCGTGGTTTTAATTCATTGCCTCCTTCCTATGCAGGCTGTTTGTGCATCCTCTAACACAAAAGCAAACCACCTTAATTCTCTTCAATAACTCTGATAAAGTCTCACAAGGACTGGTGACAGCAAGGATGCAGTAGGGACAGAAGTGTAAAAGCCTTTCAGAGAGTGACTTAATTCTCCTACAAGAAGGTATCATCTTATCCCCTTCGCACCAGTAAGTCTAGTGGACTGACTCTTTTCTTTCCCTCTTAGCCACAGCTCAAAGCTTTCAAGTTCCTATTTAAAACCCAGCGATATAACCATATGACATGACTATCATTTTGCCTTCAGGTGTTTTCTATGCTGACTAAACCGTTTATCACAAGCTTTCCAGACTCGTGCCAGCAATCCAAGACAACGCAGCATTTTAGCCAGCAGAAGAGCCAGCGGCTGCACGGGAACCTCTCTCTCCTTTCCTGCATTACTTCCGTGGGTATCCTTTCAGTTATCCAGCAGTGTATTTGATACAACACTGATTTGAGATTATAGCTTAAGGAATCTCCCCCATCCCTCCCCTGGCAACTGAGCCACCAAAAAGCAGAGATGTATATAGCTCACAGAAGTCAGTCACTGAGCCACCAGTGTAAGCACACATTTAGAGCAACGGACACAGAAACCAGAAAAGCAGTGTCAGATGTCCTGATTTTGCATGAAGTACACATAGTTCCCATTCTAAACCTGCTGAAGCTAAATTACCAAGTACTTCACTGTACACAGGATTTGAGGCCAAAATTCTTCATACTTGCATTAATCCTTGCCAGCCCTTCCTCCGGGCACAGTACCCAGGCAACAGCTAACCTCCTGCAGGAACACAACCTTGTTGTAAAAACCTAGCAGGCCTCAACCCCACACAGGCTCTACAACACAACGTAGTCCCACAGCCGTACAGCATCTCAAATCACCGGAAAAAACATTTCCCAAGATGCTCAAATCCAATTTTCAAGAATGGCATAGGTATTTAGGAGCCCAAACATCAGAGGAGTCCTTGGGCTCCCTCAGGAGCAGTGCACTTCTGGGCCAACCAAGAAGCTCAAGTCTTCTATTTTCAACAAGAGACATGTAAAATAGGAGGAGGAATGAGATCTCTGAAACTACCCCTTCTTGAGAAGCATTTGTAAAAGGTCATCTTAGAGGGAAGCAAGGGAAAATTGACTGTTAAAGGAACTCACTGTGAAGTTGACTGTTTTCTTATAAATGTCAAAGACTAAAGTCTCACAATTTTCCTAAAGCGGTTTTAACAAGGAGGACTCGCCCCACCCCCTTCAAGGCCCATAGCTGCTGCATACCCAACCGCTGCCAACAGATTAGCAGTTTTTTTAAAAAGCCTTCTCTAAATTTGTAAGTAGGAATACAGGAACCTGTCTCCATTGCCTTCCTGTGCTGTTTGTCATATCAGCGCAACTTTCAGCATAACAACATCACCCGTAAGATGCTTTAATGCAGATCTAGTTAGAAAAGATGCTAAAATGGCATTGGGGGGATGTCACGTTTGACTCAAAAGCTGTCAAATATTGTGCATTTATGAACTGCAGTGTTCCCCTCCCATTCCCCCCCCCCCCACCCCCCTTCAGACCTGCAAATTCAGTCTAAGGTCTGAGCTAAGCTGAGGTCTTTCATCTTAAGCATCTTTACTGCCTCCACAGATTCCCCCAGGTGTAACCCGACTGGATGCAGGTAGCTCTGTTGAGAAGGCCCTTAGAGGAAGAAGTGCTTGTTCCAGACAGCGTGAGTAAAAAGCAGTAAAAGCCTGTTTGCCTGAAGTGAGCAGATCTGCCTCCAAACAAACGCAGATCTGGTCAGTGAGAGGAGTTCTCTGAAAAAAAAATCACCTCTCAGAGCAGACAGGCACTGGATTCCTTGCACAGCCTCAGTACTTAGTCTTGTTCTGTACCTGTGCTACCAGCCTCTTGGGAATATCTTAATCCCCCCCCCCCCCAAAAGAAAAAACGCTAAAGACAAATGATGCAGCTAATCAATCGCAAAGCCACTGAACCCTGTCCCTACAGCAGCACGAATCCCAATGCATGTTTTGTACACCTGGACATCTTTGCATCCACACATCGAAGAATAAAAGCAGTCTAGAGAACAACTAATCAATAGCCACTGTCTGCAAAATACATTTTAGCTTCTTAAACCAAGTCAGTTATCCCTGACAGGGAGCCCCATCTTTCCTGGAACTGTAATTCACTTGATGTCTACTTCCTACAATGACTTTTTCTATGAGGATATATTATTATGTACACACGCAGTAGGAAAGCGTGTATTTTGCTTTAATACCAGACTCTTTATTATGTGCCATACATACACCATGCTCTTCGCTTTAATGACTTCAGTTATCATAGAGGGATTTCAGCCCATCACAACCCCAATGAAACATTGGGCCATAAGCTCAGAGGAGGTTTGCAAACACTGTTAAAAAAGCCTCACAAGATGATTTAGAAAGCTCTGCTCCCCTGACAGCTGAAGCACTCTGTCTGCTCCTCTTCATACTTTCTGCTCGCAGCAAAATGGAGGTTAACTGAACTCTGGCTCTTAGGAGCATTGCAAAAATGCCATGGTGAGGATCGCCCTGGAAACCCTTGAAAGACGGACAAAGCTGCGGAGCCCCTGACTGTGGAAGGTAATGACGGGATAGGCGATTTCAGAGTCACTGAAAAGCCACGCGTCATGAACTGAACTACATTAGCACAAGTGTGAACAGAACTGCTCCAAGGTGCTGAGCACAAGCTACGTCCGGGAAAGGTCGTGTGCGATCATAAGCTTTAGGCTGCGTTATATGGGCCGTTATTCCCAACCAGACACAAAACCTAGGTTCTCCCTCGCAGCTGCCCCTCCTCATTAACCCCCATTTACACTCAGCAGATTTGTCAGGTTCTGAACTTGATGCGTAACTTATAGCAGCCAGTCCAGCCAAGTCAGACCAAGCACCACCAGGACACTTCTACGCTTAGAGTAGTGATTTTTTACTTGAAAAGATTCCTCAGCTTTGCAAGCCACACATACGGAAAGGCACTGTTTCACCAGCCACTGAAATGCAGCCACCAGAAATGGGTGCACTGCTAAAGAGTGGATAATAGGAAGCCAAGCACGCAGCACCCTCTCCGCTTGAAGGAATATATTCTGTGCATAGACCTCAGGACACTGTCAGGATTAAAAAGTATATTGACCATGCAGAAAAGACAGTAAAAAAAAACTTTTGTCACTGCAAATATGAAACAATGTACTTTGTTCTCTTACTACAAACTAAGACACCCAAAAAGTGCCTGATGCAGCAGAATCCTATGTTAAAAGTCCTCAACCGTGAACATCTGCAGAATATAACTCTCTGAAATTATCAGCCTTAGGATTGCTGCCAATAGGTGTTCATCGTCTTTGTCAGGTTTTCTTCTGATGCACCTCCTTTCTGACACCCCCAGTTGTGCACCAGCAGCCTCCTGTGCATTGCAACGTGCACCTCCCTAACAGCTCCATTCAACACGCAAAGCATTCCCTTCTCCATGCAGAACCGGCTTCCATCCCGCTTTATTCATCTGTCCAGATTCATTTCTCATTACCCTGAAGCTACATGCCTGGCTTAGACAGCCATATATGCAACATTAAGTTTATCCTATCAGGTACTTAATGGGGCCTCACACCTCACTGCTTTCCTTCTTTACCCTTGCCTTCAGCACTGAAGGCTGAGAATACAGATTTGGACAGAGGAAAAAGCAGCAGCCAGGAGGATGCACTAGTCAGGATGCCAGCCCTATAGCCTCGCCATGGCTTTTAGTAGGGATGAAACTGCAACTTAATTAGGTTTGCTTAATGAGTCATATTAAATAGTATATATGTGAGAACAGGTTTTCCATTAGTGTGAGGACCTCACTGGATTACCTAGGTGAAATGCTGCCATTACAATGAAGACTTTTTATTTTATATACTTAACTATGACCTACATTCCTTGGCTCAAAGGAAGCCCAATTCCAGAGGGAACACATCCATTTAATCAGCTCCAATATTTTTCCAGGGTTCTGGAGGGATGGATGGAGTAGCCTTATGTCAGTTCAGACAAAACACACCTTACAGAAGCTCCAGGAGAAAGGAGTAAAGTAGCCATCAAGTTCACATAAGGGCAGGCAGTAGCTGCAGCTTAATCTGACCTGCACCCTTTGCTCCAGAAACCTTTTGGATCGATGAGCACCAAAGTCTTCACATGCTCCTATGAGCCTGGCCAGCTGCTTCGCTGTGTTGGGGGGTGTCTCCCGGTGTAACTGCAACCAAGATTGAGTTTGAGGAGAAGACAAAACCAGGAGAAGCCTTTGGGGGACTCAGCAACTTTAATTCTTGTCTCCAGAGGAAGCAAGTCCATGAGCTCTTGGGAAAGCGAATGTACCTGCAGACCCACCAGATGCATTAAAATACAAGTAAAGAGCAACAACTCCTGTGTAAGGATTACAACTTTGTTTCTCCCACGTTGGCACCAGTCATTTCACACTGCTTCAAGATACAGCCTCTGCCCCTCTGTGAAGGCAGAGCCAGCAAACCCCTTTCCCCCCCCCCCCCAAAAAAAAAAAAAACACAAAAAACCATAGCAAGCTCAAGAGAGAAGGAATTTGTGCAAAGGTGTTCAGGGGGATGCGTCTAGGGAGACAGTCCCACTTTCTCAGGCCTCCACCCTGAGCTTCTTACGCCAGCTCACAGCTTTCAGGCTCATGGTGCCACCTCGGACACCGCCTGCCTGTAAGGCATTCGGCTACAGGGGAAATAGCTCATTCCCTAAATGTGTCAATGCCGCACTACAAACTGAGAAGAGCTAGAAAGAGCAACTACAGAAGAATAACACACATTAAACTGTCATGACCTTGGCGGGGGGTGGGAGGGGGGGAGAAGGAAGGGGGAGGAAAAAAAATCTAATTTGATCTATGCATTCTCCCCATCAGAAAGCCTTTCAGGTTGGGCTTTCAATCCCATATCAATTTCACAGATTAAAAAAAACTGACAGATTTTACAAGCTAAACCACATCATTTTTTTCTACCTTCTCCATCACCACCAGCAATAAAGATCCCAGACATTTCAGAATGCCGCGAGCAGTTTTGTTGATGCATGAAGCAGAACAGAATACGCCCAGCACTGCAAAGCTTGGGCTCAACAGTACTGACAGCAGTAAAAATAACTCCTGTTTTAGTAAACCGAGCAGTTAAGATCAGGAGGTACGCAGTGAACAGGCATACAATAAGCTGCCACAAAACAACAAGAATCACGTTGCACAGAAATAGACCTGAGATTTAAACAGATGAGGGATCACCAAGGGCGTGTAACAAAGCCACAAATAAAAAAATTCCCTGATTTTTCCTTTTGTTCACATCATCCCAAAACAGAATTGCCAAAGAGATGAGGTTTAAAGCTCCCTCCAGCTGGAAGGAAGCAAGCACGCCCATCTCTTTTCTTACAGTATAAAGTCCAGTTTCAGAAGTGCAACTCCACTACAGAAACACAAGGCTGCAGGATACTGCGAAAAGGCCTTGCCTCTTCCTTTGCCTGCATCAAGTCGGGGATCAGAAAGGCCGATCTGGCCACACTGGGCCCCTGGAAGCCACACTGCATCCAGACCCGGGCTATCTACTGCAGGACAGACCGAAGCCTGAACCTCACACAGGGACAGGACCTACCAGGCGAGGTACAGCAGCAGGCCGGTGCAGCCAGGCTGCAGGTCGTACCACCGAGCCACACTGATTCACCGGTGTGGGTCTCCATCAGGACGTGCCTACAGGGGACAAGTCCCCCTCGGTTATGTGTGAAGCTCAAAATCAGACTCGGAATTGAGCGAACAGACTTAGTTCTGAAATTAGTCTTCGTTTTCTTGCTCCAAACCAGTTGAGAGCCACCGACTGGTCAAGTAAGCTAAACAGAGGTATCAGTCAGGTATCCGTACCATTTTGGTGGTAAACGGCCACATTTTGCAAGTCCTTTTGGCTCTTTTCTGGGGTTGCTAAGCAAGACGCGCTCTCATGCCTGCTGGGGCACAGACAAACAACGGCCCACCAGGAATCACACTGAGAACTGGATTGGGAATTTGACTCTGCTTATTTCTGGCTGAGCAGCAAGTACTGGCAAGCTGCTGTCACCCTGAACATGCTGTCAGGAAGGGAGAAATTCCCACTACCACCTACTCCTACCCCAAAAAGTTCTCAAACAGGCAGGTCTCAAACCAAACCAAGCGGAAGACAGCAAGACCAAACCCAAGTCTAAAACCAGCTGAACGATTTCTCTCAAATCAGAACTCCAGAGAAAACTGATGTGCCTAGCAGGGACCTGCTCAAGATGGGAATTATTTGCACCCGCTGTAACTGCAGCATAATCGATCCAGCCTCTCATGCCACAACTCACCAGCATGCACAGCATAAACCCTGCCACCTAAAATGCTCCGAGCAGGCTGTATTTGCAGTCCTCTTCTCCCACAGCAAAAGACACCACGGTGCCACACCAGCAGCTCCTGTAAACACACCCACTGATGCTTTTGGCCTGAGCTATCACCAGAAACCCCATGGGTCTACGCAAAGGCACACGTTTCTCTGCTTACAGGCTGTCTAAGCACGAGCAGTATAACAGAGGGGCAGGTTCAGGACACCCAGCTCCCATTCCTACCATCTTCTACTCCCTTGCTACACCACTGGCAGTGCTCAAGGTCCTGATGCAGTTCAGCATTGTATTTTCTCTCAAGGTTTTCTATCCTGTGTGCCAGACTTGGGGAAAGGAAGATACCAAACTGAGCTGTATTCAAACATATACTAGAAGGTGATGGGCCCTGGCAAGGAAGCTAGGGATGAAAAGGTGAAGTCTGCTCATCTTCCTTCCTCTCCTCCCAAAGCCCTTTGCAGAACTACTGTTTCCTTTGCCATTTTAAGTGTTGTTTTCAAGCATCAGCCAAGCAAACATAACCTGGGATTACAAAGCCATTAATTAACTACTGCTGGCCCAAATTGGAATCCAATCAACTAGAAGAGACAGAACAAGTGGATTTTCCAAAGGCTCCAACCCATTATGGGCTACCCGCTCACAGAACTACCCATCTTGAAAGAACAGAAGTAACCATTCTCACTGAAAATGCACACAGAAAAGTTTGTGGAGCAATGTCTGCACTGGTATATGACATCTTCAAGGGCTGCTGAATATACACTTCTGTCACTGCTCCTACCTTAGAACAAGGAGATAAGGTTACTTTTACATTTCAGAATTATTTAGAAGTATCAAGAGCCCAGAATGGAATGCTTCGATCCATTCAGAGGCAAAATCCAACTGCAGATTTCACAAAAATTCAATCCAACATTTATATTTAATCTGAGATTAAACAAGAAGGGTTTTCCCCATATCTCCAGCTGATTAGTGCTAACATAAACTGTTTATGGCAGATCCTGGGGAGAAATACGACAGTCACCATTGAAATCATCTCCTGTCTGCAAGGGTTGCGCTAATGGATTTTAGCCAAGTACTGCAAGAATTAGCAAGTTATGAGTTGAATAGCAGGCCTCCATTTTACAGCTCTGCTATCAGAAATCTGCATTGTCCACCTGAGAGTGGCAAACACCACGTTCCTGGACGAGATGACTGTTAGGAAGCTTTCAGCTCTTACGGGCCTGATTTCTTTACCAATGAGAAGGGAGCCTCCAAGTATACTCCTACCACTTCTACATCCTCCATGCAAAAATTTACATGTTGTTTCAGCCCCAGAGTCACAGTTCTTTCTAGGTTTTGGTTCAGTCAACAAGCTGTGCTGAGATGTTAACTGGAAAACAGGAATTACTAGAAGTCTTCTACACAAGGGAGCAAGTGGTGTGGTACATGCTCATCCATCAGTGCTTGGATCTTCTGCAACAGCCACGTTCCAGAGTCTTTTCATGATTACGCTGTCACTATACGTGCGCAGATGTCAGCACTAAGCCTCCTTGACAGTCACAAGCAGGACAATGTAAAGATAACTTCTAAGCATTTTCAGAAATTCCACACGCTTAGGATGTTAAGAGATTTACCAGTACCTCATTAGCTTGCTTAATAAAGCCATGTCATTTACAATAATGGTAATGGAAAAAAGACACACTCCATCCAGCTACCTGAAACTCCAAAACACTTCAGTATTAAAACATCCAAGTGTTGTGCACCTTTTGAACAGGAGCAACCCAAAGATCAAAAGTTGGCTTAAGTGTCAATCATCTAAAAGTCCCAGATCTATTTCATTTAGCAAAGATGATTTTGATATGGCAGCTTTAAATAAGATGCTAATCAATTTTTAAAAGAAGCCGTTCTTATCTCAAGGATTAGTGAGGATTGCTAGAGTTCATTATTTCTGAAAGGGACCAGGATGAAGCCAAATACATTTTACAGTTTGCGTATTCACCAATCACAGGCTTCTGCACAAAGTGCGAGTAACACTACAGAGTTGAAAGGATCAAGACAAACAGATTTTCCTTTTGCAAAATACCATAGTTTTAGAAGCCTAGTCCCACAGCAATATTGCAGAGCAGGCACACGACGGCTAAATATTTCAGTGAGAAAGCCTCCATAGTTTACTCTTTCAGAGGACAATTATAAAAAGAGAATTGTGAATAATACTCAAGTACTGCACCAAAAAGCATATTGCTGGATGTTATGAACAGTCTGGGCACTCAAACAACGCTGCTTTTCATAATCACTAAGCCCCTTGCAATGTACACAAAAGAAGGGAACCAAAAAAGTTCAGAATTTCCTGAAAACAAGTCACTTATGGTGGGGGAGTGGGATGGGCATAAAAAAAGTCAATACATACCTATCAATGTGACATTTTAGCAACAACTTTGGGGGGAGCGAAGCACCGAGGTGATTCAAGAAAATATTAGTTTCAAAACACTGCAAAAAGCAAGTCTGCTAAACAGCTCTCTCACCATTACAGCATCTCTCAGCAGAGAAACGCACAGCTTTTGATACATCAGACAAAGCCTCACTCTGCTAAAAGCTACGCATTCAACACATTGCTCAGATTTCACCCAAGTGACATTTCAGTAGCACCTGCCCCCAGTTAAAATACCTATTTATAGCAAAACAGGTGTACAGAAGGGTAATTTCACCCATCACTAGAGGCCAGGGTTCAAATCAGAGTGCCTGTCGTCATTTATGATTAAAAGCTCTTCCTCCTCCTGGTCTCTAATGGAGGTTGGTCACCTTGCTAAAGCACTGGGTTACTGAACGTGACAGGTACCTTCTTTTCCAGAGAGCCCAAGATGAAGCCAAAGGCAACGCTGAGAGGCGGCTAAGCCAGAAGCAGCAGCGCCAGCTGTGCACACAGCACTCGCTAACCTTGCAATGGTCCTGCTGGGGCCCGACTTTCACATGGGAACGTAATAAACATCCTTTGCTTTGCTCTTCTTCAGAATGCAGATGATCCAAACCACTGCAAATATCCTAAAGCAGTTTAGTGAAAAAGTTGCCCTTTTAGCACACATACCAGCGTCACTCATTAGCAAAAAACCTGAAAAACCCAGCCTCACCACTGCTCCCCTGTTCAGACGCACCACTCTGAGGCTAGCAGGTCACACCTAATCAATTAAGCATTTCAAGAACATCTGGGGATTTTATTTTTTCCTGATGAAACAGGAAAAAATGAGAGGGCAAACAGATGCCCTGCCATCTGGGGAGCAAAAGCATCAGATCAGACAGGTCTGCCAGTGTCCACACCAAAGTAGCGACTGCTGTCTCAACAGTGGTGAACGTGCTGTCGTCCCGAATAACTTAGCTGCTAGAAGAAAATAGCAAAGATGAGGGTTGTGAAGGTAAATGGGTGAGGGGAAAGGGCCTTTGAGGTGCCAGAGATCTTGACATGGGGAGAAAAGTTAGCCTAATCATGGGGCACGTGCACTTAAGTGCCTCTGAAGCAGCAGAATGGCATAAAAGCTGTTTAGGGAGAGAAGGGGAAAAAAAGGCTAATGGACAAAACAGAGCCATGAAAAAAGACCTGCTACCACAAAAAACTATGTCTCTAGTAGCAGTTAACACACCTGATCTTCTAATATCACAGAAGGAACCAGCTGAGCTAAGACTGAAGCCAACAAATATCCAAGAATTGTAATTTGAAGTCTTTTCTGCCACGCTCAATAGTACATGTAGGTGGACAATGATGCTACTATGAATGTCACTCTGTGTCTACTCCTTGATCTTTTGTTTCAAGTCTTCATTTAAGCACTGCCAGCACTATAGATCACAGGCAGGCAATCTGAACTGAATTGCAGCTGAGCTAAATTAGCAGCATTAATAAGAACAAATGGAGTTTCACAAAGATTTCTTATGCTGCTTTCCAAAACAAGTGGAACAGACTCTTCAGTTCCTGGGGTATTACAGCTCGCTGTCATCATCACGTTGACATGATTCTTTCGGCACCAAAGAGATTCAGATACGAGCCGTGCAAGAGACTTGAAAGATTGTTCATAAATGCTTCTACAAAAGGGCTGCTAGACCAACAGTATTAAGTAGTGTGAAAGATCCAAGTTCTGGAAAATGAGCGCTCTCCACACTGAGTTTGTTACCTCCCTCCACACACATACCCTTAGCAGCCTCAGGGAGCAAGGCTCATTTGGAGAAGCAAGTACAACAGCACAGGGACAGGAATGAGCCCTACAAACATCACCTTTAAAAGCCAACCTTTTCAATCGCTAGATGATTTCTCACTGCAGCTCCCCTAACAGCAGACACTTATTAATGCCATATTAGAAGAGAGTAAGATAAGCTCAAATTAAGTTATCGCAAGAGAAAGACAATATTCATTTCACAGTCACTATGGGCAGTAGAGGATACACAACAAACACTATCAGCAGTAGAGTTGGTGATGAGACCAGTTTACTCCACTGACTGTGGCCAAGAAGGTCAAATACAGTTTGCCAAGCCAAACGGGTACAGCTCATCATCAGCTCTACACAGCACTAGGAAAAAGCGGCTGGTGCTTGGCAGTGAGTATACAAGCTATGGGAGCTCTCAGATAAGAGTATTTTCTCTGTAAAACTGCCTTGTTTGCATGGTTGTACATGCGCTAATCAAAAAACTGCTGTAATCTGAAGAGAAAGCAACGTTGTGAGGCAAAAACAAAAGGAGCCAAAGCACCATTGTGGAAGAGACAAAATTAGGTCTAAATACACAGTGTTTTTCCACCTGAATGCCAATTAAATAGCAGAATACACAGAATTAATGCAATACTGACACTAATGTCACATTCACTAGGCTAAGACATAACCAACAGTTATTTTAATCATTGTGCAAGAGCAAGTAGATTGGAAAAGTTGGCCAATATCTACGGATGGCAATCTGGCACTAAATCATGTTATTGAGAATAGAAAAAAAATATACAGCCACAGCATGATTAAGCAGCTAGGATCTTAGCTTGGATTTTTTCCAAAACTCTAAGTGTCAACACTGGGGGAGGAAGGGATGGATAGACAGACAGACTCACCCAATTAAAGATTTTACATATGCATTACGGTGACCACAGCAATTAGCATATTTGAGATATTTCCTATCAATTATTAATCTTTCCCTAAGATGACCAACAAAACGAGAAATCCGAGAGCTGATCACATAATACTACTGTGAAATGCAGATAGAGTGCTTGATGTGGAAGGTGTTACGTTTTAAACTAGCACTTGGGCTCAGATAAAAGCAGCCTCAGGAAACACACATTAATTCTATTCAGCAAGGTACTCCAAGCTGATCAAGGCACCAGACATGATGCTGATCAGGAAAGTACTGTTCTCACTGGAGCAGGTGCAGAGAAGAGCTGCAAGATTATCAAGGAAAGAGCCTATCTTGCAAGGAAGTTAGTGATATATAGTCTGAGAGTAAAAAGGGAGAAAATGGTTGTGCTTCACCACATAAGAGCACATTTATAAAGACGAGCAGCTGGTTAGGAACCAGGTTTGCTTTTTACAAGGAGAGATGGATGTAAACTGCCTGTGCATTTATGCTGGAAATAAGTCTTCCCATCACGATTGGAACAGCTTTCTAATCCAAGAAATCAAAGCAAACAGCTAACTCATTTTATGACAGACCTTCACTGATACACAAACAGGCTGCTGCAGCCCTTGATAGCAGGGGACCGACTCAGGAGCTCCCTTCTAGTACTGCACTGCCAGCAACGCAGACTGCCTCAAGAGATCTCGGTTTTGAAGTCCAGGAGATCTAGTCTATCCTCGCTCACACCTTGCTTTCATTCCCCCCACCCACACGGAGAAGTAGCCCGAGCAGACTGTGCTAGCGGAGCACTACCTGCTCGCATGATGCCGGGCAGAGGTGCAAGCCCAGCTCCTCCGACCGGCTATGAACGCGCAACCCAGCGTAGACGTCTTGTTAGTGACCACAGGGAGGGTGCTTTTTTGGCACATGTTTTATTATAGTCAAGTCACCCTGTACTTAGCAGTTTGCTTTATCATTACAGGGCAGATTTAGTCTGTGAACCAAATGAGATATTTCATTGTCACGTACCAGCACAATCCACAACACCACACAAAACTAAATAGAGGAAGTTTCTAGCCTGAGAGTCAAAAGGGCAAATAAGCAAATTCAGCTATGCAGGTCAGGAGATGTTCTGGGTGAAAAGGTAGTTAATGAACCAATAATTCACTCCAAATCTTATTGTCTAATTTTTACATGTACAGTGAGACCTCAAAACATCGAGAGCTAGCACATGAGGATAGCAGAAGTGTTGACTAATGGATTATGGAGGAATGATAAGACTTTTTTTTTTTTAATCTAAGTATCCATGCACTCATACTTCCTGTGCAGTGTCACCTTCGCAGCCGTGTAATTCCTTAAGGTGCTCCCTTCTCCTCCTGTATACATTTCAGGAATACAGAGAGGCACAGTCTAGGCAGCAACTTGCTTTACCCTGAGAAGTTTGCTCCAGTTCGGAAAGCTTCCACAGCTAGGATAATTCAGGTCTACATTCATCAACCACATGCTGCATTAAACACACTTCAAGGAGGAAACGTTATATACCACTCCAGCTTATTAGGAATAACCTCCCAGGCTCCTCAGAGCACGCCCGAAATGCTGGCTAGCCTGCCTCTTACAGGAAGCAAGTGAATCATCCACATTTGCATGCTTTAAAAAACAAAACCAAAAGCTTTCCAGTAAGGATAGACAGATTTTTCCCTCCTTTTTCTGCTATAAACTGAAGTCCTCAGACAATTCACTATGATGAGATTATGCTTCAGCCTGGGACGCCAGATAAACTTTTACCATCTGGACCCTGCAGTTTCCTGTGGCACAAGGACGTAGGACAGATTTCTGGCAAACACCGTATGCATTAAGTACAAAACAATATATATGAGGAGTTGGTTAAATATGTACTACCCACAGCCAGTCACACAGCTACTTAGTAGCTCTAAATTAAGAAAATATGGCTATTTTGTCAAGACTAACACTGTTTCAGGGAACTGGACTCACATAGTGAACAGCATGAATACTTTGTGCAATGGTCATGAGAATTATTCATTTGGATGAGATGTGTAACCCACCTTCAAAGAAAAAAGCTTTCACCTTCAAAAGCAGTTAGAAAAGCAAAGCCAAAGGACAACCCTGTAGGGCCTTGCTGGAAGTGGGATCAATTCTGAACAAAAATATTTTAAGTGATACTTCGCATACACTCATCTCAAATACTAAAAAGCCAAGTTCTGAGGGGAGCAGCCCAGCCGCACCATCTGCCACCAGAGACAGACAGAAGCAGTAGGAAGCAATTGAGAAGGGCAACAGTAGTCCAACACTGCTAGTTACTGAAACATCCAACTCTTCTCTCAAGCAGCAGACATGGAAAAAGCAGCCATTTTAGTGCAATTGTAGAATACAACTGAATGAAGAAAAATGCAGATCCTTTGGTGATCTGAGCACCACTCAAATTCTGATCATGTTCAAGTGTAACCACAGCCAACAATTTTACTGAGGCCTAAGATCTAGGGCCAGTTATTTAATCAGAACACCTTGAGCCAGGAGAGCTGAAGAGCCATTTGATTCTAGAAATACCATCAAGAACCCTCAAAGTTAATGGCCTACATCTAAGTTATACTTCACTGACTACATTTCTAATCCAGCCTTGCAAAACTGTCACAGCTTACTAGATTTATAGTTAAACTAACCTCCAAAAATGCTAGGTTACTCGGCAGTTTAACTACTCACGTGAGAAAATACATAAATCTGAATCCCTCAATAGCAAGAGATACAATATGCAGTCTAGTTTCCAAGCATGACATTTCACACATACGCAGCACGACCAATATATTACGGTTTGAGGTGAGAATAATACAGCTAGAAACTTCTGTCTAGAAGAATCTGCACCGAGGAATGTCAGAGTTTCTCCACCATCCAGGCAGCTCATGATCTCCAGTCCTGCTCAGAAAGGGTCAAGCAGAGAAGAAACTGAGCACACCACCCAGTGAACTACATCAGGGGCTCAACACAGCTAGTGCAGGCTGACTGACTGACCCAGAGTCACCCATAGTTTTTGTTACCTTTTCAACCCACATGGCCAAAGAGGCACTGCAACATCAGAGCCCTGAAAATACTTTGAAGATGAAAAGTGCTACTTACTTGCTAAATATCCTTATCAGCAGAGAAACAGCACTAGCACTGTTTCTTAAAACAAAAGTGATTCACACACAAAATTCTTTTTTTATTCTCAAAGAAGTTATATCCTTTCAAAAGCAGGTTAAAAAAACAAATCAGTTGTGAGGGAACTAATTCCAGCTCTCCCAGTATTAATGTATTTCACCTTAAGCAGAAGGCTCATCTTCCACTGAGGAATGAAAACACTACCCAGGCATTTTAACAGGAATGATGCACAATAAAGTCCCAGCTTTGGGCTAAGAAACCTGGTTAAAAGCCCTAAGCTCCTCATCTTTTCAGCAGGTGATTAAATAGCCCTCTTCACTTCTCAGTCTCCAACCTCTTCCTCACAAGCAGAAAAGCTTATAGTTTGACAAGCAGCTGTAAGAACACACCACCCAGGCTGTGTCGGATGTGTGTGAATACAGAACCAGACGGTACCACCACTGTAATTTTATGGTACGAAATGAATGCTGCTTAATGGAGCAAGGGCATAGCTACCTAGTTTCTCTTCAACTCAAGGGACTGGAACTAGAGGCTGTGAAGTGATACCACTACAAATATAAGCTGGGCAGAGTTTCTCCATTTCAAATTTACTCCTGTAAATTATATTTTTTCCAGGCCTGGAAGCTACAGTAAGACAACAAGTGCTCCAGGCCTCGCCTAGCCAGCCTTCCTGCAAATCCTTGGCCTCATCTCCTACCAACAGCCTTAATGCTGTCCAGTTATTTCACAAGAAGCTACAGCACCAGCTGTTGAGGAAAATAAACACATTATTATTTTAAAGACAATGTAAAAAACCCAGGTATTAAACTCATTTTTTTGCAGTTTTAAGGAAGCTTAACTTTCTAGTGCATCCTACATATCTCCAGAGCAGGGAGATGGTTGCTCAGGACTCTTGAAAAACTGGATGACCACTTCAGATGTAGCTTTGTGCATCCCAGTTTCAAAATCTTGGCTAGGTGTTGGAACAGCTACATGATAAACATATTCTGCATCTTGGCATCCACCCACTCCCCTATACACCCATAAAATCTTCTACCCCAGGCCAGAAGCTGATAGAGCAAGCACCTCCAAAGAATTTCCAGGGCCCTAGGCTCTAGACACCATTTCTATACATTTTTACCTATCAATTTGTTAAGATTTAGACAAGCAGGTCAGTAGCTCCATGGTGCATGGTCTGAGCTCACAAGATACATGCATCAACGCTATTTAGCTTGAACATCTTTCACATTAGCTGAGCTAAACTGCACTGCAACCACTGCTGTGCACTTCTATGGTACAACACACACCTGAACAATGGAGAAGGCTGAATAAAGCCTCAAGGGAAGACTATTTCTAAAACAAAACCAAAAAAGCCACACCACAAACACCCACAGTCTAGTGTACAGAGATACAGACTTTAGTCTTAGAATCTGACCACTCTCATGCAATGTTTTTGGCCGTGACTTTACAGAATGGATATTCTGCAAAAGGGAGCTGCAGATGTCTACTGGTTCTTGTCCACATTGTTATTTTGAAACCTACCCAATTAAGGGCATAAGACAGAAATGTAGTATCACTCATCCCTTCCCCTTACCTCTCCTGCACAAGTACACTCCCCCGAAGTATAGTTATGAAAGTCCAAAACTCCAAAGGCTGGGACAGAGAATGCTAAGATCTCCACACCTTTTTCACTACCATGTACACACAGCCAAACGCATGAGGTAAGAATAAATCTGAAATGCACAGTTGGAAATACTTTCTATCCACAAATGAAACCAAGCCCACAATGAACCTAATTTGTGTGAAACTGGGCTACACAGCACAGCCTGGGACGTGTGCATTCTGGATTACATCCCAAGGCAGAGCACAAGCCTTTCAGTCACCCTGAGCACCCCAGCAATCTCAGTACGTGAATAAGTTTTCATCTGGATCTCACTCTGATCCAGTCCCATATATTCTTGCCAGATGCTGACCAAGGCAATCACATTCTGGCTACCACAGAATTACACTCAGCCTTCACAGCCTCATTTAAGACAGGTGTTACCTTTCTCTTGCAGTGTTACTGCTAGCCAGCTAATCTGTTATACAATATTGACTGTGAGGTTCTCCTTCATATAATTCATTCATCACAGATTGAAAAGAGCAACAAAACTAACAGGACACCTGTCAACTTGAAACTCATGCACATCTGAAAATAAACAGCTACTACAGTTATCAGTAATCCCCATTCTCTCTTCTGCCCAAAACATGTACTTTCATAGTGTTCAATGTTTCTAATGACACTTCATAACCAGTATCCTCTACCCCCTCCAGTCTACTTCTCCCTTCACAGAAATATTTAACAGTCAAAAAAGAAAGGTTTTTCAATTTCTGTTGAAGGTAAATCCTCCACCCATTCCAAGGATCTTGCTAAGTAAGAGAAATGAAATGACTTTTTGCTGAAGTTTGCCAACTCTGCAAATCTAGGTTAGCAGAGTGTTTAAGTTTCAGACACAAACACATACACATCTACTTAGCAGCATAACAGCCCACAGCAAATAGCAGATAAAATCCATTACCTATTGATTTTTGTTGTTTCAGAAAGTAAAGTTCAGTATTTACCTACCATTGCCACAGTTCTAAAGACCACAAAAGAAGGAAACATCATCTACGCAAGGTAGAACCAGAACCGAGTTACACATCAAATGCTCCAAAGGACAACATAAAAAGAAAAAAAAACCCAAGCCATCATTTCACATCTTTCAGTTCCAGGAACCTTAGGAGTGACAACCTAAAAAGCAAGTGCAAAAATTTCAGATGAAAGTATCAGTTTCTAAACTGACAATGACCCTTTTGGGAAAAAAAAAAAAAAAAAAAAAAAGAGCACATGGTGGGAGGTAACAGAGTGGAAACAATGAGGCAAGTTTTTCCTAACTAGCATTTAGGAAGGTATCATCACCTTCTGAGCCTTTGAAATCCCGCAAGTAATTAAACAGTCAAAGAGTCAAATGAGAGGAGGCTTTTAGCTTCGCAAATGCCAATTATTTCCCAGTACCAACACAGATGCTGAACATTAAAAATAGCGTCTTTTCTCTGAAGAGAGGAGAAGAACTGAGGACAGCCGGCATAAGTAAGCAAGACCTAGCCCCAAAAAGCATCTGTTACAGATTCTGCCTTTTAAGTTCAATAAAGAGTCTTTCATGAAAAAAAGTAACTACCAAATTGCTTAAAGCCACTTGTCTGTGGAAGTCTGTATTTGAGCTGCATAAGCACAAGTGGAGGAGAAGCCTTTTGAGAAAGTTACAGCAAAATGCCTCATGTGTACAGGTATTTCAAGGTCTGTCATGGGCTTCAATTCATCCCTCCTAAAGCTTTTAGTGTACATTAGTTAACTGTTCAGTAGTCTGAAGAGTGTTACCAATTTAACTATTTGTTAGCTATACCAACACATTGAAAGTGAGTGAACCTTGGAAGAGGTGACCCATCACAGAACAACTGCTTGCTTGGGGAGAGACTGTCCATTTAAAAAATAACATTCCTGACTAAAATTTGAATAGTTACAGTTAATTGCCTAGCCCAAGTGGCCACTTGCACTCTTGAACCATCCAGTCAGTCTGTACACTGTAAACTCAGAATAACTCTCTATACAATAATATTGTATACTACTTAGTCAGGACACTTCCATACTGCATGTTGTACAGGATGTCATTTTTGCAATGAAATACTAGCGATGATCCCCAAGTCCATACTGGAAGGGTCAAACAAATCAAAGTCCTTAACCTGCAAAGCAAAACGGAGAATCAAGTTAAGGGAAAGTAGCCTTGCAATGAGTAGTTACAGGATTGAATAGTTACCTTTAAAGTGACTCTGCCTCACATAGAACTGCAAAAATTCCAGTGAGCTTTTACTCTCCTCCTGTCTTTAACAGCTACGAAAGTCAGGTGGTTTCAAAGAAACCCCTTGGGAGACTAACTGAAATGTCAGAAGCAAGAAGAGGGTTAGATATAGCTTCCCCATGCAATAAAAAACAGTATTAATAGTTTATGGGCATTGAATTTGTGTGTTTCACTACAGTTCTGCACTGTGATCCGCCTGTGTTCATGGCTCCCAAAAAGGACCCGTACTTACGCAAGCTAGGACCATCCATCTTTACCTGCTGGAATTTAAATACTCAACACCACTGCATTTCTAGACAGAGAACATACTGGTTCGGTCTGAAGATGAAAGATTCTGTAAGGCTCTCAGTGTTTCCATCCCTCAATCACAAATGGGTACCACATAGTCCGTAGCTATGATTAACACCTGAACGCCCCACACTAACGTCCTAAGTAAAGAAGCAAAAAAAAGCCAATGACACTAATGGAGATAAGAGCACCTCACAGGATCTGACCACCTGTATCAGTTACAGTTCCTAGTTGGGATCCCAGAGGTAAGGGTTGACAGTGGCTGCAGAGGGACAGAGAAAAGAAAATGCAAATCTTCATAAAATAGGAAGTATTTCCCTCTTCCGTAACATAGGCACAGAAAAATCACAACTTAGAAGTTTAGGTCAAAGCATCAACTAATGACAGAACTCAGAAGAAAAATAAAATACACACAAAAGTCTTGAAATTATGTGGGAATAGTGTCTTCAGAAAGTTCTCCTGCAGCCTTATATTCATGACTCAATACTTGAGGTCAAGAAATTATAGCAATGAACAGTGGGAAGGAACAGAAGGGTTGTGTGGGATGAAGCAGAGCTGCATTCATAGAGAGACTTGTAGAGATAACATCAGACAACTTCCAGCTAATAAGCTGATCAGCTACTGGATTATATCTCAAGTGCCCTGATAGTTTGAATTTGTTTCCAGAGCAAACCTGAAGGGAGTAGAGCGCCATCCAAACCAAGCTGTATTCCGAACTGCACAAAAACAAAGCAAAAGGCTGCTAAAATCTTCCAGCAAATTTGGACCTTGACTCTTACAGCAATCCTGCGTCTCTACATGTTCCCTACATGTAAATCAATCGACTCTACTCCTGACATACCACAGGATTACACCAAGACACTAGCGTATTTCATTCCCAAAGACATACATAAGAGCACAAGACGGGGAATTCAGCAGTCTGGCCTGTTGCAGGCCTTTAGATAAGGTGCTGAAATATAACACCTGCGCTTTTGTTTTCCCCATCTGCGGAACAGGCCTATCTGCCTTAAACAGCCTTTGTGAACGCTCAAGGCAGTAGAGAACTCTGCGGCTTTCCGAGGAGGCAGAAAGAGGAAGACTAGCAGCATTTTAAGGCATTCTATGAGCCTTACTCATATTTAACATGGTCAAGCATGTTTATTAATTTCCCAAAGGCAGCGCAAGTGTGTCGTAAGAGTATTAACTTACAGCTCAGAAATCTGGAAGTTAAAATACAGCTGGGTCTCAAATATTACTGCTACTTTATTAGAAAAGCATCAAGTGTTCATACCAGTTATCAATACTTTCACAACTTTTGAGTGAAAATTATATCCAGCGTACAAACAGTAATACAAAGACAAGAGAGAGGGTTTTAACCAGAGGGACTGCTCTTCAGATTTGGTTGCCTGACAGGATGGGAGTTAGACAGGACATAGATGGCAAACATATTCGGATAGGAAAGGCTTCCTCCTTCCAGAACTGCTTGAGTTTTGCATTATTTAGTAGCGATGACTTTCCAGTGTTTTGAAAAAGGAAAGCGGTCACGAAAGGCAGGAAAGGAGCGCGCAGAGCCAGAGGATAAGACATCCAGGCTCTTTTTTCATTCACGTCATTCTCATGATACTGCTAATGACCATCAACATGGGAATCAAAGGCAGGAATGTGCTCAGATAAACTACTAATTCAACTGGAAGAGTTAGTGGGCCTTTGTACCAAATGCTAGTCCTACTTCAAGAGAAAGTTTCTATTACTTATTAACATCAGTAATTGTGTGCTCAGATTTAAGTGGCAGTTTGCCTACTATTTCCAACAGGAAAGAACAAAGGTAAGCACAGAGCATCTAGAAGCAACAGTAAAAAGGATTAGCCTATATAGTCCCTAGGAGAAGAAAATAATTTTAACCCACACAGTTTAAGCAAAACACAGGAAATCTCTAGGGTTATAATCCAGTTTGTCTGGTTATGAACAACTGCATTTGACCTTTACACTGGAAGCTAAAGGTACTCCTCTCACTACCCTCAATATTTGCAACAACTTTGTTTCTCCCCTTCCTCAGTTACAACACATGCTCTTACCCATAAACGCGCCAGGGTTCATAGATCTTAAAGCGCTTGACAAAGAAGAATCCACACGAGATAGACAGGCACGCAGGCGTTTTACATGAGAATAAAGTCTACCATACAGAACAGGTATACAGTGGTGCAAGATGAGGCCAGCAGAAGCCCTGGCCCCAGGACTACCTTTATCCTCTGACCACTGCAGAATTAAGAGCTCAGGGAAATAAAGGGCAGCTTCAAAGAACTGGAACAAGTACTCTTGAATCCATGGGTTGACTGTGACCAAGGCAATCAGGTTAACATAGTAAAGACACTAAACGATCCCATGGCTAAAGGTGCTGCAGAGTTAGAGCCCTGGCCGAAATAATTACAGTTGGCAACAACATTCTAAAACCAACAAACTTCAGGCCCAGGACAACAATGTGGTGCTTATGGTTGGTACCTCTCCCAGCTTGGAACCTCTCCCAGCTTGGACGATGACAAGTACACCACCTTGCCTGGCTCATTTGTAACCATCAGTATAATGTGAAAAGGCTGGGTTAGATAACAGCTAAAAAAACCTGACTATAACCATGAAATGAGAAGTTCTGCAGCGCCTTCCCAATGGCGTCAGATTTGTTTTTAGTAACCCCAAACTGCAGCGCAGATTGTACACGATGCCTATCAATTTGGTTAGCGGGCAGCTTTTCAAATAGAAAAATCAATATCATAAGTACACCTAAATTCCTCAGGCACTTAGGAAACTTTTCCCCAGGGTCTATTACCTGAATGGTAAAGATGCCTACATCAGAGGGATATGACCATGAAAAGGAAAGAAAGAGGACCATTTATTTACATAATTGCCTTTGACTTCTGATGGCCTGCAGTCTCGCTTTTTCTAATGTTGCACAGGGTACAGTTACCAAGTGACTAAAGTCAGAGCTAACACTTCCAAATTTGAGAATCCAATAACAACTCCTAAGTCCATGTTCACTCGCTCATGTTGAAGTGGCCTCGTTTAGATGCTGAAAACGCTCAACTTTGGATATATTTTGATGCAACAGCACACGAAGATTTTATTTGAAGGCTACAGTGATTGAATTGTGGCTCTAGGGAAAGAAGGTTTTTCTTAATGTAGAAATATATAATGTGTAAATATCTTTTCTTGATACCTTGTTTTCATTTTTCTTATCTCCATACTGGTCACATGCCTAATGACACTAGCACCTAAATTTAGCTCATTCTGGTAGTGTGTGCAATCCTACCAATTTCCGTAGGAGCAAAGCACACCCTTCTTCCTCAGTTTCCCCCCTTCGGCTTTCTGCTCAATTTCTGAAACAGCAGAGCAGATGGCATACCAGGAGACTCCTGCTTTCAGCTGCCATCCCAGAGCAGTGCTCCGACTCGCTCTGCTGCAAGGACAGCGCAGGCCTTCTGTTTTGTTCGGTGCAACGCCCATTCCTCGCAGGCCCCTTTGTGCTATATTACAGTGCCCCCTCTCTCTCTTTTGTCTCCTCGGTGCTGCCAGTCACTCTGTGCAAAATCTGGCACCAGAATAACTTTGGGAAGTGGGAATATTCTAACCCAGACCTCAGAACTGCCCTGCACCCTGCGGCTCTTCAGATATAATTAAGAGGCCACAGATTTACCTGGGTCTCACCAACAGAAGTAAATGCTCACGTAAACAAGGGCAAATCCAAACCACGGGTGCCCACCACTGAAATTTTAGCCAGTCAAGACTGCTCGGTTTAGCTATTGGCTCCCCTACAAGAGGCTACCATGATGTTGTCCACCACAGAAAGAGATATCGGCCCACATTCCCAGGAAGTGGGAGAGAGGGTCGGAAAGCTTCGCCTCTACTAGGAACCAGCTCAAATCCCCTACTGGGCTTCCTTCGGGGCCATTAAAATCCAGCGCCGGGGAGAAACGGCTGCGTCTCGGCAGCGGCGCGGCGCAGGAGCGGTGCTGGCTCCGGGCAGGAGACGAGGAGGATTCGCTCCAGCATGACGAAAGACGGGAAACGGATTTCAACCTCTGGAGGACACGGCGTACCTCCCGCGCTCCGGCAGCACCTCCGGGGGCTGGAGCGGGGGGGAACGGCGACAAGGGGCGGCGGCGCCGGGGGGAAGGGGGGGGGGGAAGCGGCGGCGGCGGCGCCCCCCGCCCGCCCCGGCAGGCCGCAGGCGCAGGCCGCGGCCCCGCAGGCCTCCGGCGCGGCCCCGCGGGAGCGGCCGCACAAGGCCCCGCGCTCCGCCGCCCAGGGCCGGCCCGAAGGCCGCAGAGGCGGCGGGGGCGGCAGCGCGGGCCGCGGAGGGGCCGGGGCCGGGCGGGGGGCGCGGGCGAGCCGTTACCTTGGTCTCCTTGACGTGCTGCTTGATGCCCTCCGGGTACCACTGCACCCGCACGTAGCCCCGCCGCAGCGGGCTGGCGCGGCCCTCCTCGGCGCCGCCGGCCCCGGGGCCGCCCGACTCGGAGCCGCCCGAGCTGGCGGCGCCGCCGGTGCCGCGGCCGCCCCCCTCCTCCTCCTCCGAGTCGGAGTCCTCGCCGTGGATGAGCCGCACCAGGCCGAAGCGCACCGAGCCGCGGTAGCGGCCCGACACCAGGTCGTGCGAGAAGAGGAGGCGCTGCGAGCCGCCCGGCGGGGCCGGCGCGGGCAGGGGCAGCGCGGCCGGGGCCGGGGCCGGGGCCGGGGCGGCGGGGGCCGGGGCGGCGGCGGGGGCCGCCTCAGCGGGCTGGTCCGCCATGGCGCCGGGCAGAGCGGGGAGAGCGCGCGGCCGCCGGCGCAGGCTGGGGGAGGGGAGGGAGGGAGGGAGGGAGGCGGCGCGCGGAGGGGAGGGGCCGGCGGCGCGCGTGCCCTGCGCAAGTAGCGGCCCGCGGGCGGGGCTAGGCCGCCTCGCCCCGCCCGCCGCCAGGCCCCGCCCACCGCGGGGCGGGGCGGGCTGAGGGGGGCGCTGAGGAGAGGGGAGAGGAGAGAGGGAGGGAGAGGAGAGAGGGAGGGAGGGGAGGGCTGAGGACAGAGGCCTGAGGGGAGCGACGAAGGAGGGGAGAGGGAGGAAGGAAGGAGAGACCTGAGGAGAGAGGCCTGGGGGGAGTGAGGGATGAGGGGAGAGGGAGGGAGGGAGGAGAGAGCTGAAAAGACAGACCTGAGGGGAGCGAGGGATGAGGAGGGTGAGGGCGGAGGGGAGGGATGAAGGGAGGAAGGAGAGGACTGAGGAGAGAGGGTTGAGAGGAGGAGAGCGAGGGGAAGGCCGAGGGGAGAGACGGCTGAGGGAGGGAAGGAGGGAGGGCAGAGGAGAGCCAGGGATGAGGAAAGGGAGAGAGGGAGGAGGGAAGAGAGAGGGCCTGAGGGAAGAAGGAGGGATGGGGAGGAAGGATGGAGAGGAGAGGCAGAAGAAGGGGAGAGAGGAGGAGGAGCGGGAGGAGGGAAGCCCAGGGGGCAAAGAGGAGGATGCTGGGGAGATGGATGAAGGTCCCCGGGCCGGGGGGAGCAGCTGCCCTTCATGGCGTCTCCCTGCCGCCGTCTCCACCTGGGGGAGCCACCCAAAATGGCGGGGTGAATCACGCCTCCGAGGTGCCTGCTGGTCTCCGCGGTGGGATCTAGGTGCCATAACCCAGACAGACGCCCAAGCTGTGCTTAGCGACACGCGTCCCCCGCCACCTCCTCGCCCAGGCTGCCGCTGCCCCTCTGGGAGGGTCTCGGATCTGGCACGAGGGAGCTGGAGTGACCAGAAGCCGAAAGCCTCGGGTCGCGCGCCCGGGGGAGCTGCCCCTTCTCGTGCGCCCTGCCAGGCGGCACGGTGCTCCCCGAAAGCGCGGCTCGGCTCCTCGGGACCCCCGTGCTCGCGGCGGCGTGCAGATGAGCCAGACGTTTGGCTTCGGGGACTGTTGTGGCCAGTGCTCCTTCCACCTGCGGGGATTTTTGAAATAAAGATAATTGCTTGGGAGGGTCTCGCTACGCTGGCAGGGGAAGGGCGACGTGAGTCCCAACAGCCCTGGCTGCCTGTCCTTTACTCAGATATATCCTGTCACTTCACCCCATAGGTCTCCCCGTCTGTGCAGCGCTGGCTGGGATATCAGGAAAATGCCTGAAAGCCTGAGGCTGCCTCTTTTTATTACCGAAGGAAAACGAGAGCAGCACAGCAGTAACCTCCTCCTTGCACTCTGCCTGCCACAATCCCACGCCCAGGGCTGGCCTGCCTCCGTCCACCAGCTGGCTGGAGTTTCTCCTTCCAGGGTTTCTTCTTTCAGGAAAAGGGACCGGAAACGCAGCTGTTAGGTTTAAAGCAGTTCCTGGATTTTTCCATGGGGTTTCTAGTTCCTCTCTGCTGGGAAACAGCACCCACTAGCTGCGCGAATCCGGAGCCCGGCTGCGCGCCGAGGCCTCGCTGCAGCGGGCATCTCCCACGAGGGAGCTGCACCGGGAGCAGGACCACGCTGCAGCTCTGCCCGCTCCCGCGACACCCTCCTGCGGGGGTGGGCGCGGGGGGCACCTCCTGTGGGATGCTCTCCTCCGTGGCAGAGCGCAGACTGCTCCCGGCCTGTCTCCGGATCAGGGAGCTGCAAGCGTTGCACCAGCTCGCGGTGTCGTCCTCCCCGCCGGGTCCTGGGTCAGCCCGACCCCCACATCAGGATTTAAGCACTCTGCAGCCTCCATCATTTTAACCAGAGGGTGTTTTGCTGATGTAGTTCCCTACTGGAGCATTTCTCAGCATTGACCCCAGGGATAAGAAACAGAACAGAGCTAAAAAACAATGTTCTCCAGGTGGGAAAATTGCAACATATCCTTGGGGAAAGACAGTTAAAGTATCTGTTCGGTGCAACGAGGTTATACAGCTGTTGACATGGGCAGGATGGGCTTGTGGGGCTACAGATCCCCATCCACAAGCAAGAGCCCTCTTCTTCCATCTGAATTAGTGTTACGTCCTTCTCATCATCCCACGAAAGGTCTAAAGCATAATGTGTGTCCAGCAGGTGATGTTTCTCTTTCTCTCTTAACATACGTAGTAACAGGTGCTTATAAAATATAGATATAGGTAATGGGCATAGTGTGTGGATGGAAACTGCCCCTCTTCAGAGCACTTACGCGCTGCAGAGCAGCAGTGGGGAGCCGCAAATAGCCATGGAGATGATCACCTTACACAAGCAATGGAGTTCACAGCGGGGGGGGGGGGGGGAGGTTTATGGGGCCAAGTCAGAGCTGTTAACGGGCGCTGAGCCGGGGGTGTTTTTGCACTCTGAGCTCAAACGGGCTCTGATGTGCTTTCGTCGGGAAGTGGCACTGAAGAAAGACTCATTTTTTCCCTTAGGACCCGGCAGCCCCTGCCTTGGGCTGCTACACCACTGACATGCTCCAGGCATGGCATAGTCCGTGGTTATTGAGCATCTCCCACTCAAGAAGCCAGGCAGTGTCAGCTCTCTGGGGCTTGATCCCAGATCTGCGCTGAGGGATCTCAGCAAGCCAGACCACCCTGCAAAACACTAAGGCAAAACCGAGAAGCATCCTGTGATTTTGTGTGTGTGATTTTTCTGAGGAGAGCCAGCCTGATCCAGCAGCTGGTCTGAACACCCAGCACTACACGAGTGACACATGTCAAGCAGACCCCCCCCTTTAGGGACAGTTACAGGTGTTAGACTATTTTAGGAAGTGCTGGCACTTCCTCTCTTTGCAGCACAATATCTTCCTTGCAGATAAACTGCCCGTGTAATGTAACCGGCTTACCTGCCTCCACGTAGAGATGTCGGGGAGAAGCAAGCCCCGTCCTTCCTCCTCGGGACCAGCTGGTGTTGGGTGCAGCGAGATGCACCTCTCACGGGGCACCTTTGGAAGGTCCCTGTGGGGCTGAAGGGCTGCCTGGCACCCAGGGGTGCCTTCAGGGTGCCCAGGGGTGCCAGGGCTGCAGCAAGGCGCCGGTTCGCCGCGGCTGCGGAAAGGCTTTGGTGCCATCTCGTGGGCTGCACAGGGGCCGGAGGGAGCCGGCCTGGTGGCTTCCCCGCCTTCGAGGAGAAAGAGGACGACACAGATTTTTACGCACACAAGCAGAACAGGCATTTGCCTTTGCATTGCAACCCCTTGGTCCACAGACAGGGTCTTCTCCACTGGTCTGGAATATACAGTGGAGCTCCTCACCCAAAAGGCAGGGAACATGCTCTCAGCATAGATCTTTACCGTGCAGGAGTGATAACTCCTGCTTGGCCGATCCTTTTAGATACCTTGAGCTTCCTTTGCTGCTTTCTCAGAGGCAGACATGTTCCTATACAACCCATATCCTCTGCTTGAAAGAGCTGGGGTGCAGAGTATCAGGACAACCCACCCTCTCCATCCCTTTGCCATTGCCTATTTAGTTTCAGGTTAAGTTTAGAGCTCACTTTTCCCATTGAAATATGTGGCCCCACTTTCATCGTTTTCAGAAGAGCAAGACGAGGCTGATGGATGCTCCTTGCTACAGGAACTCCATCATGCCCAGCCAAGGGTGAAGACAATTTGTCTATGCCCAGTCTGGTCAGCTGGTCTGGGCATGGGGATGCGCTCAACAGGAAGGAGGAAAGGAACCTTCCCCTCTGGCTGTGGATCAGGACCAGGCTGGTTGGCAACCTTAGGGCATCTGGCTGCTTAGAGGAGTCCTCTGCGTGCCAGTGCTTCGGCGAGCCTGGCAAAGCTACCGAGGCTGAGTGGCAGGGGACGCCTTTCCCATGTGCGAGGGGCCCCTGGGGCTGGGTGCAGAAGTTCCTGGTGCCCCACGACCATGTTGCACAAGATTACCTGGCCCTTCCCTCATTGCCTATGCTGCTCTGGTCAAACACCTCCGTTCCTCCCCACCACTTGTAGCGAATGGCTTCAGAGTGGCTTCACCTTGCTTATATATGACTTTGAACAAGCGGGGACACAAGCTAGCAGAGTCCTCCTCCTCCATTCATGCCTCCTGCCCTCTCTGCTGAGCCCAAGACCTTGCAAATCCCCTGATCGGGCTGGTCCAGGCCCAGCCTTGCTCTGGGACTTGGGGCTTCTCTGCAGATGCACTCGGTTCCCTGCGATCTCTATGGGTCACCCTAGCTCCCACCAGTGCGGTGCTGGGGCTGGAGCTGGGAGCCAGGGCAGGAGAGCTCCCGCAGAGCAAAAAAAAGCAGGGGCACCCAGTAAAGTGTCACTGAACTGCCATGTCCCAAAGTCACAACTGGATCTAAAGGCCAGGGGCTACCTGTGCTGGGCCCCTTCCCACCGCCCTGCCCTCCTCCCGGGGAGCCTGTGCAGCCCGGGCTGAACCCCGTCCTCCTTCGTCACCGGGATTGTGTCGTGAGCGTCCGTGACCTAGTTATAAACTACCGCAGGCCGGCAGAGAGAAGGAAATTAGGCTAATCACCGCCCAGTGTCTGTGCTCCAGGGAGGGGATAAAAGAGGTCCCGGCTGGTTCCTGGGCCCCTGGCTCCTGGGGCCGGGCACTGTTTCTGGCTGAACCTATGTCGCTGCGTATTCGAGCAGATGTCGGTGAAATTGTGCCCCTTTCTGCTTGCACACCTCCCTCGCGGGCCTGCGGAGAGGAGTAACAGCAGTGTCTACCGACCCAGCAAGGACACGTGTTGGTCTAGTGCAGGTCTAAGCCAGAGCTCAGAGCCTGCTTCCTCGGCGGTTGCTGGGACCTCAAATAACCTGTGAAGCAGCAATCCCCTCCCTGGCTTTTTATGACCAGCTCTGGTGGGAATCAGCCCCGCACCCTCAGAAAAGAGGCCTGAGCTGCACCGATGGGCTGAAAGGAACATGCCAGAGGAAATCCGTATACACGTGTATTTGCAGATTAATGCTTCAGAGCAGAGCTGGCCCTTGCAGGGTCTGCTCAGAGGCTGGGGCTGGCCGCGGGCCAGGGGAGCCCTGCGCTGCTGTTTTGACGTGGCAGCCTGCAGGCTCCCGAGCAGCGATAAATACCCCGCTGCAGCGAGCAGGCCGGAGGCATTCTGGCTTTCCAGCACGTGCCGGAGATTTTGCACAGCTCTTGGCAACAGAGGGGAGCCCTGAGGGGTAAAAGCAGCAGGTAACCAGCCTGGCAAGGGTTTAAGTTGAATATTAAGTCGAAAGAGCCACATCCTGCTGCGAAGTTGCAGCAACGTCAAGCGCTCGCACGCTGTCAATGCACGCTGCCCTCTGGGGCAGTGCTGGTGAAAAGGCCAAACCAAGTGAGAATAAAAGAAGAGCCCGTGACTGACCTTGCAGTGATGCAAAATTGCAGAGCCCAGCTCCCACCCAGGTTGCACCATCTGTGGAGGCCAGGAGAAAAGCCTGGTCCTCTCTGGGTACGTCAGGTCCCTTTGGCTAAGCCAGTGTTCAGGGATGTGAGCAGCATGTCAAAAAAGGCCAAGTAATTCTACAAGGTTGGGAGAGAAACCCCAGTGCCACGCGGGAGGACGCCGATGTCACCTGCGTCCCTTTTGATGGCAGCCCCTGCCCCTGGATAAGGATAAGGCGGCGCAGAGGCAGCGATGGAGGCAGAGCGTGGTGCAGATGAGACCGGCGTTTGTGCCGCTTCCCTCCCGAGTCCTGGCGGAGGGGGGAAACATAAAGATTCAGCTGCCTCCCACGTGTCGCCCCGGCTGCAAATCCTGCCCGGAGACAATTGCCATCTTCCTAAGCGGGCACCCAAACGGACACAACAGCCTGGCGCCGCAGGCAGAGTGACAGCTCCAGGCTCTTTGAAGAGCCTGAGAGAGCTGCTAAATATGTAAATCTCAGCACACTGCTGTGGCTCTCATTTAATAGAGTTTTTGACCCTCTGCAACTGCGTAGGGGGAGGGAGCGAGGGTCTGAGCTGAACGCACCCGCAGCGGCACCAAAACCAGCCTCGCTGCTTGAGCGCTCCAGCCGTGGGCCAACCTCTGCCCCCCGGGGTTCGGTTTTAATGGTCGGGAGTTGCTTTTGAAACACCTTTTCTGAAGAGCAGCAGTCTGCTGGGCCATATTTCTGCTTAGATGCCATGAAAAAGACTTAGAAGAAGAGGAAAGCAAGGGTTTAGCCCCAGGTCACTTCTCCTGTCTCTGGAAACCAAAGCAGGTCCTGAGCCCTGCGGGAGACGTCCCAGGTGGGGACCGCAGCAGCTCCGTGTTCCCTTCAGGGCTGCATCTGGTTTGTGATGATAATGGTGATGCTGATGGGTTTTAATTATTATTTTTGCTCATCTCTCCAGTAATTTCCTTTCTAGGAGCTGATGCCTGGGAGAATCCCCCTCCTATTACACTTGTCCTGGCGGGGACAAACAGCACCAGCTTTGCCTGTCCAGTTTCTTAGGCAGTGATTCCCAGGGACTGCAGGCTGCCAGCGGGAGAAGTGCTTGGTCTTTGGAGCAAGCTCCTCAGAGGACAAACTTCAGATCTGGCTCTGATCCTACAAGAAGCCAACTGAGATACTCCCCACTGCGAGGGAGTGTCACATCTGGCCGTGGGTATCTCTGATCTCACAGCACGTTGCAGCCAAATGTCGCGGCTTGGCAGCCACGGCTAATGTGGCCAGCGGCCTTTTTGTTCTCACCACAAACCTCCCGGCACATCGTGGTCTGGTTTCTATTTACCAGGCCCGATTCTGACCCTTTCCAGCCTAATTCTTAACACCGGAGTTGCTGCACGGATTTCACCAGGGCAGGACCAGGCCCGGGCTCTCTGTGATGAACACCGTGGCCACACTTTTTGCTTTGCGAGGGCTATTGCACGGCCCCTCAGCCTGCTGGTGGGCAGTGATTTATAGCTGGACCCGGAGAGTGAACACCGCATTTATTAAACACACATGCTCAAATGCAGACTCTGTATCACCCAAGTGGGGACACGTTTTTTGGAAGCAAAGAAAGCGCATCCGTGCTCAGCAGAGCCGCATTTAGCTTAGCACAGACTCCCATCGCCTTCGGAGAGGTCTGGCCCAGGCCCAGCGCCTTGCTCTCTTTCCTGGCTAACTCATCCGCTCTCCTGCCTGGCAGCTGCCTCTTGAGCAATCAGCTAAATGCTTTATCCCTCTGCAGGCAGTCACGCCACGGAAGAAAAGCCTGACGGGATCCTTTTGCTGGCCTGTCACCTTAAAGCCTCTCACCTCTCCCTGTCTTTCATCGGGGTTATAAACTCCTTAGAGTGTCATCACGTGCTCCATAAAAAACAAATATATAAGCGAGGGCTCCTGAAGTCGCGGCACACAAGAGCAGGAGGCAAATCAAAATTCACTGCCGTTTTCTGCTTCCTCCGTCAGCTGCGAGAGGGCACGACCAGACCAGCCTGGGCAGAGGAGCAGCTCCGGGTCCCCGTCCCACGCCGCCTCCGGTAAGCGCCAGCATTTCTGTTGCGTCCCGGTGGCACTAGCGGTCTCGGGGACAGCTCGTGGTCCAGAGGCCACCGTGACTTGCCGGCCCCAGGATGTGGGGAGCTGCCCCAGAGGGGAGGGAGCTTGGTAAAGTGACCCCAGCTCACCTGCAAAATGACTGCAGAGGAGACGAGAGGGTGACGCTCATCACAACCTGTGTCCCACCCCTGCCCTTTCAATACGTGCAACCAAAACCCGGGTCTGGGGGGTCCTTGCGAGGAAACCCCCCATGCTCAGGGTGAGAAGAGTTAGGTCTCTGTTGCAAAGAACATTTGGATTCAAGATGGGGTGAATAAATCCGTGCTACTTCCAACTCACTTTTAAAAATTCAGGCCCCCAGCGCAGGCAGACATCCGTAATAGAATAAAAAGCTGCTGTTAGGTGGCTGTCGTGGCCTTGCCTGTTCGTTTACCCCCGAGCATCTCCAGGGACCATGCACACGCTCAGGTCTCTCATGCTCAGCCTGGGGTGTCAGTGATGGGAACAACGTAGGCGACACTGTGCCACAGCGTGAAAGGCGCCCGTCTCCGGAGCCAAGGAGAGAGGATTTTCCCCCTAACTCTGGTTCTGACGTACTCTGTGACTCGGGGTGAGCTTCCTTCACCGCCGAGGGTCAGACGTGTCCCACACGCAAACGCGCTCCTGACACCGCTGCTGCTGCAGGGTCCCGGGTGCTCTGCGGCGGAGGGCTGCCGAGGGGCGGCTGCTCTGCCGTTGCCTCTGCCTTGCACAGGCTGCTCAGGTTTTTCTGCGTATGCTTTTCCCCATACATAAAAGCCCTTTGCATCTGCAGAAACCTGAAAGCTAGGCGCAAGGAAAAAGCTCATTTCCAGGAAACAAACACATATATATCACGCCTACAGCCATATAACCTGGGCTGCTGGGAGCAAAATGCCAGAAAGAAAACATTTGAGGAAAACAAGTTAAAGAGCAGCCTCTTCCCCATGTCACCGACTTCTGCTCTCAACTGTTGCCAGTCGGGGTCTCGAGAAATTTCTAAAAACACCTGGAGAAATCTAATCCCCCTTTCCCATTCCCTTCCAACGTGAACCGAGCGCCCACTCCCACACAAGGGCTGGAAACATCCCAGCTGTGCAGCTGAGCGTCCCCGTCAGAGACTTGCCCGCAGCCCCAGTTCTTTGCAGTCATTACGTGATCCGTGATAAAGAACAGCTCTTCAGCAGCGAACAGCTGTTTAACAGGGGCTATCAGCAGGCAAATACCCCCCCCCCGTAATTCCCACGGCCGCGGAGAAGCCAGCCCCTGGCCCCTCGGCGGCACGTCCCGTCGCGGTCCCGTAGCTGCTCCCCTGTCGCCTAATCCCACGTCTGCAAATCGCCCGGTAAGCGGCTGAGAGGGGCTGCCCCGGGTGCCCGCGGTGCATCCCGGCGGAGAGCCCTCCGTGCCAGAGCCGGCAGCACCCCGGGAGCCGGCCGCGGGTGCTCAGCACCGCGCAGGATCAACCCGCGCCTGCGTTTTCTCGCTTTGTGGAGACGGCCTTCGTGCCTGCTCGGGGGTTGAGCTGAGCAGATGAGCCCCTAAGCCAATTAGCAGGACGAGGAGTTGCAGAAGATTCGATAATAAGCTCTACGAATGCTGCAAACAACACAGCACCCTCCTCTCCAGCCTGGCCACTGCCTTACTTCCCTCTTACACGCATTTCAGGGGAGCGTGAAAAACCCCTTCCCACTTCAGGCGGCCTAGCGCTTCCCCCTGATGACCAGCACTGGCATTTGGGATGCTAAATATCCTCCCCACCAAAGAAAAGACCTTTTCTTGAGCGACCCAATTGCTTAGACAGCGCAGCCGCTGCTCCGCCAGCAGCGTGTGCAGAGCATGTCTCCGCGTGAGCCCTCCCATCCACCCGCCCGCCGGGGCATTTCGCGCCCCTGGCCCGCAGCACTTCCCCATGGAAAAACCCCAGCCCGCTCCGCTTTCGCCCTGCGCAGTGTTTGCACTGGTAACGCCGTGGTTTCTGCAAATCCTATTAGCTGCAGGCAAGCCTATAATTAGCAAGGGAAGCTGGCACCTCTCACACACTCATCAAAACGACCAGGCCTCCCGCGAGCTTGGTCACAAACTGCTTCAATATCCAGCAGCCCGGTGACTCCTGCTCGGCTCTCCGGAACTGTTTCCACCATCGCTGCCCGCGGGCCAAGCGCGCTTAGCAAAGAGCCATTCGGCCAGTTTGTTGTTTGCTGTGGATTTATTAATGTAGCTTGAGTACGAGTGAAGGAGGCTCCGGCTGCCTGACGTCTCGGCACAAACACGCCGGCCCTGCACTGACCTCTCCCTCGCGCGCCCGGCCCGCTCCGGCCCCGGGGAGGTTTCACCCAGAGCTGCTTTTCCTGCAGCCTGCCCCTTCCCGCGGCGTCCCGCCTGCTGCCGGGGGTTCGGCCGGGCCTCGCCGGGCGGGCGGCAGCGTTTCCCAGCTCTCGCCCCGTGGGTCGGCCCTGGCGCGTGGGTCGGGCCAGACGCCCCTGGCAGCACCGGGGCCCCGCGGGCGGGCGTGTGCTGTGCCTGCACCTATATATATATATATATATATACACATATATATATAGCAAGAGGGTGGCGAGCAGCTTAATCCCATACGCCGTCGGCAGGTATTTTTGGCCGCCGGCTGAGAGCGCCGGAGGAGATTTGCTGGAGGAACCGGCGCCGCGAGACCCGCCGGGGCCCGGAGCGGCGGAGATGCCGGTGCCGGGCGCGCTGCCGTTCCTGCGACCCGTCGGCCCGCGGGCGCCCCGCGACTCGCCCGGGCGCCAGCGGCGGCACACGCTGCCCGCCAGCGAGTTTCGCTGCCTCAGCCCCGAGGACGCCGTCAGCGTGTTCGAGATCGAGCGGGAAGGTAAGGGGCTGCGGGGTGCCGCGGGGGCTCCCTCCCGGCGGCATCGCGCCCGCCCCGCTCACCGCTCTGCCCCGCAGCCTTCATCTCCGTCTCCGGGGACTGCCCGCTGCACCTGGACGAGATCCGCCACTTCCTGAACCTGTGCCCGGAGCTGTCGCTCGGCTGGTTCGAGGAAGGGCGTCTCGTGGCCTTCGTCATCGGCTCCCGCTGGGACGAGGACAGGCTCAGCCAGGTGAGAGCGGGGCAGCGTGGCGCCCGCGCCGCTTGGGGAGGGGGGAAAAACACCGCGGGAGCCGGGGGGACGCGGGCGGGGGCGAAGGTACGCAGCGGCAAAGCCCAGGTTTCCTTGCAGCCGGCGCATCCCCATCCCGGCTGCCCGAGGAAGCACCGTTCCTGGGCGCTGGGCTTGGCGGCTTAGGTCCTTCCCCAGCCCAGCCATCCGGAGGGGCTTCGGGCAAGTCGGGCCTTTCCGCGCCCAATTTCCCTGGCTTTTGCGGAGCTGACGGACCTCGGGGGATGAGGGATAGTTTCCCACCGAGATCCTGGCCCTCCGCGCTGCCAGAGCCAGTGCAGCCCCGGCGCAGCCCCTGCCTGTCCCCACTGCCCAAAGCGCTTTCCCGCGGCCTCCAGCGGTGCAGTGATGGGGCTGGGGGTGCTGAGCCCCCTCTGCCCCGCGGAGAGGCACCGGGAAGGCGCCAGGGCAGAGCGGATGCTCTGAGCCCCCCGGGCTGCTTCCTCAGCGCTTCTCAGCTCCAGAGCACTTCACCAGCTAATCGTTTTCTCCGGGCTATTTGGAGCTCGTTCGATACTGGAGAGAGATTTCTTGTAAGACTAATTGCTGCAGGGCTGCTCTTGCAGAAGCGAACTTTCTCATTACTTATTTTTACTGATGTTGTTATTAAAACGCGCCCCCTCCCTTCCCTCCTCCAAAAAGCATTACTTTTAAAATTGAAGCGCCGGGAAGCCGAGGGCCGCGCCAGCCGGGCTAACGGGCTGCCTCCCTCCCTCGCTCGCTCGCAGGCGGCGCTGACGCTGCACCGGCCGCGGGGCACGGCGGTCCACATCCACGTGCTGGCCGTGCACCGCAGCTGCCGGCAGCAGGGCAAGGGCTCCATCCTGCTGTGGCGCTACCTGCAGCACCTGCGCTGCCTGCCCCGCGTGCGCCGCGCCGTGCTCATGTGCGAAGGCTTCCTCGTGCCCTTCTACGCCAAGTGCGGCTTCGAGGCGCTGGGCCCCTGCGAGGTGACCGTGGGCGCGCTGGCCTTCACCGAGATGCGGCACGCCGTGCGGGGGCACGCCTTCATGCGCCGCAACAGCGGCTGCTGAGCCCCCGCCGCCCCCCCCGGAGCTCCCCGGGGGAGACCCGCGGCGGGCGCGGAGCTGGTCCCCGGCGGCAGCAGCCCTCCTGGACGGCCGGGGGGAGAAAAGGCTGCAGCACCTCCGTCCCCTCGGCCCGGGCCAGGGCTGCTCCCCGCCGCCACGTCTGCCTTTCGCCGGGGAGATGAGCCCGGTCCCGTCTCACCGCCTCAGGGCTGCAGACCAACGCGTCCAGCCTGCTGCTGGAAGCAACGATCCCGCGGGGCCCGGGCGAGACGGGGGGCTGGTGGCCCCCGAGCTCCGCTGCTCCCCCCACGCGTGCCCAGACCCCAGTGGAGACACCCCCCCCCGCAGCCACCTCCACCCCAAAGCACGCGTTGAAGACCCTCCAGCAGAGCCAGCCCCACATCGGCACTGGACACGGGCAAACATCCCCCCCCAGAAAAGCCCCCCACGCACGTCTTGGTCCAGTGTCAAGCGGCAAATAAAGAGGTGGCTGTTGTGTTTTCTAAGCCGACTCTGTGTTTCTCCACGGGTGACGTCGCTGCGACGGCCAGGACAGAGCTGTCCCCGGTGCCGCGGGGTCCCGGCCCCAGGAGCCCCACGGCCGTCGCCAAGCCGCGCTGAGTCCCGGGAGTCCCCTCCCCTTCCCTGCGGAGGGACAACAGGCCTCAGGCATCTCCTTAAATACAGGTAGAAATTTATTCAGGGAAAAACCACAGCTTTTAAAAAAAGTATCAAAAAGAGAGGAACGAGGTGACGTGGCTGTCTTTGGCTGGAGCAGCACCAGAAGAACAGGGCAGGGGGCCGTGCCACAGGGCTGGGCTCGGGGGGCTCCACGGCCGCCCCGAGAGCCCTGTGACCAAGGACGGCCGAGCGGGGACAGAGACGGAGCTGGCAGCCCTTAACCACGGACCCCAGCCCCGCCGGGACCTCCCGGCTGGGTGATCCACACCTGCCCCCACCTAACCCCACCAAGACCCACCAGCGGCGAAGGGACGCGCGCCAGGTAGGGACAACCCGGCCCCAAGGGGGGCCCAGAACAGCCCAGAGGAGTCACCCGGACTCCAGGAGTGACCTGGCTTCGTGCCGAAGCCTGGCCGAGGAGGAGATGCTTTGGGAGCATCCAGAGGGAAAGGAGAGCCCGGGGTCTCCCGGCCCGCCAGGACGCGCAGGGGCGAGCGCCCACGGGCAGGTGCTCCACGGTCCATCCAGGAGTGTTTGACACGGGAAGGGTGACCCACGTCCCCGCCCCGCTTTTTGAAGAAAGAGGTAATACTCAAGGCAGCAGTGGAAGGTGGGAACGCCGAAGGCTTCCCGAGGGGTCCGAGGGCAGGCGGCGTTCGGCCGCATCCTGCCTCTCCTCGGGCTTCAAAAGGAGCCCAGCGAAACCATGAGCACGTCTTTCCCAGCGACCATCTCCCAGCACCATGCTGTGAAGCTGGCATGTGCCGCTTCTCCACTTCCAAAAAAAGGGAACTCCACTGAAATAAGGGAAAAAGACCCCCACCCCCAATTCCTGACTCTATCCAGTGATGAGCCCGTTTCCAGAAAAAGCTTCCTTTGGAGGCCTCGTGGGAGCATCGGAGGGGAAAGCGGGACTGAAAAAATACCATTGAACCTCGGCTCTGAGCATCTCGGAGCCGCGGCAGAGGCTCCGGGGAGCCCAAAGGGGGGGACGCCGCCGGGGACCTCCGTGGCTTGCATTTGCGAAGACGCCCCAGCTCCCTCGCAGAAGCCCTAGGGCTGCTGCGGCAGGACCTGCCAGCCCGCTGTCAGGCCGCCGTGGAGCCAGGACCCCGGGAGAGCGCCGGGGTGGGCCAAAGCCCGGCTGCAAGGCGAGGACCCGCGCTCGGCTGGGTGCCGGGCGCCCCGCGGGGCCGGCTAAGGCCGCCGAGAGCCGCGTGTAAAAAAAGAAAAAGGAAAAAAAAGCGCCCCTGCAGAAAGGGGGTTGTGTTCACAGTATGAGTGGCAGTGCCCCAGCCCCGAGGGGGGACGTGCCGGCGCGAGGGGGGGGCCGCCGCCAGGCAGAGGGGCAGGGATGGGGCAAGAGGGGACTCGAAGCGAGAGCGGGGCAGCTCGGGGGCTTCGGCGTTGAGGCACTGACGTGCTTCCAAGGCAAGTGTGAAACACCTCTTGCCCCAGCAAGCAGGAGGTCTCCGGGGCCGGCGCTCGGCGGCTGCTCGGCCGGGAGCCCAGCCCAGCCGCGGCACCGCCACGGCAAGGTGACACCCCAAAGCCTGGCAATGCCGTCTCGCTGGGTCCCTTCCCCGTGCGGGCAGCCGCTGGGTGCTGGCTTGGTCTCCAAACCCGGCAGTTATGGCTTTTCGGGGCCACGGGGTAGCCGCCCGGCCCTTGCAGCCCTGACAGAGCGCAAAGTGGGTCAGCTCCAGCCCCACTCCTCCCACGTCCCCAGCAGTTACAGGATGCGGGCGAGCCCCAGAGCGCAGCCCTGCCGGCCCCGGGGACGAGGCCGTGTCTAAGGCATACCCCAAGCCAGGGCGCCCACCTTGCCGTGCGGAGGGGAAGCCCTGCTTCTAAACCACCACCTGCTCCACCACCGCCGCCTCCGGGCTGGCTAGAAACCCACCCCGTGCCCGACCACCCCGCTGGAAAACGTGACGCCGCTCCCTCCGTGACCTCGCCGCCGCGGTCAGTGCAAGACCTGCTCCAGCTCGTACTTCTCGCAGAACTTGCTGGTGAAGGGCAGGCAGGTGAGATACTCTATCCAGCGCCAGTTCACGGGGTAGACGTACAGCCAGATCACCAGCGAGGCAAAGAGCCCCACGAAGACCAGCAGCGAGACGATGATCATGGCCCGCTTGCGGTACTTGTCCATGGTGCCAAAGGTGATGTAGGGCAGGAAGGCGAAGGAGAGCAGCAGGCCGCTGAGGAAGCCGAAGAGGTGGGCGATGTTGTCGATCCACGGCAAGAGGCCGCAGACGAAGAGGAAGAGGACGATGCCAAAGAGGTTGAAGAAGGCTTTCCAAGGCTTCTCCAGGACTTGCCAGCTCTGGAAGAGCTCGACGAAGAGGCACGCCAGCAAGCCGAACTGGGACCCGGCCGGGCCCACCTGCGGGGTCAGGGCAGGCAGGGAGAGGGGAATTAGGGCAGGAAGGGTCGAGGCCCCGGCGCACCTCACCTTGGGCGCGTCCCCACACCTCCGGGGACCGTCTCTTCCCCTTGCAAAACCCATTGGGCTCTTGCAGCCCTCCGAGCCCCAGGAGGGGCGATGCTCAGCGGTGCTGCGCGCAGAGGAGCACACGGGTGCTGCTCCTGCGGAGCCGGCGCTCCGGGAGACTCAGCAGCGAGGCGGCATCGCCCCCGGCCCCCGCCGCGGCCCCCCTCGCCCCGGCCCCGTGCACCCCGGGCGGATTAGGGCGCTCTGCGTGATCTCCTTTAAAGCCCGGCGGGACTTCGCTGCCAGCAGATTAGCCATCTGCCTCCCCGAGGCGGCCGCACGCACACCGACACGTGGGCACACGTGACCCATGTGGCTGGTGCAGAGCCCACACGTGGCACAGGGACCTCACTCCTGCCGTGGGGAGCAGAGCAAAGGGGGCACCGGCCTCCCAGCGCCCGGGCAAAACCTGCTGAGGGGAGGGCAGCACTGGACTGTTTAACTAGAAACGACTTTCTGACCATCTTTGGGGACCTGACTGGGCTCTTGGGCATATTTCATGCCCAGAAACATCTTGCCATAAGCAAGTTTGCTCAGCGTCCAGCAAAACAAGGCCCCATAGTTGGCCAGGGCAGGAGAGCTGAGGCCTCAGGACCTCCCCGGGCCAGTCTGCGGGGCAGCAAGCCGTCCCCTGCCCAGCAAGGCGCCCTCACCTCTGCTCTGTAGGGCAGGAAGATGGCGCTGGCCAGGTTGCCCGTGATGCCGCTGAGGATGAAAATGATGGAGATGCGGTGCCAGCCCGCCAGCTTCTCCAGGTCCCTCAGCACCGTCATCTGGAAAGTCACCGACACCAGGCAGTGGATGACCCTGGGGGAAGAGGCCCCGGGTTAGATCCCCCGGCCCTGCCAGATCCCTTCCCAGTGCTCCCACCCTCCACCCCAGGGCGCAAGACCAGTTGTCTTACAAGATACCCTCCAAAGACAGCACATTCGTGGGGTATCACTGTAGTTAGGGGGTGTTTCTCCCCTCTTTTCTTCCAATCCATAGGGGATCATGGTTTAAGGGATGACAGACAGCCCACTGGACACCAAGCTATTACCAGTGCCCCCAGCCCGGGGTGGTGGGTTGTACAGGAGGGGGCTGGGAGCATGAAGCTGCCGCTCACCCCGCGTGCAGGAACAGCGACAGCCAGAGGCGGTAGAACTGGTCGGGGACCTCCGGGTTCAGGAAGGGCAGGAGGCCGCAGACTTCATCCAGGCAGTGCACCTGCAAAGGCAGACACGGGTTTGGGGGCTACAGGAGCTCAGCCCACACCCTGGAGCCACCAGGGAGCAAAGGACGGGTTACACCAACACTGGGACAGCACTGTCACACGTCGGGTTGGAGAGGGGAGCCAGGGCGGACCAGGGCACCTGCGCTGCCTGGTGCTGCATCCACGGCTGGGAAGGGAACAACCAAGCATCCCCAGCAGCTGCTGGAAGGTCGTTTTCCTGCCAGTGACATGCTTGATACCATGGCAGGGCCCTGCTTTTCCAGGCTGGGCTGGCTCAAGCCCTACATCTTGTCTTAACCTGTGTGGCAGCAGAAGGAGCCTGGCCATTAGCTGGGAAACCTCCGGGCTTTGGATCGCTCCTGCAGGTGCCAACCCCAATGTCCACCCCAGGTTGGGTCCCAGGTGGGATCCCGGGCTGGAGAGCCCTTCGGCGCAGGCACAGCAACGCACCACAAGCACCAAGGCCCCAAAATGCGGGCTGGGCTCCCGCGACGCCCCCGGCCCCGCTCACCTGCGAGCAGAGCGTCGCCTCTTCGTGGAAGTAGCCGTGCATGAACTCGCAGTACTCCCGCGTCGTGATCTCGCAGCTGGCGGGGGCAGGCAGCGGGCTCACTCTGGGCAGGGCTCCCCGCTCCCAGAGCGGCTGGGAGAGGGTCCCTGCCGCCGCAGCCCTTCCTGCCCCAGCACGCCTCGTCCCAGCCTCTCTAGCCTCCCTCTCTCCCTGGCACGACTCGGGGTGCAGGGAGGGGAGCCGACTCGGCCTGCCCCGCGTTCGGTCCCCGCGTTCAGTCCCCGCGCGGTTGCGGCTCACCTGCCCTTGGTGCCGATGCAACAGGGCCTGCCCTTGATCTGGCAGTCCATGTGCGCAAAGCCCGTGTGGTTGGTTTTGGTCTCGTAGGTACAAATCTGCAGAAGCAGGAGGGAGAAGAGCCACGGTGAGGGACTGGATTGAGACCCCATGCCTGGCTCCTCATCCATCACCTGGTGGGCCACCCTCCTGCCACCACCACCGCTGCCAAGATGCCACCACATGGGGACCTCGCAATGTGCCCCACGAGCCCCGGGGCAAAGAGGGTCTGCAGCCGCTGTGGGCTCTTACCGGCCACCTGGTGATATCATCTGGCCACACGTGGGGTGGGTTTGACGCTGGCTCCTCGCATGTCCTGGGAGGAGAAGGTGGACGTGGGATGTCAGCAAGGGTCTCCCCCAACACATCTTTCCACCCCCCCAACCTAACCCCCTGCCGGGGCACAGACAGCCCTGGGAACCTGCCACCTTCCCCCTGCAAGCCTCCTTTGCTCTGGGGGGATTGCTGCGCTTTTAACTCCTAGAGCACTCTACAGCAACATGCTCTGCAGGTCAACGTCACTGCAGTCAAAACATCTGCCAGATAACTTCGTTTGATGCCCCCTTGCAACATCATATACCCCTGCTCATCTTACTGGTGGAGCAGACAGGATGGTTTGACCACAAGACAAACAAGGCTGCTGGGGTGTCTTTCTGGCTTGCTCCTTGCTGCATGCACTTAAGGCAGACCTTGTCTCAGGTTCCCTGCCTATTCCCTCTTCCTTACCCTTATCCTATGGTGTGTGAGGGCCACAGGTTACTCAGCTAGCCAGCCCCTCGGGCAGATGAATGCAAGGCACCTGAGATGGAAACCCAGCCCTAAGTGACATCTCCCACGCGCTCTGCACGCAGCCTGGTGACTGTGCCACCTCCTCCCAGACCTCACGCGTACCGGGGGTCCTGATGGCACACGGCCCCTGATGTCCGCTTCTTGCCGGAGCCCATCGTTGGTGCGTTGGTGCCTGGCCACTTGATGAATGTCGCCAGCGTCTCCTGTGGGGATGGAGAAACTCGGGGTGTGAGCAGCGAACGTGCCGCTCTGACCCCTCCGTGCATCACACCCCCGTCCGCGCTCTGAGGCCGTGCTGGGCTGAGACAGTGTCTCCCTTCCCTCCGGAAAACCCAAACATTTCTCCGCTGCCCCCGTGCCTGCAGCAGAGGAGGAGGCGCAGCCCACCGCACGCACCGAGCAGTCCTGCGGCAGGGTCTGGATGCAGCCCGAGTTGTCGTTCTGGACGCAGCAGCCCGAGTTGCGCTCCCGGTCCCTCTCGCGCTGAATGAGCCGCTCCACTTGCTGGTCCTTCCGGATGCAGGGGGAGAACTTGGCCCCCAGGTGGATCAGGTCGATCTGGGAAGGTGGTACAGGTCCAGGGGATGCTCTCCAGGCACGGAGGTGGTCTGCTGCCCACCCTCATGCCCTAGGACATCTCCCTTCCCAACAGCGGCCACCCAGCCTAGCCCGGGACCAGGCAGCAAGTGCCCAGCGGGACTGGGGCGCCAAAGGCCCGGGGCAGCAGGTTGGGATGGGGGGTACGGCAGAGTAACTGGGGTCAGAGCTCTCCTCTGGGAGGAGAGGAGAAAGGAGCACCCCAAGGGCACTGCGGTGACCTCCCACCCTCGGCTCAGGGAAGGGAAAGCGGTGGCCGGCCAGAGGACAGCCTGGGGCTGGCAGAGGCGAGGGTCGGCAGCTTGGCAACCCCCTTACCGAGCTGGGCCCAATCCAGAAGTTTTCCTGCTGGATGTACTTGACGCTTTCATAGACACCTTTGTTCCTCAGCACCTGCCGAGCAAAGCCAGAGTCACACAGCCGGAGACACGGGGCACACGGAGGGAGCAAGCTCAGCCTGGGACGTGAGCCACCAGCCCAGCCCGCCTGCAGCTCGCCAGGGTCTGAGCAGCCCTCCTCGTCTCCCCAGGAAGACCGATTTCTGGGCAGCATCCCAGCGGGATGGTCCCTCCTTTGGGGTGTTTAACAGCCCCCCGCTGGGTGCCAGGCTGGCTATCCTCAGCAGCTGGCTGCCGCTGCGGAGCTGGACATGTCACCGGGCAGGCAGGAGGGGACAGCCCCAGCTGGCAGCTCTTGAACTTACCAACTGTGTCGTCACGTGCTGGGTGAAGCCGATGGGGGCGATGCCGTACGTGCCGATGACCAGCAAGGTGATGAGGATGTGGACAAAGGTGATCCAGTAGGTGAAATACGGCCTGTGGAGGAAGGAGGCTGCGGTCAGGGATCAAGGCCAGAGCAGCTCAAGGATGGCTGGATGTAGGGAGGAGGCCAGGCACAGGGACAGTGGTCACTCAGGCAGAGCAGCCATGAGGACACGCAGCGACCGACCATGGTGACGTGCATCCAACGCTGGCAGGGAAGCAGCCCAGCAGCCCCTGAGCCCTGACCTCCAAGCATCATAGGGGAGATGCATCTGTGTTACCCATGGGGGAGCCCCGAGGAACGGGGCTGGCTCCTGGGCAGGTCACCCCCAGCCCACGTACCCTGTCCCGCCGGTCCCGCTCACCGGTGGCTGTCGGTGTTCTCCAGCTGGGACTGCACTATGCTGCTCAGGCTCCGGCGGTACGTCCTGTTCAGCCACTTCCCCACCACCCCCAGCCCGTAGTAGCGCTTCTTGCGGTCGAAGGCGAAGTGTTTCACTTTGGAAGCAATGCGCCTGCCTCTCCTGGGAGCGGGGCCGGCGGAGGCCGGGGTGAGCCGGGCACTCTCCCTTCTGCAAGGAGAAGGGAAACCCATTGAGCCTGCCGAAAGGGGCCAGCTGAGAAATACCCCTTGCGCAACCCCACAGCCTCACCCCAGGGCTGGGGCAGCCCAGAGGATACCCTGGGATAAGGGCTAGAGGTCTCTCCTGGCTTCATCCTCACAGGAGTGTGCTAGAAGATGCTGAAGTGCCCCAGGGCAGGGAGAGATGGGGACACGGCAGCGAGTGTGATGGGAGGGAACTGCGCAGACAGCATTGGGGACAGCACGCGACCAAGAGATGGTACTCACGGAGTGGGTTGCTCCACCTCCGGGGACACCCTGACATCCTCCCCCACTGGGTGCATGCGCAAATACGTGGCCGATAGAGGCGGCGACTCGAAGACATCATCCGGCATGGAGTACATCTCGTCGTGCATGTCCATCTGGGAGGAGCACAGAAACTCCTGGGTGATGGCTGAGGAACCTCCTTCTGACTGAGGAAGCGCACAGCCAGGCCAGCCTGCGCCGACCTGGCCAAGGAGCCCAGGGAGAGGATAACCTCCATTTATCCACTAACCCCTCATTGCAGGGTCTGAAACGCACCCAGGGCCACAGCATTGCTTCCTCTCTCCCCGCAGAGCATCACCGAGATTGGGGCTCTGCAGTGCACAGCAAACACTGGTCCTCCCTGCTCCCAGGGCAGGGTTGGGCACTGACGCACAGGTCCCCTTGCGCATGCACAGCCCTGAATGCAGCTAAAACCCCTTCGGGTAAGTGATTGACCGTTCTGTGCTGAGCCACGCAGACATGAACACCACGTCTCCCTAGCTCTGGTGGGCTCCAAGTGTTTGTTACAGCCTTGGACCATCTCTGATGGGACAGAAAGGCCCCAGATCAGAGAACCACTTTCTCCTGATGACTGCCCTAAGAGCAAAGAGGGGACAGGACCATGGGATGGCAAAGCTCCCCACTGACGGTCTACACGCCATCGTCCCCCTGAAAGCCCCGCTCTGCCCTCAGCCCCCTCGCAGACCTGCATGGGGTCAGCGTGGAGGAGCCCCCCATGGCCTGATCCCGCCAGCTGGGCTGGCTCTGGGCGCAGGGCCCCCTCCCCTCTCCGGCGACCAGCGGGGAACTGCGCTTGCCTTACTGAAGAAGGACGAGTCCAGGGTATCGGCAGCGTCCACCATGTCCTCGTCCAGGAAGCTGGGGTACACGAAGCTCCTCTTGTTGCTCCTCCGCTTCTGAGCCAGCGGCTCCAGCATAGAGCGTCCCTTTTGCAGGGGAAGCAAATAAGGATAAGAAACAAGAATCCCCCAGTTTCGGCAGTGCTGGGGGTTTCTCAAAGCCTTGGAGCATTCCTCCCCAAAGCTGAAACAGCGTCAGCAAGCATTAAATACCAACCAGCCTTCATATCCCCTCGCGCGGGGTAGCCCAGCCAGCAGGAGTGGCACGCAGACACTGCCTTTAGCTCCTAAGAGTCAGCAGCGTTGGATCACGACCATGTTAGTCAGCAGACAAATGAACTCAGGATCCCCTTTTCAGTCCCTGCCCTACAAAGCCATCCCCAAGGCTTGCCCAGGACTCTCCAGGGGCTAGAAAGCCTCCAAAGAAATTTCCCCTGCAGCAAAAGCTTGCCAGACCTGTCCGCAGTGAAACCCGAAAGCTGTTTTTTCTAGGGATGTTGTGCAAGATAGTTCCACTGTGGTGGTCATGTTTCCACCAGAACTCCTCTTTTTAAGCTGAGCCTGGCTTAAAAAAAATCCTCCCCCCTCAAACCTGCACCGGAGACAGACAGTGATCTTTGTGCAAAGCAGAAAGCCAAGAAACAAAGATGACAGGAGAGGGACAGAAATGAAAAACACATCAAGAAAGGAAGAAGAAAGCCCCACAACTCACGCGGAGAAGCGCCGCGGCCGCCTTGTAGCTCATGTGCGCGACGGACTCCCTCTTCCGGCGGGGCATGCGGCTGTAGCCGGAGCGGATGCTGTTGAAGGAGGCCAAGGAGGCGACGCCGGGAGTCACGGGGGGCAGGACGTGGTGGGGCGTGTGGGGACGATCAGCATCATCGGGATGGCGGAAGGGACGGCCCCTGGCCAGCGGATCTACGATCTGGGAAGAGGGAGAGGCCTCTTGGTGCTCGGAGAGAAAAGCTCAGGAGCAGGACCCCGATCCCACGCCCCCGGGCTCTACCTTGGGCATCTTGGTGGGCTTTGGCGACTCGGTGCCCTGGAAGGAGGGCACCTCCTGGCTGGGGAGCTCCATGTCGCGGTAGGCAGCCTTCAGCTTGCCGTATCTCATGCTGCAGTGCTGCAAGCTCTTGCGCTGCCAGTGCTGCCGCTTTCCTTCCCAGTCGCTGCTGACGCCAAACCATTGCGCCGTGCTCCTGCACGAGGGAAGGTGACAGACACGCTCATCGCCTGGCTGATCTCCCCGCCAGGTACCACGCGGCCCGTGTCCCGAGCCTGGCACTGCTATCCCAGCCGAGCTCCGTGTGCTCGTGTCCTCCTCTCAAGCAGGTGATCTGAGTCCGAGATCTAAGCCTGATCTCAACTTAGCCTGGAGCGGGGCATGATTTTGACCTGACTATGGGTCTCTGGAGGGAAAAAGGGTGTCGCAGAGGGATGGATGGTGCTCAGGTCTCTCTGGAGAGCTAACACCACTGAGACTTGCACAGTGCATGAGATAGTTTATCAGCTCTGTGCTGCAGCAAGAGTACAGCTCAAGGCGCTTGTGAAGGTCCTACACAAACAGCAGTGAGAAATTCTCTAGATCTATAAAACAACCATCTGAGCCAGGACTAAACAATTCCTCTGCTGTGGGACGATTCCTAGGCAGACAACAGTGAGTCAAAACAAAGCCATGCTAAACCCTCCAAGGCTTTTCCTTTCAAGCCCTGACTCTCCCCATCCTCATCCCGAGGCCTCTGGCTGGTGCCTGCAGCCAGAACACCGAGACTGGAGCGTGGGGATCCCTCCGGTCACCCCCCACCACCAGAGCCCCCCATGCCCTCGCGCCAGCCCAGGCCGGTGGTGGCCAGCCCTCCCGCGCCCTCACTTGCGGATGCTCTGGGACAGGGAGGTCTGTCGGCGGAAGCCGGGATGTTTCTCCGAGGAGCCGTCGTCTCTTTTTGACCTGGGCTCCTGCAGGCTCTTGCTCTTTCGGTAGATGGGGACCTTCGAGGGCTGGAAGACAGGACGTGTAGTTGGGGAGTCTGTATTCCCGTTGCTCTCCAGGAGCTCCTGAGCCCAGCATGGGATGGAAGGAAATAGGATTTTCTGCATCAAGGAAGGATCAGCTCCCCTGCAGAAGCAACCAGCTCCTTCCCCTCACTTTGCCTGCATCGCCGAGCTAAACCCAGCCTGGATTCAACCACTGCTACATCCAGGAGAGCATCACGGCCCGTAGCTGGCCACGTATGTCACAAGAGACAGGAGCTGTCACTTCTCACCCTGTGCCCTGGAGGAGGCTCCAGAGAGGCTCCCAGAACCGCCACAAACAGACGGGTCCCGGCAAACCGGCTGCCGGAGACCCCCACTCACCTCCTTGCGGCTGCCGTCCTCCTCTGCCTCCCGGGGGGGGATGACGATGGAGAGGTTGGGGGGCTTCTTGCTCTGCAGGCGGCTGCTGCTGGAGCGGCTGCCCCCGTTCTTATCGCCGGATGACATCTCGGGCGGGCGGCGTTAGGCAGGCTGCGAGGGAGAGAGGGAGGGGGACAAGGAGTCAGCGCGTCGGCGAGAGGCGGAGGCCGTCTGACGGCCGTAATGCCCGTTTCACGGCCTCGCTGCATCCCCTCCCTCCCTATCTTCTGCAGGGTAAGCGGATCCGTGCCGGAAGACATCGGCAGAAGCATTAACCGTTAATGGGGCTTTGTGCAGGGGGGACCCCAGGAGGCTGGGAAATGCTTTAAGCGCTTCCTCTGTCACTGGGAGAGATGCACAGCTTTCTCTCCTCTAATCGCTCCCTGGGAGGACCAGGACCGCCACCAGTTTGCACCACGTTTGGCAGTATTTCACTTCTCGGCTCCCTTCCCTTTCCAGGCACAAGTCCTGGATGCCTCAACCAAATATCCCGGGAGCCAGCGCATGCTTTTTGTGCACGGGCAAGAGACGGAGCAACGTGAGGCAAGCCTGGTTTGAGTTCAGGGCCATCCGCACGCTCTCGCAGAGCCGAAGGTTTGCTCGCTGAAGGCTGCTGGCCCATGGCAAACCCCAAGCAGCACAGGTAGCCCCAAGCAGGGTTAAAGCTAGCCGGGTCCTACGAGACGCGAGCTCGCACATGGGAAGAGGCTACGCCTCAGCAGCAGACGGGGAGAGCTCCCTTACTCAGCCATTTAAGATCACACAATAAATCAGACATCCACCTCTTGCTTGCTTTCAGCATCTCCAGCCCCAAGGAATAGGAGGATGCTTTTCAGACCCAACATGTGGCTCCACCACTCGTTTCCCACAGAGGGTCGCCAGGCAGGTGCCACCAGCGAGATCCCCCCAGCCATGCAGCTCCCCGGGGACTGCTGTTCAGGGCACCGCGGCAATGGGAGCTTCACCATGATGGTGCCCCCAGAAGCGTTGGCTGGAAAAGGGCCCAGATCCACCCAGCATCGTCACAGCCCCAAAGGCCCCTGGCCGAGATGGCGGCCTGTTCTCAGATGTCCCCCTGACACCCACACCATCTCCCCAGTTTGGAGAGGCGTGGATGGGTCGCGAAGGAAACGTGGGCTCCTGATGCAGGTACCTCATCTCTGAGGGTTCAGATCCCTCCGGCTCTCCCCCTGAGAAGCCCATCCAGATGTGCACCAAGCACCTTGGCACAGCACTCGCCAGAGCCTTGGAGCTGAGCGGGACTGGGCAAGGGTATCACATCGCCCGTGTTCAGACACGCTCCGAGCATCCCCTGGGGAATGTCAAACTCACGGGGCAAGGAAAGCACCAGAGCCAACAAGCCCAGGGCCTGGTTTCCCTCCCATGCTGTAAGGCCGGGGCCGCAGCCAGCCCTCAGCGGAGAAAAGGAGGCTAAGGAGGCTCTCTCCAACCAGCCGATGCAGACAGAGCCTGTACCCCCTTGGAGGCACCATCTCTCCCAGCTGCCTCTGCCACGGGATGTGCCTTGGGGTGGGTTTGGTTGCCCCCATCCCTCCCTGGCACCGCCCCGCCAGAGGGGCGCAAGGTGCACCGACCTAAAACGTTATCCCAGCACCGTTTCGATGGCCTGGGGGCCACGGGCTAAGCAGCCCGAGCGCATTTCCAGGTGCTGGGCTCGGTAATCCTGCCTGACGCCGCCACCACTACCGAGCCTAAGCTCAGGGCACCGAGCGGCACCACCAGCTGCAAAATCCTGGCTTTACCTGCTGGCCTGGCGCCTGCTCAGCCCAGCGGCCCCCGTAATCTGCCTCCTGCCCGGGCCCTGGCGTGAGCAAAGCGTGGCGCTGGGAGCGCGGCGTCACCCGCCGGACGGGCTCGGGCAGGCACTAGAGGGCAGCCGCAGCCCTCCGCCAGCTCTCGGACCGGGCGACCGCCTGGTGCTTTCTGCTTTTTTGCACGGGGTTAGATGCTGAACCTGATAAAAAGCGAAGGGGAGGCTACAGAGGGGCCAAGCTCGGCAGTCCAGCCCGGACACAGCCTACCGCCGAGGCAAGGCGCTCGGGATCCGCGCCTCCCTGGTTGCAAAAGCGGGCTGGCACTTCCCCAGCCTGCGCGAAGCTGCAGGGTGGCACTGGGAGGACGCAGGCAGCGAGAGGCTCCCCTCGGTGAGCCCAACCCAGCTCAGCGTTGCCCCAATCAGCAGCCAAGCACGTGCCACCCCGAAACCAGGCGCTTCAGCAGCACAAGCCCTGGGAACGGCGCTCTCCCGGCAGCCTCTGGGTCTGAGGATGCACCGTCCCCCTGCAAAGGGAGATAATCGCCAGCAGCAAGGGGGTTTCGCCTCCAGCGTATGCACCCCAAGGAGCTCACAGGCCCCACGGCCAATGCTTTCTATTTGCCCTTTTCCTAATCTCTAGGATTATATTATTATAACCATTCATTCCCCCGCAAAAGCATGTGTGCAGCTGGGGGAGAAACCTAAGATGCAGCTTGGCCACTGGCTTGACTAAGCCACCGCCACCAACAAGCGCTGATGGGGCTGCAGGGCTCCTGCTCCTACACTACCCCTGCTCCTCACCAGCCTTGACAAGGGCGTTTAGGCAGAGTGCTTAATGGAGGAGGTCTGGGAAGGAAGACGCAAGGCAGCTGTCGCCACAGACGCAATTAGGAGCGGGCGTGATGATGCAGATGGTGCTGGGAGCAAGACGGAGGACGGGGCAAGGAAATGCAGCACCCCGGCCCGTGACGCTGCGTGGGCGATGCTGCGTGCTTGCAGGAGGCACCCGGCACGCCGATCCCGATGCCCCTCCGTGGCACCCTGCGCACGCCACCGCCTGCCCCGGGCTCAGCCAGCGCCTCTTCGACCGCATGTCCCTACCTCATAGGAGTGGCAGGGATCCCACGCGGCCCGTCCCGGGAGCAAACACCCGCGGCGGCCTTCCTCTTCCTCCTTCTCCGTCCTTCACGCAAGGGAGCCCTGGAGCATGGCTGAACTCCTCCTGCTTCGCCTGGCGGGGGGAGACACCACGAGTCAAACCATGCGTGAAAAACCAGGCCAGGGCTGCAGCAACCTACTGCGGCGGGAGCAGAAAAGACGCTGGCAGCATTTCCCGGGAGCGGGAAGAGCCCAGCACAAGAGCTTCCCGTGCGTTTGGGGACGGGGACACAACCAAGCAAACCAGGAGCACGGGGGATTTCCTCCTGGGCGAGAGCAGCGTCCGCCGCAGGCACCGGCTGCTCCGGGACAGAGCATCTCCCTCTTCCCACGGCCGCGGGGCGGCAATTCGGGAATGCACCGGCACGGCAACGCCAACCGGGCCTGCTGACAGTGAGCAACGCCCCGCGCACGGGCCGCGGAGAAGAGCGGGATGGAAACGCAAGCACCGCACCGAGCTACTTAATAACCGCTAACTTGGGAGGACGCCAGCCAGGCGGTCCAACCCCAGCAAGCAAAACTTTCCATCGCTCTGGCGTGTTGGAGATGCCATTTGTTTTTCTCTTTAGCAACCGAGCTGAAGATGTCAGCCGCGGGCAGCCACGGCCGCTGGTTGGGGAGAGCCGGCCCGAGGACACGTGGGCTGGAGCGGCCCCGGACAGGCAGGTGGTCCAGGCTCAGCCACGGGGCAGCTCAACCTCTCCCAAATTCCCCCTGTGCTCGGGAAAGGTGCCGTGGAGCTTGGCAACCCGGACTCGCCGCCCGGATCCGGCGGAGGGGAGGATTTAACCCGGCCCAGTCGATAGGAGGGAGAGCATCCCCGCGCCGCTGCTCCTCGCAAAGCCGGCTCGTCCGCCGGGCCGCAGCCGCCAAGCGCCAACACCGACAGCCGGGGCCGTCAAACACCCCCGGAGCCGACGTGAGCGCGGAGGGGTTGGTTTTCCATCAGGCAAAGACTGCCGCTCGCTAGCGGCACGCTCATCAATGATTAACGAGCACGCTAAAGGCATCCCTCAGCACCCCGAGCCTCGTTAAAAGGTGCTCTCGGTTATTACCAGCCCCGCGCGCCAAAGACGACTGACCCGGCTGCGGATGGAGCCCCGGCGGACTCCTCCCAGAGAAACGCCCCCGGGAAAGGCGGCCGAGCCGCCGCCGCGCAGCACGTCCCCCCAATTCGCCGCTCCTTCAAAAAGCTCAGCATTTTCCAGGCTCGAGTTTCAGATCTGACAACAGCAGCCCAAGACAAAACAGCTCGTGAAATAAGAAAATATCAAGAAAAAAAAAAAAGGAAATAACTTCTTGAGGAAAGGGGAGGAAAAAAGTTAACTATTTTTCATTTTCCTTCCCTCTGCCCCCTTGCAAAGCTCACAGCAGCTTCCCGGTCCCGCGCAGACCCACCTCCGAGGGAGCCGCAGGGAGCGGCCGACCTCGCGGCCCGCGGGAGCGGAGACGGGCTCCAGCCGCGCGTCTGCAGCCTCCCTGCTGCCAGGCCGTATTTATTTTTTGCGGTCGGAGTATTTTGGTTTTCCTTAAGCACAAAACACACTTCAAGGCGCCGCTGCAGAAACCAGCTTGCCCGAGCAACATCAAACAAGTGCGATCCTGAGAGCTGTTATTTGCCCACCTCGCTTCGCTTTCACCGCAATTTAAAATCACCCGCGCCAGCGCCCCGAGGCCACGCACGATGGCACCCCCGAAGCCTGGGGCGTGTGGGGCAGCGCCGAGCCCGTCCTCCGGCCACGAGCCGGATAGGAAACCACTGCTGAGGAATCGGGTGAAAGCCGGGCGGTTTGCCCCCGGGAGCCGACCCGGGGAGGTCCCGACCTGGGGAGGGGATGGAGGCAGCCGGGGGAGCACGGCCAGCCCCAGCGTTACGGAGAAATGGATCAACCCCCCTCACTGACCCGGGAAGCGTCAGCACAGGCGCCGCAGTGAGATGCAAATCTGGCAGACAGGGAGCGATTTTCACCCTCCTGCCCCAAGGGGATCCACGCGTCCGTGAGCCCAGCTGTGCGACCGCCGCGCGGAAACCGCGCCGCCGGCATGGCTTGTGCAGGGCTGCGTGGCAGCCCAGCGGCCACCTCCGCTCCCCGCGCCGGGAAAGCTGCCCCCCGCCCCAGCTCGATCCCTGCCGCGGCAGGAACGGGCCTCCGGGACGGTGACCCACGCACCAACACGTCCCGCTCGCGGGAAAGGCTCAGCCAGTGCATGCGGCAGCCGAAAAGCCCTGCTTATCCGGAGCAGGAGGAGCCGACAGCTTCCCAGCCAGCCGGGATGCTCCGCTCGCTGGATCTCTCCCTGGAATTGGGAAATTGGCTCTGTTCCCCCCATCGCTTTTTTAAGGCGAGCAGGACACCAGGCGACCGCGGGGGCTTCGCTCAGCCGGGCGCGCTTGGGTGCTCTGCACGCCCCGGGAGGAAGCAGAAGCTCCTGAGCCGAGACAGAGCGCGCAGAGCCGGCGGGGCCGCGCTGGGTGCTGCTGATAAAGCGGCCGTGGGCCTGTGCCGGTGCTGCCGGAGCTCGCAGCTGTCCGTCCATCCACGGCGCGCAGCCGCCTGCGCCGTTGCATGAGGCAGCCCAGCACCAGGCTCGTCCTGGCCTCCTTGCAGCCACGCTGCCCCGCTTCCCCATCACGAGGGCTTGTTCTCAAGGATCGGGCACTATTTTGGGGTGGAAAGATGGGGAAGGACCGGTCCTCGGCGTGCTAAAAGCTGGGTGGAGCGAGATGGCACCTCCCAGCTCGCCAGCAAACATGACCCAGCCTGTCCCAGTGGCAACATGGCGAAGCAGGACACGTTCCCACGGCAGGTCCTTCCCACCTGTGAGGACCACAGCCTCGGTCTCCGGAGGTGATACCCCCACCAGTAGGTCCCTGTCCTCCCCAAATTGCCACCCTTGCTACAGAGAGAGAAGAAAACCACCAGCGAGGCCCAGCACGAGCACAGCCCCGTCTCCCTGCCCAACGGGCCCCTCTTCCCACGGGATGGGGATCCACACACAAACAAAGCGGGCGTTTCGAGGGAGGGGACGCGAGAAGCAGCGCAGCGGGTCGGCATCCCTCTGCGCACAGGGCCGACGCACAGGTCGTTCCCACCTCCTGCTTCCAGCAGGGAGGGAGTCACCAGGAGAACCTCTGGCTTTCCCATTGCCATCCTCAGAAACAGGCTGCAAACGCCATGCACGGCCTCAGCAGATCTGCCGGAGATGCCCATGCCGCACAGGACGTGGCAGGGGGACAAGGCACCCGGCCCCAGGCGGGGATCCGGACCCCAGGCGCCACCAGGGATTTTGGGGAGCGCTAGGATGGGCAGAGCTGCGCCTCCCACCAGCATCCCCCCGGCGCGTCCCCGTCCCACGCAGCACCAGGGTGGCCCGACGCCAGCTCACGCGCACGCCGGTGCTTAAAGAAACCGCGCGGTGCTCTGCCCTCCGCGGCAGCATCGATCCCGGCTCCGGCTCAGCGCCCAGCCCGACGCCGCTGGAGGATGCCGAGCCTTTCCCCGGGCCCGCGCTCTCTCCTTCCGCCGGGACCCAGCGCACCAACACCGAGCGCTAGGGATCAGCCCACGCGGTCCGCAGCACGCTATGCGGACGGGACGCAACCGCCCCGCGAGACATTTGCTGCCCCAAAGGCAGGACGTCCCCGGGCCCCGCGCTGCCGGGGCAACTTCTCCCTCCCGCCATCCCGCTGTCCCCACGCCACCTTGCAGGCGCTTGGGAAGACGCCGTGGAGCATTGCCAGGTCTCTGCTCTGTCCTCAGGGACCGCGGGCGCTTGAAGGGGTTGCTTGGCGGCCACCTTCTCCCCACGGCACGGGACACCTACACAGCAGCCAACAGGGAACCAGTTACGGAGAGGGTAGTGCGCTTCAGAGGCATTTGTGCCATTTCACCGATGGGGAAACTGAGGCACGGCACCGACGTGGACTCCCTGCTCACCCGCGTGGCAGCTCTTCGAGCAAAGCACGGGGCAAGTGAGGCCCAGCCGAGCAGGAGGGCGACGCGCCGGGCTCACTCCTGCGCGGGCATTGCCGTTCGCGCAGCCAGGGACGGAGAACTGTGGGCCCGCACAGCTCCCTCCTGCAAACCCCGGTGCGCGAGCCCCAGAGCCCCGGCCGGTGCGGGGACACCCTCCTGCCTCCCGGGCTCCCCTCGCTGTCCCCAACGCCACTCGAAAGCGGGCAGCCCCCAGCCCCTCCGGCTCCGGCGGGAGGTTCTCTGATGTCTGATAGGATGAATTGCCCGCCTTCCCCCCGTTTTCCCCGCGTAGGATGGGAGTCTCCTCCATCCAACAGAGCTGAGGAAGCGCCGGGGTGTTTCCCCTCGGAGAAGGGCCGGGTAGGGCTGCTCTCTTCCCCAGGCAGCTTCTAAGAACGTTATCTACGACTCACAATTCCCCCAGATCTATGTTATCGGAAGAGGAAGGAGAAAGGGGAAGGCCCTTCCCGCAAGCGCCAGAAAGGCTGGGTTTCTTCAGAACAGGCCACGACTGCAGGCTGCCCCCCCCCCCCCCGCGGCGCTCAGAGGGGCCGTGCGCGCCCCATGCCCTGCCCTCGGAGGGGCCACACCGGCAGGGACCACCTGCCCGCCCGGCGGTCGGGGCTCCGGCGAGATGGAGCGGCTGCTTTGACCTGGATATGGGGCAAATCCTTCCCGCTCCGTGCTGCAGAGCGGCAGGAAGGAAGCGGCGAAAGAGCTGCTAACGCAAAAGCCTCGAGCAGCAAACGCGGCCGGGGCAAGAGTGACGCCGCACTCCGCCGTAGCGCGGAGGCTTCGCCAGGGACCGCAGAGGGCCCTGCGACGTGAAGGCTCCCAATGCACCGATTCCCCAGCCCACTGCGGCGGCAGACATGTCCCTGAGCACTGGCCGGGCTCCTCTCTCCCCGCACTGACCACTCGCTCGCACGGAGCAGGAGAAACACAGCGGTGGACGAGCAGAGCCGGGGCAGGAGGAAGCTCTCGGGGCCAGAGGATGCTGGACCTTCCCCTAGTCTGAGTCAATCACTGCTCTCCAACCCCTCCACCTCAAACGTCTCATTAAGAAAGCAACAAGCAGCCAACTGCCTTTAAAAAAAAAAACAACAACAACAAACAGCGATTAAGTGAGAAAAAGGGTAAGGAAGCCAAGGTTTTCTTTTCTGCTTGCAATATAAAGCACAGCTTTCAACGCTTGCTCAAAAGCTAGGGAATGACCAGAACCCAAAGCACTGCAAACACTCCCGAAAGGCTCCCGAAAGACCGTAACTCCCGGATCCGCCTAATTAAAAGGGAATGCTCCCATCTCCGCCAGGGCCGTGAGTCATCCCCTGACCAGCTGCCTCCTGGCCTGGCAGGGCAGCAGGGCCCAGCGGTCATTAGATAAAAAGCTTTTCAATAAGGGAAGAGTTTATGAGCCCGTCGCTTGCAGGCTCACATGGATTTATCAGGAGCAATTACGTCTTAGTCTTCAATAATTCACGCCTGTTTCGCGCAGGGCCCTTTGAGCGCAAAGCTGGCGCTCTGCCCGCGGCTGCTGGCCTTCGGGCAGCCCCAGAGGCGTTTTGCAGGACGGAAAGGAGCGGTTTTGAGACACAAAGTACTAAACTGTTTCCACCTGCGGAGGTGACGGGACAGCGCTGCCCTGGCTCACACACATGCTGAGCGGAGGACACGCTCCCTCCTTGGGGGCCGGGGCCAAACACCCCGAGGAGCGAGCAGAGCGACCGAGGACCAGGCTCTGGCAGCGCCGGCCCAAGCAAACGCCCCGCCAGCCTGCCGTCCTTCGTCTTCTTCCCGCTCCCTTCAGCCATAAGCGTCGTTTCTGACCCCAAACACATCCCAGCACAGCAGGGTTGAGGCAACCTACCCACGGGAAGGAATACAGGTATATTTGGGGGCTCCTTCAAGCTCGCTTTAAGCATTAAACGTGACATCAAGGACAAAGAGACGGATCGCAGGAGAAAGCCACGTGCTTGCCTTTCGGCTCATTTCAGCCAAAGAGCGTGAACAAATCCAACCTGGATTTCCCAGCTCCTCCACCCGAACCCGAGGAGCATTTCTCCCCTGAGAAGAGAAGATTCCACGAACCCTCTCGAAGATCCGGCCGCTCCGTGTCTCCGGCCTCTGAGCCGCGGCACAGACATGCGCTGGCGCGAGAAGCGGCCGCAGCAGCCCGAGAGCCGAGCGAGCCCCGCGGGAAGGCAGCTGGGGGGTTTCAGGCATGGGATGCTCTGGCAGGGCCACGCTGGAGCCCTCCGGCTCGTCGCAGCAGTCGGGATGTTCCCGAGATGCGGGAGGTTATCTCCCACCTGGGAGCCTGTGGATACTGCTCCAGAGAGTGGAAAGGAGTGAGCCGAACCGCTGCGAGCCGGGTGCCTCCCGCCATCCCCATGGCACCGGGCTCACGCTGGAGATGCCCCGGAGTGACCGTCCCGGGCCACGTGCGGAGGGGAAGCGCGGGCGTCCAGAGCTCGCCGGCGTCCGCAGCCCCCCGGGAGGCACCGGCCCGGCGGCAGGCGGCTGCAGAGGAGCCTTGGGCAGCCGCGGAGTGGCCGGGCAGGGCAGGGCAGGGCAGGGCAGGGCAGGGCGCTTTGAGGCCCGGCCTCACCCGCCTGCCCCGAACCTGCCAGAGGGCCAAAGCCCCAAACCGACCTGCCGAAACCTCGGCGCCCCGGAGCCCCCGGCGGGCCCCTCTCCCCGACCAGGGTTTCACGTGCTCGCGGCAGCAGCGGCCGCCCCAAGGCGGGGGGGGGGGGGTTTGAAATAAATAAATAAATAAATAAATACCCCCCCACACACACAGCCCCGAGCAGCCCCCGAGGCCGCCGCCCGGCCCGGGCCCGGAGCGAAGGCACGAGCCGCTCGCGGCCTTGTTTACCCGCCCGGCTGGGGGGGGGGGTCCCTCCCTCCCCCGCCGCCCCCCGACACGCACCGGCCGCCGGCAGGAGCCGCCGCCCCCCCGCAGGGCCGCGGGCCCCAGCGCGGGCGAGGCGGCGAGGCGCCCCACGAGGAAGCGCAGGGCCCGGCGGCAGCGGGGAAGGCCGCCCCCGCCGCACCGCTGCCGGCCGCGGAGCAGCCGCGCAGGGAGCCGGGAGCGGGGCCCCCCCGCCGCGAAGGGGCCGGACGGCGACCGGGGTGGGGGGCGGGTCAGCGCCCAGCGCCGGGGCAGCGGCCGGGAAGGGGAGCGGGGCGGAGGAGGAGGGGGCGGGCGGGCACGAGGCGGCACCGGCGGAGATGGGACCCCCCTTCCCCCCCCCCGGGGCCCCGCTCACCTCGGCGCGGCCCGGAGCGCGGCCCGCTCCCGCCGGGACCCGCCGCCGCCGCCACCTGGGCCCGGGCGGGGCCAGCGCCGGGGGGCGGGGCCTCTCCGAGGGGCGGGGCCTGTCCCGGGGGCGGGGCCGGTCCGGGGGGGCGGGGCTCGCGGCCGCGGGGTGGCCCCGCCCCCCCCGCAGTGCTCCCCGCGGGCGCTGGGGGTCCCGTCCCGCCCCCTCGGGTGCCGCCGGCCCGCGCTGGGACCTGACCGCCCCCCCCGGCCCCTCCGCAGCCCCCTGCCCCCGCCGCAGCACGGGGCACCGGGGTGGGGACACGCGGCACTGCCACGGCCGGGCACCATGAGGACCGGGCACTGGTAGGACCGGGCACTAGTAGGACTGGGCACTAGTAGGACCGGGCACTAGTAGGACCAGGCACTAGCAGGACCAGGCACTAGTAGGACTGGGCACTAGCAGGACTGGGCACTATTAAGCCTGGGCACTAGCAGGACCAGGCACTAGCAGGACCAGGCACTAGCAGGACTGGGCACTAGTAGGACTGGGCACTAGTAGGGCCGGGCACTATTAAGCCTGGGCACTAGTAGGACCAGGCACTAGTAGGACCGGGCACTAGTAGGACTGGGCACTAGTAGGACCAGGCACTAGTAGGACCGGGCACTAGTAGGACCAGGCACTATTAAGCCTGGGCACTGTTAGGACCAGGCACTATTAGGACCAGGCACTGCAGGTCCAGATACTCTTAGGACCAGACACACTTTGAACCAAACACACTTAGGACCAGGCTGTTAGGACCAGGCACTATGAGGACCGGGCAGTATCAGGGATGGGCACTGTGAGGACCAGGCACTGCCACGACTGGGCACCATGAGGACCAGGCACTACTGGGACTGGGCACTCAGGACCAGGCACTATTAGGACCAGGCACTGCCAGGTCCAAACACTCTTAGGATCAGGCACTATTAGGACCAGGCACTATGAGGATTAGGCACTATGAGGACCAGGCACTGCCAGCACCAGGTGCTACTGGGACTGGGCACTGTTAGGACCAGACACTATCAGGAATGGGCGTTATGAGGACCAGGCACTGCCAGGAGCAGGTGCTATGAGGACCAGGCACTATTAAGACTGGGCACTGCCAGGTCCATACACTCTTAGGACCAGGCGCTCTTAGGACCGGGCACTCTTAGGACCAGGCGCTATGAGGACCGGGCACTGGCAGGCCCGCTCACCGAAGCCGTGGGGCTGACGGGCTGGAGGGAGGGATCTGCACCCGCAGCCAGCGCAGCACGCTCAGCCCTGGCAGCACACCGGCCCCTGGAGCTGCGGGCTCCGTGCCAGCTCCCGGGGCTCCCCCCACCCCAGCGCGGCTCCTGGGGGTCTCTCCAGCACGGGGAGGACCCCAGGGTGCAGCGGGAGCCCGGCGGTGCTGCCCACCCTCCTCGCTGCCCGCCGAGCCCTCCCAGCCCCGGCGGGGAGCCCCAGGGTGCCGGCACGTCCCCGCGGCTGGGCCGCGTTCGGGTGACGCATCCGCTGGGCTGGGGGCGCGCGGGGCCGCGGCCACGGCCGTGGGGAGGGTTGCAGAGCTGGGTCCCTGTTATGCCTCTCCTTCCCACGCAGGGACACCTTAACAAGCCGCCCCTGGGTCTGGCCTGGATTCGCTGGTGTCTAGTAAGGGGTTGAGCTTGCATGCATGGTTGCACGGGGCACTAATGAGATCTTGCTCTTTTCCGGGAGGTTATTTTCCAGAATCGTGTCGTGGTCGTGGTCTCTGAGACCTTGTTGGCTTTGTCAAAGCAGGGCTTTCTCCCCGCCTGTCCCCCGCAGGACACGCGCCAGCGGAGCCCTGAAAGCGGCGGTGCCGCGGCCCTGGTAGGAAAAGGGGTGGCCGGAGCTTTCGGTTCCTCCCAGCGCCTTTGAAGTCGTGCTTGGACGCGGGCGGAGGCAGGCAGAGCCCGGCCGGCGCGGGGCCCCGGAGTCCTGACGCTTGGGTGGCTTCGCCCCGCTCCTGACTCAGGGGGTGGGAGAGGGGTAAGGACGGGGCATCGCTGCCCCCGGCTCGGAAGCAACGCCCCGGGCAGGGCGGCAAGCCGGGGCAGGCGGCGAGAGGGACCTGGGCCAAGCCGCCAGCGTGGGCTTGTCCCTGGCCTTGGGAGGGGACACGTCGGCCTTCTCCATGCGACCGCATGTCGGGACCCTGCCGGCCTCGACGCCCTTCCCGGTCCCTCGCGCGGGCCGTGAGGGCAGGCGGCGCCGGGATCCCGGGAACGAGGGCTCCGGGCTCGGCTCTGCGGGGCCGCGTCCCCCCCGCCACGAAAGCCCGCGAAGGAAAGGGGCCGGCGCCTCTCGCCTGCACAAACCCCGCCGCAGGTTGGGCAATAAGGAAGTGTGATAAATGACCGAAAAAACCCCAAGGGAGCGACGTCACGGTGTTGCATCAGCGAGATGCTCTGCAGGGCGCAACCTCCCTCCGCCGAGCAAACCGCCCTGCAGCCGGGCGGCCCGTCCAGAAATGCCCCGGCTGGCCTGTCCCCCCCCCCCCCCCCGAGAGCAGGACGGGGGCCCGGCGCTGCACCCCCAGGCAGTAGCACCCCGTCACCCTGCTGGGACCCCCTATGCAAGGTGCAGGCCCTGGGCTGGGGACATCTCGACATGGACCATCCCTCCTGGGACACAGTAAAATCCTCCAGGGCAGGATTTGCCCCGGGCAGTTTGGGGCTAGGCTTTGCTGCCGGTCCGCCGAAGGATTTTCGGCTGGCGTTGGCGGGGGTGGCTGCTCCCAGGGCAGCCCCAGCCTCGTGGCTCCGGGGCTCCTCACAGCCATGTCTCCGCTCCCAGAGCGGTCCCTGGAGATGGAGACACGTCGTGCCACCCAGCTGCCAGGAGATCTGAGCAGTGTTGGGCTTCATTAGCAAGCAAAGCCGAGATTTCAGGGCCTTTTTTAAAGAGGATTTTTGGAGGCAAGCTCACCCCCTCTTCTCTTGCCTGTGGTATCCCTGTGGCAGGGCGTTTTCTTAAATAACAGATATTTTTGGAAGAGGGTGTTTGCTTTCATGGCATCTGCAGTTTTTCCTCTCGAAGATGATGGTGCACCAAGCTGGTGCTCGAGGTGCAGCGTCCCTCCCCGCAGTACATCCTCTGCACGCAGCCGTGCGCCGCTCGCCTTGCCGTTCCCCTGCCCGCGCCTGCGGATTCAGCATGGAGATCGCACAGGGCTGCCTGGAGTTCGGCCCGAGGCACCTGGGGTTCCTCAAATGTCCCTGTCCAGGTTCTCCAGGAGGTTTTCCACCATCGCATTTCCCACCAGATGCAGCTCGCTGTCCCCCGCTGCTCCTGCCGTTCCCGGCCTGGACGGCAGAGGACAGGCCGAGCCCACGCTAGGCGCCGGTGAGGGAAGGGCGAAGGCTGTTTTCGGCATCGGGAGAGGATGCCCGGCCTCGCTGACCGGCGGTGATTTGCTTCGCACCCGCATCCGCCCGGCCAGCCTGTGTTGTGGCACCGCCGCGGGTTCCCACCGCCGCGGGTGCTGCTCGGTGTGGGGCACGGACCCACATCGCGCCAGCACCGCGCTCGCCCTCCCGGGCTGCCCCACGCTCGGGCTGCTCCCATTCGCCCCGACCGCCACGGGCAGGAGCTGGGGACTGTCACCCACGGGTCCTTCCCAAGCACCCGGGGACCTCAGACCCTCTGGGCCCAGATACGGCTGGGAAACTTGTGTTTTTACTCCCCCGCTTCGGCCACTGTTTCCTCCCTGCCTCGCCGCGCAGCGGTCCTGCAGTGGGAAAGCGCAGGGAGATAAAACGAAATCAGATGCAATCAAAGACAGGCCGGTGGGAGTCTGTCTTTCGGGGTTTCCTTCTGTTCCTCTCCCTTTCCCAAGGAAGAAACATCCGGGAGGGCTCCGGGGCTCTTTGGCGGAGCAGGAAAGGGCAGAAGGCCGGGAGCTGCCGCCTCCCTCCGGCAAGCCTCGCGGGATGATTGCCCGGCCTTGGGGACTCTCCTTCCCACGGAAAGCCCGGCCCAGCGAGAGGATGAGGCTGGGAAAAGCCTGCCTCAAAGCGGGAGGCCACTTCGCCCCGGGGGGCAGAGGGTGCTCCCACTGCCGTGCCCCCCATGGCGGGGGATAGGCCACTGGTGGTGGAAGGATCACGGCCACAGTCGCACCGCCTGCTTCTCCCAAGGCATCCCGGGGCCTGCCACGAGCTGCGCCAGGCCTCAGCAGGGCTCCGCGCCTCGCTGGGAGGCTGCAGGTACCCCGGTATCCCGATGCATCCCGATCCCTGCAGATAGCCAACATCGGTAGACCGTCCAATGCTACAGGTACCACAGTCTCTGGGGTGGCGTTTTGGGTGTTTTCGGGTGCCAAACGTCAACGCGTATCGCCGGGGAGGGATTTCTCGAGACGCCGTTGCCTGGCCAAACATCTGGACAGCGATGCTCGTCGAGGCCCCTCCAAGCTGAGCACGGTCGACGTCGGTAGTCTCTGGTGCGTACCGAGAGCAAAACTGCTCTGTGAGCGAAAGCTGCAGAGGCCAGGCGCGATCGAGAGGAATCCACACCTATCGATAGGGATCGGTATCGATACCTATCGGTATCGAGCCTATCAATAGCTCTGGAACTTGACAGGCGTTGATGCCTCTCCATACCAAGAGCTCTCTGTGCCGGTGGGTGCCGATGCCTCACCGACAGCAAGATCGGCCCAATAGCACCCCAAACTATTTTGGCACGACAAAATCTGTGGATACCACACATCTGTAGGCACCCCATTGCTATGGGTAACCCAGTATCGGTAGGGATCCCAACCTCTGTAGATACCCCATGTCTATAGGCACCCTGTTGCTATAGGTGCCCTGTTTTCTGTAGGGACACCAGTATCGGTAGATGCCCCACGTCTGTAGGCACCCGATCCCTCTGCCAGGCCCCTCAACACACCCTCCGGTGGCAAAGGGTGTCTGCGGGTGGGGGTATGTTTGGACCACAGCTGCCTTCCCGACGTCCCCCAGCCCTGATCGCTGGGGTCGGTTTTAAAAATCAGGCTCTTTAACCCCAGGTACAGCCTGGGGGCCTGATTCCAGCCTTTTCCACCTGCTCGTTGCTGGCTGAGCTGGAGGGGACGTCACCTGGCGGGGACATCACCTGGGGGCTGGGGACGCTTTGCCACGAGGGACAGAAACGAGCTCAGCAGAAACCTCCAGCAGCACGCAGAGCTCCTCCGGGCAGGACAGCCCCGGCAGCCAGCGCCGGCCTTCGGGGGCAAAACCATCGGAAACAGGCAGCACGTGCACTCGCACACCACCGAGACCTTTACGTATGCATCTACAGCTACGTTATATATAGATAGCTACAAAATACATTGTTAAATCAGGAGTGTAATGTAATTTATTATTACTACAACCCCAAGTGCTCTGCTGGCCTTTGTGTCTGGACATTTCTTCCCTCTTCCAAGGAAACAACAGAAAAGAAAGACGGTATTTGTGTTTATTCTTTGAAGTGCATGAAGAAGGAAAGTTAAAGATTTTACGCTATTGCTTAGAAGCGTGTCCCTAAACCAAATCGCTCCTCTAGCCTGCTCGAACGGAGCCGTGCAGCAGCGGAACAGACCCTGGCGGCTCTTTCACTTCAGAACCGTTTGGCCTGTCGGTCTCTGAGCTGATTAAACGCATCGGGAACAGCAGCGGAGAGGTGGCTACCCCAAATTTTTCCTTAAAGTAGAGATACTTATCAATTTGCTGCGGCCAGATGCGGGAGGGACCGGAGTAAGGTCTGTCGTTAAAAACGACAGGTTTAGGATTAGGGACCTCCCGGGTCCAGGGCCCCTCTCCCGTGGGAAACGGGGCCGGAGGACTTGTCCCCAGCCCGGAGAGGGAAGGGGGGAGCGGGGCAGGAGAGGAAGAGGAGGCCGAAGCCGCCTCCTCCCGCTGCCCTCTGCTCTGTTAGCCTTCAAAAGTGCCTGGGAGAAGAGAAACCTGGCTGTAAATTAGCCCGGAGGCTTTTTCAATTTCAGATGTGCACTTTCCTCCCCCTCAGCGCCGTTATTTAATCTCCCGGCTGCCAAACTGCAGGGAATTAATCTCGGGCCGCGCTGACAGCGTTTACATTCAGCGCAGCTCAGATAAACCATATCAACCAGCGCAGATGAAGGGGAGACGGGGACGAGGAAGGAAGGGACACGCTCCTGGTTAGTGTCAGCCCTGCCGGGCCGTTGTTTTTCCCTGCTGTCTTGCTTCCTGAGCGGCTTTTCTCCGAGCGGGGAGCTGCAAGGGGATTAGAGAGGAGAAAAGGGGCCCCAGCTCTTCAACAGGTAAAACCGAGCTCGGCTGAGCCCGGTGCTGGCTCTGAACCCGGGGCGGTCGGGGCACGGAGGTGCCTGCAGCACCCAGCACCGCGCTGCGGGGCAAAGCCCCGGCGTGTCACCTCGGTGCAGATAAGGCAGGAGAAAAAGACGGGAAATGTCCTCCAAGTCGGCTGGAGCCTGCAGACTTGGTCCCTGGAGGCTTCTCGCCCTGCATCACCCGGGACACCGGAGGGCCGGTAGCAGAGAGCGCTGAGCGTGCTGGAGCCGGTTTCTGCTCCCGGGGCTCTGCCGGAGCGGCCGGCCCTCTGAGCCCCTCCGGGACCAGCACAGCTCATTTTTAACGTGCTCGGCACAAGCGAGTGGTGCTCCCATGCCGCCCGGAGACCATCCCGCAGCCCGGGCGACTCCGGAGAGGGTCCCGGCACGGGAAAGCCCGCGGTGCTTGGGGCTCACCCCCCCGACAGTGCATCCCTCCAGGGCTGGAAGGGCTGCTCCGGACTCCCTTAACCAAGTAAACTGGGCCATTTTAGGGCTGTTTTGGATAAACTCAGAGCTGCGCTAACACTCCTGACCAAGCATTCGAACACGCCTGCCTCTGGTCGGGCTCAGTCGAATAACACCCCGGCACCGTCCCCAGCAGACGTGCTCTGCAGGAGGAGGACTTCTTCACGCCATGAGCTTGCTGGGGCTAATTCTTAATAGGTATTTTCACAGCACACTCTTTGCAGTTATTTACACAGCTCTGTCTCTTTTTTACCTTCCCCTTGTAGATGTATTTCTGTCCATCCCTTGCAGCAACCTCCCCGCTCTCGTCTCTGCTGTAACTGGACTCAGGAGGGCAGCTGGGCTCTGGGATGGACACGTGTCACCTTTAAGCTTGTACCTGCACTGAGGTTGCTCCCGAGACACCACGGTCTCAGCGGTTTGCCGCCCCTTGCTCGCTGCCAGGGCGGTCGGGACGCTGGGCGAGCCAAGAGGTGCCGTGCACCTGCCCGCGGGCTGCTTGTCCCCAGCGTGCCAGCCCGGCCCCGGGAGCCAGCCAGGGACACGCCGGGCACAGGCTGCGACCAGCCACGCTGGGCACGGTGAAATGGGGGGATGCCCCGGCTGCCAGGTTGCTGCTGCACCGCGTTGCTGTGTGGGCCTGGTCCCGGCATGACCGCCACTGCCACCCCCAATAATAAGAGGAGCAAAGGGCTCTTTTTCTCCCTACAAGGTGACGCTGAAATTCCCAGCTCCTTTTCAACAAGCCATTGGGAAAAACAACCCCATGTTAATGATTTCCAGTCAGCACTGGTTCTGCTAGTCTCAGGCCAGCGTGCTAAGGTCTAATAGCTTCATGTCCCCACCACAAACTCCCCTGAGCTTGCCGATCCTTTCGCGCACGGTTTCCAAGCCAGTGTTTCACATCTGGAGCTTAGCAGCGTGCGGGATTTGCTGACCATTCGCTTCCGCCTGGAAGTATATACAGGATGTGGTGGAGACTCCAAGGATGGTTTATTAATCCCATTAACTGCACCAAAAGGTTTTTCCCAAAAAAGGCATGGCAGAAAAAGACAGATTAAACCAGGCCGTTATTCCCTTCTCCAGATGGGTTGACTTTTGGTTCCCGTCCCCGAGTGGCGCTTTGGCCATGGCCAGCTTGGCTTGCTTTGGCTATGCAACCTCATGGCTTTCTAGCTCCCCACCCACACTGCAACTTCAGACTGAGGCCCTAAGCCTGGATTGCTCCCGTTAAAACTGGCCCTGGCTGGGTGCTAGTGGTTTCTATCACCCCAGTGGGATGAGCTTTCCCTTCTCTCACTGCCCTGTCCAAGTTGTGCTCGTGCACTTTTATTGGCATTGCCAGAGAGGAGCACAACAAAAACACATTTCTTTTCCATGTCGTGCATCCCAAGGAAATGAGGCTTATGGGACCATAACAAGCGTCTGACTGTCTTTCTGTCCATCAATCCTCTGCCAGTAACTTCTGAAAAGCTTGGCCAGTGTCAACCAAATTTGACCGAGGACTGAAAAACATCCCTGCTTTGTAAAGCAGTGAGCTGGAAAGACCCACTGAGGGAAACCGCGACATGACCCAACCGTGCTGGGACCCAACCCGCTGCAACGTGATTCAGCCATAGCATCAGGCACGAGAGGAGCCGCATGGGACAGAGCCACAGAAAACTTGGCTTCTGCTGCTCAGGGAACTGTTTGTTGTTTTTAAAGGCTGGGAACTGTCTCACAGTCTGCGGAGGTCGTGGGTGAGGTATCTCGTGGTGGTTACCGCTCCAGGTCTCACTTCCAGCTCTGCCCTGCAGGCCCCTGAGGCGGGGGGGAGCCGCTGTTTCCATGCCTCTCCGGCTGGGAGGCATTGCTCCCGGATTTATCCGGCATGGAGCCGTGCATCAGCCTCACCACTGCTGCTACAGGTCGTTCCCGTTAGTCCCATACAGCTAATCCTCTCGGAGCGTGCCCCAGGCCGGCCGGGCTGGCTGGGCATGAGACCACGTATCTCCGGACACATGGAGATTTGCACCAGGTACCTGGAAGCCAAGTGAGAGCACGGAGAAGGAAACGGTCCCCCGCCGGCAGCCACAGCCCAGGCTTCGCTTGAGCCCTCCGGCTGCTAACGAGCACCCGCCCGCCCGCAGGCTGGTGGCACCTGGGCACCCAGTGAGGGTGGCACTGAGCCCAGGGGCAGTCCTCGCCCCGGCGCCGGACCCCCGCCCCGAGGTGCCCCCCGGCAGGACGGACGCGGCCCGCCAGCCGCCTCGCGAAAGAAAGCAGGAGGAGACGCAGCGGTTTGAGCGCTTTATCCACCGAAGATACAAGTTTCAGTTTAATAACACCATTCGGTCCGGTTACAAACATACTAAAAACCTACAAAAAGAAAAACAGTTACATCCATCGTACACGAAACGGCATGTATAAAACCAGCACGGAAGCGCCGAGGAACACGCACACGAACGGTATCCGTAGCAGTATCGCTAACAGCAGAGACACAGAGTTACATCGGACCACGCCGGCTCATGTCTGTGGGTCACCGTGGGACTCGTTAGAGACATACTAACAATTAGAGACAACTTCAGCTATGGAAAATAGTTAGCGTTACAGTCTGTTAAATAGGTCAGGCCCACACGGGTAATTTTATCCCTCTCTTTCTGCTAAGCTGGTCCAAGCTTAGTTAATATTTTTTTCCCCTTCCTTGCAAGTATCTGCCTTTCTTTCTGCTGTCACCGGTGCCGGCCCCGAGCAGTCCCCGCGCCGACGTCAGCGCGACAGGGCGATTTCCTACGCAACGGGCAGGGAAGGCTGAGCTCTGGCCGCAGAGTCCAGCGAGCCGAGGTCTGGTCCCCACCGAAGTCGGTGAGCGCGTCCCCAGGGAGCGGAGGGACGCTATGCTCCCCCTTCCCGCATCGAAGGGAATCAGAGCGGCAGAAATGCCGCAGCATTTCCCCGTCAGAGTCTGC